>NC_058087.1:92868637-93566602 GCF_014858855.1 Bufo gargarizans | reverse complement strand
AGCCACCACTGCAACAGTCCATTGGCATATATTTAGGCCTAGCACACAGGCAGAGCAGAGAGGTCCCGTAACAGACAATCTGGCTTCATGACAGCAGAGAATCAGTCTGCATGTCATAGCAGAGAATGAGGCTTCACGTCACCCACCACTGCAACAGTCCATTGGCATATATTTAGGCCCAGCACACACACAGGCAGAGGAGAGAGGTCCCGTAACAGAGAATCTGGCTTCATGTCAGCAGAGAATCAGTCTGCATGTCATAGCAGAGAATGAGGCTTCACGTCAGCCACCACTGCAACAGTCCATTGGCATATATTTAGGCCTAGCACACAGGCAGAGGAGAGGTTCATTCAACTTTGGGTAGCCTCGCAATATAATGGTAAAATGAAAATAAAAATAGGATTGAATGAGGAAGTGCCCTGGAGTCCAATAATATATGGTTATGGGGAGGTAGTTAATGTCTAATCTGGACAAGGGACGGACAGGTCCTGTGGGATCCATGCCTGGTTCATTTTTATGAACGTCAGCTTGTCCACATTGGCTGTAGACAGGCGGCTGCGTTTGTCTGTAATGACGCCCCCTGCCGTGCTGAATACACGTTCAGACAAAACGCTGGCTGCCGGGCAGGCCAGCACCTCCAAGGCATAAAAGGCTAGCTCTGGCCACGTGGACAATTTAGAGACCCAGAAGTTGAATGGGGCCGAACCATCAGTCAGTACGTGGAGGGGTGTGCACACGTACTGTTCCACCATGTTAGTGAAATGTTGCCTCCTGCTAACACGTTGCGTATCAGGTGGTGGTGCAGTTAGCTGTGGCGTGTTGACAAAAGTTTTCCACATCTCTGCCATGCTAACCCTGCCCTCAGAGGAGCTGGCCGTGACACAGCTGCCTTGGCGACCTCTTGCTCCTCCTCTGCCTTGGCCTTGGGCTTCCACTTGTTCCCCTGTGACATTTGGGAATGCTCTCAGTAGCGCGTCTACCAACGTGCGCTTGTACTCGCGCATCTTCCTATCACGCTCCAGTGCAGGAAGTAAGGTGGGCACATTGTCTTTGTAGCGTGGATCCAGCAGGGTGGCAACCCAGTAGTCCGCACAGGTTAAAATGTGGGCAACTCTGCTGTCGTTGCGCAGGCACTGCAGCATGTAGTCGCTCATGTGTGCCAGGCTGCCCAGGGGTAAGGACAAGCTGTCCTCTGTGGGAGGCGTATCGTCATCGTCCTGCCTTTCCCCCCAGCCACGCACCAGTGATGGACCCGAGCTGCGTTGGGTGCCACCCCGCTGTGACCATGCTTCATCCTCATCCTCCTCCACCTCCTCCTCATCCTCGTCCTCCTCGTCCTCCAGTAGTGGGCCCTGGCTGGCCACATTTGTACCTGGCCTCTGCTGTTGCCAAAAACCTCCCTCTGAGTCACTTCGAAGAGACTGGCCTGAAAGTGCTAAAAATGACCCCTCTTCCTCCTCCTCCTCCTCCTCCTCCTCCTCCTCCTGGGCCACCTCCTCTTCCATCATCGCCCTAAGTGTTTTCTCAAGGAGACATAGAAGTGGTATTGTAACGCTGATAACGGTGTCATCGCCACTGGCCATGTTGGTGGAGTACTCGAAACAGCGCAACAGGGCACACAGGTCTCGCATGGAGGCCCAGTCATTGGTGGTGAAGTGGTGCTGTTCTGTAGTGCGACTGACCCGTGCGTGCTGCAGCTGAAACTCCACTATGGCCTGCTGCTGCTCGCACAGTCTGTCCAGCATGTGCAAGGTGGAGTTCCACCTGGTGGGCACGTCGCATATGAGGCGGTGAGCGGGAAGGCCGAAGTTACGCTGTAGCGCAGACAGGCGAGCAGCAGCAGGATGTGAACGCCGGAAGCGCGAACAGACGGCCCGCACTTTATGCAGCAGCTCTGACATGTCGGGGTAGTTGTGAATGAACTTCTGCACCACCAAATTCAGCACATGCGCCAAGCAAGGGATGTGCGTCAAATTGGCTAGTCCCAGAGCTGCAACGAGATTTCGCCCATTATCACACACCACCAGGCCGGGCTTGAGGCTCACCGGCAGCAACCACTCGTCGGTCTGTTGTTCAATACCCCGCCACAACTCCTGTGCGGTGTGGGGCCTGTCCCCCAAACATATGAGTTTCAGAATGGCCTGCTGACGTTTACCCCGGGCTGTGCTGAAGTTGGTGGTGAAGGTGTGTGGCTGACTGGATGAGCAGGTGGAAGAAGAGGAGGAGGAAGCCGAGAAGGAGGAGGTGGCAACAGGAGGCAAAGAATGTTGCCCTGCGATCCTTGGCGGCGGAAGGACGTGCGCCAAACAGCTCTCCGCCTGGGGCCCAGCTGCCACTACATTTACCCAGTGTGCAGTTAGGGAGATATAGCGTCCCTGGCCGTGCTTACTGGTCCACGTATCTGTGGTTAGGTGGACCTTGCTACAGATGGCGTTGCGCAGTGCACACTTGATTTTATGGGATACTTGGTTGTGCAGGGAAGGCACGGCTCTCTTGGAGAAGTAGTGCCGGCTGGGAACAACATACTGTGGGACAGCAAGCGACATGAGCTGTTTGAAGCTGTCTGTGTCCACCAGCCTAAATGACAGCATTTCATAGGCCAGTAGTTTAGAAATGCTGGCATTCAGGGCCAGGGATCGAGGGTGGCTAGGTGGGAATTTACGCTTTCTATCAAATGTTTGTGAGATGGAGAGCTGAACGCTGGCGTGTGACATGGTTGAGACGCTTGGTGACGGAGGTGGTGGTGGTGGTGTTGGTGGTACATCCCCTGTTTGCTGGGCGGCAGGTGCCAACGTTCCTCCAGAGGCGGAGGAAGAGGCCGAGGCGGCAGCAGCAGAATAGGCCGAGGCGGCAGCAGCAGAAGAGGTAGCAGGGGGAGCCTGAGTGACTTCCTTGGTTTTAAGGTGTTTACTCCACTGCAGTTCATGCTTTGCATGCAGGTGCCTGGTCATGCAGGTTGTGCTCAGGTTCAGAACGTTAATGCCTCGCTTCAGGCTCTGATGGCACAGCGTGCAAACCACTCGGGTCTTGTCGTCAGCACATTGTTTGAAGAAGTGCCATGCCAGGGAACTCCTTGAAGCTGCCTTTGGGGTGCTCGGTCCCAGATGGCGGCGGTCAGTAGCAGGCGGAGTCTCTTGGCGGCGGGTGTTCTGCTTTTGCCCACTGCTCCCTCTTTTGCTACGCTGTTGGCTCGGTCTCACCACTGCCTCTTCCTCCGAACTGTGAAAGTCAGTGGCACGACCTTCATTCCATGTGGGGTCTAGGACCTCATCGTCCCCTGCATCGTCTTCCACCCAGTCTTGATCCCTGACCTCCTGTTCAGTCTGCACACTGCAGAAAGACGCAGCAGTTGGCACCTGTGTTTCGTCATCATCAGAGACATGCTGAGGTGGTATTCCCATGTCCTCATCATCAGGAAACATAAGTGGTTGTGCGTCAGTGCATTCTATGTCTTTCACCGCTGGGGAAGGGCTAGGTGGATGCCCTTGGGAAACCCTGCCAGCGGAGTCTTCAAACAGCATAAGAGACTGCTGCATAACTTGAGGCTGAGACAGTTTCCCTGGTATGCATGGGGGTGATGTGACAGACTGATGGGGTTGGTTTTCAGGCGCCATCTGTGCGCTTTCTGCAGAAGACTGGGTGGGAGATAATGTGAACGTGCTGGATCCACTGTCGGCCACCCAATTGACTAATGCCTGTACCTGCTCAGGCCTTACCATCCTTAGAACGGCATTGGGCCCCACCATATATCGCTGTAAATTCTGGCGGCTACTGGGACCTGAGGTAGTTGGTACACTAGGACGTGTGGATGTGGCAGAACGGCCACGTCCTCTCCCAGCACCAGAGGGTCCACTAACACCACCACGACCATGTCCACGTCCGCGTCCCTTACTAGATGTTTTTCTCATTGTTATGGTTCACCACAACAACAAATATATTATTTGGCCCAATGTATTGTATTCAAATTCAGCGGGATATAAATTTGAGGCCTAGTATTTAGGCGCTGGGTGACCGGTATGGATTTAGTGACAGAATTAGACTTGGAAATGCACAGAAGCGTGTGTGTGTGAAGTTATTCTGAATGACCCAATGTGCACCTTGAATATTATATACCCTTTTAGGGATAGATTTCAAATAGCTCTGATATAGCAGAAACCACTAAATTATGAAATTGCTAAATTGGGAATTGTATTTCAACCCAGAACAAGAAATGTGCTTGAACGGACACTAAATAACTCGCCCAGCTACAGCACTAACGAGAGATTTAGCAGGATATAAATTTGAGGCCTAGTATTTAGGCGCTGGGTGACAGGTATGGGTTTAGTGACAGAATTAGACTTGGAAATGCACAGAAGCGTGTGTGTGTGAAGTTATTCTGAATGACCCAATGTGCACCTTGAATATTATATACCCTTTTAGGGATAGATTTCAAATAGCTCTGATATAGCAGAAACCACTAAATTATGAAATTGCTAAATTGGGAATTGTATTTCAACCCAGAACAAGAAATGTGCTTGAACGGACACTAAATAACTCGCCCAGCTACAGCACTAAGGACAGATTTAGCTGGATATAAATTTGAGGCCTAGTATTTAGGCGCTGGGTGACAGGTATGGGTTTAGTGTCAGAATTAGACTTGGAAATACACAGTAGCGGGTGTGTGTGAAGTTATTCTGAATGTCCCTATGTGCACCTTCAATATGATCTACCCTTTTAGGGATAGATTTCAAATAGCTCTGATATAGCAGAAACCACTAAATTATGAAATTGCTAAATTGGGAATTGTATTTCAACCCAGAACAAGAAATGTGCTTGAACGGACACTAAATAACTCGCCCAGCTACAGCACTAACGAGAGATTTAGCAGGATATAAATTTGAGGCCTAGTATTTAGGCGCTGGGTGACAGGTATGGGTTTAGTGACAGAATTAGACTTAGAAATACACAGTAGCGGGTGTGTGTGAAGTTATTCTGAATGACCCAATGTGCACCTTGAATATTATATACCCTTTTAGGGATAGATTTCAAATAGCTCTGATATAGCAGAAACCACTAAATTATGAAATTGCTAAATTGGGAATTGTATTTCAACCCAGAACAAAAAATGTGCTTTGACGGACACTAAATAACTTTCCCAGCCACAACAGGACAGCGTTAACGAGAGATTTAGCAGGATATAAATTTGAGGCCTAGTATTTAGGCGCTGGGTGACAGGTATGGGTTTAGTGACAGAATTAGACTTGGAAATACACAGTAGCGGGTGTGTGTGAAGTTATTCTGAATGACCCAATGTGCACCTTGAATATTATATACCCTTTTAGGGATAGATTTCAAATAGCTCTGATATAGCAGAAACCACTAAATTATGAAATTGCTAAATTGGGAATTGTATTTCAACCCAGAACAAGAAATGTGCTTGAACGGACACTAAATAACTCGCCCAGCTACAGCACTAACGAGAGATTTAGAAGGATATAAATTTGAGGCCTAGTATTTAGGCGCTGGGTGACAGGTATGGGTTTAGTGACAGAATGAGACTTGGAAATACACAGTAGCGGGTGTGTGTGAAGTTATTCTGAATGACCCAATGTGCACCTTGAATATTATATACCCTTTTAGGGATAGATTTCAAATAGCTCTGATATAGCAGAAACCACTAAATTATGAAATTGCTAAATTGGGAATTGTATTTCAACCCAGAACAAAAAATGTGCTTTGACGGACACTAAATAACTTTCCCAGCCACAACAGGACAGCGTTAACGAGAGATTTAGCAGGATATAAATTTGAGGCCTAGTATTTAGGCGCTGGGTGACAGGTATGGGTTTAGTGACAGAATTAGACTTGGAAATACACAGTAGCGGGTGTGTGTGAAGTTATTCTGAATGACCCAATGTGCACCTTGAATATTATATACCCTTTTAGGGATAGATTTCAAATAGCTCTGATATAGCAGAAACCACTAAATTATGAAATTGCTAAATTGGGAATTGTATTTCAACCCAGAACAAGAAATGTGCTTGAACGGACACTAAATAACTCGCCCAGCTACAGCACTAACGAGAGATTTAGCAGGATATAAATTTGAGGCCTAGTATTTAGGCGCTGGGTGACAGGTATGGGTTTAGTGACAGAATTAGACTTGGAAATACACAGTAGCGGGTGTGTGTGAAGTTATTCTGAATGACCCAATGTGCACCTTGAATATTATATACCCTTTTAGGGATAGATTTCAAATAGCTCTGATATAGCAGAAACCACTAAATTATGAAATTGCTAAATTGGGAATTGTATTTCAACCCAGAACAAGAAATGTGCTTGAACGGACACTAAATAACTCGCCCAGCTACAGCACTAAGGACAGATTTAGCTGGATATAAATTTGAGGCCTAGTATTTAGGCGCTGGGTGACAGGTATGGGTTTAGTGACAGAATTAGACTTGGAAATACACAGTAGCGGGTGTGTGTGAAGTTATTCTGAATGTCCCTATGTGCACCTTCAATATGATCTACCCTTTTAGGGATAGATTTCAAATAGCTCTGATATAGCAGAAACCACTAAATTATGAAATTGCTAAATTGGGAATTGTATTTCAACCCAGAACAAGAAATGTGCTTGAACGGACACTAAATAACTCGCCCAGCTACAGCACTAACGAGAGATTTAGCAGGATATAAATTTGAGGCCTAGTATTTAGGCGCTGGGTGACAGGTATGGGTTTAGTGACAGAATGAGACTTGGAAATACACAGTAGCGGGTGTGTGTGAAGTTATTCTGAATGACCCAATGTGCACCTTGAATATTATATACCCTTTTAGGGATAGATTTCAAATAGCTCTGATATAGCAGAAACCACTAAATTATGAAATTGCTAAATTGGGAATTGTATTTCAACCCAGAACAAGAAATGTGCTTGAACGGACACTAAATAACTCGCCCAGCTACAGCACTAACGAGAGATTTAGCAGGATATAAATTTGAGGCCTAGTATTTAGGCGCTGGGTGACAGGTATGGGTTTAGTGACAGAATTAGACTTAGAAATACACAGTAGCGGGTGTGTGTGAAGTTATTCTGAATGACCCAATGTGCACCTTGAATATTATATACCCTTTTAGGGATAGATTTCAAATAGCTCTGATATAGCAGAAACCACTAAATTATGAAATTGCTAAATTGGGAATTGTATTTCAACCCAGAACAAAAAATGTGCTTTGACGGACACTAAATAACTTTCCCAGCCACAACAGGACAGCGTTAACGAGAGATTTAGCAGGATATAAATTTGAGGCCTAGTATTTAGGCGCTGGGTGACAGGTATGGGTTTAGTGACAGAATTAGACTTGGAAATACACAGTAGCGGGTGTGTGTGAAGTTATTCTGAATGACCCAATGTGCACCTTGAATATTATATACCCTTTTAGGGATAGATTTCAAATAGCTCTGATATAGCAGAAACCACTAAATTATGAAATTGCTAAATTGGGAATTGTATTTCAACCCAGAACAAGAAATGTGCTTGAACGGACACTAAATAACTCGCCCAGCTACAGCACTAACGAGAGATTTAGAAGGATATAAATTTGAGGCCTAGTATTTAGGCGCTGGGTGACAGGTATGGGTTTAGTGACAGAATGAGACTTGGAAATACACAGTAGCGGGTGTGTGTGAAGTTATTCTGAATGACCCAATGTGCACCTTGAATATTATATACCCTTTTAGGGATAGATTTCAAATAGCTCTGATATAGCAGAAACCACTAAATTATGAAATTGCTAAATTGGGAATTGTATTTCAACCCAGAACAAAAAATGTGCTTTGACGGACACTAAATAACTTTCCCAGCCACAACAGGACAGCGTTAACGAGAGATTTAGCAGGATATAAATTTGAGGCCTAGTATTTAGGCGCTGGGTGACAGGTATGGGTTTAGTGACAGAATTAGACTTGGAAATACACAGTAGCGGGTGTGTGTGAAGTTATTCTGAATGACCCAATGTGCACCTTGAATATTATATACCCTTTTAGGGATAGATTTCAAATAGCTCTGATATAGCAGAAACCACTAAATTATGAAATTGCTAAATTGGGAATTGTATTTCAACCCAGAACAAGAAATGTGCTTGAACGGACACTAAATAACTCGCCCAGCTACAGCACTAACGAGAGATTTAGCAGGATATAAATTTGAGGCCTAGTATTTAGGCGCTGGGTGACAGGTATGGGTTTAGTGACAGAATTAGACTTGGAAATACACAGTAGCGGGTGTGTGTGAAGTTATTCTGAATGACCCAATGTGCACCTTGAATATTATATACCCTTTTAGGGATAGATTTCAAATAGCTCTGATATAGCAGAAACCACTAAATTATGAAATTGCTAAATTGGGAATTGTATTTCAACCCAGAACAAGAAATGTGCTTGAACGGACACTAAATAACTCGCCCAGCTACAGCACTAAGGACAGATTTAGCTGGATATAAATTTGAGGCCTAGTATTTAGGCGCTGGGTGACAGGTATGGGTTTAGTGACAGAATTAGACTTGGAAATACACAGTAGCGGGTGTGTGTGAAGTTATTCTGAATGTCCCTATGTGCACCTTCAATATGATCTACCCTTTTAGGGATAGATTTCAAATAGCTCTGATATAGCAGAAACCACTAAATTATGAAATTGCTAAATTGGGAATTGTATTTCAACCCAGAACAAGAAATGTGCTTGAACGGACACTAAATAACTCGCCCAGCTACAGCACTAACGAGAGATTTAGCAGGATATAAATTTGAGGCCTAGTATTTAGGCGCTGGGTGACAGGTATGGGTTTAGTGACAGAATGAGACTTGGAAATACACAGTAGCGGGTGTGTGTGAAGTTATTCTGAATGACCCAATGTGCACCTTGAATATTATATACCCTTTTAGGGATAGATTTCAAATAGCTCTGATATAGCAGAAACCACTAAATTATGAAATTGCTAAATTGGGAATTGTATTTCAACCCAGAACAAAAAATGTGCTTTGACGGACACTAAATAACTTTCCCAGCCACAACAGGACAGCGTTAACGAGAGATTTAGCAGGATATAAATTTGAGGCCTAGTATTTAGGCGCTGGGTGACAGGTATGGGTTTAGTGACAGAATTAGACTTGGAAATACACAGTAGCGGGTGTGTGTGAAGTTATTCTGAATGACCCAATGTGCACCTTGAATATTATATACCCTTTTAGGGATAGATTTCAAATAGCTCTGATATAGCAGAAACCACTAAATTATGAAATTGCTAAATTGGGAATTGTATTTCAACCCAGAACAAGAAATGTGCTTGAACGGACACTAAATAACTCGCCCAGCTACAGCACTAACGAGAGATTTAGCAGGATATAAATTTGAGGCCTAGTATTTAGGCGCTGGGTGACAGGTATGGGTTTAGTGACAGAATTAGACTTGGAAATACACAGTAGCGGGTGTGTGTGAAGTTATTCTGAATGACCCAATGTGCACCTTGAATATTATATACCCTTTTAGGGATAGATTTCAAATAGCTCTGATATAGCAGAAACCACTAAATTATGAAATTGCTAAATTGGGAATTGTATTTCAACCCAGAACAAGAAATGTGCTTGAACGGACACTAAATAACTCGCCCAGCTACAGCACTAAGGACAGATTTAGCTGGATATAAATTTGAGGCCTAGTATTTAGGCGCTGGGTGACAGGTATGGGTTTAGTGACAGAATTAGACTTGGAAATACACAGTAGCGGGTGTGTGTGAAGTTATTCTGAATGTCCCTATGTGCACCTTCAATATGATCTACCCTTTTAGGGATAGATTTCAAATAGCTCTGATATAGCAGAAACCACTAAATTATGAAATTGCTAAATTGGGAATTGTATTTCAACCCAGAACAAGAAATGTGCTTGAACGGACACTAAATAACTCGCCCAGCTACAGCACTAACGAGAGATTTAGCAGGATATAAATTTGAGGCCTAGTATTTAGGCGCTGGGTGACAGGTATGGGTTTAGTGACAGAATTAGACTTGGAAATACACAGTAGCGGGTGTGTGTGAAGTTATTCTGAATGACCCAATGTGCACCTTGAATATTATATACCCTTTTAGGGATAGATTTCAAATAGCTCTGATATAGCAGAAACCACTAAGTTATGAAATTGCTAAATTGGGAATTGTATTTCAACCCAGAACAAGAAATGTGCTTGAACGGACACTAAATAACTCGCCCAGCTACAGCACTAAGGACAGATTTAGCTGGATATAAATTTGAGGCCTAGTATTTAGGCGCTGGGTGACAGGTATGGGTTTAGTGACAGAATTAGACTTGGAAATGCACAGTAGCGGGTGTGTGAAGTTATTCTGAATGACCCTATGTGCACCTTGAATATTATATACCCTTTTAGGGATAGATTTCAAATAGATCTGATACAGCAGAAACCACTAAATTTTTAAATTGCTAAATTGGGAATTGTATTTCAACCCAGAACAAAAAATGTGCTTTGACGGACACTAAATAACTTTCCCAGCCACAACAGGACAGCGGTAACGAGAGATTTAGCGGGATATAAATTTGAGGCCTAGTATTTAGGCGCTGGGTGACCGGTATGGATTTAGTGACAGAATTAGACTGGGATATGGCCAAAAAATAACCACACTATTGCTGGTTAAATGCACTTGGTGATGGGCGCAGCTTGCCCCTGATGTAGTATATGGCCAAAAAATGAACAGACTATTGCTGGTTAAATGCACTTGGTGTCACAGCTTGACCAACCACACTACTGAGGGTTAAATGCACTTGGTGACGGGCGCAGCTTGCCCCTGATTTAGTATATGGCCAAAAAATGAACAGACTATTGCTGGTTAAATGCACTTGGTGTGATAGCTTGACCAACCACACTACTGAGGGTTAAATGCACTTGGTGTGACAGCTTCACCCTGATGTAGGCTTTAGCCAAAAAACAACCACACCATTGAGGGTTAAATGCACTTGGTCGCAGCTTGTGCTGGCGCACCACAAGACACAAAATGGCCGCCGATCACCCCAGAAAAATGTGACTGACAAACGGTCTGGGCAGCCTAAAAACAGTGAGCAATTGAGGATCAGCAGCTCAATGATCCACAGCTGCAGATCGATCAGTTAATCAAGTCCTTTGGAGGAGTTAATCTGCCTAATCTCGCCCTACTGTCGCAGCCGCAACCTCTCCCTACGCTAATCAGAGCAGAGTGACGGGCGGCGCTATGTGACTCCAGCTTAAATAGAGGCTGGGTCACATGGTGCTCTGGCCAATCACAGCCATGCCAATAGTAGGCATGGCTGTGATGGCCTCTTGGGGCAAGTAGTATGACGCTTGTTGATTGGCTGCTTAGCAGCCTTTCAAAAAGCGCCAAGAAAGCGTCACAAAAGCGCGAAGAAAGCGACGAACACCGAACCCGAACCCGGACTTTTACGAAAATGTCCGGGTTCGGGTCTGTGTCACGGACACCCCAAAATTCGGTACGAACCCGAACTATACAGTTCGAGTTCGCTCATCCCTATTCATGAGTAGGGTTGATCGAACCAGGGCTGTCTTTAACAAGGGGCAAAAGAGGCAGCTGCCCGGGCCCAGTTGCTCCTGGGGGGCAGCTTCCTCTTGAGCCCTGCTAGCCACTGCCCTGGGTGTCAGGCTGTCAGCTACACAGGGGGTGCTGCCATGCCTGCCGGCACTCCAGGCAGCGTACTGTGAGCTGTGATTCTCTAGGACCTTAGATGACATCATCGCCATGTGACCAGTAACCTAGCAATATTACTGGTCACATGGCTATGAGGTCACCAAGGTCCTTTCTACCAGGAGTGTTGCTGTAGAAGTTTGCCTTAAAGGGCTTCTGTCACCCCCCAAAAGTCATTTTTCATTTTTGGGCTAATTAAAATGCTTACAGTGCGATTATTCAATATATAGTGCTCTTACATTTTTCTGTGCTTTAGTTTCTTTAAAAACGGCATTTTTATAATATTTTAATTACCTGGCTACCAGCAAGTAGGGTGGTTGCTTGCTGGTAGCCGCCGCATCCTCCTTTCAAAAAAACGCCCCCTCCTCCTGTTGATTGACAGGGCCAGCGAGCGCTCTGCTCCTTCGGCTGGCCCTGTCTGCATTCCAAATCTCGCGCCTGCGCCGTACTGGTCTTCAGTTGGCACAAGCACACTGAGAGGAGGACCTCGCTCGGCCGCTACTTCCTCAGTGCGCCTGCGCCGATGACGTCACATCTACACCCGTCACAGGCGCACTGAGGAAGGAGCGGCCGAGCGGCCTCCTCTCAGTGTGCCTGCGCCGACTGAAGACCATACGGCGCAGGCGCCAGATTTGGAGCACAGACAGGGCCAGCCAAAGGAGTAGCGCTCGCTGGCCCTGTCAATCAACAGGAGGAGGGGGCATTTTTTTTAAAGGAGGATGCGGCGGCTAACAGCAAGCAACCACCCTACTTGCTGGTAGCCAGGTAATTAACATATTATAAAAGTGCCGTTTAAAAAAAAAAAATAAAGCACAGAAAAATGTAAACACACTATATATTGAATAATCGCACTGTAAGGATTTTAATTAGCCCAAAAATTAAAACTGACTTTTGGAGGGTGACAGAAGCCCTTTAAAGGGTTTCTACCACCTCATTTTGACCGAATTGGCTTTCAGACACTAGCGATCTGCTAGTGTCTGATCTCCATAACCATGCAATTATCAGACCTTTGTGTGGAGCCGTTTCATAAAAAAACAAACTTTTATTCTAGGGCTGCACGATATGGGAATTTTGTGCGATTGCGATTAGGGCCCTAAAAATCGCGATAACGATATGCGATGCGATATTTTAAGGGAATTGTGCTAGAGGTCTATTTGCTTGGATTTTCCCATATGAGCCGCTGACAGGTATGACAGTTATGGGGGATCTGTGGATGACGCTGTGTTGTGGGGGATCTGTGGATGGCGCTGTGTTGTAGGGGATCTGTGGATGGCGCTGTGTTGTGGGGGATCTGTGGATGGCGCTGTGTTGTGGGGGATCTGTGGAGGGCGCTGTGTTGTGGGGGATCTGTGGAGGGCGCTGTTATATGGGGGATCTGTGGAGGACGCTGTTATATGGGGGATCTGTGGAGGACGCTGTTATATAGGGGATCTGTGGAGGACGCTGTTATATGGGGATCTGTGGAGGACGCTGTTATATGGGGATCTGTGGAGGACGCTGTTATATGGGGGATCTGTGGAGGACGCTGTTATGGGGTATCTGTGGAGGACGCTGTTATGGGGGATCTGTGGAGGACGCTGTTATGGGGGATCTGTATAGGACGCTGTTATGGGGGATCTGTGGAGGACGCTGTTATGGGGGATCTGTGGAGGACGCTGTTATGGGGGATCTGTGGAGGACGCTGTTATGGGGGATCTGTGGAGGACGCTGTTATGGGGGATCTGTGGAGGACGCTGTTATGGGAGTTTCTGTGGAGGGCGCTGTTATGGGGGATCTGTGGAGGACGCTGTTATGGGGGATCTGTGGAGGACGCTGTTATGGGGGATCTGTGGAAGACGCTGTTATGGGGGATCTGTGGAGGACGCTGTTATGGGGGATCTGTGGAGGACGCTGTTATGGGGGATCTGTGGAGGACGCTGTTATGGGAAATCTGTGGAGGACGCTGTTATGGGGGATCTGTGGAGGACGCTGTTATGGGGGATCTGTGGAGGAAGCTGTTATGGGGGATCTGTGGAGGACGCTGTTATGGGGGATCTGTGGAGGACGCTGTTATGGGGGATCTGTGGAGGAAGCTGTTATGGGGGATCTGTGGAGGACGCTGTTATGGGAAATCTGTGGAGGACGCTGTTATGGGGGATCTGTGGAGGACGCTGTTATGGGGGATCTGTGGAGGACGCTGTTATGGGGGATCTGTGGAGGACACTTATGGGGGACCTGTGGATGGCACTGTTATAGGGGATGTGTGCTATGACACATAGGGCCATGAGGGGGGCCAGCATAAGACATATAGCATCATGGCCCTATGTGTCCCCTCATGTGTCCTAAACTGCACACATAACTGGCTTTGCGTGTATTTTACTAGTGTGTGTGTGAAACAATCTCTCTCCTATTGATAACAGGTCCGGCCTCTGTACTCACTGTCACTATGAATGCAATGCACTGCAGCGAGCGGCAGCAAGCTGGCCGGCCGGCGCGTGACTGACGTCACTTAGTAACGCTTTTCCCACTTCAGGAAGCAGGAGCGCTGCCGCTCGCTGCAGTGCATTGCATTCATAGTGACAGTGAGTATAGAGGCCGGACCTGTTATCAATAGGAGAGAGATTGTTTCACACACTAGTAAAATACTTTACACGCAAAGGCAGTTATGTGCGCGGGGCCCCTTTATATATAATCGCGGCATTTTCGGGTCGGCCAAATCGCCATATCGCATTTGCCGATTATCGCGATTCGATTATTTTTTCGATTTATCGTGCAGCCCTATTTTATTCCTATGCAAATGAGCCTCTAGGTGCTATGGGGGCGTCTTTTCAGCACCTAGAGGCTCGGTCTACTCACACTGTATGCCGCCCCGCTCGTCTGTCAAGCCCGCCCATCTCGTCATGAATGCCTGCCTCCATCTCAGCCACCGGACGAATTCTCGCTCCTGCGCCGTTCACTTCTGTCTTCGGCACAGGCGCGGTGAGTGAAGGCCGCTCTCCTGATGCCGGCTTCCTCACTGTGACGTAGTCGGCGCAGGCGCAGTGAGGAATCCGGCACCAGGAGCGCATCATTCACTCACTGCGCCGAAGACAGAAGTGAACGGCGCAGGCGCGAGAATTTGGAGGCAGGCATTCAAGACGAGATGGGCTGGCTTGACAGACGAGCGGGGCGGCATACAGTGTGAGTAGACCGAGCCTCTAGGTCATGGATGTCAAACTCATGGCCCTCCAGATGTTGCAAAACTACAACTCCCAGCATTCCCTGATAGCTGTAGTATGCCCAGGCATGATGGGAGTTGTAGTTTTGCAACAGCTGGAGGGCCACGAGTTTGACATCCCTGCTCTAGGTGCTGAAAAGACGCCCCCATAGCGCCTAGAGGCTCATTTGCATAGGAATAAAAGTTACTTTTTAATGAAACTGCTCTACACAAAGGTCTGAGAATTGCATGGATATGGAGATCAGACACTAGCAGATCGCTAGTATCTGAAAGCTAATTCAGTCAAAATGAGGTGGTAGAAACCCTTTAACTGTGGAGCTTTTTTTGTGAAGATTACATCAGAAAAAGGTCACAGGGGCTGTTATGCTAATATACTGTAAACTACTGTATAGTGGAGTGCTGTATACTGTGGGGGCCTGTATAGGGTGGGGGGCTGTATAGTGTGTGGGGATGTATAGTGTGGGGGGCTGTATACTGTATACTGTGGGTGCTGTATATTGTGGAGTGCTATACTGCTGTACTGTATACTGTGGGGGGGGGCTGTATACTGTGGGTGCTGTATATTGTGGAGTGCTATACTGCTGTACTGTATACTGTGGGGGGCTGTATACTGTGGGTGCTGTATATTGTGGAGTGCTATACTACTGTACTGTATAGTGTGGGGTGCTGTATCGTGTATAGTTTGGGGTGCTGTATATGGTGAGGTGCTATACTGCTCTACTGTATACTGTGAGGTGTTGTATACTGTGGGGTGCTGTATACTGTGGGCTGCTATACTGCTCTACTATATACTGTGGTGTATTGTATTGTGTGGGGTGCTATACTGCATACTGTGTGGTGCTGTATACTATAGGGTGCTATACTGCATACTGTGGGGTGCTGGGGTGCACTGTAACACTAGGGTGAGCCAAGCCCTGGTCTCCTTCCTGCAGAGCGGTGCCCACTTCCAGCCTGAGCCCAGCTGCCCCGAGCACTGATCCTGAGCCGCTGGAGTCTTCAGAACTGGAAGTATTTACAGTCATTCACTATACTCTACCAGATGTGTGGATTTTTGGTGTGTGTGTTGTGGTGGAGGGCGTGATTGCCTGCTAAGGTGTGGGAAGGCGGGATCCGGGGGGCCCAAGTAAATTTTTGCCCAGGGTCCAATCAATATTAAAGACGGCCCTGGATCGAACTTGTGTTTTCAAGTCTGGCATACAAGGTTCGGGTTATCTAAGAATTCCGTTATGGATTCCGCTATCACAGACCAGGACTTATGGTCCGTGGTAGCAGAATCCATAATGGAATTCTTTTATGCTGAATTTGAAAACACAAGTTTGCTCATCCCTATTCGTGAGTCCTCCCTACCCACCCTCCAATGATTGACAGTTCTCTTCTTCATTTCCTCCTAGGAGGGGGCTGTCCAGAGTAGGGAAGGACACCTGGCCCAAAAAGTAGGCATCAATGCCAGCTGCCATGGGGACATGATGATGCTTCATTCCAACCTATCAACAGGGGCTTTCAAACTTAACCTAAGGCCTCATAAACACAATCATGTCCTTTTTGCAGGCTGCAAACCAGGCACCCCGCACTTTTTGCTGGCCCTATTGTAAAACTACCTCTTTTTGTCCACAAAAAGTTCAATAATAGGACACGTTCTATCTATTTTGTGTGTATCTGTCCAACTCTATTGATTAGTTTTTAAATAATGACGTCAGATGTTAGGCAGAAACACACAGCATTATAAATCATTATAATCCTGTGCAGTCTGGTCAAAGGAGCAGTTTGCTTATGGATGTGGGCAGCAGATGGTGCACTGTCCATTTGTAGCTGCCCCATTGAAATAAATGGGTCCGATGCAACAAAAAATACGGTCAGTGCATGAGGCCTTAGTAGATAGGGTTGCCATCTTTCCCAACAAAAAATACCGGCCAAGTTAAGCCACACCCCAAGGGGAAGGGGGGTGTGGTTTTGGGGGCATGGCTTACAACAGGGTGTTAAGTCGCTGTCATACTGTGGCTCCCAATAATATAAATCTCCTTCATTAATACTCCCCAGTAATATTAATGCCCCCATTAGTGTGCTCCATAATTAATGCCCCCAATAAGAGTAATGGCCCTATTAGTGCGCCCCAGAATAAATAATGCCCCCATTAGTGTGCTCCAGAATTGATAATGCCCCTATTAGTGCCCCTCAGTAAGAATAATGCCTGTATTTGTGCTCCCCAGTAAGAATAATGCCCCCATTAGTGCCCCCAGTAAGAGTAATGTCCGCATTAGTGGCCCTCAGTAAGGGTATTGCCCCCAGTAAGAGTAATGCCCCCATTAGTGCCCCCAGTAAGAGTAATGCCCCCATTAGTGCCCCTAGCAAGAGTAATGTCCCCATTAGTGGCCCCCAGTAAGAGTAATGCCCCCATTAGTGCCCCTAGTAAGAGTAATGTCCCCATTAGTGGCCCCCAGTAAGAGTAATGTTCCGCATTAGTGCCCCCAGTAAGAATAATGCCAACATTAGTGCCCCCAGTAAGAATAATGTAAGAGTAAACAGAAAATGAAGGAATCCAGCTTCTGAAAAATGTGTCACTTTATTCCAACGTTAAAATTTCCACATAGAGGAAAAAACGTACAGGTTCTACGTGTTTCGGACCTAAAAAAAAACAACTTAATGGTCCTTACTCATGATCATGGGTCCGGGCTATGCCCGTGCTTCCGAGTGGCCGAACGCAGGTGAGTGCTGCTTCAATTATCTTTTTCCAATGCTCCCCATTAGTGCCCCTCAGCAAGAGTAATGTTCCCCAGGAATAGTACTGCCCCATTAGTTTCCCCCAATAAGAGTACTGTGCCCCATTAGTGCCCCCCAGTAAGAGTAATGTTCCCCATTAGAGATGGCCTTGCGGTTCGCCCGGCGGTCGTTTCGTGGTGAACTTTGCTCGTTCGCGATTCGCCGATCATGCGAACCATGAACATATGGTGATATTTGCACGCGCCATATTTTTTTGCATAGCGCTGAACTTTGACCCATGACACATCGATCAGGTGGGACAGGACAGCCAATTGAGACGTTTCAGCACATGGATACACCCTCAACCTTATAACAGAACCCGATCTGGCAGCCATTTTACATTATGTGTTTTGCCAGTGTAGGGAAAGGTTGCATTTTGGAGCAGGGACAGTTAGGGACACCAAACGCTAGCTAATACGGCCACAAAAGTCCTTTTAAGGACTGGTATAGGTGTGCTATTGATAGGTGTGATATAAAGGGGTGTGATATACTTATAATATACTTTCTAACATAGAAATTATATTATAGTGTATTTGTATTGTGCAGCAGTTGTGCGCAGTTCTGCTGCTATACCGCAGCTATATAGAGTGACAAACGCTATTGGAGTAACTAATTGCAACGGGTGTGATATACGTGTTGCCCCCAAAAAAACTGCTTCAGGGCTGCGGTATACCTTCTTCCACAAAATACTGAATGAGTGGTGCTATATACCTTATTCCACAAAATACTGATTGAGGGGTGCTATTGGTATATACCTTTTTCCACCAAATACTGATAGAGGGCTGCAATACATCTGCTTCCACAAAATACTGATTGAGGGGTTACATATACCTGTTTCTGCCAAATACTGATTGAGGGGTGCCACATACCTTCTTCCACAAAATACTGATTTGAGGGGTGCTATTTCTATATACCTTCTTCCACCAAATATTGAAGGGTGTGATATACCTGCTTCCACAAAATACTGATTGAAGGGTGCTTTATACCTATTTCCGCCAAATACTTATTGAGGAGTGCCATATACCTTCTTCCACTAAGTACTGATTGAGGGGTGCTATTGCTATATGCCTTCTTCCACCAAATACTGATTGAGGGCTGTGATACACCTGATTCCACAAAATACTGATTGAGGGGTGCCATATACCTGTTTCCACCAAATACTGATTGAGGGGTGCTTTATACCTGTTTCCGCCAAATACTGATTAAGGGTGCCATATACCTTCTTCCACTAAATACTGATTGAGGGGTGCTATTGATATATACCTTTTTCCACCAAATACTGATTGAGGGCTGGGATATACCTTCTTCCACAAATGCTGCTCTTCTGTACGGACTTAGGCAGAGGGTCATTTAGAAAATGACAAGAAAAGGCAGACCATTCTGCAGGGATGGTAGGGATCGGGTAGGTGCACCATGCCGGAGCCTAAGTGGGAAGTTGGAGAAGGCGTGTGCGATAACTTCAAAGGATGCACCAGAATTGGTTGAGTGGCTCACTCAGCCTTCCGATTCTGCACCCTCCTCATCCTCTCTATCTGCACCCTCCTCACTCTCTGCTGTGTGCACCTCCAAAGACACCACCACCATCACCACCATAGTCCCTCCACTCGAGTCCTAGACTTTACCGATGCGCAGCCATTCTTGGCATCGAATAAGGAAGAGGAGGTAGCAACGGCCGCCACCCAGCGGTCTGACGACAGTACCTAGATAAGCCCAAGGAGGGTGGTCCCCGCTGTTGCTGCTTACTCCGTGTCAGAAATACCCCTAAAATAGACATATTTCTATATAAAAAATGACCACCGAATTGTATTAATTTTCGGGGGTAGGGTATCTTTATCCATTTAATTCATACCAAAAATGTATGCATTAACAGATGCCTCAGACTGATACTATACAGTAGCGTCCGTTCACCATACAGTTCCTTGGTAGAAAAAAACATTACGTTAATGTATGCATTTTTTTAATGGACTCTGCAGGATACAAAAACGTGGAGTGCTGCACATTTGTATACATCAAACCGATAGGGAAAAAAAAAAAATTCTAGGCTTCAGCAGGGCACATTTTTGAGAGTTTACCTTTAAGACGCATAAAAATGGCCCCTGATTAAAATACATATTTTTTGTGGGACTCTTTGCCAGTGATCCCCCTCTGGTATGTCATTGTCCATGTTCTGGGACTATTTCTGTACTTATAGTAAGTGTTTGCTGGCTGCAAATATGACCTGAAGCTTTTTCAGGTTCGCTTGCAATTAAAGTGAATTGGGCTCGCCGCGAATATGCGTTCGCAAATCGTCCCGACCGATGTTTATCCATCACTATTCCCCATTAGTGCTGCCCAATATGAGGTAATGCCCACATTAGTTCCCCCTTCTCTGCACTCACCTCCTCGCAGATCCCAGTCCTCAGTGAGCGTTCATCGCAGCACAAGGAAATGGAAGCCTTAGGGTGCAGAGGAAAAATTCATTTTTCCCGCCACCGGCACGTGTCAGGCCAGTAATTTCCCACTGATCCAATCACTGGCCTGACACGTGACACAGCTGCGGCCACTGCTTGGCTGAGTGGGAAAGGTTCTCAAACTTTTCGGGAGCCCAGAGATAAGATACCAGAACCACACAGAGGAGAAGGGGAGCTGCTGTTTTTACACAACATTAGTAGTGGGGGGGGGGGGGGGGGACATGGGAGGAGGGAAATGTGCCATGGAGGGGGAGAAATGTGACATGGATAGTGAAATGTGACATTGAGGAGGTGAATTGTGACATTCAGGGGGTGAAATGTGACATGGAGGGGGGTGAAATGTGACATTGAGGAGGTGAATTGTGACATTGAGGGGGTGAAATGTGACATGGAGGGGGGAGAAATGTGACATTGAGGAGTTGAATTGTGACATTGAGGGGGTGAAATGTGACATGGAGGGGGGTGAAATGTGACATTGAGGAGGTGAATTGTGACATTGAGGGGGTGAAATGTGACATGGAGGGGGAGAAATGGGACATGGAGGGTGAGAACTGTGACATGGGGGGGTGAAATGTGACATTGAGGGGGTAAGTTGTGGCATTGAGGGGGTAAATTGTGGCATGGAGGGTGGAGAAATGTGACATGGGGAAATGTGACATTGAGGGGGTAAATTGTGGCATTGAGGGGGTAAATTGTAGCATGGCGGGTGGAGAAATGTGACATGGGGGAGAAATATGACATTGAGGGGAAGAAATGTGACATGGAGGGAGAGAAATAAGACATGGAGGGGGAGAAATGTGACATGGGGGAGAAATGTGACATTTCTCCCCCTCCATGTCACTTTTCTCCCCCTCCATGTCACATCGCCCCCCCATGTCACATTTCTCCCCCCCACCATGTCACATCACCCCAGTTGCTCCTTCTTCTTGTAACTCACAGGTCTGTGCTATAAGCATAAGCAATGCGCCGAACAGACCTGTGAGTTACAAGAACAAGGAGCGCTGGGCGGCCACAGCGCATGTAAGTATGCTGCTGACTAACTGACCATGGCAGCCAGACAGGACTTCAGTAGCGTCCTGGCTGCCATGGTAACCGATCGGAGCCCAATGGGGGAGGGGGGAAGGCGCACAGCCCACCAATGATTTTAATACTGGGGAGAGCGCACTGCCCAGCAATGATTTTAATACTGGGGAGGAGGGGAAGGTGCACTGCCCACCAATGATTTTAATACCGGAGGGGGGGGGGGGGGGCGCACTGCCCACCAATGATTTTAATACTGGGGAGGGGAAGGGGGAGGGTGCAGTGCCCACCAATGATTTTAATACTGGAAAGGGGGGGGGAGGGCCCAGTGCCCACCAATGATATTAATACCGGGGAGGGGGGCATGGTTGCACTGCCCACCAATGATTTTAATACCGGGGATGTGGGGGGAGGGTGCACTGGCCACCAATGATTTTAATACCGGGGAGGGCACAGTGCCCACCAATGATTTTAATACTGGGGAGAGGAGGGTGCACTGCCCACCAATGATTTTAATACCGGGGGTAGGGTGCACTGCCCACCAATGCTTTTAATACCGGCGAGGGTGGGAGGAAGGGCGCACTGCCCATCAATGATTTTAATACCGGGGAGGGGGGAAGGAATGGTGCACTGCCCATCAATGATTTTAATACCGGGGAGGGTGCATTGCCCACCAATGATTTTACTACCAGGGTGGGGTGGGACACACTGCCTACCAATGATTTTAATACCGGGGAGGGCGCACTGGGGGGTGATGGAGAGGGTACTGGGGGCTGATGGAGAGGCACTGACTGGGGGGCCTGGGAGCTGATGGAGAGGCACTGTGGGGCCGCTGGTGAGAGGCACTGGGGGCTGACGGAGAGGCACTGTGGGGCCGCTGGTGAGAGGCACTGGGAGCTGATGGAGAGGCACTGGAGGCTGATGGAGAGGCACTGGGGGCTGGTGAGAGGCACTGGGGGCTGGTGAGAGGCACTGGGGGCTGATGGAGAGGCACTGGGTGCTGGTGAGAGGCACTGGGAGCTGATGGAGAGGCACTGGAGGCTGATGGAGAGGCACTGGGGGCTGGTGAGAGGCACTGGGGGCTGACGGAGAGGCACTGTGGGGCCGCTGGTGAGAGGCACTGGGAGCTGATGGAGAGGCACTGGAGGCTGATGGAGAGGCACTGGGGGCTGGTGAGAGGCACTGGGGGCTGGTGAGAGGCACTGGGGGCTGATGGAGAGGCACTGGGTGCTGGTGAGAGGCACTGGGAGCTGATGGAGAGGCACTGGAGGCTGATGGAGAGGCACTGGAGGCTGATGGAGAGGCACTGGGGGCTGGTGAGAGGCACTGGAGGCTGATGGAGAGGCACTGGGGGCTGGTGAGAGGCACTGGGGGCTGATGGAAAGGCACTAGGGGCTGGTGAGAGGCTACTGGGGGCTGATGGAGAGGTACATAAGCAATGCGCCGCACAGACCTGTGAGTTACAAGAACAAGGAGCGCTGGGCGGCCACAGCGCATGTAAGTATGCTGCTGACTAACTTTCCTGGTGCCATGGTAACCGATCGGAGCCCCAGCATTGCACCGCTGGGACTCCAATAGGAACTGCCACCAATGGGGGAGGGGGGGAAGGCGCAGTGCCCACCAATGATTTTAATCCCGGGAAGGGGGGGGAGGGCACAGTGCCCACCAATGATTTTAATACCTTAAAAGGGGGGAGGGCGCAGTGCCCACCAATGATTTTAATACCGGGGAGGGGGGGAAGGTTGCACTGCCCACTGATGATTTTAATACGGGGGAGGGAAGGGCACACTGCTCACCAATGATTTTAATACTGGGGAGGGGAAGGCGCACAGCCCACCAATGATTTTAATACCGGGGAGGGCGCAGTGCCCACCAATGATTTTAATACCGGGGACGGGTGGGAGGAAGGGTGCACTGACCATCAATGATTTTAATACCGGGGAGGGGGGAAGGATTGGCGCACTGCCCATCAATGATTTTAATACCGGAGAGGGTGCTTACAATATTTGCATGTACTTTTACAGTGGGCTCCCAGAATGATTTTTACTGGTGGGCCCTAGGCACTCCAGTCCGACAATGCTAAGAGACATAACATCATAAAAGCACCAGATGGAGGACGAAATAGTGTACAGTCTGCAAAAATTATATATTTATAAAAACTGCAGCGGCGCCTTTAAGAAAGATGTAACGCTGTCAACTTTGCCCTAGTTATTTGCCGGGAGACCACGCCCTCATTGCGGACACGTCCTCTCATTGCACCCTGTGCACGCGCAAGCCACGCCCTCTTTTCGCGGATTTCCGCTCCTATCCCTCGGTGCCATGTTTCGTCTGGAGCTCTGATTGGCCACCTGTCTTCTAGGAGTCAAAACTATTGGCAGAAGGTGGATCAGCTGGGGAAAGGGGCGGGGCCAAAGGCGAAATCTAGGAAGCGGTGTCTTGGGGTTAGTGCCTCTCTTGCCTCTGCAGTGACCGGTGCCGGTGTACAGACGTCAACCGTCAGGTAACCGCACCAGTGTGTGCTGCATAGATACCTGTGTGTATAGCGCCATCATCAGGGCTCATGTGCGGCGCCAGGCACAGTACCCTGCAGTCTCTGATAGGAAGGGGCCATTGTGAGGAATGAATGGCTCAGTGCAGCAGATACATGAGCCGATGCATGTTATACTTAGCCAGCAGATGTATATCGTAATCTATTATTATAACCAGGAAATATATGTAGTCTATTATTATACCTACTCAATATATGTTATATTGTAGCATTATAGCTAGCCAGTATAGAGGGTGTTCTTATAACCGGTCACTATATTGTAGTATTATAGCTAGCCAGTATAGAGGGTGTTCTTATAACCGGTCAGTATATTGTAGTATTATAGCTAGCCAGTATAGAGGGTGTTCTTATAACCGGTCAGTATATTGTAGTATTATAGCTAGCCAGTATAGAGGGTGTTCTTATAACCGGTCACTATATTGTAGCATTGTAGCTAGCCAGTATAGAGGGTGTTCTTATAACCGGTCAGTATATTGTAGTATTATAGCTAGCCAGTATAGAGGGTGTTCTTATAACCGGTCAGTATATTGTAGTATTATAGCTAGCCAGTATAGAGGGTGTTCTTATAACCGGTCAGTATATTGTAGCATTATAGCTAGCCAGTATAGAGGGTGTTCTTATAACCGGTCACTATATTGTAGTATTATAGCTAGCCAGTATAGAGGGTGTTCTTATAACCGGTCAGTATATTGTAGCATTATAGCTAGCCAGTATAGAGGGTGTTCTTATAACCGGTCAGTATATTGTAGTATTATAGCTAGCCAGTATAGAGGGTGTTCTTATAACCGGTCAGTATATTGTAGCATTGTAGCTAGCCAGTATAGAGGGTGTTCTTATAACCGGTCACTATATTGTAGCATTGTAGCTAGCCAGTATAGAGGGTGTTCTTATAACCGGTCACTATATTGTAGCATTGTAGCTAGCCAGTATAGAGGGTGTTCTTATAACCGGTCACTATATTGTAGCATTGTAGCTAGCCAGTATAGAGGGTGTTCTTATAACCGGTCACTATATTGTAGCATTGTAGCTAGCCAGTATAGAGGGTGTTCTTATAACCGGTCACTATATTGTAGTATTATAGCTAGCCAGTATAGAGGGTGTTCTTATAACCGGTCACTATATTGTAGCATTATAGCTAGCCAGTATAGAGGGTGTTCTTATAACCGGTCACTATATTGTAGTATTATAGCTAGCCAGTATAGAGGGTGTTCTTATAACCGGTCAGTATATTGTAGCATTGTAGCTAGCCAGTATAGAGGGTGTTCTTATAACCGGTCAGTATATTGTAGCATTGTAGCTAGCCAGTATAGAGGGTGTTCTTATAACCGGTCACTATATTGTAGCATTGTAGCTAGCCAGTATAGAGGGTGTTCTTATAACCGGTCACTATATTGTAGCATTGTAGCTAGCCAGTATAGAGGGTGTTCTTATAACCGGTCACTATATTGTAGCATTGTAGCTAGCCAGTATAGAGGGTGTTCTTATAACCGGTCACTATATTGTAGCATTGTAGCTAGCCAGTATAGAGGGTGTTCTTATAACCGGTCACTATATTGTAGCATTGTAGCTAGCCAGTATAGAGGGTGTTCTTATAACCGGTCACTATATTGTAGCATTGTAGCTAGCCAGTATAGAGGGTGTTCTTATAACCGGTCACTATATTGTAGCATTGTAGCTAGCCAGTATAGAGGGTGTTCTTATAACCGGTCACTATATTGTAGCATTGTAGCTAGCCAGTATAGAGGGTGTTCTTATAACCGGTCACTATATTGTAGCATTGTAGCTAGCCAGTATAGAGGGTGTTCTTATAACCGGTCACTATATTGTAGCATTGTAGCTAGCCAGTATAGAGGGTGTTCTTATAACCGGTCACTATATTGTAGTATTATAGCTAGCCAGTATAGAGGGTGTTCTTATAACCGGTCAGTATATTGTAGCATTATAGCTAGCCAGTATAGAGGGTGTTCTTATAACCGGTCAGTATATTGTAGTATTATAGCTAGCCAGTATAGAGGGTGTTCTTATAACCGGTCACTATATTGTAGTATTATAGCTAGCCAGTATAGAGGGTGTTCTTATAACCGGTCACTATATTGTAGTATTATAGCTAGCCAGTATAGAGGGTGTTCTTATAACCGGTCACTATATTGTAGCATTATAGCTAGCCAGTATCTAGGGTATTCGTATAACCGGTCAGTATATTGTAGTATTATAGCTAGCCAGTATAGAGGGTGTTCTTATAACCGGTCAGTATATTGTAGTATTATAGCTAGCCAGTATCTAGGGTATTCGTATAACCGGTCAGTATATTGTAGCATTATAGCTAGCCAGTATCTAGGTAGGGTGTTCTTATAACCGGTCACTATATTGTAGCATTATAGCTAGCCAGTATCTAGGTAGGGTGTTCTTATAACCGGTCACTATATTGTAGCATTATAGCTAGCCAGTATAGAGGGTGTTCTTATAACCGGTCAGTATATTGTAGCATTATAGCTAGCCAGTATAGAGGGTGTTCTTATAACCGGTCAGTATATTGTAGTATTATAGCTAGCCAGTATAGAGGGTGTTCTTATAACCGGTCAGTATATTGTAGTATTATAGCTAGCCAGTATAGAGGGTGTTCTTATAACCGGTCAGTATATTGTAGCATTATAGCTAGCCAGTATAGAGGGTGTTCTTATAACCGGTCACTATATTGTAGTATTATAGCTAGCCAGTATCTAGGTAGGGTGTTCTTATAACCGGTCAGTATATTGTAGTATTATAGCTAGCCAGTATCTAGAGTATTCTTACAGCCAGTAGGCAGCCATGACTTCCTTGGCATGGATCCAGCCGGTTCTGGGAGTGGCAGGGGAGTCGGAGAGCTGTTCAGTCAGAGGTGTCTTGAAGCAGACCTTACAGCATGGTTCCCGCAGCTGAGGATGCCAGAGGGCACACCCAGGGTGTTATACCGCTGTACCCGTCAGGGGCAATCTCTGCAGCACACTCTCATGTATCCATGAAACATGCTGAGACATTTCTGCTGGACATCTGCCATGATCTCATCTGCCTCCTGTTTTGGGGCTCTGTTGCAGATGATGGCAAAAAAAACTTTCTTGCTCAAGTGCCGCTTTTCAGCTGTTGCAGCATTGTGATCTCAAGAACATAGTAATTGCAATCTGAGGGCGGTTTAGGTGAAGGGTATTTGTATGTGGTTCTAGAGTAGCATTCCATTGCTAGTGACCGCCAGCTCTGCTGCATATTGGGTCTGATGTCTGTGGAATGGGAA
The DNA here is from genome assembly GCF_014858855.1 of Bufo gargarizans. Lineage (NCBI taxonomy): Eukaryota > Metazoa > Chordata > Amphibia > Anura > Bufonidae > Bufo > Bufo gargarizans. The sequence goes on along the minus strand of NC_058087.1, from coordinate 93,539,643 downwards.
GTACAGATTTGTAGCTACCATCCTCTCATTAGCAGTGACAGGCCGGGTTACTCAAGACTTGGCTTCAAATATAAAACCAGCCTGAAGTTCCCTTTACACGGGCCCAGCTGTTTGGGCAATCATCAGGAACAAACTGTTCATTGCCGATAATTGCCTGAGCGTATTTACATGCAGCAGTCATCGCCTGTGTATGTAGACCAGCAGCCTCCCCCCAATAGAGAACCGCTGCTTCTGGTCGCAGATTGCCACTTGCACAGGACGATCTGCTGCCCGCCAACTCCGCCAAGCAATGATTTTACACAGGACAAGTTTCGATTACTGATCTGCATACAGAGGGGTATGGCTTTTTTGCAGGACTGCTGAACGGAAGGCTGTGAACAGGACACGGAGTGCTGTCTGCATTTTGTGCTGACTCAGGGCTCATGCATATACCACCAGCCGTTTACATTACGGTCTTATCCTTGTCCATAAGGCGGACAATAATAAGACGAATTTTTATAAATAAATAAAAATCGGAAATGCCTTGTGGACATACTGACACCGAATGCACACAGTCATTTCTGTTTTTTGCAGCCCTGCATATGGGCCTAAAAAAAAAAAAAAAACGGAACAGACACGACAAAAAAAAAAAGTTTGTGTGCATAAGCCCTGATTGAAATTAATGGGTCCACATCCAATATGGAACAAATGTCGATTGGATGCGGACCAACGATATGGTAGTGTGAATGGGGCCAAGCAGTTTTGTCATTTGTACACACAGACGCAGGAATCTCTAGCCTGGTCTGAGTCCAGCCATTGTTATACTGGCAATACATGGAAGAGTTTGGTCAGAGGCTCATCAGTTCAGCTTGTTGATGACTGGCAGATCAGTGGTATGCTGGCAAGACCGTGTTCACATCAGCCTTCTCTGTTTCCATTGTTCTGCTCCATCATATAGAAGCAGAACAATAAAAATATGGGAAGTCCCCGATCTGACACAAAACTGCAGCGGATAGACCCCATGGGCTGTAATGAGATCTGTTGGGTTCCACTACAGAGTCCAGCATGCAGGTCTGTTTGTCTGATGTTTTTGGCGGATTCTGTGATAGAGGACCCTGAAGGAACCGCTGACGCAGATGTAAGCTGATTCTAGGAAGCCCTGTTTCTCCCATACGTAAAGCTCATCTCTGTTGCTGTAAACTGCCTTTCAGAGCTTGTCCTCTTCATTAAGAATTACACCCTCGCCTTCAGTATGATACAATTGTTTCCACTTAACCAGATCATGTTTTGTCATTTCTTTTTTTTCTCTGTCCAGCATGTCCAAGAAAATCTCAGGTGGCTCTGTGGTGGAGATGCAAGGAGATGAGATGACCCGTGTTATTTGGGATCTGATTAAGGATAAGCTCATTCTTCCTTATGTGGAGCTGGATTTACACAGGTAAATCATTCACAATTTGGCTACGTGAGGTCTAAAGATGTGGCCATTTGTCTGGCTAAAGATGGCCGCACAGTTTACTTGGCTGTCTGAAGGCTTCTTCAGCTGACACATACATGTGCACACTCGATGCGTTGTACCTGGTAACAAAGAGGACATGGCCCTCACTGAAGTGTACTGACTACTTCACTCTGTGGATCAGCAGACCTTTGGGAGTTGGACCCCCACCAATCTGATACTGATTACCTCATAACTGTAGACAATTAGTATGGAAGTCCCAAGAAAAATATACCAATACCTGGCCGCAGCTAAAAAGGCTTGTGAATGTGAGGCGGTGGCCATCTTGTTACCTCTGAATGGCATTTAGGCAAGGCGTGCACAACACACTTGAGAACTCCTATGTGGAGAGGTGGTTTCCCATAAAGTCATCCCTCCCAATTGAAGGTTTTGAGAGTACAACAAATTACAATGGAGATGGAGGCATCTACAAGCTCCCCCCTCTCCTATCTAGACTGCCCAACCCAGAGCAGGGGACTCCCATATTCTGCTTAGTGTCATTCCTAGAAGTGGTTTCCCCCCCCCCCCCCCCACCTATTATGAGATTTATGGCATATGCAGTCAGTATGTCTCAGATAAGATTACCCCTTTCAGTTTTATTGCAACCCTTGAAGAGATAAGATGTTACAATGTGACCCTCAGACTAAAAAAGTTGTCCACCTCTTACTGCACCCACTAGCTTCTCAATGTTAAGGAGCTACTCTAACAGCAGCTATTGCATCCAAATCCAGGCAGCTTTCTCCATTTATTTTCAGAGAAGTGCAACTTTACAGCTGCATCATCAGACTTTCTTCCAGCCTCCCCTTTTCATCCACTGTCAGTGCCCAATAGTAGGGATCGACCGATATCTTTTTCTCTTTCAGGCCGATAGCCAATAATTTATACTGATATTTTATCTCATATTATATTAGTTGGTAGCCACTGAGGTGGGCATATGGCAGTATATTATAAATTAAATTACGGTAATAAAGCCCCTAGTTGGTAGTCAATTTATAATATACTGGTGCCGAATGCCAATTTCCTCACTGACTTTATTAACCCCTAATCAGACCTCAGATCAGCCCTTTATTAACCCCTATCAGCCCACCTCCACCTCTCCTGCGCCGCGGCTCCTCTTCATCTCCGGGTCCGGCGTCTCGCTCCCCTGTGTTCTCCGGCCAGTGCGGGTCCCATCAAAGAACACCAGGGAAGGTGAGTATCGGAAGCGCTTGCTGCGCTTCTTCCCGGCACCTGGTGCATACTAGTGCGCGCTTCCATAATGGAAGCGTCCACTAGTATTCGCTTTATATGCGTTATCGCTATATTGACAAAGTTAGATGCCTATACCGATAATGTACAAAATCGTGACTATCGGCCGATGATATCGGTACTTCCGATAATTGGTCGATCCCTACCCGATGGCAGTGATATACCAAGTGGGCCGTCACCTAGTGCTGGGATGATGCTCCATTGACACTGTGCATCGGGGACCACCCAACTAACAATTCACTGCTAGAAGCACTGAAAGTAACAGGGCAGGCTAGAAGAAAAACAGTGCAGGAGTCAGCAAGGATGCAGGGAGTTGTAGTACTGTGCGGACAGGACCTCTGGATGATTACACTTCTAACCTGCTTTGCTTGCTGGGGGAGCCTTTGCTCTAGTGTGTAATTCAGCCGGTTTGGTTTATCAGGCAGAGACTTTGAACAGATGAAGGAACCAGCTTTTCTACTATCGCATTAGCAAACAGCCTGATCTTTACCCGTCTTAGATCTAGGGAAAAGTTCACAGGTTTGGGCATGCAAATTCTGTCTGCTTACTAGTGCATATTAATTCTTCATTATGTATGCAGAAAGAAGTTTCAGAGGCGCGATGTAACTGCATCTTCTAATCCAGAAGTGCTGTGGGCATGTGGGGTAGTCATGAATATGTAAGCTGCAGGTCCCGCCAGTGCAGGGATTATTCCGTTTCTAAAAATGCTATAAAACTAGTTAGAGAGAAACCTCATGGAAGCCAATCTAGCAGTAGAACCATCTGGACGACCACAATCTACGCCACATCGGTGGTGTATTGAAGAGGGGTGTGGTGGTCTAATTTGGTTCTTTTTCTCCATTTTAGGCTAAATCCAAACAAACGTTGTTTTGTCCGCATCAGTATGTCCATTATGTAGCCCCGCAAAAAAAAAAAGTCCTATTCTTGGCATTGTTGCAATGGATCCGCAAAAAAACGGATGTCATACGGATGTCATCATTGTTTGTTTTTATTTTTTGCAGACCGCAAAACACATACGGTCGTGTGCATGTAGCATTATTGTGTTTATGACTTTGAGCCATAAACTACTTTTCACTCAAGTTTATTTTTAGCGAGTACTCTGGCTCCTATTCCTCGGATTGTTTTTGTTTTCTTTCTAATTTTCTTTATTTTTATTTTTTTTAATTTTATTTACCTCATTGGCAGTTTTTTCTTATCCCCGATGCTTGAATCCTGCCTTCTGGTTTGTCAGTGAGATGTTCTGACATCAGCAGCACATGGTTCATTTTCTGCAATCGCATATTCAAAATGCTTTTGTAGAACTGGATTCATAAGGGCTGTTTTACACAAGCGAGTCCGTTGTGGGAATCGCGCTCCGTGTGTGAGTGATTCTCCGCTCTGGACTTGCAGGAGCGCACAGCGTTATCATGATTTATAATGCTATGTGTCTCTGCATGGCCTTCTTTCCACAGAATCATAGTGACATAAAGCTGTCCGTATGATTCTGTAGAAATTGGGTCAAGGAGGGACACATAGCATTATAAATCATGATAACGCTGTGCGCTCCTGCAATCCAGAGCAGAGAATCACTCACACGCGGAGCGCGATTCCTGCAATGGACTCACTCGTGTGAAACAGCCCTAACAGACACAACTCGCGTGACATCCATCACTGACATATAACTCCTGCACATAGAGGAGTGGTTATTGAAGGGAAGGAAATGAAGCGCTGTGAGCACGTGCGTCCTGTATTACAGGACATGGCCAACAGCAACTCAGAATGAAAACGGATTTGCCACAAGGTGCAGTGGTATGCTGATAACGTTACAATAAGGTAGTTGTGATATAACAGCGATATCTGTTTGGCGGGATACAATTATATCAGTGGCACAACCCCTTTAAATTATTTTACTGTTGTGAAAGGAGAATATTTAAATGTATTAAAGAGAGCCTGACATGACTTTTATGCCCCTAGTGATCCAGCTGCACAGATACTGGTGCGGTATAGATTAAACAGTTGGTAAAGGTTACCCCCCAAAAAATTGCGTTCATGTGTTCTGCAGTGTGTGCTAATTAATTGCAGAAAAATACAATGTTTTTCCTACATTTCATTTTACTGCTATGAAAAGCCCGAGCTGTGACGAGTGGCCTTACCCTGAGAATCCTAGTGATTGCGCTAGTAGGTAGTATATCGATCCCCGCCGTGCCTGCGTGCATACTTTACCTTATTACATCTGCTTTCTCTAAGCGCACTTCTGCAGCACATTCTCCGTTTTTTTTTTTTTTTTTTTTTTTTTTTTTTTTTTTTTTTTTTTTCTGTTCCCGAGTTGAAACCGAAAAGGGGAATGCCAGATCTGTCAAAATGGACATGGAACGAAGCCTGACAGACCCCACTGACAATCAGGTCTTTGGGGTTTCTGGTTTGATTTTCCCTCATTCTACTGGACAAAATACAGCTGCATGTGGCCCCAGGCATGATGTTACTAAATGGGGCCCGGATGTATCATTCATGATTATGTGTATCTCTTCCTCCGGGACTCTGCAGGTAAACCTTGGGGAGGAAGCTGAATGCACATGCACACGGCCGTGTTCCACGGTATGCTGGATTCCTGTTCAGAGCAGGAGCGCACATGTCGCCGCTGCACTACAGTAATGCACGCGTTTCGGACTACAAGAATCTGCTTGTGACCGATCCCATAAGAGGGCTCCAGACTACAGCACTTGATGCCATACACTCCTGGTGACAGGAGCCCAGTACAGCTGTTGCAGAGGACTAGTTAAAGAAAGTTTTGTTTGTCCAATAAAAGCAACTATGAATCTGGTTAAGGGTCCATTCACACGTCCGTAAGTGTTCTGCGGATCAGCAAATTGCGGATCCGCAAAACACGGACACTGGCAATGTGCATTCCACAATTTGCAGACTGCACATCACCGGCACAATAATAAAAAATGCCTAAAAATTGCATTTTTGTGGAAACGGAAGCACTGGTGCTGAAGTAGGAATCCGCAAATGCGGACAGCACATTCTGGCCCCATTGAAAATGAATGGGTCTACACCAGTTCCGCAAAATTGCGGAACGGATGCGGACCCATTTTGCTGTTGTGTGAATGGACTCTATATTTGGTGGGAAGATTAAGGAGCTTTCATAATGCAGATTCATTATATGAAGTCCATCATGTTGCACCTGTAGTAACAACCAATTTCTGTCTTTTTAGCTATGATCTTGGCATGGAGAATCGTGACTTAACTGATGATAAGGTCACCATTGAAGCTGCTGAAGCTATCCAAAAATATAATGTTGGAATCAAGTGTGCCACCATTACACCCGATGAGAAAAGGGTTGAAGAGTTTAAGTTGAAGCAAATGTGGAAGTCCCCAAATGGAACCATCAGAAATATTCTAGGAGGAACTGTTTTTAGAGAGGCTATCATCTGCAAGAACATCCCGAGGCTTGTCTCTGGATGGGTCAAGCCCATCATCATTGGCCGTCATGCTTATGGAGATCAGGTGAAGCTGAACATTTTGTGTGTCCCAAAGCAAACTCTTTCTTTTGGGGCCCTAATAGTTATTTTAAGTATAAAGAATGAATATATATATATATATATATATGTATTTTTATTTTATTTTTCTTAAGGGAATGTTCACACTAGGGATTCTGAGAACACAGTGAAAAAAATCTGAGTGGTTTTGTTGCTTTCTGCTTCCTGTTTATTGAGCTTTCCATTAATTTCAATGGGAGAATCGATGCAGATTCGGCTCCAAGATGGGGAATGGGGCATTTATTTATTTTTCCCAGCGTGAAAAAAAAAAAAAGCAAGTTCTGCTTCCCGTTGAAATGAATGGGGGGGCTCATGAAAAACGGCACCAAATAATGTGTAAGGGCCCGTTTGCAAACACGTTTTCATCCAGACATAAGGGGATACAGTAATTTGCACATTTTCTTTTATGTTAATCCTAAGCAACCAATTGTTTGCTTCCAATGTGACCAGGAGATGTCTTTATGCCTCAGGATCACAGATTTAAAGATGAAGCAAATATTGCACGGCGCTGTGTTAGCCAGAAGCAAACAGTGTTAATGAATAGTGTGTGAGGAGTGATTCCTTTATTGGTAACCAAAGAAAGGTCACGTTGCAACTAGGGATGAGCGAATCAACTTGGGGTGAAGCATGGTGGTACCTTGGAACCAAGAGTTTGGGAAATGATTTTTTTACAGTACAAATTAATTTATGAAGTTATTACCCAAAGTCTCACGAGACTTTTTGCGAAGCAATAACTTCGGCTCATCGGAGCCAATACATTCTAATACTGTACGGAGCTCCTGCTCCGTATAGTATTGGAACAAAGTTTTATGCAAATCGACTTTGGATGTTATATCCGAAGTCTATTCGCTCATCCCTAGTTGCAACCATTTCTCTGAACCAGGACAGTCTATGGATGACATGAAGGTTTTAATTCTTAAAGGAAATTTTAAGCAATAGGAGCAGAAAACCCTTGGGAATTATAGCTAAAACCCACATTCCTGTCATTGACCCAAGGACAGAATCTAACACCGGGTTTTATGAGCCAGTACAGGGACACGTCTCTCACTTCCACCAATGCAGCTCCAAATCTCTAACCTGCACTCATTGCTTCTGTTTCCCTTGTCCATTTGTAACAAAAACATAGTTTTTATTGCTCTGTTTTATCTTAAAGGGAACCTGCCACATTAAACATGATTGAGCTACACGCAGGAGGAGCTGAGCAGAGTGATATATCGTTTTATAGGAAAAGATTCAGTATAACTTGTCATTTTATACATTTTAAACTCTGTGCTTTGAAGACTGATTGGAGGCGGTCCTATCGGTGATTGACAGCTATCTCTGTATGCACAGTCATATGGGGAAGGCTGTCAATAACTGATAGGACCGCCTCCTTGACTTCAAAGCACAGAATTTAAATGTATAAATGACAAGTTATACAGAATCTTTTCCCATAAAATGTCAATCTGCTCAGCTCCTCCTGCTCTATAACATGTTGCCTGCAGATTACACTGTGACAGGTTCTCTTTATACATCGCTCTGCTCCTCCTGCTCTATAACATGCTGCCTGCAGATTACATGGTGACAGGTTCTCTTTATACATCGCTCTGCTCCTCCTGCTCTATAACATGCTGCCTGCAGATTACACGGTGACAGGTTCTCTTTATACATCACTCTGCTCAGCTCCTCCTGCTCTATAACATGCTGCCTGCAGATTACACGGTGACAGGTTCTCTTTATACATCACTCTGCTCAGCTCCTCCTGCTCTATAACATGCTGCCTGCAGATTACACGGTGACAGGTTCTCTTTATACATCGCTCTGCTCCTCCTGCTCTATAACATGCTGCCTGCAGATTACATGGTGACAGGTTCTCTTTATACATCACTCTGCTCTGCTCCTCCTGCTCTATAACATGCTGCCTGCAGATTACATGGTGACAGGTTCTCTTTATACATCAGTCTGCTCTGCTCCTCCTGCTCTATAACATGCTGCCTGCAGATTACACTGTGACAGGTTCTCTTTATACATCACTCTGCTCAGCTCCTCCTGCTCTGCCTGCAGATTACATGGTGACAGGTTCTCTTTATACATCACTCTGCTCAGCTCCTCCTGCTCTATAACATGCTGCCTGCAGATTACACTGACAGGTTCTCTCTATACATCACTCTGCTCAGCTCCTCCTGCTCTGCCTGCAGATTACATGGTGACAGGTTCTCTTTATACATCACTCTGCTCAGCTCCTCCTGCTCTATAACATGCTGCCTGCAGATTACACTGTGACAGGTTCTCTCTATACATCACTCTGCTCTGCTCCTCCTGCTCTATAACATGCTGCCTGCAGCACAAACACCTTGCTCAATGTGACAAGTTGCCTTTTAATTATACATCTCCCAATGCGATTGTAACATCCTCCAAATCAGGGGTAGGCAACCTCCGGCACTCCAGGTGTTGTGAAACTACAACTCCCAGTATGCACACTCACTCTGCCCTCCTCATGACTCCCATCGAAATGAATGGAGCATGCTGGGAATTGTAGTTTCACAACAGCTGGACTGCCAAAGGTTGCTGACCCCTGCTCTAAATGTTAGATGTTAAATGTGCTTATTTCTCCATCATTCATTTGTAATCTTGCCTCAAGAAGGAGCCTTGTGCTGTGATAACTTGCAGTATGACTTTTTCTGGTTAACTGATAAAGGTATCACTCCTATAATGCCTTTGTATTCATTAACACAAGGGATTCTACTTCACAAAGATTAAGCAATTAAAGTTTAACTAATGCAATGCTCACCTGCATACATGATCACAGGCTGCACCTTAACCTTGGCTCTGACAGTCCAAACTCCTTTTTCAATGACTATGCAGATGGTTGTGGAATATTGTGTAAAACACTAAGGGGCACATTTATTAAGATCGGTGTTTTAGAAGCCAGTCTTAATAAAGCCCCATAGCTGGTGGTGGATCCGCCGCAGTTATAAAGAGGCGCAGGATCATCTGCCAGTTATAAATCTAAGCCGGTTTCCAAAGCGGTCTTATATTTGGCCAGCCTGCCCCCTTCCCCGCTCACTCAACACTCGCATATATGTGAAATATGCCTAATATAGGAGTAGTTCAGGATAATAAATGACCCCCTAAGCTTTTATATTCTTTTTGTAATCTCTTTTTAACAAACAGTGGGCTTGGACTCACTGTGCCAACTAACCGGTTTGACTTTGAGCTGAACCTAAGGGCGTTGTCCTAGCGGTCCTCTGGTATTCACCCTTTAACCCTTGTACAAGGATGTGGACTTAGCTGTAGGGAACCAACCAGGCCGATACCTCATAGATTTAGTCCCCATGTAGATAGACTATTACCCACCGGGTTAGAGAAGTGCCAGGAAACAGGCCAGGGTCGGGGCGGGCAGAGTTTTTGCATAACTGAGAAACTAATCTGAGGTCAAGGCAGGCAGCAGAGTATGAGTCAATAAAGAAGGAGTTTGGTACACGGGCAGACAGAACCTTTACTGTTTAGGGCGAGTTTGTTTTCCATTCTTCCGATTCAACAGAAGAAAAGAAAATCTGTTAATTTTAGCATCAGTTGTGCTCGATTTGCATTATTTTTTATTTTTTTGTCAGTTCTGTCACACATCATTTATTATTTTGGGAGAAAAAGTCCTACATGCAGAACTTTTTCTCCAGTTAAAATTAACTGATATAAACTGACCACAACTGATACTAAAATTAAGGCCCCTTTCACACAGACGAGAATTCCGCACGGGTGCAAGGTGCGTGAGGTGAACCACAAGCGTACAGTCTTCTTTTTTTTTTTTTTTTTTTTTACACGCTCGTGCAATAAAAACTGAAAATCAGAACGCAATCGCAGTCAAAACTGACTACAATTGCGTACCTATTCGCACGGTTTTCCCTGATCGCAGACGCAACGCATCCGGACACGCTTGTCTGCAAGGGGCCTAAGGCCCTTTTCACACGGGCGAGAATTCCGCGCGGGTGCAATGCGTGAGGTGAACGCATTGCACCCGCACTGAATCCGGACCCATTCACTTCAATGGGGCTGTGCACATTAGCAGTGATTTCCACGCGTCACTTGTGCGTTGCGTGAAAATCGCAGCAAGCTCTATATTGTGCAACGCAGGCCCCAATTGAAGTGAATGTGGCTGCGTGAAAATCGCAAGCAAGTGCGGATGCGGTGTGTTTTTTATTTTATTTTATTTTAACCCCCCCCTCCACGCATGGTTTCTAGGAGACTATTGGGATGGGGACCCGATCTTTATTATTTTCCCTTATAACATGGTAATAAGGGAAAATAATGGCGTTCTTAATACAGGATGCTTGGTAAAATAGGGCTGAAGGGGTTAAAAAAAATTCTATTAAACTCCCCTCATCCACTTGTTCACGCAGCCCGGATTGTCGTCTTTCTTCTTCAAGGACCTGGGAGGAAAAGGACCTTTTGGTAATGTCACTGCACTCATCACATGGTCCATCACCATGTGATGAGTGCAGTGACGTCACCAAAGGTCTTTTTCTTCCCAGGTCCTCGAAGACGAAAGAAGACAATCTGGGCTGTGCGAACGAGTGGATGAGGGATGAGGTGAGTTTAAATTTTATTTTTTACCCCTCCATCCCTAATTTACTTGGCATTCTGTATTAAAAATGCGCCACCAATGTTTTTAGCACTGGGGTAAGAGGGAAGGGGGAGCGCCCAGACATGGGCCGGCGATATAACCCTTTTCGTTCAGAATGTATGATTATTCACTATGAATGAATTAATATATTCTCTGCATTAAGCTGAAAAAAAATCATTAAAAATGCCCGTGCGCAACACACTATATGGCCAAAAGCACCTAACAGGCTACAAATCCCCCTGCCCCTAACCAGCAGTCAGTGGTGGTCTGATAGGTCATTGTCACACGTCAGAAGTTTTCTGAAACTACAGTTACACTTAAACAGGGTTGTCCACGTTAAGGACTTGGGCTGTAAATACCACCTCGTCTCTGCGTCACTGACGTCATCTTCCTGGCTGCAGTGGTGCTGTTCCGAGCACACAGATCACAATGCAGCCAATCACTGGCCTCAACAATATTCGGGATGTCGCTGCAGAGACAAGTAATTGGCTGCAGTTGTTGAATGGTGTGGATGGCACAACACCACTGCAGCTGGGGAGGAATAGAGCCTGATGCGGAAAGCCGCAGGGGAGAGAAGTGCCACTTTTGCAGATACTTCCCAAGTTTATACTTCACTTGTACAACCCCTTTAAAAGCTAGCTGGCCATACAGGTCTGTCACTACCTCCACATAACTACTGCACACACTTGGCATGTAGCCACATGTGACAAGTGCATGTTTTATTTCGATTTTTCAACCCCCTGTGCTGCCCCCACCAACAATAAAGAAAGTACAAATGTTAATATAATTGTTTGTTCCAATTGCAGTACAGAGCCACAGACTTTGTTGTTCCCGGGCCAGGCACGGTGGAAATATCCTTCACCCCTAAAGATGGCGGACAACCTATTAAATATGTTGTACATAATTTTGAAGGTTAGTGTTCAGTTAATGTTGGGGCATATTTTCAGGGTCCATACTTTAACCCTTTCAGGACCGGGCAACATCTAAATTTTGTGTTTCCATTTTTGCTCCCGACCTTCCAGGGGCCATAACTTTTTATTTATTTATCTGTTCACATCACCCTATGTGGGCTTATTTTTGTGGGACAAGTTGTACATTCTAATGGCACCACTGAATATCATATATAATGTAGTGGGAAGCTGGAAATGTCAGATGGGGTAAAATGAGGGGGGGGGGGAATGCAATTCTGCAATAGTTTTGTGTTTTTGTTTTTATGCTGTTCCTCGTGCGGTAAAGCTGAGAGTTGTGTGAGGGCTCCTGGATGATCTGCAGTCTTTATTGATACCATTTTGGAGTGTGTATGCATTTTTGATCACTTTATGTACTTTTTAAAAAGAAATCGACAACTGGTGGTGCATGTGAGTGTTCTGCTTCAGAGTTCAGACTACGAGGGGGGGGGGGGGGGAGAATTAGTTAAAAAGTAATTTATTACTGTAAAGCCCCATTACACAGCATGGCAGACTTGTAGCAGAAATTTCTGTGAGTAAAATCCTCTCCCCGTGACAGCATTTAAAGGGTCTATCCAAGTTCTAAAATGCCAGGCCCCTCAGAGGTTGTCCTTGCCTCGCTCCCCAGCACCTGTGTCGCCTCATACCAGCATGGCCGCCACTGCATCTCCCCATCGTGGGGTAAGTACAACCTCTGTGAGGGGCCCGGGCATATGAGGGGGGATTATAGAACTTGAATAACCCCTTTAACATTTCATGTAACCATCAGCCTCGAGTTGCACCCAATCGATACTTTTAGACCCAGATCAATACGATATTGGGTCTTACTATTAAACTATAATGGGCTGCGCAGCCTAGTATCTGTTAGAGAGCATGGCACGCACTGCTCTCAGCGCGTGCCATGTTCTCCTCAGAAGCACTGCCACCAATGGACTGATGGCGAGGAGAGGGGCTGTGGCCACTGCGCCACCAATGAATATAATTAACACATTAATTTGAGTTTAAATCGCCCCTTTCCCAATTTTTACATATCAAATATATAAACAATAAGCATATTACTTATCACCATGCCCAAAAAAGTGCAAACTATTAAAATATAAAAAAAAATATCTCCTATGCGATTCGCCATTTTTTTTTTTGTCATTTTGTCCCCCAAAAAAATAGGATAGGACTGGGTCGGACATTCCATAAAATGCGGAATGCACGCTGCATTTTTGGTGTGGGTTTTTTTTTTTGCGTGATATCGAATATTTCCATACTTCTTTTTTTTTTCTAGTATCGAAATTGAATCAAAATTTTGGTATCGTGACAACCCTATTTCAGCCACTTTTCTATAAAGTGAGTAGAATGTTCTTTGCGATGAATCTCTTTCTATCTTCTGCAGATTGTGGTGGTGTGGCTCTTGGGATGTATAACACTGATCAATCCATTAGAGATTTTGCTCACAGTTCCTTCCAGATGGCACTGGTTAAAAGTTGGCCTTTGTATATGAGCACCAAAAACACAATTCTCAAGCGATATGATGGTCGTTTCAAGGATATTTTCCAGGAGATCTATGAGAAGTATATATGTATTTTCGTTCTATGTTCCACTGGATTTTCATGTGAAAAAGTTAGATGATCCATAATTACATATATATTTAAATTGTACCCCGCTATTCAAAGGCTGCAGTACTTACCATCTCAGACAATGGGGGCATATCGCAAGGAGGTGGGATTGGCATCTACACTGAGAACAGAGCGGGGAAGGTGCTGGCCGGAGGACATGGGTTTTTCAGGGTCCGGCCACCACCAAAAGCGGCCCCATAGAAATGAAAGGATGGCAGCTGTGTGTGTGCAGTGTGCCCTCCACAATCTTCAGGCGTCCGTTCACGATGTAGGTCCCAGAGGTGGGACCCACACCATCAGACTGGGGGCATATCCTAGCAATATGCCCCCATTGTCTGAGATGGAAAAACCCCTTTAACTAGACATTGTAGTTTCCACAAAGTTTGTATATATCAATAGTACAAGCAAATATGAGAAACTTTATAATCTTATTGGAGAAAATGTCTCTTTTCAAGAGCAGGTTAGTTTAGGATTCAAAGCTTTTCTGCAGTGATGGATGAGATTTGGTAAAATCCATGTACCATAGCGTGCGGCAGATCTGTAGCATTGTAATCTGTGGTGGAAAATCCTCAGAGTATATGTATGGCTTGTGTATTAACAATGACTCGTGGGATACATTCAGAAGTGCTGATTTTTGGCCTGCTGGCAATCTCACGCCGTCATATTACAGTGGTGAATGCCCATTCAGCTAGCCGTATAGTGAATCCCATTTACATTGCCCACACTCTGGTACATGCCTCATTGCAGAAGACACTCCTAGAAATGCATTCTGCTTTTGTCCAAGTTCTGTTACATTGTTTCATCCCTGAAGCAGCCATATATCAGAGGTGAATCACACGTATATTCTTTTGCCTACAGAGAATACAAATCACAGTTTGAAGAAAAAAAGATCTGGTATGAGCATAGGCTTATAGATGATATGGTGGCTCAAGCCATGAAATCTGAGGGCGGCTTCATCTGGGCCTGCAAGAACTATGACGGAGATGTGCAGTCAGATTCAGTGGCTCAAGGTAAGAAATAACTAGGCAGCCATACGGTTCAGGCAGAACAACAAAATAATGTCCATGCCAGATCGGTAGTAAGAGGGCCACCAACAGCATCAGACTCCACTGACTGTAATGGGGTCCGCCGAGATCCTGGTGCCTGTCATTTAACTAGACAAACTAGCACTGCAGGCTGAGCCTTCAGTGCTGATGTGAACCTATCGGTGCACATTAAATAATGCTTGTTTTAGGGCCCATGTTGGTGGCGGCTGTTTGGGCAAAACCCCCACCTCTATAATTGTCGGGGTCCCAACTGAAGTTTTCTTTATGAGCACTCGGAGAGCTGACACAGACACACTGCAGACCCTCTCTTTAGTTCACATGTATACATCTTTATAACAAATTACAAAATAAATAACAAAACTAATGATTTGATTCGTTATTCATAAAAGGCAATACTTCCGCACTATACTATACTAGAATTCTTCTAATTAAAATGTTTCTGCAGCATCTTATCTCAAAGTTGACATTCTTCATTCCGAAACTAAGAAAACAAAACATAACTTTCTTGGATATCAAACTCTAAGGGGAGCGAGGAAGCTGCTTACCTTGGCCTTGTAGCTAGGACATTTGGTTTATTCACAGAACCTTCCCCCCTCATCCTTCACAGCTGGCTCAGTAATTTTCCACATATGCACAAGATGGAGGACATGTTTATACAAAATGGATTCTCATCCCTCACATGGCATTAGTAATTTCATCACACAGCTCTTTCTGTATTCTCTCTTCCTCCTAGTTGCATGTGTAACTTGTGGCAAACGTTGAATAGAAGGGGACAGAACTAACACGCTGCAGGCAAAAAGCGGTTGCTAGGTTGTGCACAGGAGGTTGTTCCATGGAAAATATTACTTTTTTTTTTTTTTTTTTTTCTTTTAATCCAGCAACTGGATCTGAATACTTTTATCTAATATATAAATCTGAGTTTGTGTGTATGTATGTCCGCTAAAGGAATCTGTCAATCCGACGGTGCAATCACAAAATTTGGCACACAGATACATCAGGTGTCAGAGAAGCTTTTAGACCGGGTCTCAGCTCTCTAGCACATACCGTTCCTGAGATATTCCCAAAAAAATGCATTGGCCAATAGAAGCCTGGTCACATGACCCTTATCAGCCAATAGAAGCTTGCAGGCCCTTAGTCTCCACATACACACATTTTTACACCAGGTTTCCATAACAACCCAGCCATTTTTCTTCACTGCTGTAGGTCAGCTTTAAAGGAAATCTGTCACCAGGATAATCGCTATTGAAGTAAAGCCATAGTGTAATAGCACTTAGTACTTTATTTCCAGATGTGCCTTTGTTCCAGCAGACCAGCAATAGACGTTTTTTGTTTTTTTTTATCCTCTGAAAATCCAGTTTATTTGGTATGCAAATGAGCCAGTAAGGTGCCCAGAGGGGTGTCATACTTGCAGGAAGGAGCCCAGGCACACCACCTGCCACAATGTGTCCACCCACCCCTCCTACATCACATTCAATACATAATTCTGCATGTCCAGGCCCTGCGCCGGACGGAAGACTGAGTCTGAAAGCTGGACTGTCCTCTAAAGCTGGACCTCTGGCCACCCTAGGGGCAGGCTGCTGTGGAAGTCACAATTAAGGGTACGGTCCGCTATGGAAGTCAGTGCTGAGGGGCAGATTGCTTTAGAAGCCACCGTTAAGGGGGCGGGATGTTGTGGAAATCACTGTTAAGGAGACTGGGTACTGTGGAGGTCACTAATAAAGGGGTGACCGCTGTGGAGGTCACTGTTAAAGGGGCACGTCGCTGTGGAGTCCACTGTTAAGGGAACAGGAAACGGTGGAGGTCACAGTTAAGGGGGCGGTCTGCTATGAAGGTCAGTGTTAAGGAGACGGGGTACTGTGGAGATCACTAATAAAGGGATGGCTGCTGTGGAGGTCACTGTTAAAGGGGAGGGCACTGTGGATATTACTGTTAAGGAGGCAGGCTGATGTGGAGGTCACTGTAAAAGGGGTGGGCACTGTGAAGGTTACTGTTAAGGGAGGAGGGGACTGTGGAGGCCACTATTAAAGGGGCAGCGGGGTACTGTGAGGTCACTGTGGAGGTCTCTGTTAAGGGAGCCGAGAATGGTGGAGGTCACAGTTAAGGGGACTGTAACCTATGGTCAGTGTTAAGGGGCGGGTGCTGTAGAGGTCATGGTTAAGGGGGTGAGTCTCTGTGGAAATCACTGAAGGGGGTGGGGTGCTGTGGAACTCGCTGTTAAAGGGGCAGGCTGCTGTGAAGGTCCCATTTTAATTAGACGGCGCACTGTGGGTGGGGAGGTGTGAAGGTCACGGTTATAGTGGCTACTGTCGCTTTTTCTTTCAGCGACACATAAACCTTAAATATACCCAAGTGAAGCCGGGTCCTTCAGCTAGTAATTGCATATAATTAAAAATGTAATATAGCCACTGAGTTATGTAATACAATCTATCTGCATAGTGCCACCTGCTGTTGGTTCTTGTCCCTGTTTCTTCATACTGGATGCACTACCACTAGCCAGATCATCTTTCAGCAGCTGTGATAGAGAGCTGCAGCAGCTTGGACACACCCCTTGAGCTGTGATAGTGAGAGAGCTGCAGCAGCTTGGACACACCCCTTGAGCTGTGATAGTGAGAGAGCTGCAGCAGCTTGGACACACCCCTTGAGCTGTGATAGTGAGAGAGCTGCAGCAGCTTGGACACACCCCTTGAGCTGTGATGGTGAGAGAGCTGCAGCAGCTTGGACACACCCCTTGAGCTGTGATGGTGAGAGAGCTGCAGCAGCTTGGACACACCCCTTGAGCTGTGATGGTGAGAGAGCTGCAGCAGCTTGGACACACCCCTTGAGCTGTGATGGTGAGAGAGCTGCAGCAGCTTGGACACACCCCTTGAGCTGTGATGGTGAGAGAGCTGCAGCAGCTTGGACACACCCCTTGAGCTGTGATGGTGAGAGAGCTGCAGCAGCTTGGACACACCCCTTGAGCTGTGATGGTGAGAGAGCTGCAGCAGCTTGGACACACCCCTTGAGCTGTGATGGTGAGAGAGCTGCAGCAGCTTGGACACACCCCTTGAGCTGTGATGGTGAGAGAGCTGCAGCAGCTTGGACACACCCCTTGAGCTGTGATGGTGAGAGAGCTGCAGCAGCTTGGACACACCCCTTGAGCTGTGATGGTGAGAGAGCTGCAGCAGCTTGGACACACCCCTTGAGCTGTGATGGTGAGAGAGCTGCAGCAGCTTGGACACATCGTAGAGCATTTGGAGAAATGAATAGGGGGGGAGTTAGGGTGCTGGCACACAGCGCAGTTCTGACATGCTTTAAGGATGCAGTTTTTATTGCAGCTAGCTGAAATGAATTAAATCATTCCCACAATGCAGAACACCAGGGGTTAATGAGGCTGCTAAACTGGCCAAATTGAAAACTGCATCCTGAATGCCTGTCAGAACCGCACTGTGTGTCAGCAGTCTTAGGGTAGGTTTGCACAAAGTTTTTTTTTTTTGTCAGATTTCCCTGCAGATATAAAGGGAGGACTCGGGCCTCTTTCACATGAGCAATACAGAATCCTCAGGGCCTGTTAAGTGAAAATCGCATGTGTTTTCACATATGTCTGCAATTGCGTTCAGTGTTTCAGATTTTACATCAGATTTACATTTCATGCCCATTAAGAAAAACTGAAGAGTAACACATGGTAAATCGGATGCCTTCATTTTTTCACGCAGCCCCAATAATTTCTATAGGGCAAGGGCTGTGTGAAAAGCAGACAATACAGACCATGCAATTATTTTTTTTTTTTTTCTGAACGCAGAGACGATCATTGAAAAACAATGCTTGTGTGGCTCGTATACATGTATAGCAGAGGCTGGGAAGGGGTTAAACAAACAATTTTAATAATTTCACAGAAACATGTAGTACATATAATGTTAATCTTAGTTGAGTGGTATAGGGAATTGAACATTTTGTAAAATTTACCAACAGATCACTAACAGAACTATAATCCTCATCCATTTCTTTAAAGGTTGTGGGGGTGAGCCCCTCCACTTAGCCAGACCTGAAGAGAAGCTTACTTGCCTGCTTCCCAGCGCTGGCTCCTTCTCCTGCCGGCCTGCAGCCAAGAACCCCTTGCATCATGTGACCAGCGGTGATTGGCTGCACGCTGCATCAAGCCGGATGTTTTCAGTGAGGGCGCATGGCGTGGGGAGCAGGTAAGGGGTTGGCCTCACTCCCCCCTCTCCCATTCTTGCACAACCCCTTTAAACTCTATATAGATACCTTGTTGGATGTAGTAGTGATCCCATCCTGTTCTACCATGTTAATATTGTATTTGTCTTGGTGCAGGCTATGGGTCTTTGGGGATGATGACCAGTGTACTGATATGTCCGGATGGCAAGACCGTAGAAGCAGAAGCGGCACATGGCACGGTGACCCGTCACTACAGGATGCATCAGAAAGGCCAGGAGACCTCTACTAATCCTATAGGTAAGTGACATTCTACAGGAGGTCTCTATAAAAGTATTTAATCTCTTCAGAGTCCACAGCTAAATTCACAATTCTGTTGAGTCTTACTAAACCACGCACCTCTAATGTACCCATGTACCTCTAAGGCCCCTTTTACATGAGCGAGTTTTCCACGCACCCGCACTGAATCCTGACCCATTCATTTCAATCAGTAATTTTCTTTAAAACATTTTTCACACATCAGTTCTGTGTTGCATGAAAAAAAATGCAGCATGTTGTATGTTCTGTGTTTTTCATGCAGCCCTGGCCCCATAGAAGTGACTGGGGCTTCAGTGAAAAACGCATTGCATCCGGAAGTAAGTGCGGATGCAATGCGTTTTTCACTGATGGTTGCTAGGAGATTGTAAACCTTCATTTTTTTTTTTAAATTATTATTTTTTTTTTTTTATCGCGCACGTAAAAAACGCATCAAAATGCGCAGAAGAAAAATGAACAACTGAATGCAACCGCAGACAAAACTGACTGAACTTGCTTGCAAAATGGTGCAAGTTTCACTGAGCATAATCCGTCACTCGCGTGAAAGGGGCCTAATAGCAGTCGGATAGTGTTGAGCAAACTTCCCGTTATGGATTCCACTACAACTGACGATAACTGTGTGCACCACAGAGGCCGATAAGACCTTCCGTCATAATAGAAGTATATGCTGGCCGTTATGGTCCGTGGTAGCAGATAACCCGAACCTGTACGACTAACTTGGAAACACAAGTTCCCTCAACACTACTGTCAAATAAAGGGGTATTCTCCCGGAGTATCTCCTTCTCTTGCACACTCGGCTCATTTGTATGCTCTTAGAGGGGAGTAAGCTATTGCCAGACACCTCTGATCCGTGTTCTTTCCGCATCCGTATTTCATTTCTGCAAAAGGGTAGAAATTGTCCTTTACTTGTCTGCAAAATGCAGACTAAGGACCCATTGAAGTCGGCGGGTCCACAAGAAATGCAGATGCAACACAGTCACATAGTTGTCAGGGGACCAGGAAAAAGGGGTTCATTAATGTTTGTAATAACGAAGGTTACCTTCAAGATCCTTAGGGCTACATTACTTGTCAGGAAATACTAATGAGCTCCAATACCTCCTGATGTTTGGACTTCTCTTACAGACCACCCGTTGTCTACAAGTGCCAGCCTCCTGGCCCTCATATAACTCTATAGTGCGGGGCCACATGACGGACATGGTTGAAGCCCCCTACATTTTTCGATAACCTCGTACACAGCTGAGTGCTGTATTCTTGCTGCTTAATGCATTCGTCCCGGAGATGTTGGGTCTTAGCAGAACCATAGCCAGCATCAGACTGGGGTTCCTCATGGGCTCACCAGTAAAATGAATTCTGGGGGCCCACTGCTAAGATGCATGCAAATATGACCTGCTAACAGCAGAAGACAGTTGATTATGGTGTCCCTGCAGCAACATCATGAAGGCGGCTCCCTAGAAAATGAAGATACTAGCTGGCATGCTTCCATGTCTAGAAGTCTCTTCCGCCCCTGATATGCATCTATAATAAAAATCTGGGTAGTTTGTTAAATATGCACATGGGCTAATTGAGACGCTGTATGTAGTGCAGGGGCCGCCAGGGGATTCACCTGTACCCCTGTAATGTAGAACTGCAATTTAATGTAGGTTTACAAGGATTATTATAAGGTTTATTATAGTAATGCTATCATCTGCATGCAGTAAATGTTCCTTAACTGGGTCTGGTCATCAAAGGGGTTATCGGGGCTTTTAATATTGAAGACCTGTCCTCAGGATAGGTCACCAAGATCAGATCGGCGGGGGTCCGACACCCGGCACCCACGCTGATCTGCTGTACTAGGAGACGCCACGCAGTGTGCTCACTGCAGCTGTCTATGGCAAAGCAGCGGTGAGAAGGGAGCATGTGCCGTCTCCTCGTACAGTTGATCAATGGGGGTTCCGGGTGTCGGAACCCTGCCAGTCGGATATTGATGACATATCCCAAGGATAAGACATCAATATTAAAAGCCCTGAAAAAGCCTTTAATAGGAGGAAATGCCTTGGTACTGAATGGTTAAAGGGGTTGTGTGAGCGTCTTCTCCCTCCTGATCTCTCCATAGGGTGTGGAGAGAAGCAACTGCAATCAGGATGGTCAGGTTTTCAGGTAATGGCCCTACACCCATAAATGCATCCTATTCTGACAGTACGCATGCACAGTACTCACTAGGTGTCGGGCCGTTGCCTTGGCAATCTGACTACCCAGCATGCAGTTGTCTCTGTGCACGCCCCTTGTCAGTTAACGCGACAGTAAACGAGAATCCAAGCAAATCAAAAGAGCAACTGACAAAATGTAATAGAATATTCATATTCTTTTTCTTGTGCCTCTTGTCCTATATCACAAATGCAAACTGTAAAAAAAAAAACGTAGAAACGCGGTGTATGGCTGCAGCCATGTCTTCTCCCCCTTCCCTCTCCCTCATCTGATGCTAGTGCCAAGAAGTTTATGGGATAAATATTTTAATATTTTAATTGTAAGGGTATTTTTTGATGTGCCATTGCCCATAACTTGACATTTTATATAGCTTTTTTCCTAGGCATTATTTGTGATTGCAGTCTTATTGCAGGGGTTATCCTATGATGTAAAAATGAAAATCAGACCTATAGTACATGACAATCTCTTTCTAACAAAGCCAGAACCAGCCCTGTACTGCACATGGGTCCAGAGGTCTCCTCATTCACTGCTCCGATTGCTCTGCTAGATTACCTTCAGCCTAGCAGCTCTCCCTGTAACTGCCACAGCTTCTAAGAGAACATATGGCTGGTGGCGGTTGACTATTTAAACGGAACATTTTTGACCAGCTTAGTCTACTTTCACACTCGTGTTTTGGCTTTTAGTTTGTGAGATCCGTCATGGGCTCTCACAAGCGGTCCAAAACGGATCAGTTTTACCCTAATGCATTCTGAACGGAAAAGGATCTACTCAGAACGCATCAGTTTAGCCTCCATTCCACTTTGGAGACGGACACCAAAACGCTGCTTGCCAAACGGATCTGTCCTGGCACATATGCCTAGGGACAAAATCCCCACTAATAGACAGAAGACCCAAAGTAAGGAGGATCATAAGCAGCGGCAGACTAACACTCCAGTGTTACACACGACTAGATATATGAAGGTTTACTTTGTCTGTTCTAGCTTCCATCTTTGCCTGGACCCGGGGTCTGGAACATAGGGCTAAGCTGGATCACAACAATGAACTGAAAAACTTTGCCACAGCATTAGAGGAAGTGTGCATTGAGACAATAGAAGCTGGCTTCATGACTAAAGATCTTGCTGCTTGTATTAAAGGTCTACCTAAGTAAGTACCCTGTGCCTTAGGGCTCCATCGGTTTTTTGGATATGCATTTGTTATAAATGGCTAACTGGTTCTCTTTATTTTAGTGTACAGCGAAGTGACTACTTGAATACTTTTGAATTCCTGGACAAACTAGCTGAGAACCTTCAGCTGAAACTTGCCGCTCAAGCCAAGTTGTAATTACCAAAAGCTCAGAAGGCAAATCTCAGGTTTATTCTTCCCCGCTAGTCGACAGCATTCTACAGGACCGTTTTACTTCCATCCAGTGCAAACCATGGCCCTCCTGGTTGGGCTACTCCATTTAAATGTTTTTATTTCAATCTGATTGTAGTTTCTGTTGTCATTTCTTTGACATATTATTGTACACAGGTAAATCCCACTCATTATACAGCTATTATTGCAAAAAAAGACTATAGGCCATAGCCTACAACATCTTCCCACAAGCCTGCCTTTTTCATGCATAATGGTTATTTCTCCTTCGTGGTCATGCTGTATGTAAGCTCTTCAATCATGCTGAGAATGTGCACCCGACACAAGTTAAAAGATGCAATTCTGTTCTTTGAATATGGTTTCCAGTACATAATGCTAGAGAAGTGTTTTACAATTGGCATTTTAACAACGTATGGATGAGTGTGGCTATTACAGAAGCACTCCGGGATTTTTTTTCTCTTTGCCTATATAGTGCGGGATCGGCCATTTTTAAAGAATAAGATAGAGGTTTTTGTGTATTCCTGTACAAACCTGCTTTAATTTGATGTGTAAATTGTGGGTTGGCAGCAATCTTGAATCCTTCTCCCCTCATATATGGTTTTCCTAATCCATGACGCATTTCCCATCATACCTGGCTTTGCAGACAGGGGGCGTAGTCTCACCACACTGCGCCTTCTCAGGGCAGCCATGACAGATTAGTGACACAACTGCTATTACCTTTCTGCCCTGACAGATCTTACATGCAGGAGGCCAGTTTAAAGCTACATTTCACTGGAGAGTCAGCACACACAGATAGTACAGAGCCAGTGTGAGTCAAGAGGATTATGTAACTGCAGCTAATCACTGTATTCTTTTATCTAATATATATTTAGATGCCGGTATTAATAACCCCTATATCTGGTGGTGGATCCGCCGAAGTGATGAAGAGGCGCAGAACTCTACATAATTTTGGCACATCCAGCACCAGTCTAAATGTAAGCCAGCTTCCTAGCTGGCCTGCATTTCGACCATTTTATTTACACCTAACACAGATGTAGTAAATAATGACAGAATACAGAGGAAAGGAGGGGCCTGAGAGCTACCAGAAGGGATTTGATTGGTGATGTCATCCTGTAGTTTACAGGAAGTCAGCAACAGTGAGACACTGAATTCCCATAATGAAAAGGTTCAAAATGTAACTTGGTTAGGATGTAGCAAATGTCGCTGCTAGAATACCAGAGTGCTTCTTAAATGTAATTTGCACAATCATTCCAATAAAGTATCATGTCCAATCTAGCAGAATCAATGAATGCATACTGTGATATCCTGCATATAGCAGAGGCTGCTAAAGGAATTATGAAAGTTAGAGGCAATAGATGGAAATGACGCATGATATCATGGAGTAAACTACACCTGCTGTGTCTAGCATAAATAGAATGCTAGAACCTAGGAATCTCATGGCTGCTGGTAAATGGCAGAATTATGGGACTTGTTTCATGTAACAGTGTTTTAGATCCATGAAGATGCCAAGTGCTGTGAACAGGCTGCACATGTAGCGGTAATTTCAAGTATGACACTGTACACCTTAAACGTGTAGTCTTCACAATATCCATGTGTACTTTATCAGTTAAACTTATCACGTTTCCTTGTCATAACGCAAACAGTTTATAAACCTTCACCAAATGTCTGTCATTACCAAACATCATCTGGAATATTTTTAATAAAGCAGATTCATAGTAAAATGTTGTCTTATTGAAACCCATGTGGTGGTATCAGAAATGAGGATATGGAAGGAGGAGCACAACGTCTTAAGAAAAATAAATCATAACATTTGAGAAGGGCACCCGTTTTACAGTGGATCATTTATGGAGTTTTTTATGTGCAAATGCGGGAACTGATGCATGTGCTTTCAAGGTGGAGAGGAATAGGCCGCTGCCAGAGAGGAAAAAGGATTATGCATATACAAACCCAACGTGCATGATCTTTCTCCTCCTCCCTTCACATCTGCCATCAGGTGAGAGTAGGGGGCTCCACCTTTGACATTAGTTGGTTGACAATAATAAAGGTTAAAATTACATCTTGAAGTGGAGTCGTGTGCCTTGGCTTTTTGCCCAACTTGGATTTTTATTGAGGAATGCATGGGGGGCCCCCGCCAATGTGGTGCTGAGCATATATTGCATCCTACACTAACAGATTATATGTGAAATACGACTGGATACAACATTGCAATTCCATCCTACAATGAAAGTGATTCTGCAACCTGCAGTCAAATGTCGGATCAGAATGAGAAGAAACATAAGTTCCTTCCAAGTTTGGGGGTGGCCAAATTCAAGGGAATCTGTCACCACATACCTAAGGGAGAGTTCACATCACAGTTATTTTTCTGTTCTGTACATCAGTTATGAGCATTTGGCCTCGTTTTGAACCAGTACAACCTGATTATTTTATTTTTTTCAGATGAAAAAAAACTAAAACTGATGGAAATGGCTCAAATGGATGCCAAATGTGCATAACCGATGGATCAGAAGAACAGTAAAATAACTGATGTGAACACTTCCTAAGTATTAGGGTACTTTCACACTTGCGGCAGAGGTTTCTGGCAGGCAGTTCTGTCGCCGAGGCGCAGATCCAGCAATACAGACGCAAACTGATGGCATTTGTCAGACGGAGCAGGAGCCTGATCCGTATGACAAATGCATTTAAACGCTGGAATTGGTGTAAACGCAGTTCAGTGCTGATGCTTGAAATCAAAGAGGTTGTTTATAAAAATCTCCCCATGGTGAAAAATAAAATCAACACTCCTCTTACTGATCACCTGCCACCCCTAAAGCTCAACTGTCCCTGCTGGTCTTTCTCCTGGTCCCTTTTAAAATACAGTAAAAGCCCCCTGAGGTGGCCCACCATTGATTTCTTGCATAATGAGAAGACTCGGGTATTGATTTGTGTTATTTTTGGTAGATCATCATTGAGGTCAATCAAACAGAAATAAGTCAATTTATTATCAGTGTGGGGAAAAAGACGACTACTGTCAAATGTGAATGTGTTCTTAGACCTTAAATCCCACAAAGTATTAAAATATTTGTCACAAGCAGTGCCATAAAGTAGAGCTCATACCAATAAGAGTTAGACTATTCCCTGCCATTCATGAGCATAGAGTGCGCTGTGAACGGCACAGGCAGCGCAGCGATGCTGGTGGTGCCTGAAATGGCCAATAACAAAGCTCCTCACAGCAAGGAGCGTTGTTGGTTGGTTGGGCTACTGGACCTTTTAGCACACCTCTATGAAGCTGTGGAAGGAGCGCGCAATCTTCATATACACTACAAAAAAAGTTAGGGATATTTGGCTTGTGGGTGAAATTTCAGGATGAACCTAAAATGCACATTTACAGGTGAACCTAATGTGACCCTCTCTAAAGTTTTGAATGTACATGTCCAACTGTTCAATGTTTCAGTACTTTTTGCTGTTCTCTAACAAGGAGTTTAATGGAAAAATTCACAACAGGTGTTTGATCCATGAATCGCCCAATACATTTCCTGGTTCAATTGGTATTTAAATAGTCGTCCTCATCATCATGACGCCTAACAGTTGATTAACATTACCTCGCCATTGCAAGGGTTCAAGCAGGATGGTATCAGACGAAAGTGGCCACTGAGCTTAGTGTAATCAGCAGGTGGCTACAGAGAGACCAGAAGAGTTACATAGAGGCGGACATCCCACACTGATGACTGCTTAATTGTTAAGAATTCCCCTGTGGAACCGGATAACGAATGCCACGGCACTCCAGGCACATTTAAGGGAGGTGAAAGGCACCCAAGTGTCACATCAGGCCATTCGAAACTGTTTACATCAGCGTGGTCTGTGTTCTAGACGACCTGCAAGAGTACCTGACCACACCACCAGGCACAGGCATCATTTTCTTGCATGAGCCTAGGCACATCTGTGCTGGACGAGGGACCCGAGTCGATTCACACTGAGCACCATTGATGACCACTGTTGATTTGCTGGTGGTGGTGTCGTCACAGTGTGGGCAGGTGTGTCCAGAGTCTATACAAAACTGTCCAACACTGAATGATAGTGACAAGCCCATACTACTTGAATAACAATCCAGTCATTGCACCTCTGCATGAACAAAACAGGACTTATTTCATCTTCATGTAGAACATTAAGGTCAGGGAACAGGTGTTGGAGAATGGGGTACCTCAAATTGAGTGGCCTGCACTTTCTCCAGACCTGAATCCCATTGAAAACCTATGGGATCAGCTGAGTTGCTGTGTAGAGGCTCATAGCTCTGTACCCCCAGAACCTCAATGACCTAAGGGCACCCTTCAAGAAGAGTAGGATGCCATGCCTCAGCAGGTAATAAGTCAACTTGTGAACAGCATGAGACGTCATTGTCAAGGTGCAATTGATGCTCAAGGACACATGACAAGTTATTGAGACTGACATTTTTCTGCAGGGGTTCACCCACCACGGTTGTTGGCTTTTGTTTCAATAAATTGTTTGAGATGAAGAAGTCACCATTGCATGCTTCTACTTAAGTCATTAAAATATGGCATTTATCACTGTAGCATGAACTTTAAGTTTTCCATAAATTTCACCCGAAAGCCAAATATCTCTAACATTTTCTGAGTAGTGTATAACTACATTTGCACATAGCAGCGGGTGCTGCCAACACTGCAACACCATGTACAGGAACGAGAGCAGTGCTCCCTCTCCAGCCCCACTGCCAGTCAACATGGCTGCTGCTGTGCCTTCAGCTGCTACTTAAGTTGACTTCAGTAAGTTAGCTACAGTTTTTGTGTGGTAAGGGGCGCTGTAGGTCGAGAATACACAGAGCATCAGTGCAGTATCTATATTCATCTATGTGCCCTGGGATCATAGAATCCACTGGTGTGGACATGAGGGTCCCAGTACTAATAGAGTCAGAGCTCCCAAAGATGGAGCCTTCACTGCCAGTGATAAAGTACAGAGAAGTCAGATCCAGTATACGCCAGACTCTCACAGGGGCTTATTAACCCTATGCTCAAGGATGGGGGTGATGTTATTTACATGGGACTGTATGTTGGAGGCTGAATGTAGGGCAATTATGCTATTTACATGGGACTGGTATGGAAGGGAGAGCGGTTATTTACATAGGACTTTATGCTGAAGGGGGGAGATGTTATTTAGACTAGTACTGGTTCCCCTGCATAAATACTAACCTCTTGGGGCACATTTACACCACTGCTAATTTCTATTGCTCAGTTAGATGAGCAGAACTAAAATAATAGACGTGCCAGACTGGGAACATAACTGCCGAACAGAGCTGAACAGACTCCTCCGACTATAATGGGATCGTTCAGATTCCCTTCTGGATTTTGTCTTTTTAACAGACAAACAAGTCCACCATTCATGGCTCTTTTATGCAGTATTTTTGAGAGAATCTGTCACTGAGGTCCCGAACGGAGCCTCCCATGCAGATGTGAACAAGCCCTTACATTTTATAAGCGGCTGTATTAGTTATTAGAATTACTGCAACTTTCGTACTTCTCTGCGGTCAAAAATACTCCTCAAAAAACGGTAATGTAGTGTGACCTCTGCTCAAGGTGAACAGAATGCGCCTACTGAATGATTGCAAATATACTTCTCTCAGCAGATGGTTGACAGCTGCAGGCAAGAATCTGAAAACACCCCTGAAGCATATGCTGTGCATTTGATACATGTCATGGGACGCAGGCAAAATGAAAGCACAATATAATCTTTATTAAAAGAGGTACAAGAGCCAAACGTAAATTCTAGTGAACATAAGCATCAATGCACCAAAAACACATAACTGAATACACAACAGGTTACATATAAAACACTTGCTCTTCTATAAAGGGGATTTCTTAAACCGTGCCTGGCCCCCTGATCATTGGTTCTTGAAATGACCCTTATCTCCACAATATATAACTGTTAAATAACATATATACATATTAGGCTACATGCACACGACCGTTGTGCGTTTTGCGGATCTGCAAAACACAGATGGCATCCGTGTGCATTCCGCAATTTGCGGAACGGCCTGGACAGCCATTAATATGACTGCCTATTCTTGTCCGCAAAACAAGCAAGAATAGGGACAGGTTAATTTTTTTTGCGGACCACAGAACGGAGCAACAGATGCGGACAGCACACAGAGTGAATGGGTCCGCATCCAAAACAACGGTCTTGTGCATGAGGCCTTATACAAACATTTATGATATTACCTACAAAACAATGGAAAAGCTGGTGGAGAATCACGTATTACAACTAGACGGTATAGTTTACCAACAAAATGAATATCAGTTGTTAGAATCTTTATATACTGATATTAAAGCCGATAAATCATATCAGAAACAGAATATATAATGAAAGGGGTTGTCAGAATTATACCAGTACATGGTATAAGAAAATTACTTTTCCTTTTTAAAGCTCCCATTCTTAGTATACAATTTTTCAGCGGTGAAGTTGAGGTATATTGCACGTGACCACCTATCACCCATCATGAGCCATATACCGCTGCAGCAGTCCGTGTTGTACACCTCAACGTCACCACTGCATGAGAAGGACAGGAGGAGCAGAAGTATATCGTGTTCTTTGTTTTATACAATGTACTGGCATTGGACAACCCCTTTAAAACTAGATGACATGGAACATTTGCAAGATTAAATATTTATCTTGACCGATATAATGGGAAGTGCAGTTGAGACTAAGATACAATGAGGAACTCTTCTGATGCGGTCTCCAGTTCATGTATCTTCATACTTCACTTGTTTGCCCTTTCTTTTTATACTAGGCGCAGACTGGAGTGCAGCGTCTAACGTCTCAGCGCCTCAGTTTTCTGAAAGCACATACATGAATTTAGACAGAGTATAGCTGATACATATATTTTACATGACATGAACAGACAACAGGGGGAGGTTTTCACCTTTCCCCCACAATTCTGTCAAAAAAATAAAATATAGAGCAAATTGGCCGAGGCTTTTGGGGATTTTACACCACTGTCACCACTTTTGAGAGCGGGCATGGTTAGCTATGTTAATTAGGTGTATGCCAGTTATCATCTGCAACTTTTTAAAAGTTTTTGTAAAAAGCTGCATTTTATTCCAGAAGGCGGTGGCTAGAAAAAAACTAGAGGGAAAACAAAAACTGGTGTAAAATCTCTACACAAAATTGTCACTTTTAAAGATGTTCCAAAATGCCTATTACGATAACTCAGACTCCAAACATTCCCCTCATGTTAGATTTCCACCAACTTCTTTAAACTTACTTTCCCAAACTAGGCTCCTTGTAGTTAACAGGATTGCGTCTTCTTCTATGGTGACCATGAGACTCTTCTTCTGAGCAAGATTTTGGAGACTGTTTAGTGGAGCCAAGACTTTTGTTTGTCAGATCCTGAAATGGCTTAATAGCTGTAGAAAACAGACACTGATTACCATCTTTGTAGATTTCCACACATCCTGACCAAAAAGTCTATCCAGACATACAGTTTATATCTTTCAGTTCTGGATGTTCCAATATTACTTGCAGCATCTAGAACCACTACATTTCTAGAACAGAGCAGCTGTATAGAAAACTTAAAAGGATCATCCACGTAAAATAGTCACTGTACTTTCACAAAATTTAATTTCATTCAATAGAGAATGATGTAACTAGCAAATTTCTCAATCATTTTGTTTAAAAATAAAAAATCTGCCTCCATCCACCTGAAAAATAAATAAAAATGTTAAGTGATGGCCACTAGGGGTCTCACTTGTACCTAAATCGCAGTCCACTGCCTGTTATCAGGCGAGATCCCTCCCTAGTAACAGAGACACAGAAGAGGGCAAAGAGGAAAAAGGGGTGTGTCAGAGCTAGCCGAGATCCTGAGCCTAATAAAAAAAAAAATAACTGCTTTTGAGGGTCACATGAGCGTCCTGCTTTTCTCTAAGTGTGATTTTCCCCTCCTTATATTTTCTCTAAGCACTAAGGTTGAAAACAAACATAGTTGGAAGTAAGGGAAAGGACATCACTGCAGCACAGTGCTGGCAGATTCAACAGAAGGGAGACACCCCCTGCTTGTGACAGAAATGCATCTAGCTGTGCAGCTGAAACTAGGACTAATGTGGCTAAAAAAAGACATTAGGGAAGCCCCAAAAGGACATATGATTGTACAAAGCAGCATAGCCATTATGCATACTTTTTTTTTGAAAGCTCAGATACACTTAAGGGAATTTGTTACTAGGAAATTCACTGTTAAACCAGTCACAGTGCCTTGTAGGGCAAGCTTAGGCTACTTTCACACTAGCGCTTGATCGGATCCGTTCTGAACGGATCCGATCATATTAATGCAGACGGAGGCTCCGTTCAGTACGGATCCGTCTGCATTAATAACTTAGAAAATTTTCTAAGTGCGCAAGATGCCTGAGCGGATCCGTTCAGACTTTCAATGTAAAGTCAATGGGGGACGGATCCGCTTGAAGATTGAGCCATATGGTGTCATCTTCAAGCGGATCCGTTCCCATTGACTTACATTGCAAGTCTGAACGGATCCGCTCGCCTCCGCACGGCCAGGCGGACAGCTGAACGCTGCAAGCAGCGTTCAGCTGTCCGCCTGTCCGTGCGGAGCGGAGGCTGAACGCCGCCAGACTGATGCAGTCTGAGCGGATCCGCTCCATTCAGACTGCATCAGGGCTGGACGGAGGCATTCGGGTCCGCTCGTGAGCTCCTTCAAACGGAGCTCACGAGCGGACCGACGAACGCTAGTGTGAAACTAGCCTTAGCTGAATGTAATAATAACTTTCACTTTGTGTTCAGTTACTTCATTCTGGAGAAAAAGTACTTTTGATCCACATAAAATGGAGCAGTTAAGTTCACATAGATTCGACCTGTCACTCTGTGCACCTTTGCTCTACCTTCCTCCTCTGCCATCGTCTCATCGATTGGCAGGGCTAGGTTCCTGCATAGTCATCTGTCCTCGCCCTGTAAACCAAGACTATGGAGGGTACTGGCAGAGGAAGCAGGATGAGCAAGGGTGCACAAAGGGGCTGGGGCCAAAGAGGTTGGCCAGGATACTTTTTTAATGTCCTCTCCCCTAGTGGGACATTATACTTACCTGGTCCCCGCTTGTAAACTTCCTTTTTTCCCCATGTGCGACACATGTTGCAGCGTAGTTGCTACCTTATTGTAGTGCAACGTAGCTCTAGCCTTCGTCATATAGGGAACTCCCCATGGTTGCACAGAAAAAGGTATAGTGCACAAAGCTGCAACAGAGACAGCACCCCTTTGCAGAATTTGAGAAGATTATGTAGATTATAGAGATGATCCATTGCTTATCTGCAGAGAACCTCAGAAGACAAAAAAAATATTGCCTACTCTCCCATATGTACAACCAAGAAATTGTCTAAAACATCTCTAAAGACTGTACTGACCCTTGCAAGGGCATGGATGTGTAAATTGCCATGTTGCTCAGTAAAATTGTACTTGTCAGGTTAGCGCCTGTCCACTGTACAGCTCTTATTCAAAATGAGTGCTGATCTGAAATCAGACTTCAGATGTATTTCTGACGTGTCAGAGGACTACTTTAAGGGGCATCTGTCAGCAGATTTGTACCTATGAACCTGGCTGACCTGTTGCACCTGCACTTGGCTGCTGAAGACATCTGTGTTGGTCCCATGTCCATATGTGCTGCACTGCTGAGAAATATGATGTTTTATTATATGTAAATGACCCTCTAGGACTAACGGGGGCATTGCAGTTTCACCTAGAGGCTTGGCTCTCTGCAACTGCTGTGCCCTCTGTACTGTCAGGCATGATGACATAAGAACATGGGACCAAAAAAGACACCCATCCAGTTCAGCCTGTAAAAAACATTAAAATCAGACAAAATTTCAACAAATTAATAAAAACCCAGGTTGGTCCATACAAAAGTTGTAAATTTTACAAAGTTTATGCAACACAAACATGTTGGTAAGTACCTGTTTCAGGAATTTCCATACTTTGGTCTTCGACCTTACACTGTTGACTATTCCCAATCTCAGTTTCATGTGTGTCTTTTTGATGGCCATTGTCATTTTCAGCTAGAACATTAATATTGTCCGAAAAATGAGCAATCTCATTATTACAATCCTCAGACATGGGGAGCTCAGGAGCATGGATACTTTTTAAAGACATGTCGTCGATTGTAAAAGTGTTTTCAGAGTTAGTGGCCGATGGGAATTCTGCAAAACTGGAGAACTCCATTGTATTTTCAAGAATGGATTCACTAACCATATCAAGCATAAAAGAGTCATGGGCATTTACCTTGACGTCGGGTATCTTGCTAGTCTTGTCACTCTGATTTGATTTTCGGTTCATAAAGCTCTCCCGGACAAGTGTACCCTTTTCATCTCTAACGCCATCTTGCTTTCTAGGTAAAATATGAGTCTTCCTTTTGTCCAACTCAGAAAAGATGCCCGATGCAGTTTTCTTCTCCAAATATCTGGTGACACGCTTCTTGTAGCCATATGCAGGTCCAGGGTTGGAGGTGGAATGACAATGCTCCACTTCATAATCTAATCTATTTTCTAGATTGCAAGAGATATCTGTAGGAACAAGAGATTTTACAGAATTTTGTGGCTCTATGGATTTGTTGTCCCTTTCTTCCAAGACTGTTGTTTTTATGGCAACCGAGACCAGTGGATTTGGTTCGGTAATCACAAATGTTTCCCGCCTATAATTAACTCCATGAACTTTAGCTATTGCATCATGTGTCACTGGATTTTGTTCTGGTGCACTTATAACATAGGTCTCCCTTCGTAATTTGGGCTCTTGATGTTTAACATGAATACTAGGCATATTATTCATTTTCCTGCTGCTCTCCATTTGTTCAGTAGACTCACTTAAGTTGCCACTCTCTTCTGCCAATTGTTCTTGAGCCTTTGAAAGTTTATACATTCTTCGTTTACGTTTTCTAGAACTTTCCACCATGGAGATATTTTTTGATTTTCTTTTCTTAGGTGCCACATTGGCAATTTTCCCTTCTTCTAAGGAATGGTCTTTTTCTAGAGTAAATGTCAGTTCGTCGTTTTCACCATTTGATACTGTTGTGATGTGATGTGGAAATATTTCCCCTGCAATACATGACACTGTAGATGCTGACACTTCAAGGTCTGATTGTGTATGGCTTTCCAAAACATCAAGTCTGTCTTCTACTACAGGCTCTGGTAAAACATAGGTCCTGCGATAATCATGTCTATCACTTGTCAAATTATCAATGAACTTATCTGCTTTATGTTCATTTTCATTGCTGTTGGATGAATCGTCAGCCTCTTGGTCAACAGAAGATCCAATTCTCTTTGGTTTTTCACGGACTGACTTCTTAACTTTTCTTAGTTTGCCAGTCTGTTTCACGGGTATGCCAGACTTGGTTTTGGAAGCCTGCATCTTGTTTTTAGGCAACACTGCAATTATTGAAGCAGACTCGCTGGAAGTCATATCCATATCTGCCTCATATACAGTTTCCTCTTGCCCCACCTGTCCATGAACAGTATGATGGTCACTTTCTTCATTTTGTACAAGCTCTGCCCTATTTGTGCTTTGTGTAGCTTGTTCTTTACATAAAACTTTGCTGTCTTGGTCCACATCACTGTTTTGATTAGTGTCCAGTTTTTTTGCCAGTGAAGAGCCATGAGACATTCTTGATAGACTGTCTTTCTGCAAGACAGACTCAATATCAGACCTTTTTGTGCCACCTAGTCCTGTGTGTCCCGAGTCAGGAAGAATGGCGATATCTGTACTAATCTCCCAATGTGTACTAGGTAAGATCTCCTGGCTCTCGCCTGTTAAGCTCCTGGCCTGGTTTCCTTCAGATTTTTTAGACCCCATGCTAGAATGAGATACTGTAGACCTTTTCTTCCTTTTTGTAACAAATCCACCACTGAGAACATTTCTGTTGCCATAGGAAAATACTTCATCCAGTGGTAATATGGAGTCTCTGAATTTCCCACTGGAAGGAGAATCCGGGCTTCTGTTCTCATTGCATTCTGAAACTAAAAACAAACATTCATATGAGCACCATCTAACATGTCTAGAAGGGAAAAGGTTTCACCATCAGTATCCCAGGAGCTTTTCTTTTATAAAGGATCTTTGGTAAGATCCACTATTGACAAAGATCCTCTATGAAAGAATCAAATATATGCCACGGAATTAAGTTGGCGTTCAGACATCCCTAATCCGCTGAAAGAAAAATGCTGGTGTTCTGCCAAATCTCTATAGCGGAAGTGACGTGGTGCGCTGCGCAAGCGCACTTCCACAAATCATCCGAATCATCGTCTTAAAGTGACAGTCACCTCCAGTAAAATACAGCATCTACATTAATTTGTACCCTCGCGGGCTCGCTTCGCATCGGGCTCGGCATTTAGTAAAACTAACTCTATGCCACCATTGATAGTAAAGAAGGAAATGGATGGTAAAGAAAGACTATCCATCTCTTTCTTTACCATCCATTTCCTTCTTTACTATCAATGGCGGCATAGAGTTAGTTTTACTAAATGCCGAGCGCAGGGAGGCCGAGCCAGATGAGTTGCGAGCGTACAAATTAATGTAGATTATTGGAGCTGTATTTTAGTGGAGATGACTGTCACTTTAAGAAATGTATACCCTTAAGTGTGCGCACGTGCGAACTACTGCAGTGGAGGCTGCAGGAATGCTTCGCTGAAGTACGCTTGTGTGCTTGCGCAGCGCACCACGTCACTTCCGCTATAGACTTTCGGCAGAACACCGGCACCAGCGCGCAAACAAATAGCGAGATCCAGCGCTTCTAAAGGGGAACAGCCATAGAGGGGAAAGCCACGTACGTACTATTCACTATTCCCAGCATCGAATAAACACACCAGGAGACGGGTAAGCAAGAGAAATATTTATCTGGCCCGAGTGTGTATGCCGTGTATGGGAAAAGTAAAATAAAGTGGCAACAAAGTTATACTGCATGAATATAAAAGACACATGAGAGGAATATAACAAAGAGTGACAATTTTACTCCATAAGACCGCTATATATTAACAAGGGTTCCAAGGTATGGCATGAGCTCCGCAACAGGAACTGTGATTACAATTGCTAAACTATACGCTATTACGTGACATATTGTATACGTACTGTACGTTTTAGAATTTTTTTTAGATTATTTTTATGTGAATTATTTTAAAAATAAAATTATATGCATATAATATAGAGCGGGCCATTGATGAAACATTATAACTTTTTTTTTTTATACTATATAATTGATAAGGAAATCGTGGTGTATCTGGCTTTGTGTAGTATTCACAGGACGACACGTTTCAGGTCATACAAGTAAAGCTGCAGTTCTCGTTCAGCTAATTATTACCTTTGGAAGATAAATTGGAGGTATGCATTTCTAGTTCATCCAGCTTCTCACAGCTTTCTCGGACAGCAGCAGGGCTCTGGGCAGGTGGGACAATAAGGTGACTTTCTTCACTCATATGGATGTTCTGCAGACTGTTGCATTTCTGTTGTTCCACACAATTAGAAGGAACCCTTAACGCCACTCCTGTCAGTCTAACAATTCCAAAACCAGAAACATTTAGGGTAATACATCAATCACTCTTCTACAACCTTGCCACACCTCACTATTCAGTGATCATGAATGAAGGGGTTCCTACAGAAACAGAATATGCCCATTGCATCTCATAAGGCACACGTAAACATCTCCACTTCACTAGGAGTCTACACGGAAAGGGAAAATGTCTGAAGCCGACATGGAAGAGAAGTGAATGATAGCGTTTGGGTTCTTCTAGCAAACACCGCCACATTACAATTGCAGTAGAACTATGAAACTGAGGTGCTCCGGTCGGCTTTGGGAGCGATCAGAAAATAACGCAGGGGACAGGGATCCGAATATTCAGTCGTTTTCTAACTAAACAGCATACAATATCCTGCCAGTCTGTAGTCACATCTAACAAATACAGCATCCAGTTCATTGTTAGAACAATTGCCAAAGCTAATGGGAACGAATGTGGATGGAGGCCAAATCATATCTTGAATATAATTGCCTTGTTGATGCAATGTGTGGATGAAGGCAATATAAAAAAGCACAATATGGGTCATTACCTAAAGCCTTGATCCCCGTCCAAAGACAACGCACTCTGCTGGCTGAAACGTTCGCTCCTTGTCCCATTTAGTGATAGACAATCTGAGGACTAGAGGGCAAATAATGACAGTCTGTTCACATTCCCATCTATATCAACTACTGACCCCCACCCCCATTCTTATTTTGCATTCCTTTTTAAAAGCCCCATCAGTAAGCGCACACTGTGCGGATGGGGTTACCGCGCACACTGTGCGGATGGGGTTACCGCGCACACTGTGCGGATGGGGTTACCGCGCACACTGTGCGGATGGGGTTACCGCGCACACTGTGCGGATTGCTAGCATTTTTTCTGTGCGGATGGGGTAACCGCACACTATGTGGATTGCTAGCAGTTTTATTGTGCTGATTCTAGTGCAGAAAAACTGCGGCAGTAACAGCAAAACTAATAAGATTAGACGACAAATCTCATATACACTTTGCTTTTTTTCTGCCATGCAGATTTAGAATTTAATAAAAGTGTGAGATCTGAGGCAAAACAGCATTAAAAACTGCCTGTGTAACTTGTGCACAGAAATCCACACAAGAAACTGGCTAAATTTGGGTTTTGAAATCTGCACTCGTGTACCCTTAGACTGCCCGATGTTTGGGGCTGACAAGAAGCACAGCCATTAGGGCTCACTATAGAGTGATTGCTATGGCAGTGGTGCCATATGACCTAATGACTTCTGATTACACAGGGAGATGGTCATTATTCTGATAAAAGATACAAGTCAGCCGATTGGTGGCATAATTATACAGGCCAATTATCGGGGAAGAGCCTTCCTAGGTACGCTTCTTCCCGATGACCGGCCTGAAAACTGTTCTGGACTCAGATGTGGATGACACAGCACGGTCATTATTCAATTGGGATTTGGGGCAAAAAACAAAACAAAAAATAACCACAGATTAGCTCCAATAGGGTGGTGTCAGTTATTTGACTCAAAGCCTGCAGTGGGTTGGAAGGGAATGAGAAATATAAAGAAAGAACCTATACCCCGATTCTTGCTGGATCAACTTCTGGCTCTTGCTCAAATTACAAAAAGATGGGTGTGACACCACCATTCAAATACATGCCATAATCCTATAGGTGCGGGTCCCACCAACCAATTGAGAATGGAGCCACATTTTGCACTGCTGAGAATAATGGGTAGGTTGCCGTAAATGTGCAGCTCTCTCAATTCATTTTTGTGGGAGCTCCGAAATGGCTACATGAGCG
Organism: Bufo gargarizans; assembly: GCF_014858855.1. Taxonomy (NCBI): domain Eukaryota; kingdom Metazoa; phylum Chordata; class Amphibia; order Anura; family Bufonidae; genus Bufo; species Bufo gargarizans. Next base: position 93,501,909 of record NC_058087.1, on the reverse strand, counting down.
CACTTGGCTGTGTTCCAGAGTCCCACAGAGGTGAATGCAGACAGTGGCAATATGACATCAGGGTCCACACAACAATACCCCTTTAAATCTTGACTGCACTAATCCACATGTAAATCTGTGGTAAACCCCTCAGGACTGTGAACATGGCCTTACGGGCTGCCCTTCCGCTCCTGCATCTAGTTACCAGTAGGAGGTAACACTTGCCGAAACTGAAAAACAGAAAAAATAAATGACAAGGAAACAGAAAAGTGGAGAAATACCTCCATTGTGCCGCTGAGTTCAATAGCCGCAGGAAGGTTAATATTCATGAACACATTAATATCTTTAAGCATTTTGTTCTGCAAAGACAAAGAAAGCAGTTAAACATTTTACACTGAGAGTTCAGGCTTGGAACAAACTACCAGCAGAGGTTGGGAAAGAGACAGTAATGACTGGAATCAGCATGTCAGACTAGATGGACCATGTGTCTATGAGGCATATGACCAGGCACGCGGCTATGACGTGCTATAGTCCCCGAGCAGCAAATGGAGATCAAGTCACGCATGCGCAGTGTGCTCACTGTTCATTGAGGGATCCTATAGGGAGGGTTAAGCCCAGAATCCCACATTACCAAAAGTCCAGTCCCTCACTACTGGAGGATATGTCCAATAGCTTCAAACAACTAAATACCATGTGCCATTCACTTGTATGGGACCGAGCTGACCACTACATGGAGCTGACCACAACTTTTATCAGCAGATCTGCAGGGTGTCAGGAGATGAACCCTCGCCTAGCCGATACGGAGGACATATCAATATTTCAGTCCAGGATAAGTCCAGATGCATTTTCATTTGTTGGGTTGTCATTGCAAAGGAGGCCCCCAGCCCTCTCACAGCCAAGGCCCCCCAGCCCTCTCACAGCCAAGGCCCCCCAGCCCTCTCACAGCCAAGGCCCCCCAGCCCTCTCACAGCCAAGGCCCCCCAGCCCTCTCACAGCCAAGGCCCCCCAGCCCTCTCACAGCCAAGGCCCCCCAGCCCTCTCACAGCCAAGGCCCCCCAGCCCTCTCACAGCCAAGGCCCCCCAGCCCTCTCACAGCCAAGGCCCCCCAGCCCTCTCACAGCCAAGGCCCCCCAGCCCTCTCACAGCCAAGCCCCCCCCAGCCCTCTCACAGCCAAGGCCCCCCAGCCCTCTCACAGCCAAGCCCCCCCCAGCCCTCTCACAGCCAAGGCCCCCCAGCCCTCTCACAGCCAAGCCCCCCCCAGCCCTCTCACAGCCAAGGCCCCAAGCCCTCTCACAGCCAAGGCCCCCCAGCCCTCTCACAGCCAGCATGGTGATGATAAAGCCATCCCGGCATGTATTCCACTCTCACTATAATGTATTTCAAACATCAGGGCTGGACTTACCACACTACTTAGGTTCTGTCTTAGCAAAGCATTCTGGAAGTGCAGCATCTTCACCTCCTTCTGCAGGAACATGTTCTCATTTCCCAGCCTTCTTGACTTCTCTCGCTCAGCAGTTAAGGCAGAAGCTAAAGCTTTATTATTGTGCTTTAGGGAAAGCTTCAGAACAGACGAGTTATCTAGGAGGATGAAACACGACTGTAATGGAGACTGGGTTTTTCTTGGATTAGAAGTACCTCCCTATTTACCAACAGTCGTAATTCTGCCCCCCATTTGCTGCTGAGGGGCGATTGGGACAATGAGCCACGGGGCATCAGAATATGGCTAATCTCGGGGGTAATACATCGATAAGTACTTTGCTGAAGCAGATATGTATTTACATCAGTCCCCTACTATTTACATGAGATGACACATCAGCCCCAGTCTGTAGTCCAATAATCTGTTGATAAATAATCCGCCATCTTGAATTTTCCCATCTGAGTCTTGTGACACAGACGATTGCCAGAGGATCGGGTGTTCTACATGCGCAGCCTCTGGAAACGTCTGGTGACTACAGATGGCGGAAGACTCCTGTTTAGGAACAGATTCCAGAGATTTCCCAGGTATAAATTCGATTATGGTCACAAATGTGGGTCTTCTAAAATTCTTACAAAATGGGTAATTTTGGCACCCAGTTTAACCATTGTGATGGAGGGTGACAATAAATGCATTTGTCACAAGACAATAAGCTAAGGAAAATTGGGAAAACCTCCTGGATTACAAGGGTAAATGCACACGTACAGGATTTATGTGCACTGAAATCCACAGGGGTTTGCAGGGAAATCCACAAGGACAATCCGTATCAATTGGTGTAGATTTACGTGCAGATTTTACTTTCCCCATTCAAGTGAATCGAGAAAATCTGCTCAGACACCATCTCAGTCTCTATGAGAAGACCCTGTCTCCAGCGTCACGCATGTGGGGAGGCTTCCTGACACCTCCATCTGCTGCTCAGACACCATCTCAGTCTCTATGAGAAGACCCTGTCTCCAGCGTCACTCATGTGGGGAGGCTCCCTGACACCTCCATCCGCTGCTCAGACACCATCTCAGTCTCTATGAGAAGACCCTGTCTCCAGCGTCACTCATGTGGGGAGGCTCCCTGACACCTCCATCCGCTGCTCAGACACCATCTCAGTCTCTATGAGAAGACCCCGTCTCCACCAGCGTCACTCATGTGGGGAGGCTCCCTGACACCTCCATCTGCTGCTCAGACACCATCTCAGTCTCTATGAGAAGACCCTGTCTCCAGCGTCACTCTTGTGGGGAGGCTCCCTGACACCTCCATCTGCTGCTCAGACACCACCTCGGTCTTTATGAGAAGACCCTGTCTGCACCAGTGTCACTCTTGTGGGGAGGCTCCCTGACACCATCTCGGTCTTTATGAGAAGACCCTGTCTGCACCAGTGTCACTCTTGTGGGGAGGCTCCCTGACACCTCTATCTACTGCTCAGACACTATCTCAGTCTCTATGAGAAGACCCTGTCTCCAGCATCACTCTTGTGGGGAGGCTCTCTGACACCATCTCGGTCTCTATGAGAAGACCCTGTCTGCACCAGCGTCACTCATGTAGGGAGGCTCCCTGACACCTCCATCTGCTGCTCAGACACCATCTCGGTCTCTATGAGAAGACCCTGTCTCCAGCGTCACTCATGTAGGGAGGCTCCCTGACACCTCCATCTGCTGCTCAGACACCATCTCAGTCTCTATGAGAAGACCCTGTCTCCACCAGTGTCACTCTTGTGGGGAGGCTCCCTGACCAGCTTCTACCGTTGCTGCATCACTTCTCCAGGTCTGGGACTGTCCCCACTTCTCAGGGGATAAGCAGATGGGGTGCATGGTCAACTGCTGCCCCATTAATACAAGTGACAGACACTAATCCTACAAAGGCTACTTCTCTGGACTCCGCCATAAGCTTGTATTGTTACTTTATACTTTCCCTTTTATACTTACTTAAAGTTTTAGTCTTGATTTTCGCAGCAAGAGACATTTGCAGTTTTACAGCCTTCAAAGACTTCTGGAGCTTTTCTCGCAGTCGCTCCTTCACAGATTGCAAGGTGGACACCGATGGACTGGACGTTAAATCCATTCTGCAGGAGTTGCATTTATTCTACAAAAGAAAAAAAAAGGTGTCATCCATTGAAAGAATTCCCACTTCCAATTCCGATAGTGCTTTGTAGTAGCGTTCATTTGTTGGGGGTCGGGCCCCTCTTATAGCCAGAAAGGATAACCACCCCCCCCCACCCCATCCCATCAAGAAGAGCTAATTTGTTTTTTGGGGCGACTCAGCTGTGGCACACATCAAGGGCAAGCAAGTGCTTATTCTGGGCCGGCCGTGGGGATTTTATTTATTTTATGGGTTTTTTTTTCGGGGCAAATGTGTTCAATGACCAACTGTTCTCCAGTCTGGTGTGGTGGGTGGCTGATGGCTGGACCCACCGTCCAATAGATGGCGGCTGAAAGCTGGATCCACCCCAGAATCCAACTGGAAAATCTGTAGCAAAAAAATTCCTCAAAATCCGCACAAGTTCAAAAATTATGCGACAAGAAGTGAAGAGCAAAGGAAGAAATTCTATCCACATGCGTATCAACTACTACACTCAGCATCCACTATACAACTAACCTCTCACAACCGACCCTATACATCACCCTTTATTCCCATTGTCCACAATACCCAACATCTAATTCACCTATCATCCACCACACTACTAACCTACTACACCCATCGTCCACCATACTACTGACCTCCCACAACCAACCAGCCAACATCACCTACTACACCCATCATCCACAGGATCCGACTAGCCTCTGCTCCTGGATGGATGTCAGCACCTGACGTATACTCCTCCTCCTCCTCCTCCTCCTCCTCCTCCTCGCGGTACCGCAGCGCCCTCACCTCGGATTTCCTTGGGACTGGTAAGACAGGGTCAGGGGGTCTGTACTCGGGACATGGGGGGGGGGGGGGGAGGCTACGTCTGTAAGATCCGGATGCTACATAGCCTCAGAGTACCGCACGCTGACATGCAGGGGCGAGCAGGCACCCCAGCTTACCTCTATGTACTATCACTGCCACCGTTACTTCCGCTCTCCCAGAAAAAAATTCAAATTTCGAGCCCAGCGGGAACGCATGCGCATTAGTACAGACTGAGCGCACAGTCCGAGCGCGCCGTGGGCGTGGTTCCTTCAAGCGGCCATTTCTGTTTGGGTAGGAGAGAAGTGCGGGGACGGCGCTCTGTCCAAGTTCTCTTTATTGCTGGCCTATCCTCAGTCCGGTGTTCTGCCGGATTTCTATACCGGAGGTGAGGCGCAGAATATGGAGGTCACCACATAGCAGAGCTGAGTGCGGGATGGCAGAGCTGAGTGCGGGATGGCAGAGCTGAGTGCTGGATGGCAGAGCTGAGTGCTGGATATTGGGGGAATGTCCTGCACTCAGCTCTGCTATGTGGTTACCTCCATATTCTGCACTCAGCTCTGCTATGTGGTGACCTCCATATTCTGCACTCAGCTCTGGTAGGGATGAACTGCTCCTTATGATTTGTGCACGCGTGCGCACTCAGGGGTAGCGGGATCTGATGGAACATTTTGCCCCGGAAAATCTACCTACCCTTAAGTGCGCACGCGCAGTGTACGGTTTCGCGCATGCACACGAAGTCCTTCTCCCGTGGCGCTGCAATGATTTTTTGCTAATCCACTGGATGTGCGCTTGCACAGCGCCGCACACATCCTCCTCCAGCTGATTTCTGTGTGGCCGCGTCATTTCCGGTATAACGTTCTGGCAAGGTATAGAAATCTGGCACCGCCGCTGATCAGCTGTATGAGTAGAGGGCGCGCGCCGTGCCAGCGCTGCCTCTTCACTGTTTACCTGCTCGCTGTCGCCTCTGCAGCGGTGAGCAGGTGTAACTACACCCAAGCCGTCCCATTCATTTCAGTGGGACGGATAACTCCTATACAAGTGTATAGGAACTGATCGGCGGGGGTGCTGGGTGTCGGACCCCCGCCGATCTGATATTGATGACCTGAGGATAGGTGGACAACCCCTTTAACACTTGTCCTTTGTAGTGAACATCACTTACACCATTCCCTGCCTCGTCATACGTGACGGTTCCACAAGCACCTATCAGGCTTTCACGGCACACTCTTTCCATGCAACGGAAGACGTCTCCTACATCTAGGCCTCATGGACACGACCGGTCCATTTTTTGCGGTCCGCAAACCGCGGATCTGCAAAAAACGGAAGCCATCTGTGTGCCTTGTGCGATTTGTGGAACGGTGGTCCATTGTAGAAATGCCTATTGTCCGCAAAACGGACAAGAATAGGACATGTTCTATATTTTTAGCTGGGCCACGGAACGGAGCAACGGATGCGGACCGCACACGGAGTGCTGTCCGCATCTTTTGCAGCCCTATTAACCACTTCAACCCCGCTAGCTGAAACCCCCTTCATGACCAGAGCACTTTTTACACTTCTGCACTACACTACTTTCACCGTTTATTGCTCGGTCATGCAACTTACCACCCAAATGAATTTTACCTCCTTTTCTTCTCACTAATAGAGCTTTCATTGCGTGGTATTTTATTGCTGCTGACATTTTTACTTTTTTTGTTATTAATCAAAATGTAATGATTTTTTTGCAAAAAAATGTCATTTTTCACTTTCAGCTGTAAAATTTTGCAAAAAAAAACGACATCCATATATAAATTTTTCACTAAATTTATTGTTCTACATGTCTTTGATTAAAAAAAAATGTTTGGGCAAAAAAAAAAAAAAATGGTTTGGGTAAAAGTTATAGCGTTTACAAAATGTTATAGCGTTTACAAAAATGTGAATTTCCGCTTTTTGAAGCAGCTCTGACTTTCTGAGCACCTGTCATGTTTCCTGAGGTTCTACAATGCCCAGACAGTACAAACACCCCACAAATGACCCCATTTCGGAAAGTAGACACCCTAAGGCAGTGGTGGCGAACCTATGGCACGGATGCCAGAGGCGGCACTCGGAGCCCTCTCTGTGGGCACCCACACCCTGGAAAAAGTCTGAGTGTACCAATATGCCTTAGACCTTTCCTGCCATTCATCAGCGCAGGACGCACCATGAACAGCACAGACAGCGCACTGAATGTAGACAGACTATTATAGCTACTACATGATAAAGTACATGAAAGATATACTATATTGGACCGTAGGATTCAGGTTAACTTGCCGCATTTGCACTTTGCGATAAATAAGGGGGTTTTGGGGTTGCGGTTTGGGCACTCGGTCTCTAAAAGGTTCGCCATCACTGCCCTAAGGTATTCGCTGATGGGCATAGTGAGTTCATAGAACTTTTTATTTTTTGTCACAAGTTAGCGGAAAATGATGATTTTTTTTTTCTTGCAAAGTCTCATATTCCACTAACTTGCGACAAAAAATAAAAAATTCTAGGAACTCGCAGTGCCCCTCACGGAATACCTTGGGGTGTCTTCTTTCCAAAATGGGGTCACTTGTGGCGTAGTTATACTGCCCTGGCAATTTAGGGGGCCAAATGTGTGAGAAGTAGTTTGCAATCAAAATGTGTAAAAAATGGCCTGCAAAATCCGAAAGGTGGAATGTGGGCCCCTTTGCCCACCTTGGCTGCAAAAAAGTGTCACACATCTGGTATCGCCGTACTCAGGAGAAGTTGGGGAATATCTTGGCAAAAGACAACTTTTCCAATTTTTTTATACAAAGTTGGCATTTGACCAAGATATTTATCTCACCCAGCATGGGTATATGTAAAATGACACCCCAAAACACATTCCCCAGCTTCTCCTGAGTACGGCGATACCAGATGTGTCACACTTTTTTGCAGCCTAGATGCGCAAAGGTGCCCAAATTCCTTTTAGGAGGGCATTTTTAGACATTTGGATCCCAGACTTCTTCTCACGCTTTAGGGCCCCTAAAAAGCCAGGGCAGTATAAATACCCCACATGTGACCCCACTTTGGAAAGAAGACACCCCAAGGTATTCAATGAGGGGCCTGGCGAGTTCATAGAATTATTATTTTTTTTGGCATAAGTTAGCGGAATATTTAAAATTAAAAAACAAAGCTTTATTTAAAGTCTGTTTAAAAAGAGGGTGGGGAAACCCATATGTCACAATCTGTGACCATCAGGCAACTAATCTTTGAAATGTATCCAGAGAGGGGAACACATACCTCTGCACATTAGAAAGATTAGGTTAGGACCCGCCTTGCTAGCTGGAATTGCTATGCATATGCAGGCCGGGGTAAAGGGACACTAAGTCAGTGTGAATGGATGCACTATGTGTGTATCGCCGGTGATCCTGTAGGATGTATATACACAGATAAGGTTGTGCCAACTGGTACAGGTATCCTGAAATGCTCAATACATTTGATCGCACTGCCTCTGTCAAATAAAAGTCTCAAAGGACTTACAACCACTAGATGTAGTGCAGATTACAGATCAGTCTTTATTGTGTATGGCTGATGGTATATACCTAGGTCACAGCCCTATATCCGCGGCCAGTATTGGCTAAATACAATCACTCAGAGCCAATTTGATTTAGCTCCATTCACACACATCAAAGCCAGTATATTTTGGCTCATCCATTCATCACATGCATACTCCAAGGCTAACTAAAAGGTTAATTGCATCTAGTGCAGTCCTGCCTAAAGAGCTGTATCCTGATACAATGTAGTAGCTCTACGCGTTTCTACGTGACCTGTTATTATCACGCATCTTCAGGAGCTTATTTTTACTAATGTCAAAACAGTAAAGCCGCACTGTGGTGTGCTATGGCTATTGGCGCTGTAATGGCCGCGCGCGGCCGATAGAACGCCGAGTTCATATGGACGAGGCCCCGCCCAACAGGAGGAGTGTACCGGTACCACCTCCAATCAGCCATACACAATAAAGACTGATCTGTAATCTGCACTACATCTAGTGGTTGTAAGTCCTTTGAGACTTTTATTTGACAGAGGCAGTGCGATCAAATGTATTGAGCATTTCAGGATACCTGTACCAGTTGGCACAACCTTATCTGTGTATATACATCCTACAGGATCACCGGCGATACACACATAGTGCATCCATTCACACTGACTTTAGTGTCCCTTTACCCCGGCCTGCATATGCATAGCAATTCCAGCTAGCAAGGCGGGTCCTAACCTAATCTTTCTAATGTGCAGAGGTATGTGTTCCCCTCTCTGGATACATTTCAAAGATTAGTTGCCTGATGGTCACAAATTGTGACATATGGGTTTCCCCACCCTCTTTTTAAACAGACTTTAAATAAAGCTTTGTTTTTTAATTTTAAACGTTCATCAGGCTGTGATTATCTAAGTATTATAGGAACGTCTATCAATCCAATTGTTCTTGTGTGTATTTAATTTGAATCAATTCTAGTTTGGGGAATGGCAGGCTTTTTGTCCCATGACCTGAGTTCTGAATCCTGGCTAGGGGACCCTAGTGAGGTGTTCTCAGAAAAAGAGTTACCCACACAGTCTATTCAGACTAGCATCACTGCTTCCTTTAAGAATCTGAATAGGGTGTACAAAAACCATGTTAAATGTTGGTGGGAAGTACAGACACTTGACACTTATCTGAAAAATAATATAGTGCCAAGGGGCCTGAGAAACACCATTCTTCCGGTCACAAGATTGCGCTCTCCCGAATTTCTCAAAAAGTGGGAACAGGAGTCTATAGCGGGCTCCATTCGCTTGATAAAATTATTGGCTGAGGAAGAACGTAAACATTCAGTACTGAAGGGCAGGCCTATTGTCTCGGGCATAGGTGGCCTTACTGCCAATGTAAGCACGTATTTGGACACAATTCTGCGTCCATTCGTGATGTCGTTGCCATCCTATGCCCGAGACACGATGGATGTGCTACAATGCCTGGATGGAATACAGTGTGAGGAAGGTGTCCTCCTCACTAGTTTGGATGTTGAGGCCTTGTACAGCTCTATACCCCATGGTTTTGGGTGTAGGGCTGTCGAGGCCTTCATCCAACAGAGAGGTGAACAATGTCGCCGGCATAACATCTTCTTGCTACAGCTGCTAGATTTTGTCCTCACCCACAATGTTTTCATCTTCGACCAATGCTTTTACCACCAGCTCAGGGGCGTCGCGATGGGCAGTCCCTGTGCCCCGACTTTTTCCAACTTGTACCTGGGCTGGTGGGAGAAGGAAGTTGTGTTCGGCGATGAGATGGAGCAGCACACATCGAAGGTGCAATTATGGATCAGGTACATCGACGATGTGCTGATCCTGTGGAAGGGGACACAAGAACAATTTGCGACATTTGTGGCAGCACTAAATGTGAATCAGATGGGTTTATTTTTTACATCTGAGGTACAAGAGCAACAGATAGCATTTCTGGACTTGATGATCACCATTGGTACTGACAGAAAGATAACCACAAATCTGTTTAGGAAAAAAACTTCGACTAACAGTCTTCTACACTGGCAGAGTGGTCATCCCCTGGCCCTGAAAAGAGGTATCCCGAAGGGACAGTACCTCAGGGCCAGGAGGAACTGTTCAGGCCTAGGTGATTTTAGAGCTACTGCATCTGACCTTAGAGGCCGATTTATTAATCGGGGATACCCACAATATGCTTTGAAACAAGCGTTCCATCACTCCATGAGCACAGATCGTACTCAACTGCTGGTTCCAAAACCAAGAAACACTGTGGACTCTACGCCCAGAATTGTCGCAACTTTTGATAAGGCTCACAATAATGTTCGTGACATTTTGCAAAATCATTGGTCTATTCTGCAATCTGACCCTGATATTGGGGAGCTTATTCCAGATTTTCCCTCAATCACGTACCGACGTAGTTCAAATCTACGTGACCACTTGGTGAAGAGTTTATATACACAACCCAAACCTGAGACCTGGTTAAAAAATACCCTCAAAGGTACCTTTCCCTGTGGCTCATGTATCATCTGCAGGAATATCCTGAGAGGAGAATTCTTTACCAGCCACACAACAGGCAAAAGGTACAAGATACGGGCGTTTATCAGGTGTACTTCCGTGGGTGTTGTATATCTAATCAGTTGCCAATGTGGGTCACAATACGTCGGTAAAACAAGACGTGAATTGAGACGCAGATTCGGTGAACATATGTCAGACATCCGTAACAAACGGGACACATCAGTCGCACGTCATGTATGCGAAATGCATGACGGCGACCTCGATGTGTTAAAAGTACAAGGGATTGAATTAGTGAAGATGTCAATCCGTGGAGGGGATATTGACATACCCCTATTACGAAAAGAAGCGATGTGGACATATAAGTTGCAGACAGTTCAACCATTAGGGCTTAATGAGTCCATATCTTTCGCCAGTTTCATCTAATATAGTAGTCCCAATACACATGGGATGGTATATGTCATCTATATTAGAGATGTACGTCTGATTTTTGGAGTTGTATATATTTATGTGCTGCCCCTTTAAATTCAAATTTTAAATTTGATCTGCATACATTCATATGCTGCCCTTTAAATTTGAATTTAAATACAGATATGATCAAAATATGATGTAAGACGCATCTTGTTTTTCCATTTTGGTTTATTAGGGTTTGCATATATATATATATATATATATATATATTGATGTGCACCCATACATGCTGGATGTATATTATATATATATATATATATATATCAAACCTGAGCTGCGAGTATCAGTGATGTTTTTTGAGTCTACCAGTGTTGTAATTCAGCCCTCCCCATCGTTGTCATACGACATGGGTGGGAGCGGTACCTGTCTTTTTCTGTTTATTAATCTTGAGGGCACCCCTTTTATGGATCTGCTCCGGTTCCAAATGACAGTATATGGGCCGCGAATCTCACTCCCCCTGTTACTGCGTAAAACGCAATCTATGTCAGGAAGTGTTAGAATCATTTTCGGTATCGGCCGGTCAGAGGGCGGAGCCAGAGAGCCCGCCCCTACTTCTGATTGGAGGTGGTACCGGTACACTCCTCCTGTTGGGCGGGGCCTCGTCCATATAAATTCGGCGTTCTATCGGCCGTGCGCGGCCATTACAGCGCCAATAGCCATAGCACACCACAGTGCGGCTTTACTGTTTTGACATTAGTAAAAATAAGCTCCTGAAGATGCGTGATAATAACAGGTCACGTAGAAACGCGTAGAGCTACTACATTGTATCAGGATACAGCTCTTTAGGCAGGACTGCACTAGATGCAATTAACCTTTTAGTTAGCCTTGGAGTATGCATGTGATGAATGGATGAGCCAAAATATACTGGCTTTGATGTGTGTGAATGGAGCTAAATCAAATTGGCTCTGAGTGATTGTATTTAGCCAACACTGGCTGCGGATATAGGGCTGTGACCTAGGTATATACCATCAGCCATACACAATAAAGACTGATCTGTAATCTGCACTACATCTAGTGGTTGTAAGTCCTTTGAGACTTTTATTTGACAGAGGCAGTGCGATCAAATGTATTGAGCATTTCAGGATACCTGTACCAGTTGGCACAACCTTATCTGTGTATATACATCCTACAGGATCACCGGCGATACACACATAGTGCATCCATTCACACTGACTTAGTGTCCCTTTACCCCGGCCTGCATATGCATAGCAATTCCAGCTAGCAAGTCGGGTCCTAACCTAATCTTTCTAATGTGCAGAGGTATGTGTTCCCCTCTCTGGATACATTTCAAAGATTAGTTGCCTGATGGTCACAAATTGTGACATATGGGTTTCCCCACCCTCTTTTTAAACAGACTTTAAATAAAGCTTTGTTTTTTAATTTTAAACGTTCATCAGGCTGTGATTATCTAAGTATTATAGGAACGTCTATCAATCCAATTGTTCTTGTGTGTATATAAGTTAGCGGAAATTGATTTATTTTTTTTCTCACAAAGTCTCACTTTCCGCTAACTTGGGACAAAAATTTAAATCTTTCATGGACTCAATATGCCTCTCAGCGAATACCTTGTGGTGTCTTCTTTACAAAATGGGGTCACTTGCCCTGGCATTTGAGGGTCTCTGCAATCATTACATGTATGGCCAGCATTAGGAGTTTCTGCTATTCTCCTTATATTGAGCATACAGGTAATGAGGACATAGGAGCTCCGCCCAACATCCATACCCACTTAGCTCGTATGCCCTGGCAAACCAGATTTCTCCATTCACATCAATCGATGTGGATGAATAAATCATTGCCGGGATTTTATTTTTTATATATACAAAGTGTTTGCCAAAGCATAGGAACGCCGCCTCCTCCTCAGCTCGTATGCCTTGGCAAACGTATCTGTTACTGCAGAGTAGAAATGTCGTCTTGCAGCGCCGCATACACCGACTTGTGTGTAATCTGACAGCAGCGCAATGCTTCTGTCAGAATGCACATCAGTGCCGCAGCTAGTCGATCGGTTGGTCCACCTGGAAGGTAAAAAAAAAAATTTTTATAAAACAGGCCGCAACGCAATAATTTTATTAACTTTGGAACAGAACATATAAACTTAAACTTTTTGAACTAAACATTAAAGGGAACCTGTCACCGGGATTTTGTGTATAGAGCTGAGGACATGGGTTGCTAGATGGCCGCTAGCACATCCGCAATACCCAGTCCCCATAGCTCTGTGTGCTTTTATTGTGTCAAAAAAATGATTTGACATATATGCAAATTAACCTGAGATGAGTCCTGTACGTGAGATGAGTCAGGGACAGGACTCATCTCAGGTTAATTTGCATATGTATCAAATAGTTTTTTTGACACAATAAAAGCACACAGAGCTATGGGGACTGGGTATTGCGGATGTGCTAGTGGCCATCTAGCAACCCATGTCCTCAGCTCTATACACAAAATCCCGGTGACAGGCTCCCTTTAACCTTTTTGCTTACTGGTGTTTTTTTTTTTTTTTTTTTTTTTTTTATACCTTTATAGAACAAACCACTCCTTCCCCATGGGTCAATGTGCAAAGCGCAAATCGCCCAAAGATGTGGTTCTCGATGATCTCTTCCTGAAATTTGAGGAAGGATCGTGTTCTCCCAGCCTTACTGTAGAGAACAAAACTATTATACAGAGCCAATTGAATTAAATATACAGACACCTTCTTATACCAGCGTCTGGTTCTGCGGGAAACTAAATATGGAGACAACATCTGGTCATTGAAGTCCACCCCTCCCATGTGAAGGTTATAGTCGTGGACTGAGAGGGGCTTTTCAATGACACTAGTTGCTCGCTCAATTAGTATTGTCGTGTCTGCGTGAATGGAGGAGAGCATGTAAACGTCACGCTTGTCTCTCCATTTCACCGCGAGCAGTTCTTTGTTACACAGTGCGGCCCTCTGCCCCCTTGCAAGACGGGTGCTAACGAGCCGTTGGGGGAAGCCCGCGCGACTAGTTCGCGCGGTACCACAGGCGCCAATCCGTTCTAGAAACAAATGCCTAAAGAGGGCCACACTTGTGTAGAAATTGTCCACATAAAGATGGTACCCCTTGCCGAATAAGGGTGACACCAAGTCCCAGACTATCTTCCCACTGCTCCCCAGGTAGTCAGGGCAACCGACCGGCTCCAGGGTCTGATCTTTTCCCTCATAGACACGAAATTTGTGGGTATAGCCTGTGGCCCTTTCACAGAGCTTATACAATTTGACCCCATACCGGGCGCGCTTGCTTGGGATGTATTGTTTGAAGCCAAGGTGCCCAGTAAAATGTATTAGGGACTCGTCTACGCAGATGTTTTGCAAATCTGCAAATTTCAGGTTGAAATGGTCTATGAGGGGCCGAATTTTGTGGAGCCGGTCAAAAGCAGGGTGGCCTCTGGGACGGGAGGCGGTGTTGTTGCTAAAGTACAGGAAACGCAGGATGGCCTCAAATCGTGCCCTGGACATAGCAGCAGAGAACATGGGCATGTGATGAATTGGGTTCGTGGACCAATATGACCGCAATTCATGCTTTTTAGTTAGACCCAAAGTTTATTTTCGAAAACTTGGACTGGTTTCCACCGGAAAGGCTGGGCATAAAAGCTTCCCGGGTTAGCGGTTATAAATTGTGTGGCATACCGATTTGTTTCTGCCACAACCAGGGGTCAAGTCCTGGGAAAAAAAGTGTGGGAACTCACCCAAGATCCACTGCAACCCCCCCCCCTCCAAAAAATAAAAAAGCACAGAAAATCTAGCATGCTGTCATTTGTGTCGCTGCGGACTAAAAAAAAAATAACACTTTTAGAAAAGTTTGTCCTGGGATTCGATCTCATGACCTCTACACAGCAGAAGCAAGGCATATGCCCTCACAGCTATGAAAGCTTGTTACTTAAAAAAAAAAATATATAAGACTTCTACTGTAGGTAACTTTGCCCACTGTGTATGGATGTAGCAGAGCTGGGTGTGTTGGGGCAGCTGTCATGTGTATGGTTGTACACTAGGTATCAGTATACTAGGTATCAGTAGAAGTATCAGAAAGAAAAAAAAAATAACACTTTTAGAAAAGTTTGTCCTGGGATTCGAACTCATGACCTCTACACATTACAGGCAAGGCATTTACCCTCACAGCCATAAAAGCTCTTGAGGTAGTTGCTTAAAAAAAAAAATAAAAAAATAAGACTTCTACTTATACCTAGTGTACTGATACCTAGTGTACAACCATACACATGACAGCTGCCCCAACACACCCAGCTCTGCTACATCCATACACAGTTGGCAGCTGTCATGTGTATGGTTGTACACTAGGTATCAGTACACTAGGTATAAGTAGAAGTCTTATATTATTTTTTTTAAGCAACTACCTAGACAGCTTTCATGGCTGTGAGGGTAAATGCCTTCCTCTGATGTGTAGAGGTTGTGAGTTTGAATCCCAGGACAAACTTTTCTAAAAGACATTCTAAATGATCTCGTAGTGAAGGAGATGATGTCATTAGGGGGTGGGGCGCCATGAGAGGAGTCGCAGGCAGCGGCACCGCACAGACAGCTTCCTCTCAACTGAAGCCGCCCCTCCTCCCTGTGAGGGTAAATGCCTTGCCTGTAATGTGTAGAGGTCATGAGTTCGAATCCCAGGACAAACTTTTCTAAAAGTGTTATTATTATTTTTTTTCTGATACTTCTACTGATACCTAGTGTACTGATACCTAGTGTACAACCATACACATGACAGCTGCCCCAACACACCCAGCTCTGCTACATCCATACACAGTGGGCAAAGTTACCTACAGTAGAAGTCTTATATATTTTTTTTCCTTAACCTGCCCTGCACAGTGCGCTCCGTCTCCCCCTGTGAATCTGATTCAGCTGTGTTCTCCTGGCTTGAGGCTGAAAGGGAACGGCGTTCCTGCCATGAAAAAAGTGCAGGAACGCCGTTCCCATGCGTTCCCCCTCCACTCGACCCCTGGCCACAACTAAGTCTAAGCTCCGCAGTCAAGAACAGCTCAAAAAATCCCAGGGCCGAACCGATCTGAGCTGTCTCAACCCGAACTCCAGGTGAAAGGGGGAACTACAGGTGTGGCTGAAGTTGGGGACTGCCAATCAGGGTTTGCCAGCACCTCAGGGATTCTAGGGGCTCTACGGGCACATCTTTGCGGTGGCTGCGACGGGGTCACTACTCCACGTGCCACCGTACCAGCTTCAACTGCCCTTCTGGTGCTCGCTACTTCACCATGTTCTACGGCAGTGCTGGTACTAGGTCCAGGAAGGGCTGTGTATGCCTCACCACGTAATCCGACAGCACCAGCCCCACTCTGCTGCTCTTGAAGTGGATCCTGCGGTCTAGCGACACGGGGCCGGGTACGCCTGGTGCTATCAGGGACCTCAGCCTCCTCGTCTGAACTTTGGGTCAGAGAGCCACTGCTTTCTACAGGTTCGTATTCTGACCCGCTATATTCATCAGATGAGGGTTCCCATTCCGACTGGGTCAGAACTTCAGAAGCCTGTAGGCCTCTTCAGAAGACATGTGGGCATGTAAAGTGAATGTGCAGTGATCAAAAAAAAATATTTTTTGTCACTGCGGTGGGGCAGGCGTGGGTGAACGCACGTGTGGGCGACCGATCAGGCCTGATCGGGCAAACACTGCGTTATGGGTGGAGGGAGAACTAAAGTGACACTAATACAATTATAGATCTGACTGTGATCAGTTTTGATCACTTCCAGATACTATAAAAGTACAAATGCGAATAACGGACTGCGGTGCGGTGGGCTGGGCGCTAACTGATCGCTAACTACCTAACCAAGGGGCCTAAACTATACCTAAAACCTAACGGTCAATACCAGTGGGAAAAAAAAGTGACAGTTTGCACTGATCACTTTTTTCCTTTCACTAGTGATTGACAGGGGCGATCAAAGGGGTGATCAAAGGGTTAATAGGGGTTCAGGGGGGTGATCTGGGGCTAGTATGAGGTGTTTGGTGTACTCACTGTGTAGCCTGCTCCTCTTCTGGATCCAACCGACGAAAAGGACCAGCAGAGGAGCAGGCCAGCCATATAACAGATCATATTTACAAATATGATCTGCTATCTGGCCTGTCATTGTTTTTTTTAAAAATCAGCAACCTTCCAGCCGCGATCATTGGCTGACAGGTTGCTGACGAAATGCTCCTTTACGAAATGCCGGCCCGTTTATGTGCATGCGCGGGCAGGCTGTGACCGAAATCTCGCATCTCGCGAGATGACGCACGGATGCGTCCAGGAGGAATAAATCAACCACCTCCCGGACGCATCCATGCGTTATGCGGTCGGGAGGTGGTTAAAGTGGATGGGTCCGCACCCGAGCCGCGAGAACTGCAGCTCGGAGGCGGACCAGAAAAAAGGCCTTATGGAAACGTTTAGTGATCTTGTTCCAATAAAACGGAAAGGAAACGCAATGAAATGATAGGTACTTTCACACTTGCGGCAGAGGTTTCCGGCAGGCAGGTTTCCGTCGCCAGAACTGCCTGCCGATCCAGCAATCTGGGCGCAAACGGATGCATTTGTGAGACTGATGCAGATCCGTCTCACAACTGCATTGCACTGCCGGATCCATCTTTCCAGTTGTCATCTATAAAAATGGATCCGGTATTAATTTTTTTTCTCATTTTTAAAGGTATGCACAGACCAGAAAACCGGATCCATTATGCCGAAAACTTGTGTCCGGATCCGGCATTAAAGGGAGTCTGTCACCTACCTGACCGGTTTCAAACAGGTTGTTCAGTAGGGCACAAAGACATGACACAGATGTTACCCGTGTTTAGTTCTTCAGATGCTTCAAATCGCCCAAAAAGTCGTTTTTATCATATGCTAATGATAAGAGAGAGGAGATAGCACCTTGGCTTCTGCACACTGGGTCCTACTTTGGAATGTGAACTAATGTAAACATCTGGTTACCATCGCCATTTTGTAATGGAGTTTATCCTAACAAGAATACTGCCTACGTCATATGTGACACAAAGAGGTGCTTCTCTATAGGCAGTGAATAATATATACATATCATCGAGCCATATGATTATGCACTCCTTCACAGTCTATATGACTCTTGGGACACCTGTACAAAGATGAGAAAACAGACACCTCTCACAGCACAGCCCCCCCCCCCCTCTTCTCCAGTCTTGAAACAAAGAGGGGGTGGGTGGGCACTCGGAAGTAGAAAAAGTTAACTCATTACAATCCTAGATATACAAAAATATAGAATAAAATTCACACATCTTTAACACTAATGAGCCGTTGCAATTGCCCAAGTCCCCCCGCCTCATTAGCGCTCACTCCGCCCCTCAGTAAGCTCAGGTCTGTGACATCATATTTCCCTATAGGCTGTTCGCGCATCCCTGCCAGGCCGGGCATGCACAGTGTGCTGTGGTCAGAGGCACAGAGATTTGCAGTGCGTATGCGCCAATTTCACGCCAGTAACTGGTGCATGTGATGCGCGAACAGCCTATAGGGAAATATGATGTCACAGAGCTTACTGAGGGGCGGAATGAGGCGCTAGTGAGGCGAGGGGACTTGGACACTTTCAGAAAACTCTCCGCCCCTGGGCACTTGCAACGGCTCATTAGCATATGATAAAAACAACTTTTTGGGTGATTTGACGCATCTGAAGAACTAAACATGGGTAACATCTGTGTCATGTCCTTGTGCCCCACTGAACAATGTCACCTGTTTGAAACCGGTAAGGTAGGTGACAGACTCCGTATTTTCTCAGGCCAAAAACGTAAGAGGGACTGAACTGATGCACCCTGAACGGAATGACCTCCATTCAGAATGCATTAGGATAAAACTGTAACGGAACTCAATAGCGGAAAACAAAAACGCTAGTGTGAAAGTACCCTAAGGCCTCATGCACACGACTATGTATTTTGTGGTCCGCAAAAATAGATCCGCAAAAAATACGGATGACATCCGTGTACATTCCTTATTTTGTGAAACGGAACAGTTGGCCCCTGATAGAACAGTCCTATCGTTGTCTGTAAGGGTACTTTCACACTTGCTTCAGAGTGATCCGGCAAGCAGTTCCGTCACCGAAAAACGTATGCCAACTGATGGCATTTGTAAGGATCCTGATCAGTTTTACAAATGACTGATCAGTCAGAAAAATGCATTGAAATGCCGGATCCGTCTTTCCGATGTCATCCGGCAAAACAGATCCAGCATTTATTTTTTTCGGTCTGTGCAGAACAGAAGGACACTAATACTAATACATTCTCATGGAAAAAAATGCCGGATACGGCATTCAGTCAAGTCCTCTGTTTTTTTGGCTGGAGGTGATCAGTCAAAAAGACTGAACTGAAGACATCCTGATGCATCCTGAACGGAATGCTCTCCATTCAGAATGCATGGGGATATACCTGATCAGTTTTTTTCCGGCATTGAGCCCTTTTGACGGAACTCAGTGCCGGAAAAGAAAAACGTGTTGACATTATTTGGACCTGTTCTATTTTTTTGCGGAACGGAAATACGGACATGCGGAAACGGAATGCACACGGAGTACCTTCTGCTTTTTTTGGGCAGACCCATTGAAATGAATGGTTCCGTATACGATCCGCAAAAAAAATGGAACGGGCACTGAAAGAAAATGCATTTGTGTGCATGAGCCCTAACAGTAATGCTGGCTAGAGTGACCAGTCTTAGTGCGCACTGGGAGCGGCTTCACTACAACCTATCAAGCGTCTTCCTCTCAGTCAGCCATTTTTGGTTTTGGTTAAAGCATCAGCGCTGACTGCGGCATAGAAGGGATTTGCGTCAGTTGAGGGAGCCCATCGGGTCCCCGCGCTGCTGCTGTGGCGGGGACCCGATGGGTGAGAAGGCAGCCCGATGCCGTGCAGAGGCTGCCTATTGCCTTGCACGGCATCGGGACCTGCCTTCTACGGGTCTTCTAGGCAACCTGTTAGTGTATTACTCAGTGTTTATTACTGTGTGTAATACACTAACAGGCAATGCATTACAATACAGATGTATGGTAATGCATTGCAGAGGGGATCAGACTCCAAAAAGTAAAGTCCCAGAGTGGAACAGAAATAAAGTTAAAAAAAAAGTCCCAAAAATAGTTTTTAATAAAAAATAAATAAAGTTTCAAGTAAAAAAAAAGGAAAAAATGCCCCTTTCCCCTGATTTTATATTAAAAAAAAGAAAACACACAAATTAGGTATCACCACGTCCATAACAACCGGCTCTATAAATATATCACATGAGCCACCCCGTCCGATAAACACAGTAACACAGTAAAAAAAAAATATAGAAACTTTAAAAAAAGCTATTTTTGTCACCTTACATCACAAAAAGTTCAACACCAAGCGATCAAAAAGGTGTATGCCCCCCACAATGGTACCAATAAAACCGTCACCTCATCCCGCAAATAAAGAGCCCCTACATAAGGAAATCGCCCCTAGAACATGGAGACACTAAAACATCATTTTTTGGGGTTTCAAAAATGCAATTATTGTGTTAAAGTGAAATAAAAAAAAAGTTGATATGTTAAATATCGCCATGTCCGTAACAACCTGCTTATAAAAATATCACATGACCTAACTCTTCAGGTGAACACCGTAAAAACTGTGCACAAAGAAGCTATTTTTTTGTCACCAAACATTATTTAAAGTGCAACACCAAGCGATCAAAAAGACGTATGCCCCACAAAATGGTACCAAAAAAAGTCACCTCATCCCGCAAAAGAGCCCCTACCTAAGACAATCGCCCAAAAAAATAAAATAAAAATATAGCTCTCAGAACTTTATTGTGTTAAAGTGAAATAAACAAAAAAGTATACATATTAGGTATCGCTGCATCCGTAGCAACCAGCTCTATAAAAATATCACATGACTTAACACCCGAGGTGAACACAGTAAAAATGAATAAAAACCGTGCCAAAAAAATTCAATTTTTTGTCACCTTACATCACAAAAATTGCAACACCAAGCGATCAAATATGCGTATGCCCCCCAAAATAGTACCAATCAAACAGTCACCTCATACTGCAAAAAATGAGATCCTAACTAAGACAATCGGTCAAAATAAAAAAATCATGACTCAGCCAATGGAGACACTAAAATATTATTTTTTTTGCTTCAAAAATGCTATTATTGTGTTAAAGTTAAATAAATTTAAAAAAGTAGATATGTTAGATATTGCCGTGTCCGTAACTACCGACTCTATAAAAATATCACATGACCTAACTCTTCAGGTGAACACCGTAAAAAAATTAAAACAGGGCCAAAAAAGCCATTTTTTGTCACCTAACATCATTTTAAGTGCAATGTATTTATAGGAGCTTTGTTGCACTCCATGTTGGTCTTGCTGTGTAAAGGGTTCCCACCCCAGTATACAATTAGTTTAAAGATCAGAGCGATCGAATTTCAGTTGATTTGAAAGGAATCCATGTTCTTTTTTATGTCAAAACCAATTCTGCTTTTTGCTGAAGTTTCGTTTCTCTGTTAGGAACTAACTCTGATTGCTGTGAAACTAATTGCTGTAAAGTTTCTATTCTTTGTAAACCTGGATTTTATCTCTTTGGCACTACTCCCGGACAATATTCCTAATATGGAAGTTCCGTTTTTGTTTCTCTTTTTGTGTCTGCAGAATAGAGCGTGTTAATATGATAGGTTGAATACATAACTTACGATGATATGCTAATAAAGGGGGTAAAGCCCCCTCTATATAACCTGTGTGCATTAACAATAAACCTCAGAGTGTTCATTCAGTACATCACTGTTGTGTCTTTTATTACCTACTGAGTGAAGCGCTCTCCTGACGTCAGAAAAAAGACTCAAACCAAGCCGATACTAGAAGTTTGGTGCCAGGGGTACCAAGTGGGACGTTGAGATTCCTATCACACTCCATGTTGGTCTTGCTGTGTAAAGGGTTCCCACCCAGTATACAATTAGTTTAAAGATCAGAGCGATTGAACTTCAGTTGAAATGCTTTTTATTTGTGCATCAATCATATAGACATGTGGCAATTTCGTGTGTAAACGTTTTCGGCACATGGGCCTTCGTCAGACACTGCAAGTGTGATAGAATAAATTGCATCAAAAATTTCAGAGAAAGGACATACATGATATCATTAGTACATGACTGAGTCTAAAGAGTTGAAAATGAAAATTAAAGAGTTGCAAATTAAACAATAATAAATTAAAAAATGGCCATCACTTCTGGAGTGAGTATTAATCATCTGGTCCACAATCAATTCCAATCACATTTCCATTACAATACATATGGGATGCAAGTAAATAAAACATATTACAGCACCTGATTCAAAGGAATGATATAACATATGTCTCCAAGGGAATATTAAGCACAATATGGTGTCTGTCCCGTCCATTCTCAGGATGTGGTAGCCGTCCGTTTTGTACATGTATGCTAGAAACATTATTAAAATCCTACATCTACTTTAGAGGCATTCCATTATTCCTTCCGTCATGATGGAAGTCTGTGGGCTACAAAACGGATCTGTTCTGTTTACGTTATGCAGGGGAGTCTTCTCCTGCATAGAATTGCGTTATGGTACGTGGTAACGGAATCCATAATGCAGTTCTGCTTTTACCACCCAACAAAACGTGAACGAATTTCATACCATGAAATTTGCTCATCTCTAATTATAATGTATTCTGTACAGCATTGATCAGGGATTATATTGTATATTACACAGCATGGAGCAGGGATTATGCTAGTTTCACACTAGCGCCAGGGAACTCCGGCAGGCTGTTCCGGCGGGTGAACAGCCTGTCGGATCCGTCTTGCCGCTAGTTCACGTGTGCCCCCGGACTGCTGCGTCCCCATTGCATTGCATGCAGTACTTTTAGTCCAGTTGCCTCTCGCCGTTATATAGTCAATGGGGACAGAGCGGCAGTCCGGGGGCACACGTGAACTAGCGGCAGGAGGGATCCGACAGGCTGTTCACCCGCAGGAACAGCCTCCCGGAGTTCCCTGGCGCTAGTGTGAAACTAGCATAATCCCTGCACCATGCTGTGTAATATACAGTATAATCCCTGCCGCTAATGTGAAAATACTGTATTTTCCTGCGTATAAGACTACTTTTTAACACATGAAAATCTTCTCAAAAGTCGGGGGTCCTCTTATACGCCGGGTGTCATTTTATATGCCGATATACTGTGTGCTGAAACTTACTTCCTAGCCGGACTGGAGAAGCTGTCCTTCTCCAGCTTTAGGGATAGGTGCCCTCTAGCTGAGCCACCGTGCGCTGTATCCCGGCCAGCCGCTCCTGAAGCAGCCCCCTCTCCCTGCTCTCATTAGTTTTCTCATGCCGGCAGTATCACATTGCGTGCTACCGCTCAGATTGTCTTGGAGACAGGGAGGGCTGGGCAGGCAGGGAGAGCTGACCCACCCAATCCAAGCAGGCTCTGTATGCAGTGTGCACAGAAAGTACCGGTACATCGTTTGCCGTGATTGGCTGGTTGTTGTATACTGGGTTGGATTGGTGATTCTGAGGGAAGGCAGGGGGGGAGCAGGAGCATTTGCACTTCAGCCAATTCTAATGTTGGAACGGCGGATCTCTAATGAAGTTTGGTGTGCATCTTATCTGTGGTGAAAAAACAGAGTCTATCTGGGGAGCAGATACATGTGGTGGTGAATACAGTACAACACTAGTATCTGTACCGGTTCATACAGTACAGCACCAGTATCGGTTCATACAGTACAGCTGTGACAAGACAATATGGAGTAACAAAAAATAGTTTGGGACTGGAAAGCAAATGAAAAAGCATTAAAGAGTATGCCAAGGGGTAAGTGTGCATTAAGAAGAGGCACCCTACATTTGCCAGAACGCGAAAAACATGTAGCAGACATGGTGAATGAGCATCGCCAAAACGGTTATGTAATGACATGAAATAAAAAACATTTGTTTGCACTTCAGTGGCCAAATCTAACCCAGATCACAGCAACAGATTTAAGGCCACTGTATCCTGGTGTACTAGATTCTTGGAAGGCATAATATGGTAACGAGGCAAAAGACGGAAATTGCACAACAATTACCTGCAGATCTTGATGCCAAAGTAAATGGCGTTTACTGGTCTTATACGGCGAGTATAGCCCAAACCCTATATTTTAGCTGGAAAAGTTGGGGGTTGACTTATACGCCGGAAAATACAGTACCCTTATACTTTATTGTACAGGATGGTGCAGGGGTTACACTGTAATGTGACAATTATATTAGGATTTCCTATCGCCCACCTTTGATGGTGCAGCTTCCCAGGCTTAGAGGGAACACTGGTTATATACATCTCTTTTTCTGTGATATTGTATTAGCCGATGCATGGACTCGCAGGACAGGAATGTAATGTTACCACTTTACCAAGCTTTGGTGTGGCCTCATCTGGAACATGCAGTTCAGTTTGTGAACAACAGATCTCAGATGGAAATGACAAAACCCGATGGAAAATGATCGTAACTGACCATAACGGATGCTTAAAATACAAGATCCATTTTATTTATTTTTTCGATCGGAAGAACGGAACGCTTAACGGTTATATGAGCCCAGGCCAGCCTTAGATGAATACTTAAAAGAATAAAAAACATTAATGCTTATGAAAATGAGTAAAAATGTAGGTGTTACTCCTATTGTCTAAAATGTACATCTCCACCTATCCCTTGGTTGAACTAGAGGGATTTACAGTATGTCTTTTTTCAACTGTATTAACTATGTAACCAGAAAAGTGATATTTGCAAGTTTTTATCAAGCAGGCTCACATATGAAGATGGTATAAAGATATCACTGCTATAATATCATTCATTTATTTTACTTATATAGTGCTGACATATTCCACGGCGCTTTATAGACATCATTATAACTTGCTGTCACCAGTTGGGGTCACAATCTAAATTCTCTATTAGAAGGTCCTTGGAGCACCTGAGGTAACCAACGCAAACACAAGGGAAACATACAACCTCCATGCAGATGATGTCCTTGTCTGCAAGGCGCCAGTGTTAACCACTGAGCCACTGTGCTACTTTTATCCTATTTAATACAGACATATTGAACATCAGATTTTTCAGGTTAAAATGTTTGTATACATTGAGTCGAGTGGAAAGTTTAGATGCTGGCACACAGTTTTTTCTACTGAGTGTTAGAGACAGAAAAGCAGTGAAATCAGTAAATGGGGTCTAAATACCCCTGTTCTATCAGGATTCTTCCTTATTTCTAAGATGGGAATACCCTCTTACAGACCCTTATATGACCAGGAGTTCAGAGCTGTGCATACATAATAGAGAGGACTCCTGAGCGTAAGATCAGTGCCAGTTTGCGATTGCACAGCAGGGGAATGGGAGGGGACTATACACATGAAAACAAGTTATACGAAGTCAGTTTGAGGGAGGTGATAGACTCCCTTTAAAGAGCCTCTTTCACCGAGTTCAACCCTATTAAACCAGGCCTTCTGCCTGGTAGGGTTGTTCATGATGACTTATAGAAGACCTCTATTGCTGCAAATGGATATACCATTATGCTATTATTTTTATAAAAATGAGGCGATCAGAGACTGTCTTAACTTCCGCCTCTGTTGCCACCCCCTTCAATGCCTGGCTCTAAAATCTTGAGCACAGTGAAGACCTCAGAGTGGTTGTTCTCACTTTACACATGCCCCGATAGTACCGTTGCTGGTGTATGTAATGTGCGAGATTTCAAGGCCGTGCCACAAATTATAGAACATGTCCTATTCTTGTCCGTTTTGAGGACAAGAATAGGCATTTCTAAAATGGCCCACAAAAAGAGTGGGATGCACAAGGATTGCATTCGTATTTTGCAGATCCGCAATTTGTAGCCCACAAAATGGATGCAATTGTCTGCAGGAGGCCATATAGAATGAAATAAATGCCTGCACCACTTTCTTACTTTAGTATTTATACATTCTAAAAAATGTTATTCCGTGATCTCACTTTAAAGGACATAACCCCTACTTCCCCCATTCAGTCCTTCTGAGTTGAGCATCAGCATCGCACAGGGCAAGGGCTGTTTACCTTTTACATTGCTAGGTGGAGGTTTCCGCCTAGCAGTGATCCCGGTGACGTCACTGGCACCAGTGGGAGGTCTTTAGTGTTTGCCCTACCCTGTTTTACTAAAGACCGCTAATTATTGCCGGTGACATCACAGGGTCACTGCAAGGAGAAAGCCTCCGCCTAGCATAGCCTGGTACATCACTAGATCTTAAGAAAAAGCCCTTGCCTTGTGCTGTATGCTCTGATGCTCAACTCAGAGGGGCTGAATTGCGGAAGAAGGGGTTATGTCCAGATTCAGCTCTGAACCCAGACAACCCCTTTAACCCTATAAACCTAAAATGTTGTTGAAAAACAACCAAAGAATGCCCAATATATTCAAAAAATATATACGTTATTTCATAATAAACAAATCATGATTACTCAGATATAAAAGATAACAAAAAAAGTTAGAAAAAGTCAGCAAAAAAAAATGGATGCCGTAGTCCCCCGACGGTGTTTCTGTAGCCCGCCAAAGAGATGGAACACATGTCAGGAGTATGTATGATATACAGTGGGGTGATTCACAGAGAAGTAGTATATGGTGCTAACCACTGAAATAATAACTGTAATCATCACTCTAATGCATAGCCACTAGATGAGTCTTTAGGCATTTGACCCTTAATGATACACCAATGATAACATGAGCAGAGTAATAGCTATCTGAAATGCTCAAATAAATAGGGCCCCATGCACCAAACCTTCCAATAAAGGCTATAAACAGAGCTCACCCATAGGCACCTGATGGAAACTTACAACATACTAGGGATCGACTGATTACCGATATTATCGGCCGATATTGAGGATTTTAACTGTTATCGGTATCGGCATTTGTTTTGCCGATATTCCAATAGCTTATGGGGAACACAGATCGCGTTGCTGACAGCGCTCTCCATGTTCCCTCTGCAGCACAGGGGAGAAGGAGCAGTGTCTCCCTCCCCCTGTGCTGCTGCTGCCGCTGCCACCAATGGGAGGACAGGGAACAAGAGGAGGGGAGGAGCTATGGCTACTGCGCCACCAATGAAGATAAGTCTCTCATTCATTCATATACAGGAGGCGAGAGCTGGCTACAGAATCACAATGCCGGCTCCCGACCTCTATGAGCGGTAGCTGCGATCTACGGTAGTTAATCCTCAGGTGCCGCGGATCGCAGCTACCGCTCATAGAGGTCGGGAGCCGGCATTGTGATTCTGTAGCCAGCTCTCGCCTCCTGGCTACAGAATCACCCCCCACCCCAGTATTAACTAACAACGCCCCCATTCCCCCCCCCCCCCCGCAGTATTAATCCCCTCTCCCCTCCTCCTCCGATCGGAGTCCCAGCAGTGTAAGCCTGGGGCTTCGATCGGTTACCATGGCAGCCAGGACGCTACTGAAGCCCTGGCTGCCATAGTAAGCTCCATGCTGCTGTGTGCACAAAGCACAGAGCTGCAGGGACAGTGTGAAGTCCTATTCACCCTGATAGAGCTCTATCAGGGTGAATAGGACAAGGGTTCTAGTCCCTAAGGGGGCTAAAAGTTAGTAAAAAAGAAAACCCACCAAAATATTAAGTATAAATGAAAAAGAAAGATTTACAAAAAAAATACATATTAACAATAAACATTCTTTTTTAGCAGGAATTTTTTTTTTCTTTTCAAAAATGAAAATTCACA
The DNA here is from genome assembly GCF_014858855.1 of Bufo gargarizans. NCBI lineage: Eukaryota > Metazoa > Chordata > Amphibia > Anura > Bufonidae > Bufo > Bufo gargarizans. The sequence goes on along the minus strand of NC_058087.1, from coordinate 93,474,459 downwards.
TAATATCGGTATAAATGATCAGCTATCGGCCTAAAAGTTCACAAATTATCGGTATCGGACCTAAAAAAAATCAATATCGGTCGATCCCTACAACATACCATGAGACATGATGGAGGGCAGAAACAGCAGGCACAGGACAGGCTGAAAACCTCGACGCGCGTTTCGCCTCAGCTTCGTCAGGAGGTAAATTTAAGTATGGCCATGGTCCCCTATTTATACCCCCCATGTAGCTTCAAGGCATAGACTAATTAAATGTAACAGCTGATACTTACTATCGAGCGCTTCTGCCTGATGATGCACGCCGAGTACATCATGGCGACGCCGCATTCATCAGGAGGAGGGGTGGAACACAAGCTATGCGTTCCAGCCCACCTCCCAAGGAAACGTAGCGGTGTCCCCACGTGACTCGGCGTACAGCGCAGCACAGCGCTGCATCAGCCTATCAAGCGTGAGTAACATCCGGATATCAAAACCTCATTAGGCATACGGGCAATATAATTCACATTGAAATAACCACTATACGAAGTCTACATAGGGATATTAACAATATAGGGCATCACTGGACAGCTGAATACATCTGAATATCGAAGGGGGAAAGAGCTGAATACACATCATCATGATTATTACGGAGCTTGATGCATTTGCATACATATAAACATATACAAAAACACAGAATTCCACAAGGATAACTGTAAATACAGCACTAGGTATATCACAATCCATCCAAAGTATACAAAGTCCTAATACTCTACTCCAGGGGTAGGCAACCTCCGGCTCCCAGCTGTTGTGAAACTACAACTCCAAGTATGCATACTTGCTCTGCTCTTCTAAGAACTCTCATAGAAATGAATGGAGCATGCTGGGAATTGTAGTTTCACAAAAGCTGGGAGTCGGAGGTTGCCTACCCCTGCTCTACACCAATCACAATATACATTATAGATAAATACCATGCATGATTTTATGAACATAGATGACAAAAGAATATATATATAATGGTGCGTAAACAATACATAAAAATACCTAATCACATACTGGTATACTCAAGATGTACATTGTAGATGAGTATCATACATAATGACAAAAATATTACATGTGGACATCCCATAACAATATAATCACAATACATATTATGGGTAAGTGCCGTACATGATTATAGAACCACCTGTGATTACAAATATACATAACAAAAATAAATAATAAATGCCATATTATAGGTAAGTGCCGTGCATGATTCTAGAAACACCTATGATTACAAAAATACATAAAAAAATGAATAATAAATGCCATACCTGATAACAAAACCATAAAGGGTATATAATGTATACCATATATCACGTCTATCACCCAACTAAAATATGTCAAGTATGGACAATCTTTTATAATAACATCACACGAGGATTGCCATGATCCAAAATTGGTGGAGACTAATATACCCGAGTCTGCAGGGACGACAGGCCACATTGTCGACCCAACAAAGTCAGGTATACTGTCACACAACAAAAGTGCTAAGTGCGTAAAAGTGATAAAGAACAAAGAAAGAGCATGTTTTACCACGGATAATGGAGTGATAGAAATTATTGTCTCGCCACAATGACTAAGACAGCCAAGCCTATACATCATAAGTCATGTCGGCTCTATAGTGACTATACTAACCTAAAAAGACAACTAAACCATACCACTAAACCAACAATACATAAGTGTCATTAAGTGTATTGAGTATAAATCCCATATGTAAAGGTCCATTCCAATATATGCATGGTAGTCCATCTCCATATTCACAGTATGTTTAATTTCCATCGCCATATTCACGACGTGCATAAAGATCATCCCTCGCCTCGTAACTCTCCAGTCATCACTTTATATGGCCACACGGAAAACTAAGTAAATAAAAAGCAGTTAAAATCACTGAGAAATTCAGTAAATGTGCTAACCTAAATAAAGGATTTGAAACTCAATGCCTCATTCAATCCATGAGGGGTCACAGTGTTGAGCAGAACCATCCACTTTGTTTCCTTTTGGATGAGACAACGTTTGATGTTGCCCCCCCTGATTCCCAATCGCGATCTATTCCTTTGAAGGAAATGCCTCTAGGATTGCAGTTATGAACTTCCCTAAAATGTTTTGCCACTGTTTTAATTTCCTGAGTTTGTCACACTCAGTGATCTTGGCAGCCACCTTAATGTCACGGATGTGCTCCAAAACTCTTGTCTTGAGTGTCCTTGTAGTCATTCCAATATAAATCAGGCCACAGGGGCATTCAGCATAGTAGACCACTGCCTCTGTTTTGCAGGAGATATGGTGCACAATTTTGTACTCCTTCTCCCTATTTATGTTGGTGAATTTATCTGATCTTGCCATGTATTTACCTGCAGTACAATCCCCACAGGGAAAGAATCCCCACTGTGGGCCCTTATCTTATATGTAGCCACCTTTGTTTGGGGCTACATAGTGGCTCCTGGTCACTATGTCTCGCAAATTTTTGGCTTTCTTCCAGGTAACCAGTGGTCTCTCGGAAATGACCTTCTTCCGGTCCCTGTCTGTTCGAAGAACTTGCCAGTGCCTTTGGAGAATATCCTGCAATTGTCTCCATTGGGCATTGAAGTTCGTAATGAACATAGGGAAACCATGCTCTCTTTCTTTCTTGCGGGGAAGGTGATTTAAAAGGCTATCCCTAGAGGAGTTCTTTGCCCTAGTATAGCCCTTTCTAATCACTTTCTTACTATAACCCCTCTCCCGAAATCTCCCGATGTGGGAGATAGGGAGTTGTTGGCCATCAAGTTAGCTTTTGATGAATGGTGCCATTGGCTAGAGGGAGCCAGACACCCTATTACCGTGTTTACCGACCATAAGAATCTGGCCTACTTGGAGCCAAGCGTCTGAACCCGAGACAGGCCAGATGGTCTTTGTTCTTTTCAAGGTTTAATTTTGTTGTCACGTTCCGCCCTGAGGTTAGGCGGATGCCTTGTCACGTTGTTTTCTGGGAGGGGGGAACTTTGAAGACCCGGGTCCCATTTTGGCTGAAGGTGTGGTGGTCTCTGCTCTTTATTCTGAATTGTCGGCAGAGGTTCTGGCAGCCCAGGCAGAGGCTCCTGATCTTTGTCCTCCTGGGAGGTTGTTTGTGCCTCTCGCTTTGCGACACAAGATTTTTAAGGAGCACCACGATACTGTCCTTGCTGGGCACCCGGGGGGTAGAGCCACAGTGGATCTCATTGCTCTGAGATTCTGGTGACCGGCTCTTCGTAAGTCGGTTGAGGGTTTTGTGGCAGCCTGCGAGACCTGCGCTCGTGCCAAAGTCCCTCATTCACGGCCATTAGGTCCTCTCCTTCCGTTACCCATTCCTTCCTGTCCTTGGACACATCTGTCCATGGATTTCATCATGGACCTGTCTCTTTCCTCAAGGAAGACTGTGATTCTGGTGGTGGTGGTGGACCGTTTTAGCAAAATGGCGCATTTTGTTCCTTTTCCTGGCTTCCCCAATGCTAAAACGCTGGTGCAGGCATTTATTGATCACATTGTCAAACTGCATGGTATCCCTTCAGACATAGTCTCTGATAGGGGCACAGAGTTTGCTTCCAGATTCTGGAAGGCCTTCTGTTCTCGCTTGGGGGTTCGGTTGTCATTCTCTTCTGCTTTCCACCCTCAGTCGAATGGCAAGACAGAGCGTGTCAATCAGAATCTGGAGACATATCTGCGTTGTTTTGTGGCGCAGAATCAGGAGGATTGGTGTTCTTTTCTCTCCCTTGCTGAGTTTGCTTTAAATAACCGTCGTCAGGAGTCCTCTGATAAATCACAATTTTTTGGTGCATATGGGTTTCATCCGCAGTTTGGGACATTCTCTGGAGAGGGGGCTTCTGGTTTACCGGATGAGGAGAGATTCTCCTCGTTTTTGTCATCTATGTGGCAAAAGATTCAGGATAATCTAAAGAGCATGAGTGATAGATATAAGTGTGTGGTGGATAAGAGACGTGTGCCTGGTCCGGACCTGAATGTTGGTGATCTGGTATGGTTGTCTACTAAGAATATCAAATTGAAGGTTCCCTCCTGGAAGTTGGGTCCTAAGTTTATTGGGCCTTACAAAATCTTGTCCGTCATCAATCCTGTTGCCTACCGTCTTGATCTTCCTCAGATTTGGAAGATCCATAATGTTTTTCACAAGTCCTATTAAAACCTTATGTCCAACCCACTGTGCCCTCCTCTTTGCCTCCTCCTCCGATTCTGGTTGATGGTAATCTTGAATTCCAGGTCTCTAGGATTGTGGACTCTCGTATTGTCCACGGTTCTCTTCAGTACCTCGTTCATTGGGAGGGTTACGGTCCTGAGGAGAGGATGTGGGTTCCAGTGGCGGACATTAAGGCCACTCGTCTTCTCACGGCATTCCATAGGTCCCATCCTGAGTGTCTGGTGTCCTCTCGTACAGGGAGGGGTACTGTCACCACCAGATCTTTGAGAAGTTCTGATAGACGTTCTTCAGTACTTCCTGCATGATCTTTTGTTTTGCTTTCGTTTTGACATCTCTCCTCCCTCTCCCAGCTGTCATCTATTAGCAGTGATTGCCTCCCTATATATCTCCTCCCCATATTGCCTCACCTTGCGGTTTATACAACTTCCTGGACTGTGCTGATGCTAGAAGCTGCTACTGCTGCATCCACAAGATAAGTCTGTTCCTTTATTTCTGTTTTCCTGTGGTCTTGATCCTAGGTGACCCTGACTCCCTCCGTATTTAGTGTAGGGAGCCGGTGGTCGTGTCCCCTCACTATTATAGGGTGTTCAGGTGTCATACAGTCGAGGAACGAGGGTATGCAATTATCTACCATAGAGATTTTTGCATAGGCTGAGCAGTAAGGGAGAGTGCTAGGGCTGTTATAGGGCTTACCCTCTTGTTCCTTAGTTTTGGATCAAGTCAGTCGGATCTTCATTTGTGTCTTCTAGTTTTCTGCAACACCATCCGTGACATCAAATCAATCAGACCACTATCCAAATTTGTTGTATTCAAAAAGAATCGTGACGCCCGCAGCCCGTGGTCGTGACAGATAGACGTATACAGGGACTCGACGTCGCACGTGACCAAAACCATATCACTGTCCAAATGCATCCCACCAAGTCTCTTAAGGACATCAGTGGTGTCACGTACAAAAGAAGGCAAGGTCTCTACGCATTTTTGTAGGTATAAATCCAGAAAGCTGCAGACAGTCTCGCACAGACTCCCAATCCCAGATACTATGGGTCTGATACTATGGGTATGCCTGCTGTTTCTGCCCTTTATCATGTCTCATGGTATGTTGTAAGTTTCTATCAGGTGCCTATGGGTGAGCTCTGTTTATAGCCTTTATTGGAAGGTTTGGTGCATGAGGCCCTATTTATTTGAACATTTCAGAGAGCTATTAGTCTGCTTATGTTATCATTGGTGTATCATTAAGGGTCAAATGCCTAAAGACTAATCTAGCGGCTATGCATTGGAGTGCTGATCACAGTTATTATTTCAGTAGCTAGCACCATATACCACTCTTCTGTGAATCACCCCACTGCATATGATACATACTCCTGACATGTTGTTCCATCTCTTTGGCGGGCTACAGAGACACCGGCTGGGGGACTATGGCATCCAGGTTTTTTGCTGACTTTTTAAAACTTTTTTGTTATCTTTTGTTGAGGAAAGGTTGACACGCATGCATATATATACATATATGTATATGCATGCATTAATCACTTTATAGGAGGATGTGCGCAGATGTTCCCAGCATCTGCGCACATCTGCCCTTAGTGGCCCACAGGGGCTCATGGTGGCCCCTGTGGGATATATGTGCTGTGCCCCTTTTAATATATATAGGGCTGTGCCCCCTTATAATATATATATTCCCCTTTATAATATAATAGATCCCCCTTACAATAATACATGCCCCCCATATCCATAGGCCCCAATATCTGCAACCAGGTGCATCAGTGTGAATGTGCCCCAAGCATTCACACTGATACAATCTGGTTGATTGCATCAGAATGACCGGACAAAGGTCCGGTCATCCTGATGACTACAAAGGACTCAGGTTCAACAGAATCTGAGTCCTTTGTTCTAATTATCTCCAGCGCTGCTGGAGATAATTATGCATGATAGAAGAAGGGGAGAAGCCTCCCCTCCTTCTATTATGCGCATTCCAGCAGCGAAATTAACATCTCGCTGTCCGGAATGATAGAGGCTACAGACGGGAGATCAAAGGCATCTCCCGCCTGTTAGCCCATATCGCGTCTCCGACGTGCGGGCCGGCGCAGTGACGTCATATCACTGCGCCGGGCCATGTTCCTAGGATGGGGTGGGCAGCGCGGGAGTGCGGGCCGCCAGGGATAAATATCCGGCGGCCCCGGCACTCAAGTAGTTAGGGTCGGGACCCCCACCTTGAACGCGAGCGCATCCTGCGCTCAGGAGGAAGAGAAGGATCGTGACTCCCCCCCACCTTTGAGGAGAGCGCATCCTGCGATCAAGCAGGTCGGGAACACGATCGGCGCTCAGGGGGACGGAGCGGTCTCCCCCCTGTTGGAGAGAATCACCCTTGACAACAAGCAGAACCCTAAGTATCACCCCCTTATTTACTGACCCCCTGCTTAACCCTATAACCCTTGATCTATCCCCCTTATTAACCCTTACCCCACCAACGTTCTGTGCCCCTGATTTCTGTGAGTTAACCCTTACACCCCTGAGTCTGTGACCCTGGTGGCCCTTATTCTGTGCCCCTGATTTCCCTGATACCCTTGCCATTAACCCCTACAGTGCCCAGACCTCAACAGTATTGCTGCTGTCCTTAACCCCTACCCTGCTGTCACAGTACAGAGCGTTAACCTCTTCAGTGCTCTGTTCTCTGTAGAGCATGCACCTGCTCTGCAAACAACCCTTTAACCCTGTATTCCTTGGCCTGCAGGTACTAACCCGTGCAGAGCCACTGTTGTGTTTAACCCCTTGTACCCCGTAGGAACAGTGATCAGTCAGATGGGTGGGTTACTGATATGTGTGTGAGTGTGTATTGTATAGTTAGTTTATGGGTGGAATTGGGAACGTGTAGTGTAGTTTAGTATTGTATATTTGTAGTGCTGTGTATTTACTGTAAATCCTGTGTGTCAGGTGTTAATAAATACTGTTATATTTGTACCCTTTGTGTAGCGTGTACTTGTTAGCGGTAGTGAATTAGTTAGGCGCATGCAGCTAGCATAGTGATTAGTGTAAAGTATAGCGAAAGTATTGTGTTATTGTTATATAAAGGTATAAATAGGCGGAGTCATCAATAGACGGCTCCTCCTATTTAGGAATATTAATTATCGATATTCGCATAATATTGGTGATCAATATTCCCCCTTTACATCTTTTATATCTGAATAATCATGATTTGTTTATTATGAAATAAAGTATATATTTTTTTAATATATTGGGCATTCTTTGGTTGTTTTTTCAACAACATTTTAGGTTTATACGGTTGCTTTCACGTTTGCCCTATCTCATGGCATTATAGTGAGGCTTTTTTGGTTCTATGTTAATATATTGTCTGTTTTTGCAGATAGTGCCTCCAAATATATGGATTTCAGAAAACGAGATAAGACCTGGGCGACACAACTTGGGTCAATTTATGGAGTGTCAGCGGCAGCTGGGGCAGAGTCCAGTAATATAAAGGATTTGAAACTCAAGATAAAAGATCTCTTGAAAAAACGCATCAAGGTCTGGTGGAATAAGGCCTCACTCGAGCAGTACCTCCAGAAGGAAACTATCCCGCAGTTATTTCCTAAATTTGAGGTGGATGATCCATCGTTTGTAGGAAAGTGGGAGGATACCCTAAACCGGTATTCTCGCACTTTGATTGAGCTCCTGATTGGGGCAGATAGAAAATCACTGGAAGTAGTAGAGAAGGAAATTGATAACATACGGGGACAGATCCAGCGGGCTATACCAGCTGAGGCCTGTGAGTGATTTGATAGTGAATTGGAGGAGGATCTTGTGATATGGGGAAAGAAATTCAAGGTCTTAAGGTGAAAAAATTTCAGAGAGATGTGGTAGACTTTCAGAACAGCAAGGTCTATTGCTGGCATATGACAAGAAGCCGTACATGAAATACATCTCTTTCTCTGTCGACATCTTCCACCAATAGCCAAGGATGTGGAGAGCATTTTTTAGACGAGCGCCGGGGATCCGGCGAGGGAGGCAGCGAGGAGAACTGGACCTTGTGAACGTATTATTAGATATTTAATTTTTATGCTTAAAAGTTGTGATGTTCATTTACAATACCGCAGTGCCATCTGGAGGCAGATGGACAATATTAGATTATTTCATTATTTGTTCTTGACCATATTAGGTGTTGATATGACATCATGGTATTATTAGCATGCAAATACACCCAATTTACCTGATTGGGAATCCCTAATCTAAAGGGGATGATTCTTAGATAAGGGGGGGAATAATTACTTGTGTGCGGGGTAGCAAAGGAGAACTAGAGAAAGAGGAAAAAGATCCATTGATCCATTCATTCAATCAAAAAGAAAAACGTTATCAGAAGAAACTTGGATTATTCTTTTTGGATTACTAGGAAAGTTCTTCAGAACTGGTCCCATCTGAACTCTGTCTACCTTTGACCCGGTAACGTATATTTTGTTTACTACTCATGATATTAATAAGATATTTCTCTCGGTATATAGCCAAGAGTTCCCATACTGTGGGAATATATAGTGTTAGGGGCCTCCATAATGCTGATTATTCTCTTAGCAAATATGCATATTATTAATGGAAGATCTGACATTATTTGAAAAGAAGACTAAACCCTTGGAAAGTTATTTTCATTAGTCTGATTGCCGAGCTGAATATTTTATCATATTAATATCATATATTTTTGATTGGTCATCGGAAAACAGAGTCAAGGGATAACAGTTATTTTCTTGTAAATCCGTGTTTTATTGTTATAGCCTGTTTGATAACAGAAGATCCTAAGTTTCTCTTGGTATATGAGTCCGTTTGTTACAAGTATGACACTGGTTGTCATAAATCATTAAATCATACTGTGCTGATCAGATAGGGGTGTGTTAACACCATCGCGTGGTACATTTTGGGTGTTACTTGTAACTTCATCTTTGGTTTTGCAGTTGTATTGTTTTATATTCTTGGTTTTTATAATAAACGATTATATATTTTTGCACATACAACTGACCCTTTTGTTTGACTGCTTGCACAAATCAAATTAAGACACTTGATAAAAGAACTTAGAGGCGTTTTTTTATGTCCGCCTGGAGGATAATATAATTTTTATATTTTTTTTATCCTCTCTTTTATATAAAGATTCTTTCATATAGAAGATATATGACAACCTCCCGCCTAAGAACCCCATCCACAAAGCGAAAGACAAGGCAGAACTACTCCTTGGGGAAATGAGTAAAGAAATATTAAAGGTAATAAACCTGTCAAAAAGAAAAAAAGATGAGCAGCACACACATCGACGGGGTGCAATTCCTTGGAGCAGGTCACGGACTTGATCCAAATTGGTATAAAAAATAGAAAAATCCAAGGCAGCACACAAATAACGGTGAAAAAAAGGGTATTTATTCCCCCATGTGCAGACAGCAACGTTTCAGCTCTCTCAATGGAGCCTTTGTCAAACCATAACAATCAGTGCAAACTCAGGTGTTAAATAGCATACATAATTACTGTGTAAATTACATGATTGTACATAAAATTACATGATTATACAAAAATTCTAACAATAATTCATATTAACAATCAAAGTTCATCACGTGTATTTGTACTGAACGAAATGTACGATAAATATCCGTGTTTACAACTGTGATATAAGACAAAATTCATAAATTGCTTCATTATATTGTGTATACATGATTCAAAGATAATTCCATACAGGTGCACATGATTGCGAAAAGTAAAAAATGTTTTTAAAAGATTCAGGAACTCTCACATACTGAAAGCGAGCAGGGGTCATACAGCGTCCGGAAACTGTGAATGCGCATGCGCGAGACTTCACTATTCTCACGAGATTGTCTATGCCGGACGGAGATCCAAGACCCACAATCAAGATGGCCGCACAGAGGCCGGAGCGTAATGCGCATGTCTACTCCCAACTCAGGGTGGAGTCACTGCGGGGGCATAGCGGTCATGTGACCTCTCACCTGATCCAAGCATACCACCACGTCATGGACTATAGTTATTTCCAAAATACACACGCTATAGCGTAATAAAACAGGGGTCCAGCGGCAACTATTATTACAATTATTATGTACAATTAAGGGGGACCGCGATGGGGTCCAATGTGGCGCCCACCTATGCAAACATATATATGACACATCTGGAGGACTCCTACATCTATGGGTGTCGCCACTTCAGCCATGTGCTGGGGTGGTGGCGCTACATAGATGATGTGTTTTTGATATGGGTGGGCGCCACAGAGGACCTCATGGCGTTCCACACATTCTTGAATGATATTGACCCTAGTGTCAAATTCACTGTAATGTACTCTAAAGAAAAACTGCAATTTCTTGACACAGAGGTGATGATCCGGGGGGACACCCTGGTCACCGACCTCTATGTCAAGTCTACGGACAAAAATACTTTGGTCAGATATGAGAGTCACCACCCTAGGCCAATGATTGAATCTCTCCCCCTCAGCCAGATGTTACGTGTAGCCAGGATAGTTGAAGAAGGACCTGTGAGGGATCAGCGTCTATCAGAAATGGCCATCAAATTTAAAAGTAGGGGTTATCCTGATAAACTTGTGCGACATAGTATTCAGAAGATGAAGGTGAGGATGAGAGATGGAGACCAAGCAAAATCTAGAAAATCTATACCTAAAATATCTCTGGTTACTGATTACTGCAGTAGCAGCCCTTATGTGTCGTCTATTGTCAGAAAACACTGTCCGATTTTGAGCAGTGGGTTTGACAATATTGAAGAATTTAAAGTCCCCCCTCTGTGCTCCTTTCGGAGAAGTCGGAATATAGGAGACAAATTAGTCAGATCTGATGTGGGATCTATGAGGGTTGACTGTGGCACGTATTTCGGCTCTACCCGTAAGGGCTGTTATCCGTGTCACAGCTGTGTGAATTGCCCATATATGCTGAGGGGAGAGTCTTTTATTAATCCAGCTAATGGGAAGACAGTTCAGATTAAACAATACCTGACATGTGACTCTACATATGCAATTTATCTTTTATCTAGCCTATGTGGATTATGGTATGTTGGGGAAACAACCTGGGATGTCAAAACCAGATTAAATCAGCATCGATATACCATTAGAAAGAAGAGGCTTGATCTACCTGTACCTAAGCATTTTACAGAAGCAGGTCATGTAGAGCGAGATCTTAAATTTAGAATTCTTGAACAAGTGCCCTTGCTAGACGAGGCGGGGACAGGACTATACGCCTCAAAAGAAGAGAGCTCTATTGGATTTTTGAGCTTAAGACCCTCAAACCAATGGGGCTCAATGTAGATTTTAGGGTAATCTGATGTCTCAGTATTGTCATTGTTTCACTATTTGTGACTCTATGAATGTAGGTGATTCCTCCCTCTTTTTTGCTTTTTCCCTTTCCCTTTTTCTTTCTTTTTTGTTTGTTTTGTCCTTACAATGTGGGGTTCTGTGAAATTCTACTAGCCTTCTGTGTAAGGCTACATTTTAGTGCAATTTGTTAATATTGAATAATAATATTATCTTTCTATTTTTTGTAGATCAATATAAAGCTAAGCTCTACAACTGGATCGTCTCTGAGAATACTGAAAGAAGACAGGCTCTACCGGCATTGTTTATATTGCTTGATATTTTGATATTCATAAAATAATTGTTAGAGTTGGACGGAGATCGGGGACCTGAATCATAGATGGGGCAGGGCCTGGTGGCGAATATGAGCATGAATCTCCCTGACTGACAGGTGGTTGAACAGGAGGTGGTAGCATGGATTTGTGCTGAATGGATGCGTGGATGTATTCTCCCTTGAGGGAGCTGTGACCTGGTATCACCTAACTATGCTCTGACATGGTTGGTGTCCCTTTTTACAGCTGCCGTTTAGACCTGGGGTTGCCGACTGATACCCGGTTGGTGACCGCAGACATGGGAGATACCAACACATATGCATGAACCACATGGACGTAAATAGATAAATTTATGTTTTTTGAATAATGGGATGAGGTGGTTTTACACATGGGTGGTGAGTGCCACTGCTCTATTGGAAACCGCTGGACCCCTGTTTTATTACGCTATAGCGTGTGTATTTTGGAAATAACTATAGTCCATGACGTGGTGGTATGCTTGGATCAGGTGAGAGGTCACATGACCGCTATGCCCCCGCAGTGACTCCGCCCTGAGTTGGGAGTAGACATGCGCATTACGCTCCGGCCTCTGTGCGGCCATCTTGATTGTGGGTCTTGGATCTCCGTCCGGCATAGACAATCTCGTGAGAATAGTGAAGTCCCACGCATGCGCATTCACAGTTTCCAGACGCCGTATGACCCCTGCTCGCTTTCAGTATGTGAGAGTTCCTGAATTTTTTTTTTTTTTTTTTTTTTACTTTTAACAATCATGGGCACCTGTATGGAATTATCTTTGAATCATGTATACACAATATAATGAAGCAATTTATGAATTTTGTCTTATATCACAGTTGTAAACACGGATATTTATCGTACATTTCGTTCAGTACAAATACACGTGATGAACTTGGATTGTTAATGTGAATTATTGTTAGAATTTTTGTATAATCATGTAATTTTATGTACAATCATGTAATTTACACAGTAATTATGTATGTTATTTAACACCTGAGTTTGCACTGATTGTTATGGTTTGACAAAGGCTCCATTGAGAGAGCTGAAACGTTGCTGTCTGCACATGGGGGAATAAATTCCCCTTTTTTCACCGTTATTTGTGTGCTGCCTTGGATTTTTCTATTTTTTAATAAACCTGTCAGATATTGTCCTTACACAACCCCAACTATCTGTCTTGCGGAGGGGGTCTGACTTTTTCACTGACGGGAAAATTAGATTTTTTACTGTCGGTCAAGGACTTCGAAATTTATGCTTTAAGAAGTATTTCAGTAGAGGTGGGGATCATTCAGACCTTTCCCTCTTAGAGGTACAAACTTTGAATGACCTCCGATCACTACTAGATAAACATGAATCAGATGTGCCTAGGTTCCCTATACATTTGCACCGCCGGTCACAGCATTGGCCCCCCACGACGTCTTGTTCAGCAGCTGACATATTTCTAAAACTAGTTAAACAAGACTTGGAAAAATTATGTAACATTAGATCACATGACAATCTAAGTAAGGAGCTACGGCTTGCTTTGAAAGAACTTAAGAACATGAAGAAAGTCATTATTAAACCTGCAGACAAGGGGGACAATGTTGTGGTCTGGCCGGTGCGAATGTATGAAAAGGAGGTGTTCCGCCAATTGGGGGATGTGTCTGCTACCGGAAATTGGACTCTAATCCCACGATACAATACAAAAGCGAGTTGGATGGGATCCTTAGGAATGCACATGAGAGTGGTATCATCAGTATTAAAATGTGGGAGGGCCTGATTACAGAGTTTCCGGTACTTCCCACATTTTATTTACTCCCTAAAGTACATAAGGATCCCAAAACACCACCAGGGAGACCCATAGTATCTGGGATTGGGAGTCTGTGCGAGACTGTCTGGCGCTTTGTGGATTTCTAAAAATCCGTATGGACCTTGCCTTCTTGCCTTCTTTTGTACGTGACACCACTGATGTCCTTAAAGGGAGTCTGTCACCTCCATATGGCCATATACAGTGCTTACATGGCTCTGTAGCACACCTATACAGATTGTAATGGTGCCTTTGTCTTTGTCTTTAGGCACCAGCAAGAAAAACTAAGTTTAATTCATATGCAAATGAGCACTCGCAAGTGCCCAGGGGTGGCGTTCAGTGTGTAGGTGCCCAGGCTGCTCTGCCTTCTTTTCAATTTACTCCTCCCCGGCCTCCAAGTCTGAACTTATCGATGAGGCAAAAGACTTGGAGGGCGGGCAAAGGCAGAGGCTGGGAAGGAGTAAAGTGAAAAGAAGGCAGAGCAGCCTGGGCACCTACACACTGAACGCCGCCCCTGGGCACTTGCGAGTGCTCATTTGAATATGAATTAAACTTCGCTTTTCCTGCTGGTGCAAGTCTAAAGACAAAGGTACCGTTACAATCCTGTATAGGTTTGCTACAGAGCCATGTAAGCACAGTATATGGCCATATGGGGGTGACAGACTCCCTTTAAGAGACTTGGTGGGATGCATTTGGACAGTGATATGGTTTTGGAATACAACTAATTTGGATAGCGATCTGATTGATTTGATCATGATACTACTAGAATTTGCATTGAAACATAATGCGTTTACTTTTAAGGATCGCTATTTCCTACAGCTCCAGGGAACGGCGATGGGGGCGACTTGTGCGCCCTCATACGCCAATTTGTTCCTGGGGCTGTGGGAAAGGGAGATCGTTATGAATTTGGAGGGTCGTGACGCCGTAGTCTCGTGGTCGAGATATATAGATGACGTGCTGTTCATCTGGCAGGGCTCGACGTCGCACTTGGAGGGGTTCCTGCACAATCTAAATTTAAATGACCAGAACATCAAACTAACATGGATCTATAGTGGGGAACGTGTTGATTTCCTGGATCTTGCGATCACTGTGGAGAATAATGGCCTGTTAGGTTTTGACATACATAGGAAACCTACGGCAACCAATTCATTATTGTTCTTCTCTTCCTCGTATCATCCACAGGTCTCTCGTGCCATACCCATTGGCCAATTTTGTAGGGCTAGGCGGATATGTTCCAGTGAAGCCAGTTTTGAGCGGGAGGCAGAAGATCTATCTAGGAGATTTCGGGAGGGGGGTTATAGTAAGAAAGTTATTAGAAAGGGCTATACTAGGGCAAAAAACTCCTCTAGGGATAGCCTTTTAAATCACCCTCCCCGTAAGAAAGAAAGAGAGCATGGTTTCCCTAGGTTCATTACTAACTTCAATGCCCAATGGAGACAATTGCAGGATATTCTCCAACATCAAACGTCTCCTCCAAAAGGAAACAAAGTGGATGGTTCTGCTCAACACTGTGACCCCTCATGGATTGAATGAGGCATTTAGTTTCAAATTCTTTATTTAGGTTAGCTTATTTACTGAATTTCTCAGTGATTTTAACAGCTTTTCATTTACTTAGTTTTCCGTGTGCATATATTGGAATGGACCTTTACATATGGGATTTGTACTCAATACACTTAATGACACTTATGTATTGTTGGTTTAGTTGTATGGTTTAGTTGTCTTTTTAGGTTAGTATAGTCACTGGAGAGCCGACATGACTTATGATGTATAGGCTTGGCTGTCTTAGTCATTGTGGCGAGACAATAATTTGTATCACTCCATTATCCGTGGTAAAACATGCTCTTTCTTTGTTGTTTATCACTTTTATGCACTTAGCACTTTTGTTGTGTGACAGTATACCTGACTTTGTTGGGTCGTCAATGTGGCCTGCCGTCCCTGCAGACTCGGGTATATTAGTCTCCACCAATTTTGGATCATGGCAATCCTCGTGTGATGTTATTATAAAAGATTGCCCATACTTGACATATTTTAGTTGGGTGATAGACGTGATATATGGTATACATTATATACCCTTTATGGTTTTGTTATCAGGTATGGCATTTATTATTCATTTTTTATGTATTTTTGTAATCATAGGTGTTTCTAGAATCATGCACGGCACTTACCTATAATATGGCATTTATTATTTATTTTTGTTATGTATATTTGTAATCACAGGTGGTTCTATAATCATGTACGGCACTTACCCATAATATGTATTGTGATTATATTGTTATGGGATGTCCACATGTAATATTTTTGTCATTATGTATGATACTCATCTACAATGTACATCTTGAGTATACCAGTATGTGATTAGGTATTTTTATGTATTGTTTACGCACCATTATATATATATTCTTTTGTCATCTATGTTCATAAAATCATGCATGGTATTTATCTATAATGTATATTGTGATTGGAGTATAAGGACTTTGTATACTTTGGATGGATTGTGATATACCTAGTGCTGTATTTACAGTTATCCTTGTGGAATTCTGTGTTTTTTTTATATGTTTAGATGTATGTAAATGCATCAAGCTCTGTAATAATCATGATGATGTGTATTCAGCTCTTTCCCCCTTCGATATTCAGATGTATTCAGCTGTCCAGTGATGCCCTATATTGTTAATATCCCTATGTAGACTTCGTATAGTGGTTATTTCAATGTGAAATATATTGCCCGGTATGCCTAATGAGGTTTTGATACACTCATAGCCGGATGTTACTCACGCTTGATAGGCTGATGCAGCGCTGTGCTGCGCTGTACGCCGAGTCACGGGACACCGCTACGTTTCCCTTGGAGGCGGGCTGGAACGCATAGCTGGCGTTCCACCCCTCCTCCTGATGAATGTGGCGTCGCCATGATGTACTCTGCGTGCATTATCAGGCAGAAGCGCTCGATAGTAAGTATCAGCTGTTACATTTAATTAGTCTATGCCTTGAAGCTACATGGGGGGTATAAATAGGGGACCATGGCCATACTTTCATTTACCTCCTGACGAAGCTGAGGCGAAAGGCGCGTCAAGGTTTTCAGCCTGTCCTGTGCCTGCTGTTTCTGCCCTCCATCATGTCTCATGGTATGTTGTAAGTTTCCACCAGGTGCCTATGGGTGAGCTCTGTTTATAGCCTTTATTGGAAGGTTTGGTGCATGGGGCCCTATTTATTTGAGCATTTCAGATAGCTATTAGTCTGCTTATGTTATCATTGGTGTATCATTAAGGGTCAAATGCCTAAAGACTCATCTAGTGGCTATGCATTAGAGTGCTGATCACAGTTATTATTTCTGTGGCTAGCACCATATACCACTCCTCTGTGAATCACCCCACTGTATATCATACATACTCCTGACATGTTGTTCCATCTCTTTGGCGGGCTACAGAGACACCGGCTGGGGGACTATGGCATCCATTTTTTTTGCTGACTTTTTTAAACTTTGTTTGTTATCTTTTATATCTGAATAATCATGATTTGTTTATTATGAAATAAAGTATATATTTTTTGAATATATTGGGCATTCTTTGGTTGTTTTTTTCAACAACATTTTAGGTTTATACGGTTGCTTTCCCGTTTGCCCTATCTCATGGCATTATAGTGAGGCTTTTTTGGTTCTATGTTAACCCCTTTAACCCTGCCCACTTTCAAAACATTTGGCAAGCACTGAATAAAAAGTGAAGAATCAGTCTTCTTCTCCCCTGCTGACATTATAGACCCTTGTTACTTTTTCTATAGATGGAGTCTTCTCAGGCTACTTTCACACTCGCGTTTGGGGCCCATTCGTCATGGATCTGCACAGATGGATCCGTTCAGATAATACAACCGTCTGCATCCGTTCAGAACGGATCAGTTTGTATTATCTTTAACATAGCCAAGACAGATCCGTCTTGAGTACCATTGAAAGTCAATGGAGGACGGATCTGTTTTCTCTTGTGCCAGATTGTCATAGAAAACTGATCCATCATAATTGACTTATATTGCGTGTCAGAACGGATCCGTTTGGCTCAGTTTCGTCAGACGGACACCAAAGCGTAATGGAGACGGAACTGAGGCAAAGTGATGCATTCTGAGCAGATCATTTTCCATTCCGATTGCATTAGCGCAAAACTGATCCGTTTTGGACCGCTTGTGAGAGCCCTGAATGGATCTCACAAAAGGAAAGCCAAAACGCGAGTGTGAAAGTAGCCTTAGCTATGCTGCTATGCTACACTGGTTTACCAGTTGATCTTGTGACTGCTTATTCAAACTGTAGCTTATCTAACCATGGAGGAGGCAGTGTAAACAGGGGTGTTGCTAAAGGCACATGGCTCTGGTACAAGAGTTCAGCTTGGGCTCTCCTTCCCTTTATGGCAGGGGGCAGGGGTGCACTTAGCCTTTCTGCTGCCTGAGGCAAAAAAAATTAAAAGCACCCCCCATGCCAAATTCTCAACCTAACCCCTTCCCTCCATCCCTACTTTTAAAGACATACTGGGGAACATTAGATACAGTGCTTCAAAGCATACATGGTAATAAATTGCCACATACCTCTTACATTCCGGGATGTCTCCTCTGATGTAGATATTCTTTTTCCTCATCTTCATTCAGACCAGACCACCATGATAATTTCTGACCACCATCTTTTGTCTCTGCAGATTTTGACGGACAGCTTATTTTTCTACTTTTCCATCATCCCATCCTGCCACCCCCAATACTGTGCACACAGTACTAATACTGCTCCCTATAATGTGTGACAGTACAAAAATACCCTTATAATGTGCGCCAGTAAAAATAATACCTCTTTATAATGTGCGTCAGTATAAAAACTACCCGCTTACAATGTCTATCTGTGCAAATATCCCCTTACAATGTGCGCCAGTACAAAAATACTACCATACCTTTCAGATCAGACCCCCATATCAGACCTCAGGATAGACCCATATCACACCTCAGATCAGACCTCGATATCACATCCTCAGATCAGACGCCCATATCATGTCCTCAGATCAGACCCCAATATCATATACTCAGATCAGATTCCCACATGAAACCTTGGATCAGATTTCTCATTAGACCTTTGTGTTAGACCCCTCATATCAGACCTCAGATCAGACCCCCTTTAGACCTCCATGTCAAAACCCTATATTAGAAATCAGATCTGACCCCCATTCGACCTCCATGTCAGACCCCCTTCTATATCAGACCTCAGATCGAGACTCCATGTCATACCCATCGCCCATATGAGATCCCCTTTAGACCTCCATGTGAGACCTGCAGATCAGACCCCCTTTAGACCTCCATCTGAGTCTCCCATTTTAGACTTCAGATCAGGACTCCATGTCAGACCCACCCCCCATATCAGACCACTTTTAAACCTCCATGTCAGACCCCCGCATCAGACCTCAGATCAGAACTCCATGTCAGACTTCCTCCATATCAGTCCTTCATTAGACCTCCGTGTCAGACCCCAATCCCCATGTCAGACCTCGCATCAGAACCCCATGTTAGACCCACAAATTCAGCCATCAGATCAGACCATGAAATAAATAAATTAACTTCCTTCTCATGCTCTGCTGCTACTATGCAGATCTGGAGGTCTCCTCGGCTCTCTCAGCTCCCAGTCTTCTCTGACCTGTACTGCACTGTAACCTGACTGGCCGCTGTGTCAGTTCATAGAGAGGAGGGTAAGAACAGCGCTCATAGCGCTTCCACCACCCAATCTCCTGCATATTTATGAGCTGCTTCCATAATTCCTCACTTAGGTCTGGGCAATTTTGTCAAAAAAATAAAATCTAAAATGTATTTTTTAAACCCAATGGACAATTTTCAATTTGAATCTCGATTTTCTTATTTTTGTTAATTAAATTGAAAAAAAAAAAAAATACCATGACTATATAGTTTGTATATACAGCACTGCCCATAATTATTCATACCCCTGGCAAATTTTGACTTAAAGTTACTTTTCTTCAACCAGCAAGTAATTTTTTGATGGGAAATGACATAGGTGTCTCCCAAAAGATAATACGACGATGTACAAGAGGCATTATTGTGGGAAAAAAACATTTCTCAGCTTTTATTTACATTTGAGCAAAAAGGGTCCAGTTGGCGTAAAAAAGAAGAAGCCTTCAACCCAAAGAATACCATCCCCACTGTCAAACATGGTGGTGGGAACCTAATGCTTTGGGGGTGTTTTTCAGCCAATAGACCAGGGAACCTAATCACAGTAAACGGCACCATGAAAGAGCAATACATAAGGATTCTCAACAACAACATCAGGCAGTCTGCAGAGAAACTTGGCCTTGGGCATCAGTGGACATTTCAGCATGACAATGACCCAAAACACACAGCAAAAGTGGTGAAGAAATGGTTAGCAGACAACAACATTAATGTTTTGGAGTGGCCCAGCCAGAGTCCAGCCTTGAATCCAATTGAGAATCTGTGGAGGGAACCAAAGATCAGGGTGATGGCAAGAAGACCCTCCAACCTGAAAGATTTGGAGCTCATTGCTAAAGATAAATGGGCAAAAATACCTGTGGAGACAAGCAAAAAACTGGTCTGCAATTATAGGAAGCGTTTGATTGCTGTAATAGCCAATAAAGGCTTTTCTATTGATTATTGAGAAGGGTATGAATAATTTTTTATCTGGAGTGTTGTCCGGTTTCCTGTCTATTATACTAGGTAAGCAGCTATACCCTTGGACCTAGCACCCACCATTCTTTTTGTCCAGTGCCACCATCGTGTTTCATTATACATTCATATACTATATATATATATATATATATATGTATATATATATATATATATATATATATATATATACATATATATATATTTATACATATAACAGGGCTTTTTTTTCTCAGAGAAAAGGTGGTGGAACTCACCCCCCCTCCCCTGGCCACTGTCAGAACTATTGGGTATAAATAAAGTCTATAATTATAAGGCCTATATAAGATGTATGGACATGAGCCTAAAGGACAACCATTTTGTCTTATTTTAAAAGTGCAGGGTGAGTTCAGGATTTTGAAGAATTATAGTAGAATTAAGTATACGATTAGTATAAGTGTCTGTATAAGTGAATTTTTAACCTGGAAATGGACCCTTTTTAAAAAAAACTTTTATTGATTTTCGTCTAAAAAGCATAAATATAAACACCCTTTGATAACCGGGTGTCCAAAATAATAATAGGACAAGATGTTGCCCAGCTACCACCGTGAATTGGTGAAGGAGAATAGATAGCTTAAAGATAATAAAGGTATATCTAAATTCCCAAGGCGTTGGTAACTGTATATTGAGGTTGGGAATTGGGCAGAGAGTGGGGCACATAGATAAGGGTATTAGGGATGGTTCTCTCCCTGTACCCGGCCTATAATAATCCTCTGCCCAGGGATGATCCCTGATGGTGGGGTCACCCTGTCCCTGTACCTACCCTGTCTGGCCCTGTGTAGCCCTGTGCACTGGGAATTTATAGTGTGGTTAGTATCAGTGTTTTATCCCTTTATTTGAAAATAGCCCTGAGGCGTTTCCCCATGTTTTGGTTTATCGGGGGTCGGTTTAAAACATAATAGATAACATCATACTGGATGACAGAAACAGATAAAATAACGGATAATAATATATATAATTACTGTGTCCTGGTCGATACCATGATGGGGCAGGCCATATAGGAGAAACAGAAGATTCAAAAGTTTTCTCCTATAGAGAGGAGGGTGTCACATGTTAGGTGTCCCCCGTAGTCTGGACTGCCATCTGCCATGTCTGAGTTCAGGATTTTAACTCTGAATTACTAACCTAAGATTTACGATATGTACCAAAGTGTTTACCCAAGTCTGTTTTTGTGAAAAGGAGATGTCCCAAGGTCTAATGAAAAGTAATTGCCTAGATAAGACAATGTATTAGAAATGTGCTGAGTTTTTATGATTTTCAGTGACTAGAAAGACTCTAATCTTTCTTTGGGGTATTTATATTAATCAGTGTATGAGTAGATTGATTTTTATATCATCAATCTAAATATGTGTGCTATATATATAAGAGTGTGGTCCTTATAGCTATATTCAGTTTTAAGGTTAGAAATGAGTTACAACTTCTTATGTCATTTTTAGAATCTCTCTCAGTGTAAAACACAAGTTAATGATCGCTTTCCTATAGGTTTCTTGAATGGAGAAATGTTGACACAGGTGATCATAAACAAACCCTGCCTTTTCCCCAGAACAATGACCTAAGAATGGTCATGTGTATCTTGATTTAATTAGGTCTGGTCAAAAGATTTAAGGATAAACAAGGTGTTTGACTAAATACAAAAGTCATTGTCTATTCAAGATTTTCTCAAGGTTTTGTCTGAAACCTTAGTTAAAATGTATTGCTAGTGAATGAATAAGAGAAATAAGCGAGTGCTTCGACTTTTGTATGGAGTACTAGTGCCATCTAGTGTTAGGGTAACATAAAGATCTAGGGTGTATTTTCCCTAGAGGGAAAATACTAGAGGGAGGTTCTATTAATTATAAAGTGAGGTCACTAGTTAATGATAAAACTTGGCCAAGCCCTTTCTAAGATAGGATAAAAAGATGGTATGGGCTGACAGAAAGGAGGTCTCTCTAGCTCTCTCTGACCATCTTCAAAAGACCAGTATATGTGTTAATTATAGTGGATGGCACTCCTGGTGTATGGTGTTAGGTGCTCAGTGGAAGGGGTCAGTCAGAATATATAGAGACCACGGCACTCGATAAGTCGTTTTTCAAAATTAATTCATTTATTTGTTGTCCATCCCAAATATGATCTTTTTTATATTGCAAGTGGCCAACGTTTCAGTCCTACTAGGACTCCCGTCATAGATATGTATTATATTAATGAATTAATTTTGAAAAACGACTTATCGAGTGCCGTGGTCTCTATATATTCATCTTCAAAAGACCATCTTGAGAAAGACCATCCTCAAGGGACGATCATCAAGGGAAAAGACCAGATCCAGCCCTGACTACCTTTTCAGTCATTGGAGGCAGCCATCTTAGAACCATTCTGCTAGCTGACATTTTGGTATAGTATAAACTTACCTATATTTTATAGGATAATTAATTAATATAATACATATCTATGTATATTCAATTAACCATACCTTGTGTATAGTATCTGTTTTAGAATAAGATTGGGGTGTACCTGCAGCATCATCCTGAAAATTAATCCAATACAGGGAAAATATACTGGTGAAAACACGGTATTATCTCCAAGGAATTGAATTTAATTCTAGACCAGTATGGTTGATTTTATATATATATATATATATATATATATATATATATATATATATATATATATCTGTATAGGTAAAATATAAACCAGATTTGGGTTTAATAAGACACATATATATATATATATATATATATATATATATTCTCAATTATTTTTTACTTTCTCACTATTTTGCATATCATTGATTGAATTTTATTATCACCAATTTTATTATATATTGGTTTGCACTATAAATTGTATTAATAAATTACATATATATTTTGTCTGTAACTGGGTTTTGTCTTCAATTCAACGCAGATCACAAGCTTGTTTTAGCTTGATATTTATTATAATAAATTAGAATCTTCTATATTACAGATTTTAATTTATTCACATAAATAATATAGACTGTCAATCGGAGACAGCATAAATATTCCGTCATTAATCTGGAGGTCCCACCGAGATCTGCTTGTAATAGAAACAAAATTTTGGGGTGCAAAATATATATTTGATAAAGTTATTGTGGTACTTGTAGTGCAACAAGTAAAAATATGTCTGAGAACAATAGCGAGGCTAGCCAAGGCATGCAGGCTGCTGCTGCAGTGGTAAAGACTGATATGCATGATAGAAAGACTCAAGAATTAATTGAACATATTGTGATGGGTCATATGCATGACAGGTTGGATATTAAGAGAGAGTTAAAGGATTGGAGGGTTGAACTGGAAAGGAGAGATGTAGAATATGCAGATGATGTCTGGTCTGATAAATCCCGGTTTGCTGATTATCTCTATCACATTTCCCAAGCTAAACATAAGAAAGATAAGGATTCATTAATCCTTCAATCTTGGCCTGAATGTGTATATTTAGTTGCTGAAATAGCAAAGCAATTAGAAAAAGCAAAATATATGAACAGGCATATGAAATTGATACATTTCAAAAAGACCTATCTGAAATGGAAATTAAGGCGGCCACGGTTTCTGGTGAATTAGCACAATGGTTTGCTAAATTATCAGAATATAATGACAGAGACAATCAACAGCAAGAGGTAATAAGAACTCTGGAATGGAAATTAAGTCAAGCTACTAATGAACTGTCTAAATGTCAATTGTCTATGGTGGATCTAGATGAGGAATGTAAAAAGTTGTATAAGGACAATAAAAATTTACAAACAGAGTTAGATAACAGGGATCTTGACCCTTTACAATTCAGACAGCCTAAGGATTCTAATAGAGTGCAGGTAAAATATTCCAGGGGGGGAATCAGATGCAGAAAGTAAATATGACAACCCCTTTAAAGGAGAAGAGCTAATGTCTCTGAGAGATTTCACCTCCTAGGTCCTCTAAAAATTGAATACAGAGATCTTCTCAACCCATGATAGACACTACTAAAGTGATCAAGTTTCTCAAGGAAACTGTGGGTCAATTTGCTAAAAAGGGATCACCCTCCATATTAAGTCATTTGGAAATATATGAGGAGGCCATGAAAACTTTACATTTAGAACAGGACATACAGAAACTTGAATTTATTACCTGGGTTTTCGAACCAAAACACCGGTATTTCTTTAATTCCCTTAGAGCAGGCATGTCCAAACTGCGGCCCTCCAGCTGTTGCAAAACTCCAACTCCCTGCATGCCCTAATAGCTGTAAGCTATCCAGGCATGCTGGGAGTTGTAGTTTTGCAACAGCTGGAGGGCCGCAGTTTGGACATGCCTGCCTTAGAGATATGGGTAGGGATTCTTGGTCAGATGTGGTCGCAGAAATAAAAACTGAATTTGGTCCCTATAAGTCCACTACTGCTGCAAGGAGGGCCTTATTTACCCTGAAATGTAGACCTAATCAAAGTCCCAGGGAATTTTTGTCAGTCCTCAAAAATGCCTATAGTTTGTCTGAAAAAGATCCCAATTTTGAAAGTAGTGAATTCATCCAGTTATTTCATGACGCTTTGCCCAATAAAAAAAAAAAGTATTTTGGCCAGGGATTACCATCCTAGAAAAACTCTGGATTGGTTACTCACTGAGAGTACAACTCTGTACGCTGCAATACAAAATTGTGATGAGTCTCCTGATAGAAAATTTAAAAGAGCGAGTGAAGAAATAGCAGAAACTCACATAAAAAGAGATCAGGGAAAATGTGAAAACCCTAAAAGGAGTTATGCTGAAGTGTTGAAAACTCCTAGACCTTCCCAGCCAAATAAAATTCAGCCTAGGCCAGATGGGAATAAGGGTCCAAATGTTGCTGAAAAGAACCCAAACCACCAGAAGGAGTTTAGAAATAGACGGTTCGCTCCTTTTCAAAGATATCAAAATAATTATTATAGGGGATATCAACGTAGGCCAGAAAGGGCTCAAAGTGGTTCTGACTCAGACGGTTCTGGGAGATCACAATCATATCAGTCCCAAAATCAATTTCCCAAAGATTATGGGAGAAAGAGAGGTAACCTATATGATCGAATGGCTCAAATCCAAAATCAGTTTGGTATGTTGATGCAACGGATGGAGGAATTGTCTAAAACCATCACTACTAACCCTAAAAATCCTTTTTTAGGAGTAACCCCTCCTGTAGAGAGTCCTCCCCAAATATAAAGGGGAGAAGCAGGTAAGTATGTCAAATGCTGCAGAGGTTGATGACTTAAATGTATGTAAAGTGGAGCAATCTAACATAATTGTCTTTCCCTTTAAAGGGGTTGTCCCACTTTGCTTTTTCAATCTTACCAGCAGTAAATGTCCTGATAACTTCCTGGTTTGGCTCCGGCGGTTGAGTGAAGGCCACGCCTCCTCATGACTCACCCTGAGAGCTCAGTCCTTGCGTGCTCGTTCATGTGGATGAGAGTCATCCTTCTGGAACCGACAATGTATGTGAGGCCCCCCCCCCCAGTATAATAAACATTGAGTGCGGCCCCCCCAGTATAATAAACATTGAGTAAAGCCCCCCTCCAGTATAATAAACATTGAGTGCGGCCCCCCTCAGTATAATATACATTGAGTGCGCCCCCCCAGTATAATAAACATTGAGTGCGGCCCCCCGAGTATAATAAACATTGAGTGCGGCCCCCCCAGTATAATAAACATTGAGTGAGGCCCCCCCAGTATAATAAACATTGGTGGCGCAGTGGGAAGTGCCAATGAGGGTTAAAAAAATAAATAAAAAATTAACTCACCTCCACCAATTGATCACGCAGCTGCCGGTCTCCTGTTCTTTCTTTAGGACCTGTCAAAGGACCTGTGGTGACATCACTGTGGTCATCACATGGTACATCATATGATCCATCACCATGGTAATGGACCATGTGATTAGCTCAGTGACGTCACCACAGGTCCTGAAGCAAGAACAGGAGACCGGCAGCTGCGCGATCAATTGGTGGAGGTGAGTTAATTTTTTATTTATTTTTTTAACCCTCATTGGCACTTCCCACTGCGCCACCAATGTTTATTATACTGGGGGGCGCACTCAATGTTTATTATACTGGGGGGGCCGCACTCAATGTATATTATACGGGGGGGGGGCGCACTCAATGTATATTATACTGGGGGGGCCGCACTCAATGTTTATTATACTGGGGGGGGCCGCACTCAATGTTTATTATACTGGGGGGGCCTCACTCAATGTTTATTATACTGGGGGGGGGCGCACTCAATGTTTATTAGCAGCACACCATGTCATCATCTCTTATAGATCATAGCAGTGTATCACTGTATTCCGGCGGCAGGAGGGAGCGCACGGCGTCCTCGGTTGCTATGACGCCGTGCGCTCCCTCCTGCTGCCGGAAAACAGTAATACACTGCTATGATCTATAAGAGAGTATCACTGTATTCCGGCGGCAGGAGGGAGCGCACGGCGTCCTCGGTTGCTATGACGCCGTGCGCTCCCTCCTGCTACAAGAAAACAGTAATACATTGATATGATCGGGTGCCGGCGCATGCGCAGAACTATGCGACGTGCGCGCTCACAGTGTGAGTGAGAGGCCGGCTGTAGGATCGCAATAGTTACCAGTGCGCAGGTGCGGCATGGATGCGGCCGGCGAGATGCGGCCGTATCCATGGGATACCAGCACAAACAAAGGGGAGTGAAAGGAGCGTTTTTAGGCTGAATGCTATGTTTTTTTTTAAATGACATGTATTAGAAGAAATGTTCAGTGGGGGGCAATGATTTTATGTAACCCTATTTAATGAAGTGGGACAACCCCTTTAAAAGGAATTTAACCCTTACAAAGCCACATGGCAAGGGGGAGGGGAAACCTGTTTGTTCTGTCTTACAGCACACAAAAGGCATGCGATCCTGCTAATAAAAGGAAGGAGGAGGAGTCGAGGACAAGTATAACTGCCAAGCAGGAAAACAATTTCAATAATCATTCCAAATATCTTTGTTCCATACAGGAAATAGAAAATAGATATTATATGAAAGTTGAATTATTTGATAATTTCCCACCAATAATAGCATTGATAGATACAGGTAGCCAAGCAACTTTATTATCTTTAAAGTACTTCCAACAATTGCAGGATGTATCTTCTAACAGGTATAAGTTAAAAAGTTTTAATGCTAATATAATTGCTAAATGTATATTAACCATTTCTATTGCAGAAAAATCGGCTACTCATTTATTCCTGGTGCTTGATGAACCCAGATATCCCATGTACATTGGCAACGATATTTTACATCGTTTTGCTATCCATGTGGATATAGTGAATTCCACAATGTGGACAAGATTAAAAGGGAATCCTGATGGTTTTATGGATGAACATGACGCACTCAAGTCATCCCAGATACTGCCTTATGCAGTCAGTGTATTAGTGCCACGAGATATAATAATCCCTCCAGGTACTAATAATTTCCTGTTACCCATTCAGGTGTCAAAAGGCCAAAAATTAAAGAATTGTGATTCATTGATATGCCTATCGAACGGAATGCAACAATTAGGTATTTCAGTAAATCATACCTCTATGGTGAATTTACAAACCTTTAAAACCCAAGTAATTGTGAATAATGGTATGCCAAATGAAGTCCATTTGCTTAAAAACACTATCCTTGGTATGGCATTAGATTCAGATTATTATATGTTTGGGTTTCAGAATGTAATTATTGGCCTAATACCTGAATCGTATCTAACAGAAGAACAATTGGTTGAACAAACTTTATTCTTCTCCTGAAGGATTGTTCACCATTAGTTCAGTATATCCTTTTAATCTTGAAGAAGGTACCTGTAAGGTAGAGGAATCCTCCCTTACCTTTAGGGTCCATTCACACGTCCGTTGTTTCTTTCCTGATCTGTTCCGTTTTTTGCGGAACAGATCTGGACCAGATCTGTACCCATTCATTTTCAATGGGTCCTGAAAAAAAATCAGACATTGTGCTGTCCGATTTTTTTCAGGACCCATTGAAAATGAATGGGTCCAGATCTGGTCCAGATCTGTTCCGCAAAAAACGGAAAAGATCAGGAAAGAAACAACGGACGTGTGAATGGACCCTAAATCATACAATAAATGAGCAGGAAGCCCAGGAATATCATGAGTTTGCTGAAAAAGTAGGTAAGTCAAATCATGACCTCACTGACAGGTTGGAGGAAACCTATGAAATAGGTCAACCAGAAGTTTTCCCAGGGTTTATGGAAATGGTCCTGCAACAAATCTCATTAGCTGATGGATGCTCCAATGACCCAGAGTGACAACAACTAAAGGAAGTTCTCTTAGAATTCAAGGATATCTTTGCTTTGATTGTGGTCTGACTGACATACACATTGCCAGGATTTAGACTGATCCTGAGGCACCTCCTGTTTATATCAAGCAATATCGTCTTCCACTAGCTTGTTACGGCTCGCTAGCGGAAATAATTCGCAATCTCAAAGAGAGAGGTATTATAAGACCAGTGCACAGTTCTTAGAATAATCCTATTCTTGGAATTCTTAAACCGAATGGTCAATGGCGTTTATGTGCTGATCTTCGTCGGCTAAATAAACGTGTATATATGTCCGGCTGGCCTGTGCCATATATAGACCAATGCTTGGTACAAATGCAAGGCGCTAGGATCTTTACCACCTTAGATTGTGCTCAGGGATATTGGACCATCAAAGTAAGTCATGAAGACCAATACAAATTGGCCTTTACGTTTGGTAAAGAACAGTTTGTCTGGACTAGACTACCGTTTGGTTACATAAATTCAGGTCATGAATTTGCTGTGTTTTTACATAAGGCTATGTCTGATGCCACAGAAAGAGGAAATGTAACTTATGTAAATGACATTTTGATGAAAAGTACTTCATTTGACCAGCATAGCCAAGAAATTAGGCGTGTACTTAATCAGTTGAAAGAGGCAGGTGTGAAAATTTCTTTACAGAAAGCCCAGTGGTGTCGAACTAGGGTAAATTTCCTTGGACATGAGGTTACCTGTGAAGGCCTGAATCCCCAGAAGAAAAAGGTGGAGGCTGTGATGAAATCTAAAACGCCTACCAACATCAGTGAATTAAGATCATTCCTGGGAATGATGAATTACTCACGAAAGTTCATTGATAACTATGCAGAGATCAGTAAACCGTTGTTGACATTGTTAAAGAAAGGTGTACCCTGGACATGGGGGGAGGATCAGGAACAAGCTATGTCTGAGCTTAAAAGGAGACTCACCCAAGCCCCATGTCTAGCTTATCCAGAAGGGGGTAAACGCTTTTATCTGGAAACTGGTTTTACGAATCTTAGTATTAGTGCTGTCCTATGCCAAAAACAGGATAAATTGCATAAAGTTATAGCTTATGCAAGTAAATCCCTGTCAGCAGTAGAAATAAAGTTTAGCGACTGTGAAAAAGCTTTACTAGCCACAGTCTGGGCACTTCAAAACTTTAGAAGTTTTGTACAGGGTGAGAAAATCATTGTTGAAACGGCCCATCAACCCATACAATATCTACAGAGTGATAAAATTAAGGATGGTAACTTGTCTAACAGCAGGATCACTGCTTGGACCTTGTCTTTATAAGGATGGCCGTTGGAGGTTCGGTATAAGCAAAATAAAAAGGGTCCAGTAGCCCAAGGACTTGCTGAACTGCATGATTGCGCCGCTCATTCTCATACAGAAGAGCTGGTAGATGATTTTCTAGAGGAACAAAAATCTTCCCCTTACAAAATGTATGAAGACGACTATTGCTCTCTACTCCCCTGTGCGTACATAGATGGTTGTGCCTACCACACCATTGTAGGGGACGAAAGAAAACTAGTGGCAGGAATTGGTATCACGTGGATAGATGGGTGCCCGAGTATTTCAATAGGTTACAGTATTGGTGCTAAGAGTAGCCAGGTAGCTGAATTAGCAGCTGTCTACCAAACCGTTAAAATTGCTATAGAGCACAATATAAAAGAATTCATCATAGTTACTGATTCAAATTATGTGCAGAACAGTTTTGTAGAATATATGCCCACATGGAAGAGAAATCACATGTTATGGTCCAATAACAAACCAGTGAAACACGCCAAGTTGTTTTGTGCCATAGATGAGCTGGTCCGACATAATGATCTAACCATTTATTGGAAAAAGACTAAAGGTAATTCCAAAACCCAAAATAAAGATAAAGAGGGTAATTACCTAGCTGATAAACTGGCCAAACAAGGAGCTATAAATGGTGATCATGTGAATATAGATAATTTACTAGAGATGATTCCCATTGATGCTATCACTAGACAACAGGCTAAGGCCCAAACTGAAAGTAGTGTAGTTCAATGGAGCCAAGAATCTTCTAGTGAAGATCTGATCAAAAGCCAGAAGGAAGATCTTATATTGGGAATCTTCTATAAACATATTGAGGATCCTAATAATAATCCCATATCGGAGGATAATTATACCCAAAAAAAAGACCTCCGATTACTTATGAAATCCAAATCCCAATTTAGTATTCAGGATGGGTTATTAATGAGAACCTCTAAAAATGGTATTCAGCAGTGGGTAGTACTACATTTAGAAGTTTAATGTTACAGCATGCCCATGATGCACCTACAGCTGGTCATCGTGGAGAAAAGATTACATATGAGTCATTACGTGATTATGCCTACTGGCCTCATATGTTAAAGAATGTCCAGAGTTATTGTCAAGGTTGAATAATATATAAGAATGTGTAGGAAGACTGAGCACTCACCAGCTGGACCAATTAGAGAACAAACGGATATATAGCAAAATAATTTATTTAATATTTATATATAGCCCTAAATCTAAAATGCAGCGGAATCAATAATAATATGGTATATAAAAAAAAATTGATATTCAAATATAATAAATACACCTATAATAAAATGCAGTCGTATATATATATAGCTTAAACAATATTATTAAAAAACATAATAAGCCTAGAGAAAGGGGCAATTGTTCACAGTATATAAAAACATATACAAATGGTTGGAATAAATATTTGGTAGACTGCTGATCAGTTCGTGGAGTACGCCAAATAGAGTGTCCAAATCGAAATATTACAATGAATATACGATAAAGCACTGATCAGTACAGTGAATGCGCCAGATATGGTATCCAATAGTCATCAATAGTCAAAAGCAGATTAGTCTCCCTGTGTTTAGAGAGATCGGTTCACTTCGTATGAAATACTTTGATCAATGTGGCTAGGTGGACATATATTTAATGGATATAATACACCTGTTATTCGCCGTCTAATGTGAGTATAGCCGTGGCATCCCACGAGGCTCACTGTATTAGATTCGGCGGTACCTGAGTCTGGTCGCTTGCTTGAGGTGGTTAAGATGAGCGTGTAGCTCTCGGCATAAGGAATATCACCAGAAGACTCCTTATGCCGAGAGCTACACGCTCATCTTAACCACCTCAAGCAAGCGACCAGACTCAGGTACCGCCGAATCTAATACAGTGAGCCTCGTGGGACGCCACGGCTATACTCACATTAGACGGCGAATAACAGGTGTATTATATCCATTAAATATATGTCCACCTAGCCACATTGATCAAAGTATTTCATACGAAGTGAACCGATCTCTCTAAACACAGGGAGACTAATCTGCTTTTGACTATTGATGACTATTGGATACCATATCTGGCGCATTCACTGTACTGATCAGTGCTTTATCGTATATTCATTGTAATATTTCGATTTGGACACTCTATTTGGCGTACTCCCCGAACTGATCAGCAGTCTACCAAATATTTATTCCAACCATTTGTATATGTTTTTATATACTGTGAACAATTGCCCTTTTCTCTAGGCTTATTATGTTTTTTAATAATATTGTTTAAGCTATATATATATATACGACTGCATTTTATTATAGGTGTATTTATTATATTTGAATATCAATTTTTTTTATATACCATATTATTATTGATTCCGCTGCATTTTAGATTTAGGGCTATATATAAATATTAAATAAATTATTTTGCTATATATCCGTTTGTTCTCTAATTGGTCCAGCTGGTGAGTGCTCAGTCTTCCTACACATTCTTATATATTATTCAACCTATGACTGGGTGAGTCATATCAGACTTAGTAGCACCCATTTCCACAACCGTATGCGGAGTGAGCCACCATACTATAAATATATTCTTATTGTCAAGGTTGTTTGGTATGTGCGCAATTTCAACCTCAAGGTCCTAAACATCGCGCTCCACTTCAGAAGAAAGGGTTTTCATTACCCTGGTCTGACATCCAAATCGATTTTATTGGTCCTGTTACCCGGTCATCCCGAGGAAATAAATACATGTTAACCGTCACTTGTGTGTTTACAAAATGGGTAGAGTGTCTACCGGCCCGCAATAACACAGCCGAGACCTGTGCATTTTTGTTGATTAACCATGTATTTTCCAGATTTGGGTTACCGTTAAGGATTGATTCAGACCGTGGATCACACTTTGTAAGTGAGGTAATGGCGAAGATGTGGAAGATGTTGGGTGTGAAGAGAAAATTACACATTGCTTATCGTCCAGCATCTAGCGGATCCGTTGAGCGCTATAACCAGTCTATTGTCAACATCCTTAAGAAATATGTTAAGGAGTCGGGTAAAGACTGGGATATAAGGTTACCATTAGTACTCATGGCCATTAGAGCTACTCCAAGCATGGCTACCCAGATGTCACCTTTTGAGCTGATGACGGGGAGAACAACATCTGTTGTATCGCACATCAGATCATAACCTGATCAATGCAGCCACGACCCATCAGTATGTGGAGGACCTTCGTAAGTATCTTCAACACGCGTTTGCTTTCGCACAGTAGAATCTTGAGAAAGCCTCCGTAAGTAACAAAACTTATTATGACTTAAAAACTACCAAAAAGGAATATGAGGTAGGAGATAGAGTGTATCTCTATAACTTTGCCCGGGATCGGGTAAAAGAAAGAAAATTTCTCCCATCATGGAAAGGTCCGTATGATGTAATTGATAAAATATCACTTGTAGTTCATAAGGTGAAAATTAATACCAAAGATGGTTTCATCGAGAAATGGGTCCATGTAAATCAATTGCGAGTATGTCATCCGAGATCACAACTGAGAATCATAGAAGATGATGCTGAATAAGAGAATGTATAATGATTGCGTTAATCTAATTTCTCTCAGTTCACAGATGTTCCGATTTTGGTGTTTCCATACAAAGCATTTTACATAGCCACGCTAGGGAAACTGTATATCTAAAAAGATTAAAGAATATGTATTCATACTTTCATTTTCTTTTATAGAAAAAGGACGGGCGGAACCAGACGTGATTCCTGGCGATGATGATGACAACAAAGATACAGATATCGTGTGGATGGTGTTGATCCGAGAGGTCCAATTGAAGACGGAACTAATCATTAACCCAAATCTACAGCCGTGTTTCAGATGTCCCAGGATTATGAATGATGGCAAAGAAGATTTTACTTCAAGAATCTTTGCGAAATTGGATCCAAGGACAATTGGATGAAGATACCGGATATCACCATTTTAGTTTAGGAAAGGAACCAAATTGGTACATTATGCATTGGAACAAAGTCACAGCAATAATGGCATGATTGGTGCCAAATTTAGCATTTTCCTACATGCTAAAACCATTGGACACAGGATCTCTGTGATAATATACTTTTCCAGGATTGACTTTATGATGCGACAAAAGACTCGGATAAAATATTGATGAACATGAAAATTCTTCTGACCTTCTCCCAGTTAGGTCTTAAGGGGATCCTTGACTAACGTGGGAAGAAGGGGGGGGGGGGATTTGTCAGAACTATTGGGTATAAATAAAGTCCATAATTATAAGGCCTATATAAGATGTATGGACATGAGCCTAAAGGACAACCATTTTGTCTTATTTTAAAAGTGCAGGGTGAGTTCAGGATTTTAACTCTGAATTACTAACCTAAGATTTACGATATGTACCAAAGTGTTTACCCAAGTCTGTTTTTGTGAAAAAAGGAGATGTCCCAAGGTCTAATGAAAAGTAATTGCCTAGATAAGACAATGTATTAGAAATGTGCTGAGTTTTGATGATTTTCAGTGAATAGAAAGACTCTAATCTTTCTTTGGGATTTTTATATTAATCAGTGTATGAGTAGATTGATTTTTATATCATCAATTTAAATATGTGTGCTGTATATATAAGAGTGTGATCATTATAGATATATTCAGTTTTAAGGTTAGAAATTAGGTACAACTTCCTATGTCATTTTTAGAATCTCTCTCAGTGTAAAACAAAAGTTAATGATCACTTTCCTATAGGTTTCTTGAATGGAGAAATGTGGACACAGGTGATCATAAACAAACACTGTCTTTTCCCCAGAACAATGACCTAAGAATGGTCATGTGTATCTTGATTTAATTAGGTCTGGTCAAAAGATTTAAGGATAAACAACAAGGTGTTTGACTAAATACAAAAGTCATTGTCTATTCAAGATTTTCTCAAGGTTTTGTCTGAAACCTTAGTTAAAATGTATTGCTAGTGAATGAATAAGAGAAATAAGTGAGTGCTTCGACTTTTGTATGGATACTAGTGCCATCTAGTGTTAGGGTAACATAAAGATCTAGGGTGTATTTTCCCTAGAGGGAAAATACTAGAGGGAAGTTCTATTAATTATAAAGTGAGGTCACTAGTTAATGATAAAACTTGGTCAAGCCCTCTCTAAGATAGGATAAAAAGATGGTATGGGCTGACAGAAAGGATGTCTCTCTAGCTCTCTCTGACCATCTTCAAAAGACCATCTTGAGAAAGACCATCCTCAAGGGACGATCATCAAGGGAAAAGACCAGATCCAGCCCTGATCACCCTTTCAGTCATTGGAGGCAGCCATCTTAGAACCATTGAAACGGATTTCTGCTAGCTGACATTTTGGTATAGTATAACCTTACCTATATTTTATAGGATAATTAATTAATATAATACATATCTATGTATATTCAATTAACCATACCTTGTGTATAGTATCTGTTTTGGAATAAGATTGGGGTGTACCTGCAGCATCATCCTGAAAATTAATCCAATACAGGGAGATTGAAAATATACTGGTGAAAACACGGTATTATCTCCAAGGAATTGAATTTAATTGTAGACCGGTATGGTTGATTATACATATATATATATATATATATATATATATATATATATCTGTATAGGTAAAAGATAAACCAGATTTGGGTTTAATCAGACATTCGTCAGCTGAGAGAAATCAAGTATTTAATTGATTTAAAATATAATTGAGGAGTATCATTATAATAAGGCATAATTGTGTGTATGTATATATATATATATATATATCTATATATATATATATATAGATAGATAGATATATATTCTCTATTATTTTTGACTTTCTCACTATTTTGCATATCATTGATTGAATTTTATGATCACCAATTTTATTATATATTGTTTTGCACTATAAATTGTATTAATAAATTACATATATATTTTGTCTGTAACTGGGTTTTGTCTTCAATTCAACGCAGATCACGAGCTTGTTTTAACTTGATATTTATGATAATAAATTAGAATCTCCTTTATTACAGATTTTAATTTATTCACATAAATAATATAGACTGTCAATCGGAGACAGCATAAATATTCAGACACCACGCCCCTGCCCACCCCTAGGACCGCCGCCTAAAGCCGCCCCTTTAGAGAACAGGGATGCAAGTAAAATTGCCAATGACGGTCGTGACAGCCAGGCTGCCAGTGCCCACGGCCGCCACCGCCCTAGTCCACACATGGGCAGCGCAACCTGGCCTGGCCCCTTCCTTCCCTGTTCCCCTAATTAGCCAATTCAATCTTTTTTAATTTAAAAATGAAATAAATGAAAAATTTCCTTTTTCCTTTTGTTTCCTTTTCCTGCCTAGTGCCGCTCTGCCTCCTGACTTCTGCTCGTGCCGACACCCACAACACTAAACTGCCGCTCGCACCTCCAGCAGCCGCCCTGCCTGCTTGGCGGGCCTGTCAGTGGAGCCGGAGGCAGGGGTCCCGGGTCTGGGGCTGTAGACAGCAATGGAGTCGGCCTGGGGGTGAGATTTGGGGCCACAGAATCGGCGTCTCCTCTCTCACTCTCTCCGCCGCTGTCAGTGGTGGGCGGGAGCTGGGCGTGTCTGAGCCAGTGGAGAGTCGGGACTGAGCAATCAGGTAAACTGTAAGTAAGCAGCCTAAGCAGCGGGCCGGCTGGGCCCAGTAACTAAAGGGGGCGGGGCGAGTTGGCAAAAAATAGGTGTCGGAACGTTGTTCCGGGGCGTTCCGCCAGAAAAAAAGGCCTGTATATGTATATATATATATATAAATGTATATATATACAGTACAGACCAAAAGTTTGGACACACCTTCTCATTCAAAGAGTTTTCTTTATTTTCATGACTATGAAAATTGTAGATTCACACTGAAGGCATCAAAACTATGAATTAACACATGTGGAATTATATACATAACAAAAAAGTGTGAAACAACTGAAAATATGTCATATTCTAGGTTCTTCAAAGTAGCCACTGTTTGCTTTGATTACTGCTTTGCACACTCTTGGCATTCTCTTGATGAGCTTCAAAAGGTAGTCACCTAAAATGGTCTTCCAACAGTCTTGAAGGAGTTCCCAGAGATGCTTAGCACTTGTTGGCCCTTTTGCCTTCACTCTGTGGTCCAGCTCACCCCAAACTATCTCGATTGGGTTCAGGTCCGGTGACTGTGGAGGCCAGGTCATCTGGCACAGCACCCCATCACTCTCCTTCATGGTCAAATAGCCCTTACACAGCCTGAAGGTGTGTTTGGGGTCATTGTCCTGTTGAAAACTAAACGCAAACCGGATGGAATAGCATGCCGCTGCAAGATGATGGGGTAGACATGCTGGTTCAGTATGCCTTCAATTTTGAATAAATCCCCAACAGTGTCACCAGCAAACCACCCCCACACCATCACACCTCCTCCTTCATGCTTCACGCTGGGGACCAGGCATGTAGAGTCCATCCGTTCACCTTTTCTGCCTTGCACAAAGACACGGTGGTTGGAACCAAAGATCTCAAATTTGGACTCATCAGACCAAAGCACAGATTTCCACTGGTCTAATGTCCATTCCTTGTGTTCTTTAGCCCAAACAAGTCTCTTCTGCTTGTTGTCCGTCCTTAGCAGTGGTTTTCTAGCAGATATTCTACCATGAAGGCCTGCCTGATTCACACAGTCTCCTCTTAACAGTTGTTCTAGAGATGTGTCTGCTGCTAGAACTCTGTGTGGCATTGACCTGGTCTCTAATCTGAGCTGCTGTTAACCTGCGATTTCTAGGGCTGGTGACTCGGATGAACTTATCCTCCGCAGACTGGGGCAGTCTGCATGTGAGCCAGTTTCTTTGTAGCGCTTGATGGTTTTTGTGACTGCACTTGGGGACACTTTCAAAGTTTTCCCAATTTTTTGGACTGACTGACCTTCATTTCTTAAAGTAATGATGGCCACTAGTTTTTCTTTACTTAGCTGCTTTTTCTTGCCATAATACACATTCTAACAGTCTATTCAGTAGGACTATCAGCTGTGTATCCACCTGACTTCTCCACAACCCAACTGATGGTCCCAACCCCATTTATAAGGCAAGAAATCCCACTTATTAAACCTGACAGGGCACACCTGTGAAGTGAAAACCATTTCAGGTGACTACCTCTTGAAGCTCATCAAGAGAATGCCAAGAGTTTGCAAAGCAGTAATCCAAGCAAAAGGTGGCTACTTTGAAGAGCCTAGAATATTACATATTTTCAGTTGTTTCACATTTTATTGTTATGTATATAATTCCACATGTGTTAATTCATAGTTTTGATGCCTTCAGTGTGAATCTACAATTTTCATAGTCATGAAAATAAAGAAAACTCTTTGAATGAGAAGGTGTGTCCAAACTTTTGGTCTGTACTGTATATATATATATATATATATATATATATAACAGGTGAAATGAAAAAAAATAGAATATCGTGCAAAGTTCATTTATTTCAGTAATGCAACTTAAAAGTGTGAAACTAACATATGAGATAGACTCATTGCATGCAAAGCAAGATATTTCAAGCCTTTATTTGTTATAATTTGGACGATTATGGCTTATAGCTTATGAAAACCCATAGTCACAATTTTGAGGTACACTTTGCTTGGGGGATATGGATTAATTAGGTGACTAGAGTGTGACACTTTGAGCCTAGAATATTGAACCTTTTCACAAAATTCTAATTTTAAGCTGCATTAATGCAATTCCTTTTAATTTGCATTACTGAAATAAATGGACTTTTGCACGATATTCAAATTTATAGTTTCACCTATATATATATATATATATATATATATATATATACTAGCAAATACAGTCCTGATCAAAAGTTGAAGACCACTTGAAAAATGGCAAAAAATCATATTTAGCATGGCTTGATCTTAACAAGGTTCCAAGTAGAGCTTCAACATGCAACAAGAAGAAATGGAAGTGAGACAAAACATTTTTTGAACATTCAATTTAATGAAAACAACGAATAAACTGAAACAGGCTGTTTTTCAGCTGATCAAAAGTTTAGGACCACATGCCTTTAAAAGGCAAAATCTGTGCAAAGATGTGGATTAATTGTCATTTTCTGTCAGGTAGTCACACGTTGTGATTGCAAAGGCAAACAAACTCTCCCTTTTTGAACGTGGTTGGGTTGTTAAACTGCATAAGCAGGGTCTCTCACAGCGCACCATCGCTGCTGAGGTGGGATTCAGTAAGACAGTCATTTGGAATTTCTTAAATGATCCTGAGGGTTATGGTAAAAAAAAGTCAAGTGGAAGACCCAAAAAAATGTCATCAGCACTAAGCCGGAGGATTCAATTGGTTGTCTGTCAAGACACTGGACGATCCTCGACCCAAATGAAGGCCCTTACTGGTGCTGACTGCAGCCCCATAACCATCAGATGGCATCTGAGACCGAAGGGCTTCAAAAACAAAAAACGTCTTCAAAGTCCTCGTCTCCTTGAACGCCACAGAACTGCTCGTTTGGACTTTGCAAGAGAGCACCAAACATGGGACATTCAAAGGTGGAAGAAAGTTTTATTCTCTGATGAGAAAAAATTGAACCTTGATGGTCCTGATGGTTTCCAACGTTACTGGCATGACAAGCAGATCCCACCTGAGATGTTTTCTACACGCCACAGTGGAGGGGGCGGCATAATGGTCTGGGGTGCTTTTTCCTTCAGTGGAACAATGGAGCTTCAGGAAGTGCAGGGATGTCAAACGGCCGCTGGCTATGTCCAGATGTTGCAGAGAGCATTCCTCATGACTGAGGGCCCTCCTCTGTGTGGTAACGACTGGGTTTTTCAACAGGACAACGCTACAGTACACAATGCCCGCAGGACAAGGGAATTCTTCTAGGAGAATAACATCACTCTTTTGGCCCATCCTGCGTATTCCCCTGATCTAAATCCAATAGAGAACCTTTGGGGATGGATGGCAAGGGAAGTTTACAAAAATGGACAACAGTTCCAGACATTAGATGGCCTTCGTGCGGCCGTCTTCACCACTTGGAGAAATGTTCCCACTCACCTCATGGAAACGCATCAAGCATGCCAAAACAAATTTTTTAAGTGATAAACAATAACGGTTGAGCTACTCATTACTGAGTTCATGTTTGGAAGTTAGATTTCTGTTTTGGGGGGTTTAGTTTTTTTTGGGAGGTGTGGTCCTAAACTTTTGATCAGCTGAAAAACAGCCTGTTTCAGTTTATTCGTTGTTTTCATTAAATTGAATGCTCAAAAAAATGTTTTGTCTCACTCCCATTTCTTCTTGTTTCATGTTGAAGCTCTACTTGGAACCTTGTTAAGATCCAGCCATGCTAAATATGATTTTTTGCCATTTTTCAAGTGGTCTTCAACTTTTGATCAGGACTGTATATATATATATATATATATATATATATATATATATAAATAAATATATAGACTGGCAGTGCAGGGGTTACTACATATACACTGTACATATGCTATTTCCTATAGTATGCACGGCTGCTAGATTGTAGGGTGGTTGTAACCCCTGGAAGTGAGCAATGTATAATGGGATGGAATTAAGCCAGCAAAGGAGGAAATGTCACCATTTATTTTTTCAGCCAGTTAAAACCAGATAGTGTCACATCGCCTTTTTTTCTAATCTGTTTTTATTTTCTGATTGCAGATTTATTTTTTTCTGTTTCCTGTACATGATTATAGGGGCGGCCTGAGCTGTTCTTAAGATATAGGGGGTCATTTACGAACTGATATACGGCAGTTCTCTGGCGTATATCTGTTGCAGACTGAGGCACAAACAACCTTTGTGCCACAATCTGTGACGTTTCACTGCTCACACCAGGTCTAAAAAAGGGGATGTGGGTGAGGAAGGCTGCCAGACCTGTCTCAATTATCATTTTCTATGCCTGTTTTGGTCGTAGAAAATGTTCTAAATCTACACCAGTAAGGAAGCTGACGTAGATTTGGATGCGCCGAAGTTATGTAGAGGCAGGTGCCTCTATAAGGGGTTATTAAGACCGGCATCTAAAACACTGGTCCTAATAGATGGCCACCATACTTTACAGCAGCCACCATGGGCCATAGACCCAATAAACAGGAGCTGACTCATTGACTTCTAAGGGGGAGGTTTCTAGACATGCTCTGTGACCTGTGCAGAGGTCAGGAGGGAGTAGATAAGCTTGGATATCATCAGATTTTGGGTGTTTTTGGAGCTGATTTTGAGCTAGAGAAAGCATCAAAATCATCTGCAAAAAAACAGTGTGAACAGTCCCTAATTCTGTGGTGTCTTTCTTAGTTTTAAAGTGTTGCATTAAAGGAAATTTATCGAGTAGTCTGCGACAGCTTTAGACTGGCAGATTATCGAGAATGCGTGTTCGTAGAAATGTTCATTCAACATAATCTGTGTAAATGGGGCACAGACAGCTGAAGGCAGAGGTGCAATGCATAGCCATTCTTTGACACTCCAATTGTTCTTTTCTGATCCTTGTAGAGTCAGATTTCCTTTGGAGGTGGAAACCTAATGCTCTTCTTTATAAAGCAGGTAATTCAATGCAGACTGTACAGCTCACGGTCAGCTCAAGTGTTCTCTGCGATAAGCTATGAGGTTTCATAGCAACATAAGAAGAACAAATAAAAGCACACCTGCGTTCTGCAAACCATTTTCTGCTGCTGACAGCAGCACTGTGAAGAATAGGAAGAGGACACAGGTAGGAGAATATTTCCTGATGTTCTAGCCCATGGTATTGATTTTGTTACTGTATCAGAGTGAGTTGCTCATCTTCTGCTTGGTTGTCTTGTCTATATTTAGCTGTGATGGCTTTTCTTTCTTATCCTCTCTGTTTTTTAGCAGGAACGCTGGGTCTTCTAAGTGACCTATCGATGCAGCACTAGCAGCCAAGGATTACTGTGCTGTCACATACCCTCTTCTACAGCTGTTTAAAACTAGAAACTGCAAAAGAAGGAGGAGCGCACATAGGTAGGACAACTGGATACAAGGGCAAACCCCGATTGAAGGCTTACCTGTTGGTCTTGTCCTAGAGGCACAACACTCAGAAGGGCATAGAAAACCACCACCGGCTGCTGCGCTTAAATATCGGGTGCCAGGGTTGGGCCAATTGTAGAAGTCCAGGAAAAGGGAAACGCGTTACTCACACTGCTCGTCTTGGTGGATAAGAACCAGGAGAAAAGCTGTAAGTATGAGCTTGATTAGATAGAGGGATAATGAGTTTTGCGGCCAGACAGATATTATTGTACTTGGTTCGATTTTGACAAAGGGCCCTGAAACGTGTTATTCCTATATCTTATAAAGCTCATACTTACAACCTTTCTCCTGGTTCTTTTCCACCAAGACAAGCAGCTTGAAGACCACAAACTGGGTACTACTGTTTAACCCATTAAGGACTCAGCCCTATTTTTTGGGGATGTTACAAGGCTTAGAAGTTTAGAAGCAAATTTTGAAATTTTTCAGAAATCTTCAAAATCCCACTTTTTATGGACCAGTTCAGGTTTGAAGTCATATTGTGAGGCTTAGATAATAGAAACCTCCCAAAAATGACCCCATTCTAGAAACTACACCCCTCAAGGTATTCAAAACTGTTTTTTCAAACTTTATTAACCCTTTAGGTCTTCCACAAGAGTTAATGGCAGATTGAGAAGCAATTTCGAAATGTCTATTTTTTTGAAAATTTTCCAATATAATCAATTTTTTCCAGGAATAAAACAAGGGTTAACTGCCAAACAAAACTCAAAATGGGTTGCCCTGATTCTGTAGTTTGTAGAAACACCCCACATGTGGTCATAAACTACTGTTTGGCCGAACGGGAGGATATAGAAGGAGGGGAACACCATATGGGTTTTGGAAGGCAGATTTTGCAGGACTGGTTTTGTTTATACCATGTCCCATTTGAAGCCCCCTGTTGTGCCCCTAGAATAGAAATTTTAAAAAAGTGACTCCATCTAAGAAAGTACACCCCTCAAGGTATTCAAAACTGGGTTTACAAACTTTGTTAACCCTTTAGGTGTTCCACAAGAGTTAATGGCAGATGGAGAAACAATTTAGAAATTTCTATTTTTTGGAAAATTTTCCAATATAATCAATTTTTTCCAGGAGTAAAACAAGGGTTAACTGACAAACAAAACTCAATATGGGTTGCCCTGATTCTGTAGTTTGCAAAAACACCCCATATGTGATCGTAAACTACTGTTTGGCCAAACGGGAGCACATAGAAGGAGGGGAACACCATATGGGTTTTGAAAGGCAGATTTTGCAGGACTGGTTTTGTTTATACCATGTCCCATTTGAAGCCCCCTGTTGCACCCCTTAAATAGAAATTTCTAAAAAGTGACTCCATCTAAGAAAGTACACCCCTCAAGGTATTTAAAACTGGGTTTACAAACTTTGTTAACCCTTTAGGTGTTCCGCAAGAGTTAATGGCAGATAGAGAAACTATTTCGAAATTTCAATTTTTTTGAAAATTTTCCGATATAATCAATTTTTTCCAGGAGTAAAACAAGGGTTAACTGACAAACAAAACTCAATATGGGTTGCCCTGATTCTGTAGTTTGCAGAAACACCCCATATGTGATCGTAAACTACTTTTTGGCCGAACGGGAGCACATAGAAGGAGGGGAGCACCATAAGGGTTTTGGAAGGCAGATTTTGCAGGACTGGTTTTGTTTATACCATGTCCCATTTGAAGCCCCCTGTTGCACCCCTAGAATAGAAATTTCAAAAAAGTGACTCCATCTAAGAAAGTACACCCCTCAAGGTATTCAAAACTGGGTTTACAAACTTTGTTAACCATTTAGGTGTTCCACAAGAGTTAATGGCAGATGGAGAAACTATTTCGAAATTTCTATTTTTTGGAAAATTTTCCATTATAATCAATTTTTTCCAGGAGTAAAATAAGGGTTAACTGACAAACAAAACTCAATATGGGTTGCTCTGATTCTGTAGTTTGCAGAAACACCCCATATGTGGTCGTAAACTACTGTTTGGCCGAACGGGAGCACATAGAAGGAGGGGAACACCATATGGGTTTTGGAAGGCAGATTTTGCAGGACTAGTTTTGTTTATACCATGTCCCATTTGAAGCCCCCTGTTGCACCCCTAGAATAGAAATTTCAAAAAAAGTTACTCCATCTAAGAAAGTACACCCCTCAAGGTATTCAAAACTGGATTTACAAACTTTGTTAACCCTTTAGGTGTTCCGCAAGAGTTAATGGCAGATAGAGAAACTATTTCGAAATTTCAATTTTTTTGAAAATTTTCCGATATAATCAATTTTTTCCAGGAGTAAAACAAGGGTTAACTGACAAAC
The DNA here is from genome assembly GCF_014858855.1 of Bufo gargarizans. Classification (NCBI taxonomy): domain Eukaryota; kingdom Metazoa; phylum Chordata; class Amphibia; order Anura; family Bufonidae; genus Bufo; species Bufo gargarizans. The sequence goes on along the minus strand of NC_058087.1, from coordinate 93,430,420 downwards.
AAAACTCAATATGGGTTGCCCTGATTCTGTAGTTTGCAGAAACACCCCATATGTGATCGTAAACTACTTTTTGGCCGAACGGGAGCACATAGAAGGAGGGGAGCACCATAAGGGTTTTGGAAGGCAGATTTTGCAGGACTGGTTTTGTTTATACCATGTCCCATTTGAAGCCCCCTGTTGCACCCCTAGAATAGAAATTTCAAAAAAGTGACTCCATCTAAGAAAGTACACCCCTCAAGGTATTCAAAACTGGGTTTACAAACTTTGTTAACCATTTAGGTGTTCCACAAGAGTTAATGGCAGATGGAGAAACTATTTCGAAATTTCTATTTTTTGGAAAATTTTCCATTATAATCAATTTTTTCCAGGAGTAAAATAAGGGTTAACTGACAAACAAAACTCAATATGGGTTGCTCTGATTCTGTAGTTTGCAGAAACACCCCATATGTGGTCGTAAACTACTGTTTGGCCGAACGGGAGCACATAGAAGGAGGGGAACACCATATGGGTTTTGGAAGGCAGATTTTGCAGGACTAGTTTTGTTTATACCATGTCCCATTTGAAGCCCCCTGTTGCACCCCTAGAATAGAAATTTCAAAAAAAGTTACTCCATCTAAGAAAGTACACCCCTCAAGGTATTCAAAACTGGATTTACAAACTTTGTTAACCCTTTAGGTGTTCCACAAGAGTTAATGGCACATGGAGAAACAATTTAGAAATTTCGATTTTTTGGAAAATTTTCCATTTTAACCCTTACTTTATTACTGGAAAATGGGTTAACAGCCAAACAAAACTCAAAATGGGTTGCCCTGATTCTGTAGTTTGCAGAAACACCCCATATGTGGTCATAAACTACTATTTGGCTAAACGGCAGGACATAGAAGAAGGGGAACGCCATATGGTTTTTGGAAGGCAGATTTTGCTGGACTGGTTTATTTACACCATGTACCCTTTCAAGCCCCCTGATGCACCCCTAGAGTAGAAACTCCATAAAAGTGACCCCCATCTAGGAAACTACGGGATAAGGTGGTTGTTGTTTTGGGACTATTTTAGGGGTAAATATGATTTTTTGTTGCTCTAAAACACTTTTTTGAGGCAAGGTAACCAAAAATTTTAATTCAAAAATTGTTTCTACATTCGCAATTTAGTTTTGTGGAACACCTAAAGGGTTAACATAGTTTGTAAAGTAACTTTTGAATACCTTGAGGGGTATAGTTTCTTAGATGGGGTCACTTTTTTGGAGTTTCTATTCTAGGCTACATCAGGGGGGGCTTCTAATGGGACATGGTGTAAAAAAAAAAACAGTCCATCAAAATCTGCCTTCCAGATACCGTATGGAGTTCCCTTCGTTCTGTGCCCTGCCGTGTGGCTATATATTTTATATTTTTAACACCGTTCATCCGAGGTGTTTGGTCAAAAGTTATTTGACGACTTTTACGCACGCGACGATGCCCAATATGTATGGCTCTCAGACTTTGGAGACACTAAGCAGGCATCCTAAAAACTGCGGCCCTCCAGATGTTGTAAAACTACAATTCCCACCATGCCCTGCTGATGGCTGTAGGTTGTCTGGGCATGCTGGGAGTTATAGTTTTACAACATCTGGAGGGCCGCAGTTATGCCTGATCTAAAACTAATATTTTTTGGGGGGAAGAAAATTGTTTCCGTGTCTCCAAAGTCTGAGAGACATAGTTTTTTATGTTCTCTAGTGGACTGTTGGGGATTATAAAAATGTTGTACTCCATGGAAGTGTGATACTCCCTGAAGCAATCGATAACGCAGAGGCCCGGATGATCGGGGCACGTGTCACACTGAGTGGTGGTGTCCTTCCGTATCCCCCTCTTGTGACACACTCTGCATCTTTTTTGGGTTCATCCCTTCTTTCCAGTATGGGGGACCACACCTGGAAAGTGTTGGCCAGGGACGATCCGGGCGCCTACAATTCCCGAGGTACTCCGGCCTGCTCTTTCCCGGTCCGAAAAGATCAGGTCTTTGAGAACTGCCTCATAGAACTGGAGGAATGTCCCTGTGCTGCCAGCGCTTCGGGATAGTACAAAAGAGTTGTACATGGCAACCTGTACCAAGTAAACCGCAACTTTTTTGTACCATGCCTGAGTTTTGCGCATGGCATTATATGGCTTAAGGACTTGATCAGAGAGATCAACTCCTCCCATATACCAATTGTAGTTGACGATACAATCGGGCTTGAGGACCGTTGCCGCGGTACCTCGCACAGGATCAGGGGTGGTGCTGTTACCGTGGATTGTGGACAGCATAAGGACCACAGGTTTCCAGTGGTAAGGGCACGGGTCTCACCCCTGGGGATAGGTACCTGGAGGGGGTGGGCAGGGAGGCCGCGTTGATTTTTCCGCACGGTCCCACAAGCGAACATGGATCTGGCGGCAAGGGACCTGAACAAGGGAATGCTGGTATAGAAGTTATCCACGTACAAGTGGTAATCGATATCCAGCAGTGGGTACATAAGGTCCCACACGAGTTTCCCGCTAACACCCAGAGTGGGGGGACATTCTGGGGGTTGAATACGGGAATCTCGCCCTTCGTACACACAAAATTTGTAAGTGTACCCTGAGGTACTCTCACAAATTTTGTATAGCTTCACTCCATACCTCACCCGCTTTGTGGGAATATATTGGCGGAAACTGAGTCTCCCCTTGAACGCAACGAGAGACTCATCAACCGCGACCTCCCTTCCAGGTACGTAGGCCTCTATGAATTTGGCCCCAAAGTGATCGATGACCGGCCGTATCTTATACAGACGGTCATAGGCAGGATCACCTCGGGGGGACATGCTGCATTATCGGAATAATGCAGTCATTTCCGGATGGCCTCAAACCGGGGGACGTGTCATGGCCATACTGTACAGTGGGGTCTGGTATAGGAGTGGCAGGGGGGGTCTGGGGTCTGATAGATGGATCAAAGAAAGTTTAGGGTAAAAGTTCATTTTTTTTCCTAACTTTTCCCTTCTTTCCCTTCCTAATGGTGCCTCTCCCTCACTGACCCTAACCTACCTGGGTGAGGGATAACGATTAGGGGGGGACAGGAGCTGGTGCTAAACGGTGCTGCACGGTGAGGGTGCTGGACAGGAAGAGGAGGGGAGAGAGGAGCGCAGGAAGTTTGAATCTTGCACCTCTCTCCCCTGCACCAATCAGCACCAGGGCCAGCACCGCCTCTTCAAATCTTCGTACTGTGATTGGTGGTGTGTAATCACACCACGATCGCAGTCTTTTTCCGGTTCATCGGGTCACAGGACACCCGAATGGACCAGAAATGCAGAAAACAGCAGGTCTGAATTGACCTGCGGTTTTCTGCGATCGCCGATACGGGGGGGTCAAATGACCCCCCCGCGTTGTTACGGGATGCCGGTTGAATGATTTCAGCCGGCATCCCGTTCCAATTACCCCCCGCGGCGCCGGAAACACAAATTAAAGCCATGACGTACCGGTACGTCATGGGTCCTTAAGGATTCAGGATCCATGCTGTACCGGTATGTCATGGGTCCCTAAGGGGTTAAGAGAAATTGCTTAAGGAGAATCTGTCAGCTACTTCCACTATATGTAAGCAACGCCAATGCAATGTAGATCCGCAACATCGTTTATTAGTTTTATCCGTACTTTAAAACTCCAGACAGTGTACAGTATTTGGTATTCAAATAAGGTCCAAAGTGTCCAGCAGGCCGTCACCAGCAGTTTCAAGAGCCCACGACCGCCTCCTCCAAGCGCCCAAACCCACCTCTCGCATGAGCCAAAGACTGCTTCTTCATCTCTAGCATTACCTACCCAGTTTCCACTTTTCCCCTCTTCTTAGATGGCACTGTTTCCCTTAAACTCTACCTGCAGCTTTAGAGGAGCAGCTCATGCGCTATACCTGCAGTGAGTCCGATGCGTACTGCAGGGAAGGCAGTGCACAGGCTCAGGCAGATTCACAATCTGCACCTGTGCAAGTTTTCACCTGACGTTATGGATGCAGTTGAAGGGAAATAGTGAGGTCTAAGAAGAAATATGGAGTAGACAATACAGCGGAGGTAATGCTACAAATGAAGAGGCGGTCTTGAAAGGGTTGGTGATGACCTGCTGGGCACTTTGGAACTCATTTATGTACCAAATAAAGTACATTTTCTTGAGTTTGAAAGTACAGATAAATACCAAACTGGATTTTAATTGCCGGTCCAGATTTATGGCAGCACCTGGCTCTCCTTAAATAGGCAACTGGGCTCAGCAGCAGGATTTCTGTGTTGGGATCTGAGGCTTGGTTCCATGTTAAAGGGATGAGTCCCTTGGGCAGAGGAAACAGGCCTCCTAAAGCCTGCCATGGACTGCTGGTGGCAGAACTGACATCAATGTGACTTGTCTTATATGAACTTTGCAATTTGTATGAAGTAACACCAATATGTACTTTCCATTGTGTGTAAAGTAAACACCAAGACTGCTAAGTAACACATTGTTTTGTGCATTTGCCTCAAGTGTGAATAAACACTGAAGTTTTGCGTTAAGAACTTGTCTTTTGCCTCTGTACTGCGTCTGCTTACCCTAGCTACCAGAGTGAAACCCCACAATTGTTGGAGGATGCGGGCAAGCGCAGTGAGGTAGGCGTGATCGCCGAATTATTGTTGTTTTTCATTTTTGCTTCGGGCACGGTTGTATGTCTTGCATTAAACACGCTAAATTTCAACCCGTGACCCTCGACAGAATGGAGGCCATAATAAAGGTTCTTGTATAGGCTAACCAGCAGAAGCGAGAAACCAACCTGCAACAACGGGAAGCTAACAGGCAGCAGCAAGAAACAAACCAGCTGCTGTTACAACACGTGATGGCTATACAGACGGCAGGAACATCCCAAAATGTCCATGATGTCCGGAAAGCGGTCTGTGCGGTAATCCCAAGATGACAACCTTAAATGACGTAGAAACCTACCTTGAGACGTGCGAGAAGGTGGCAACAAGGGAGAAACTACTCCGAGACCAGTGGGCTGAGGTCTTCGCTTCGTTCCTGGCATCCGATTCTCAGCGGGTGTATTTCGACTTGCCGGACGATCAAGCGGGTAAGACAGGGTCAGGGTCTGTACTCGGGAAATTGGCGGTGCAGGGGGGAAGGGGGGCCCTCACTGAGCACAGGATTAACAAAGGATTAAGGGTACTTTCACCCTAGCCTTTTTCTTTTCCGGCATAGAGTTCCATCACAGGGGATCTATACCAGAAAATAACTGATCAGGCACATCCCCATGCATTCTGAATGGAGAGTAAGCCGTTCAGGATGCATCAGGATGTCTTCAGTTCAGTAATTTTGACTGATCAGGACAGAGATAAAACCACAGCATGCTACGGTTTTATCTCCGGCGAAAAAAACGGAAGACTGGATCCAGCATTTTTCCCCATAGAAATGTATTAGTGTATTAGGGTATTCAAAATACCGGAATGCTGACCTACGCAGACCGGTAAGAATGTGATTGAAAATAAAAGACGGATCCGTCTGTCCGCATGACAAGCGGAGAGACGGATCTGTTCTTGCAATGCATTTGTGAGACGAATCTGACGATGGAACTGCTTGCCGGAACACACTGCCGCAAGTGTGAAAATAGCCTTCAGCTTTGAATCATTTGAGCGGTGCAGTTTCTAAAATAGCAATCATACCAACATAAAATGAACATAGGGCGTCTGTTAATTATTAACTGTTTAGTGAGGTATGAATATCTAAATTAGGGCTCATGCACACAACCGTATGTATTTTGCGATCCACAAAAAATATGGATGAGATCCATGTGCATTCTGTATTATGGGAATGGAACAGCTGGCCCCTAATAGAACAGTACTATCCTTGTCTGTGATGCGGACAATAATAGGGCATCTATGTGGAATGGACATACGGAAATGGAATGCACACAGAATAACTTCTTTTTTTTGTGTGTGTGCAATTAGTGCCCCCTTCAAGAATTATTGGCACACAGTGCTCTAAAAAAATAACTGCGCCCAGACACTAATAGTATAAAGATAATGTCCCCCAATAATTGTGCTAAACTGATACTGTGCCAGGGTGCCCAAAGTAACAGTCCTCCCCAAAATCCCACCAATAGAAATAATTCTCTGCCAGAGCACACTTAGCAGTAATAATGCCCCTATAGTGCCCATATTAGTAATCAGGGCCATCTTTAACAAGGGGCAAAAGGGGCAGTTGCCCTGGACCCAGTTGCTCCTGAGGGGCCCAAGGCAGCTGCCTCTTGAGCCCTGCTAGCCACTGCCCCGGCAGTCAGGCTGTCAGCTACACAGGGGGCGCTGCCATGCCATGCCTGCCGGCACTCCAGGCAGCGTACTGTGAGAGCTGTGATTCTCTCGGAGCTTAGATGACATCATCATCATGTGACCAGTAACCTAGCAATATCACTGGTCACATGGCTATGAAGTCACCAAGGTCCTTTCTACCAGGAGTGTTGCTGTAGAACTGTGGAGCTTTTTTTGTGAAGATGCGACCAACATACATTTAGGTCTCTCAGGAGGTGACCACGCTATTGTATTAATAGAAAAATTTCAAAGGTATCTCGGACCTTACGTGGCTCTTTATTCCTCTCTGACTAGTTACATAAAACTTAAACTTTTATTAGATTCTCATTAAAATATCCTATTTTCATCAGGAAAGAACACCATTAAAATTCCTCGAAATATGGAGTGGGATTCTGTGTTTTGTGCTTTCAAATACATTCACTTTTGCCAATACACAGCCTCTTTTGGAGGTGCCTGATACTTCTCAGGTATTTCCTCCTTTCTTCTACTTATCTATCCAGCTTGGCTTATACCTATATCTCAGCTGTGTATTTAGCTGTGTAAATCTCCTATCTATAATCCCTGTCTCTCCAACCTCAAACTAAAAACGAAATACTGCTTCCCTAGAATATGGAGATGAGCGGTTCCACAATGGAAGCCTTTTTTGGGCGGCCTGGGGGGCAATTGCCTCCCTGCCCCCCATCCCAGCCCGCCCCTGGTATCATAGAGCTCCGGCTAATAAAACATTGCTGGTTGACACTTACAATGTAAGGACATATAGTCACTCGATAGCACTATACTCTGTATTTTAAGAGTGGTTGTGTGTACCTATAGTTCCTGCAGCCCATTAATCATTGTGCTGGAAATTACTGTTTTACAAAACCAGATGCCGACCCCCACCCCCTGTATTGGGGGTCATTAACTACACAGGGACACTGTTATGGGGGGATCTGTGGATCGCCCCATAGCAGTGTCATGCCATCCACAGATGCCCCCATAGCAGTGCCATCCACAGATCCCCATAACATTGCCACCCACAGATCCCCATAACCGTGTCATCCACAGATCCCCCATAACAGTGTCAGCCACATACACCCATAACAGTGCGTCATCCACAGATCCCCTATAATAGTGTCATTCACAGACCACCATTATTTCAAAACCCACCAAAGCACACCTTTTGGTTCAAAATATTTTTTTGCTTATTTTTTTCTCAAAAACCTAGGTGCGTCTTTTAGGGCGAAAAATACCGTAACCCAAAAATCCCAGATATTCACTTTACAGGTAATAGTAACTTAAAATGTAGTTTCACAAATGCCAGACGTCTAGCTAGCAAAATGGGGGAGCTGGATGCTATGGTACTAGAAGAACACATAGATGTAGTTGGTGTGGCTGAGACATGGTTGGATTCTTCGCATGACTGGGCTGTTACTATTAAAGGCTTTACACTATTAAGGAAAGACAGGGTCAATAGAAAAGGTGGTGGTGTGTGCCTGTATGTGAGGAGTGATCTGAAGACAAATGTGGAAGAGGCAATTGTGGGTTAGGATGTGGAAACCTTATGGGTGGAAGTTGAAGTGATATAAACAATGAAAAAATAAAACTCAGTGTAATCTATAGACCCCCTAACATCACAGAGGAAATAGAAATACAAATGTATAACCAAATAGAGCGGGCCGCACAGGCTGGTACAGTGGTCATAATGGGAGATTTTAACTTTCCAGACATTGACTGAGGTCATGGTTCTGCCTCAACTGCAAAGGGGAGAAGATTCCTCAACTTGCTGCAGGACAACTTTATCGGCCAGTTTGTAGAAGCTCCCACTAGGGGCAATGCTCTGTTGGATCGGGTAATTTCTAATGATGCAGAGCTTGTTGGTAATGTTACTGTTCGAGAAACACTAGGTAATAGTGACCACAATATAATTATATTCCCCCTAAACTATAAAAATCAAACTCTGTCAGGCAGAGCAAAAACACAACATTTTTAAAAGGCTAATTTCCCTGGGTTGAGGGCAGCATTTCAGGGCATAGATTGGGAGCAGCTACTGTCACATAATAATACTGAGGATAAATGGGAGAGCTTTAACCTCTTATGGACATAGGGCGTACAGGTATGCCCTGATGTCCTGGTACTTAAGGACACAGGGCGTACCTGTACGCCCTGTGTATTTTCGATCACCGCCGCGCGGCGGGCGGCGATCGGAGCCCTGTGCCTGCTCAAATCATTGAGCAGGCACTTGGGGCAAATGCGCCGGGGGGTCCAGTGACCCCCCATGTATGCGATCGCAGAAAACCGCAGGTCAATTCAGACCTGCGGTTTTCTGCGTTCCCGGGTTATTCGGGTCTCTGAAGACCCGATAATCCGGAACAGGATGGTGATGGTGGGGTGATTTCACCCCACCAATCACCATCCAGCGAACCTGAGTGGTGATGGTGACATCACCACTCAGGATCGCTTCTGATTGGTCTGTGGGCGGTCCGGCGGGATATTCAAAAGATGCAGGCACTCCTCTCCTCCTCCTTTTGTGTTCCGGAGCCGAGGAGAGAGGAGCTGCCTGCACGTGTGTCCACCATTGCTGCCAGCACCCCGATCTGTGACCCCAGGTCCCGATCTGTGCCACCAGCACCCCCCATCAGGTACATAGGGAAAGCATAGGGAAAGTTTGGGTTAGGCAGGAAAAAAAAAGGGAAAGTTAGTTTTTGCAGTTTATTGCATCATCCTAAGTTAGGGCGTCTGGGGTCCACAGCACAGCTGTGTGACCCTAGACCCCCCAGGGGTGCTGCCGCTTGCAGGGGTGCTGCTGCTTTTTTGGGGTGCAGTTTTTTTTTGTGTGTACGCTGACTGTGGCCGGCACTCCTAGTGTCCGGCCACTGTTAGCGCATTGCACACCCCACCGCTGATTAACTTCGGACGGTTGATCAGTGGTTTTGAATTTTTTTCCCCACATTTTTTGCCCTTTTTTTTAGTTTTTTTTCTTTCTGTTAGTTTTAGGGTTAAGTCCGCGAACACCCGTGCCCCCCCCCACACACACACACACCAAATAAAGATTTCCACACACGCAGATATACACGCAGACACACACTCCCCTATGGCCCGCCGGATGTTCTCGGCCGAGGAGGCATACACCCAGCTTGCCTCCAACTCCGAGAGTCCCAGTGAGGATGAGGATGACCCCACATTCCTGTTGACATCCGCGTCCTCCTCATCATCTAGCGATGATGAATAGCCCCCAAGGCGGGGGAGACGCCGCCAGGCGGAGCAAGGGGATCGCCATGTTAGGGACCCTGTGGCCCACCCTAGTACGAGCAGCTCTGGGGCTTGTACTGGTTTCCCGGCCCACCAGTTAAATCCACCGGAGCACCCTGCCGGTGAACTTGTCTGGTGTAGCCCAGAGCGATACGAGCCCGTGATTCCTGATTTTGTAGGCCAATCAGGAATCCAGATTTCCACAGTGGGCTACACTGAATATTACTTTTTTTTGTTATTTTTTCAGTGACCCACTGGCAAATCTGATGGTGGAGCAGACGAATCTGTACGCCCAACAGTTCGTCGCTCAACAACCGAGCTCCTTTTTGGCCAGGCCCAGTGGCTGGACGCCGGTCAGTGCAGCTGAAATTAGGACATTTTGGGGCCTCGTGCTGCATATGGGCCTGGTCAAGAAACCCAGTGTCAGGCTGTAATGGAGTGGGGACGTCCTATACCAGACCCCACTTTACAGTACGGCCATGACACGCTCCCGGTTTGAGGCCATCCGGAAATGTCTGCATTATTCCGATAATGCAGCATGTCCCCCCGAGGTGATCCTGCCCATGACCATCTGTATAAGATACGGCCGGTCATCGATCACTTTGGGGCCAAATTCATGGAGGCCTATGTACCTGGAAGGGAGGTCGCGGTTGATGAGTGTCTCATTGCGTTCAAGGGCAGACTCATTTTCCATCAGTATGTGCCCTCCAAGCGGGCGAGGTATGGCGTGAAGCTATACAAAATTTGTGAGAGTACCTCAGGATACACTGACATATTTCGTGTATACGAGGGGCAAGATTCCCGGATTCAATCCCCAGAATGTCCCCTCACTCTGGGTGTTACCGGGAAACTTGTGTGGGACCTTATGTACCCACTGCTGGATAAGGGTTACCACCTGTACGTGGATAACTTTTATACCAGTATCCCCTTGTTCCAGTCCCTTGCCGCCAGATCCACGTCCGCTTGTGGGACCGTGCGGAAAAATCTACGCGGCCTCCCTGCCCACCCCCTCCAGGTACCTATCCCCAGGGGTGAGACCCGTGCCCTTACCACTGGAAATCTGTTGCTGGTCAGGTATAAGGACAAGAGGGATGTCCTTATGCTGTCCACAATTCATGGTAACGGCATCACCCCTGTCCCTGTGCGAGGTACCGCGGCAACGGTCCTCAAGCCCGATTGTTTTGTAGACTACAATCGGTATATGGGAGGAGTTGATCTCTCGGATCAAGTCATCAAGCCATATAACGCCATGCGCAAAACCCGGGCATGGTACAAAAAAGTTGCGGTCTATTTGGTACAGGTTGCCATGTACAACTCTTTTGTACTATCCCGAAGCGCTGGCAGCACAGAGACATTCCTCCAGTTCTATGAGGCAGTCCTCAAGGCCCTGATCTTTTCGGACCGGGAAAGAGCAGGCCAGAGTACCTCGGGAACTGTAGGCGCCCGGATCGTCCCTGGCCAACACTTTCCAGGTGTGGTCCCCCATACTGGAAAGAAGAGACAAACCCCAAAAAAGTGCAGAGTGTGTCGCAGGAGGGGGATATGGAAGGACACCACTACTCAGTGCGACAAGTGCCCCGATCATCCGGGCCTCTGCAGTGATGGTTGCTTCAGGGAGTATCACACTTCCATGGAGTACTAAATTTGAATCCCAATTTAGCACTGACATCGGATAAAAAAAAAAACTGGTTCCCAGACTTGAGACACCCCAAAAAACTAAAATAATTTATTAAAAGTAGACATATTTGGTATCGCCGTGTCGGTAATAATCTCCTCTATAAAAATACCCCATGACCAAACCCCCCAGATTAACACGGTCCAGAAAAAAAATATATAAAGGTGCAAAAGAAGTTTTTTTTTGTCACCTTACATAATAAAAAGTTTAATAGCAAGCGATCGAAAAGTCATATAGCCCCCAAAATAGTGCCAATAAAACTGTAATTTCATCCCGCAAAAAATGAGCCCCCACATAAGATAATCGAATAAAAAAAAAAAAATGACACTTAGACTTTAGAGATACCCCAAAAAAAAAATTGTATCAAAAAGGATAATATAGTCAAAAGACTAAATAATTGTAAAAAAAGCTGACTTATTAGGTATCGCCACGTCCATAAGAATCTCCTCTATAAATATATCCAATGACCCAACCCCCCAGATTAACACGGTCAAAAAAAAATAAAAAAATAGGTGCAAAAAAAGAATTATTTTTTGTCACCTTACATAACAAAAAGTTTAATAGCAAGAGATAAAAAATTAATATAGCCCCCAATAAAACCGTCATCTCATCCCGCCAAAAATAAACCCCCACATAAGATAATCGGATAAAAAAATAAATAAATGACACTTGGTATCGCCACATCCGTAAGAATCTCCTCTATAAAAATATCCCATGACCTAACCCCCCAGATTAACACGGTTAAAAAAAAAAAAAAAAAAAAAAAAACTGTGCCAAAACCTCTATTTTTTGCACTTTTCCATTTCAATCCATTTTTCCCAATAACAAAACAAGGGTTAACAACCAAACAAAAGTTAAAATTTATTACCCTGATACTGCAGTTTACAGAAATGCCACATTTGTGGTCATAAACTGCTGTATCAGTAAAAGGCATGCCGCAAAAGGAAAGGACCGATATGGTTTCTGGAAGGCCGATTTTGATGGCCTTTTTTATTGACACCATGTCCCTTTTGAAGCCCCTCTGATGCCCCCCTAGAGTAAAAACTCCCTAAAATTGACCCCATCTAAGAAACTACACCCCTCAAATTTATGGCAAATGGAGATGTAATTTCAGAATTTCAATTTTTGGTAACCTTGCCTCACAAAAATGTAATATGGAGCAACCAAAAATCATATTTACCCTAAAAATAGTCCCCCCAAAAATGCCGCCTTATCCTGTAGTTTCCAAAATGGGGTCACTTTTAGGGAGTTTCTACTCCAAGGGTGCATCAGGGGGGTTGAAACATGACATGGTGTAAATAAACGGTCCATAAAAATCAGCCTTCCAAAAACCAAACGACGCACCTTTTACTCTATGCCCTGCTGTGTGGCCGTACAGTAGTTTACGGCCACATATTGGGTGTTTCTGTAAACGGCAGAGTCAGGGCAATAAAGATACAGTCTTGTTTGGCTGTTAACCCTTGCTTTGTTAGTGGAAAAAATGGGTTAAAATGGAAAATTAGGCAAAAAAATGAAATTATCAAATTTCATCCCCATTTGCCAATAACTCTTGTGCAACACCTAAAGGGTTAACGATGTATGTAAAATCAGTTTTGAATACCTTGAGGGGTGTAGTTTCTTAGATGGGGTCACTTTTAGGGAGTTTCTGCTCTAGGGGTGCATCAGGGGGCTTCAAATGGGACATGGTGTAAATAAACCGGTCCATAAAAATCAACCCTCCAAAAACCAAACGGCGCACCTTTCACTCTACGCCCCGCTGTGTGGCCGTACAGTATTTTACGGCCACATATTGGGTGTTTCTGTAAACGGCAGAGTCAGGGCAATAAAGATACAGTCTTGTTTGGCTGTTAACCCTTGCTTTATTAGTGGAAAAAATGGGTTAAAATGAAAAATTAGGCAAAAAAATGAAATTACATCCCCATTTGCCAATAACTCTTGTGCAGCACCTAAAGGGTTAACAACATATGTAAAATCAGTTTTGAATACCTTGAGGGGTGTAGTGTCTTAGATGGGGTAATTTTTGGGTGCTTTCTATTACATAAGCCTCGCAAAGTGACTTCAGACCTGAACTGGTCCCTAAAAATTGAGTTTTTGTACATTTCTGAAAAATTTCAAGATTTGCTTCTAAACTTCTAAGCCTTGTAACATCACCCAAAAATAAAATATCATTGCCAAAATAAAAAAAAATTTGGGGACTTAATTTTACCAGTGTCATGAAGTACAATATGTGATGAAAAAAACAATCTCAGAATGGCCTGGATAAGTCAAAGCGTTTTAAAGTTATCAGCACTTAAAGTGACACTGGTTAGATTTGCAAAAAACTGGCCTGGTCCTTAAGGTGAAATGAGGCTGTGCCCCTAAGGGGTTAAATCCACATGGAGTAATTGCACAAAAAAATTATTCCTTTAGGTAACAAGTATAAATGGCTAAAATTACACCCCCCCCCCCCATGACTTACAGCTACTGTGAAAAGGGCAAGCTACTGTGAAAAGTGCAATAAAAGACAAAAAAAACTAATCTGAGGGGTCAGCTGTAGCGTTTGAAGATTACAAAGGGCTTAATAAAATCTGTAAAGAGGAGATAAAATTGGCAAAAATGCAAAACGAACAGCAAGTTGCAAAAGAGAGCAAAACAAATCCCAAAACATTCTTTAAATATATAAATGCTAAAATACCTAGGTCCAAGCAGGTAGGTCCCCTAAATAATGGTAAAGGGGGGTTTGTCACTGAAGATAAGGAAAAGGCAGAGTTACTAAATGTTTTTTTTTTAGCTTTGTATATACATAAGAAGAGAAATTAGCTGATATCTGTGGCGCCGGGGTTGTTAGTACATCCAGTAATATACTCAATTGGCTAACTAGATATGGTCCAAGATAAGTTGAATAAGGTAAATGTGAACAAGGCTCCGAATCCAGATGGATTACATCCAAGAGTGCTTAAAGAGCTCAGTTCAATCATTGCTGTGTCCCTGCTTATAATTTTTAAAGATTCTCTAGGTACTGGTACAGTGCCAAGTAATTGGCACAAGGCAAATGTGGTGCCCATATTCAAAAAAGGATATTGGTCCTCCACAGGTAATTATAGACCTATAGGCTTGGAAAGTATAGTCTGTAATTGGATTGAAAACTGGTTGAAGGACCGTGTCCAGAGACTTGTGGTCAATGATTCCTATTCAGAAAGGTCCTGGGTTATAAGTGGTGTACCCCAAGGTTCAGTGCTGGGCCCTCTATTATTTAATTTATTTATTCATTATGTCGAGGACAGGATTAATAGCACCATTTATATTTTTGCAGATGACTCCATGCTATGTAGTACTGTATAGTCTATGGAAGATGTCCATAAGCTAAAAGCTGACTTGAACACTCTGAGTGATTGGGCATCAACTTGGCAAATGAGGTTCAATGAGGATAAATGTAAAGTTATGCATCTTGGTAGTAATAATCTCTGTGCTTCATATGTCCTAGGGGATGTAACACTGGGTGAGTCACTGATAGAAAAGGATTTGGGTGTCCTTGTAGATGTTCATGTACAGAAAAGAAGTATCCAGCACCAACTGTGAAAGATTTTCGGTCCGGTCTTTATTTCACCAAAAGGACATATACAAATTCAGTGACACCTCCTCCCCTTCTCCCCCGATTTACGCGTTTCGAACACTTCTGTTCTTAATCATAATCAAATGTGTCTGTTCTGCCATGAACTTAAATAGGCTTAACCCCCCCTCCAACATGGGGGGAGGAGGGGGCCGGACCTAATCATTGGCGCATCAGACACCTGTTCAAACATATGCACCTGTGATATATAAAATTCAGAAATCTATAACAAGGGAGGTTCGGTGGTGGTGCTGGACAGGGCTTCCTACCATCAGCAGATGTTGGAGGTTTTGTCTGACAACACCACGTACTGAAAATTAAAACATAACCCCCTACCCAAATATAAGGAAGAATTAGTTTCCATTTTGGACAAAGGGAAAGATAGAGGCTTCATCAGCCATAAACAATATGCATTTCTGAATGTCGACTCACCAATCACACCAATCATACATGGTCTTTCAAAGGTACATAAAGGCATTAATCCTCCCCCATTACAACCCATAGTATCAAGTATTTGATCCTTAATGGAAAAAAATCAGTGAATAGTTGGATTCAGTGTTACAGCCACTAGTTAAAAGAATTCCTGGCAATATCAGAGACACCACTGATGTGCTCAGATACATGTATGATTTAAAGTGGCAGAGAGAATACACATAGTTAACTTTGGATGTGGTTTCACTGTATCCATCCATTCCCCATGTGATTGCCCTTCTAGCATTAGAATGCCACCTACATAAGTATAGTAAACATTTGCATATGTTTATAGATTTTATTTTGGAAATAACATCATACCTGTTAACGCACAATTACTTTTCATTCGATGGGGTTTTCTATGTTCAGACTGCAGGAGTATAAATGGGGGCCAAATTCTCCCCTTCTTTAGCCAACCTTACTATGGCTTATTGGGAGGAAAGGTACATCTTTTCGGTGGACAATCACTTCTCTGGGTCCCTGGTCTGGTATGGCAGATACATTGACGATCTGCTCCTTATTTGGGGTGGCGATGTGTCTGCCATACCGGACTTTATAACATATGTTAATGACAATACATACAACCTAAAATTAGTCCATATACATGACACTGAGACTGTCAACTTTTTTGATTTAAGGTTGATAGGGATCCCAGACCAAATAATACATTCCGAAACACACCGCAAGGAAATACAGTCTCATCCCACCCATACAATCAAAGGAATAGAGATGTCGCAAACATAAAATGTTCCGTTCGCGAGGACGAACGCGAATTTCTGCAAATGTTCGCGAACGGGCGAACCGCCATTGACTTCAATAGGCAGGCGAATTTTAAAACCAACAGGGACTCTTTCTAGCCACAGTAGTGATGGAAAAGTTGTTTCAAGGGGACTAACACCTGGACTGTGGCATACCGGAGGGGGATCCATAGCAAAACTCCCATGGAAAATTACATAGTTGACGCAGAGTTGGATTTTAATCCATAAAGGGCATAAATCACCTAACAATCCTAAACTTTTTTTGAACAATGTGGTTTAAAACATCCAGTGTGTGTATACGATCAGGTATGATGTTGTATTGATCTGGTAGTGTAAGGGTTATGCCCGCTTCACAGACATTGACAGACCAAACTCCCCATTTAATGCACCGCAAACAACCGCAAACAGTCCATTTGCCCAACAGCAAACTTCCCATTTGCACAAGGTTGGATACTAAGCTAGCCATGTCCCGTTGATGTCATTGAAGGTTTCTTCCTCCACCCAGCCATATACAACACCAAGGGTCCCCGAAAGGTGAATTGAATAGATTTTTCGAACGGGGAGATGGTTAAAAAAACTCCTCTTCCTCATAGTCCTCTTGCAGGGTTGCCGCAGATCCGCAAGCGATGATGACAAGGCTGTTTCTGATGGTGATGGTGACCACAACTCTTCCTCTTCACGCTCATCTACAGCCTGATCCAGCAGGGCACGCTCCAGGAAGAAAACAAATGGGATGACGTCACTGATGGTGCCTTCGGTGCGACTGACTAGGTTTGTCACCTCCTCAAAAAGATGCATGGTGCATGAGCATCCAGTAACGTGGCAAAAAAATTCCCAGCTCCGCAGAGGCTGTCCTAGCACCCCGGTCATACAAATACTCGTTGACGGCTTTTTCTTGTTGGAGCAGACGGTCGAACATTAGGAGTGTTAAATTCCAACGTGTCGGGCTGTCACAAATCAAGTGCCTCACTGGCATGTTGTTTTGGCGCTGAATGTCTGAAAAGTGCACCATGGCAGTGTAGAAATGCCTGAAATGGCCACACACCTTCCTGGCCTGCTTGAGGACGTCCTGTAAGCCTGGGTACTTAGACACAAAGCGTTGTACGATGAGATTCAACACATGTGCGATGCACGGCACATGTGACAATTTGCCCAAATTCAATGTCGCCAACAAATTGCTTCCATTGTCACACACCACTTTTCCGATCTCCATTTGGTGCGGGGTCAGCCACTGATCCACCTATGCGTTCAGGGCGGACAGGAGTGCTGGTCTAGTGTGGCTCTCTGCTTTCAGGCAAGTCAACCCCAAGACAGCGTGACATGTCGTATCCGGGATGTGGAATAGCCCCTGGGGAGCTGGGGGGATTCAGTTCATGTGCAGCCAGATGCCGCAGCAGAAGAGGACTCAGCCAAGGAGGTTATGGAAGAGGATGGAGTAGGAGGAGTAGAGGAGATGGCAGTAGGCCTGCCTGCAAGTCGTGGCGGTGTCACCAACTCCGCTGCAGAGCCACGTATTCCATGCTTGGCAGCTGTCAGCAGGTTGACCCAATGCGCTGTGTAGATTATATACAGTTGCAAGAAAAAGTATGTGAGCCCTTTGGAATGATATGGATTTCTGCACAAATTGGTCATAAAATGTGATCTGATCTTCAGCTAAGTCACAACAATAGACAATCACAGTCTGCTTAAACTAATAACACACAAATAATTAAATGTTACCATGTTTTTATTGAACACACCATGTAAACATTCACAGAGCAGGTGAAAAAAGTATGTGAACCCTTGGATTCAATAACTGGTTGACCCTCCTTTGGCAGCAATAACTTCAACCAAATGTTTCCTTTAGTTGCAGATCAGACGTGCACAACGGTCAGGAGTAATTCTTTACCATTCCTCTTTACAGAACTGTTTCAGTTCAGCAATATTCTTGGGATGTCTGGTGTGAATCGCTTTCTTGAGGTCATGCCACAGCATCTCAATCGGGTTGAGGTCAGGACTCTGACTGGGCCACTCCAGAAGGCATATTTTCTTCTGTTTAAGCCATTCTGTTGTTGATTTACTTCTATACTTTGGGTTGTTGTCCTGTTGCAACATCCATCTTCTGTTGAGCTTCAGCTGGTGGACAGATGGCCTTAGGTTCTCCTGCAAAATATCTTAATAAACTTGGGAATTCAGTTTTCGTTCGATGATAGCAATCCGTCCAGGCCCTGATGCAGCAAAGCAGCCCCAAACCATGATGCCCCACCACCATACTTCACAGTTGGGATGAGGTTTTGATGTTGGCGTGCTGTGCCTCTTTTTCATCTGTCCACAGAATATTTTGCCAATACTGCTGTGGAACATCCAGGTGCTCTTGTGCAAACTGTAAACGTGCAGCAATGTTTTTTTCTGGACAGCAGTGGCTTCCTCTGTGGTATCCTCCCATGAAATTAATTCTTGTTTTGTGTTTTACGTATCGTAGGTTCGCTAACAAGGATGTGCCAGAGACTTTTGTAAGTATTTAGCTGACACTCAAGGATTCTTCTTCACCTCATTGAGCAGTCTGCGCTGTGCTCTTGCAGTCATTTTTACAGGACGGCCACTCCTAGGGAGAGTAGCAGCAGTGCTGAACTTTCTCCATTTATAGACAATTTGTCTTATCGTGGACTGATGAACAGCAAGGCTTTTGGAGATACTTTTATAACCCTTTCCAGCTTTATGCAAGTCAACAATTCTTAATCGTAAGTCTTCTGAGAGCTCTTTTGTGCGAGGCATCATTCACATCAGGCAATGCTTCTTGTGAAAAGCAAACCCAGAACTGGTGCGTGTTTTTTATAGGGCAATAGGGCAGGGCAGCTGTAACCAACTCTTCAATCTTATGTCATTGATTGGACTCCAGTTGGCTGACACCTCACTCCAATTAGCTCTTGGAGATGTCATTAGTCTAGGGGTTCACATACTTTTTCCACCTGCACTGTGAATGTTTACATGGTGTGTTCAATAAAAACATGGTAACATTTAATTCTTTGTGTGTTATCAGTTTAAGCAGACTGTGATTGTCTATTGTTGTGACTTACATGAAGATCAGTTTCACTTTTGGGTGACCCTTCACTACGTGTTGAGACACAATTTTATTTTTATTTTACAAATGATCCGTAAGACCAATGGCTGTCTCTAGGTTGACACGTGTGATGATTTTCTAAATTAAAACATAACCTTTATTGTATTTAGATTATAAAAAATGTTCACACTGGGCTAACATTTAAAATTGTCAGCTTTAGCCTGCTGTCTGTGTGGTGATTTTTTATTATTATTCTGAGGTAATGGTGGCGTCTTGGGATTCTGGTGGAAATGCTGCTATCTGTCCAAATATTTGGATTAATTAGCCCTGTTTGGCTGCTTTGAATTTTGCAGCTGCTACAGTTGCTAGCTTATACCAGCTCTGTTGTGTCACAATGATGTGGTCGTCACAGTAGATGGTGTGTACACACTCCTCTCTATTGTTGACAGTGGCTTTAGCACAATTTACCAACATTCCCTTATCTGACTGCTGCTCAACTTCCTCCTATTAGTCAGTATACTGCAGGCTATCGCTGTTTAAAACACATGCTTTACAGCACTCTGCCCCCCGACATGTTTCGCCAATTTAACTTTGCGTCTTCAGGGGATCGGGCAGTCTGCTGCTGGAGTGGGCGTGACTCAAGCTTTTATAACCTTCCTAAGATGATGTCATGCTGATTGTATCCAGTCTGGATACATTTCGTGACCCACATGTTGCTTGGGCCTATCGGGGATCGTCTACTATGTTGCCATCGTTTCCGCCTACTTTTTGCGTCCAATAGCCTTCTCCGTCTCTTTTTCTATTTGCGCATGCACTTACTATAGTGCCGCCGGCTGGCCGTGCCTTCTACTGCGCATCTGCGAGGACTTGGGCTCAGCGCTCTCTTTGTGCGCTGAATCCGAGGGTGACGTACTTCCTATGCGCCTGCGTCCCTCTGTTGCTATGGTATCGCCGGCTGCTCATGACCTCTACTGCGCATCAGCGAACCTTAGAATCAGCGCTCCCGTTATGCACTGGACCTGAGGGGGACGGACTAGCTATGCGCCTGCGTTTCTCTATTGCATATTCTCCCTGGATTCGGTATCTAGGACTCATCACCTATAGAAGATATCTAAAGTGCACATTATCTGGCTGGCATCACTAATCTCTTTGACCAGTCATTACTTATATACATAGGTTACATAATTTATATATTGGATATTAATTGCGATTCTACCATTACTCAGACATCTGTAATTAGATTTTTGATATAATAGCTGCTCAATCTATTAGTGGCCTTTATCTGATTACTTGTTTTTACAAATATTAATTGAGATTTGATTACTAACTGTTGATAATTATTATTTATTATTAATACTTGATCCACTTTTTTATATATATATATATATATATATATATATAGAGTCTTCTTGTAACTGTTCATCATCTTGATTCACCTTAATGCTTCCTACTGGTCCTTTCCTACTGGTTCTGGACTATTCATTATTTATAAAGTGACCTTTTTCTTTTCTTTTTCCCTTTATTTAGATTTTGTTCCTTCTTATTTTCGCAATTTTTTTTATTTTTACCTTTTTGTTAGTTTTGTATTTATTGTTTTATGTTGATTATTTTTGTATTTATTTATTTTAATCTCTATGTTTACTAATTATTTTTTGTTTTTATTTTTAATTTCTAGGGGCTCACTTTAGATTGGTTCTACCTGCAAGATACTTCATCCGTCGGAGGATTCTCAGCTAGGTGAGTGTGCTGCTGTTTTGTGGACTTACATTTGGAGGCAGAAGATGGGGGGTGTAGACCCTCTATTTTTAACACATCCTTATGTTCCGTGTTTTTAGTCATAATTTTAAAGATACCCTGATATATAGCTGCTATCAGTCTCGCCCTATTTGCATGTTACTCTTATTTTTTTGTTGATGTTAATGTGTATATTTCATTACTTGTTCAGTAGACCAATATTAATTATACTGTATAAGTTCCTCTATGGAGGATACAAATGTGAACCCCTCATTCAGCCCATGGGGGGGCCAGGCTTTTGAGACGATGTATCCATCTCGTTTCTTCTTGCTGAAGTTTTCTGTCCAAATCTCCCATCCGCTGGCCCATCATCATTTTTTGAATTCCCCACACTGTCAATGTGTCTATGTTCCCTTTATGAACTGTTTTGACATGTCTTGATAGGGACGTATCAGATTCCATATTAATGGTGCTCAGGTGTTTCGATATACGCCGTCTTAATTCTTGGATAGTTTTTCCTATATATAATTTTGGGCACCCACATTGTATGGCATAAATTACCCCAGTGGATTTACAGTTGATGTATTCCCTAATTGTATATTTTTTGTTATCTACTGGATTGGTAAAGTCCTTTTTGGGCACCATTCTTGCACAGAAGGTGCATCCACCACAAGGATAAGAGCCTGTAGTGCTCAGCCATGTTTGTTTGCGTGATGTTTTCTCTAATGTATAATGGCACCAATTTATTTCTAAGATTGGGTCCCCTTCTATAGGTGATGGCTGTGTGGGGGGGGGAAATAATTTTTTTAAGTTCGTCATCTGCGAGTAAGATGTGCCAATGCTTGCTCAGTATATTCTGAATTTTGTTATATTGGCTATCATAATTTCCTATGCATCATACAATTTTTTTATTTTGTCGTTGATTTTTCACTTCAGAGAGTAATGCAATCCTATTGCTTTTTTTTAGCTTTATTATAGGCCCTATGTAATGTTTTTTTAGGGTAGCCTCTCTCCATAAATCTACCATATAGAAGTTTACACTCGTCTTCAAACGCGTCATCGGTGGAACAATTTCTCCTTGCCCGGAGGTATTGTCCTACCAGAATACCTCTTTTTAGAGGAGTTGGATGATGGCTATCCCAGTATAACAGATTATTTGTGGAAGTGGGCTTTCTATATATTGTAGTATCAATGCTGCCATTCCTGTCCAAGACAATAGTAAGATCTAAAAAGTTTAGCCTGTTGCTGTTGATCTCTGCTGTGAACTTGAGGCCTACCATATTGTTAATAAGTTTGTCAACAAAATTTTTAAATTGTGCTTCAGTGCCCTCCCATAGAATCAGGACGTCGTCTATGAAACAACCCCAAAATAAAATGTGCCTAGTGAAATCATTGTATTCTTCTGTGAAAACTATTCTCTCTTCCCACCACCCTAAAAATAAATTTGCGAAATTCGGTGCACATGTCGTCCCCATTGCAGTCCCGGTGATCTGTAAATAATACTTACTGTCAAAAATAAAATAATTGTGTGTTAATAAAAAGTGAAGTATAGATAAAACAAATTTATTGTGCTCATAATATTGTGTTCCTTTACTCTGTAAGTAGTATTTTATGGCCTCAAGATCAGATCACATTTTATGACCGATTTGTGCAGAAATCCATATCATTCCAAAGGGTTCACATACTTTCTCTTGCAACTGTACCTGCCCTGACCATGCTTTGCAGACCAGGTATCAGTGGTCAGATGGACCTTTGCCCCAACACTGTATGCCAGAGATGCCATGACTTCCTTTTCAATCACTGAGTAGAGGTTTGGGATTGCCTTATTTGAAAAAGAAAATTCGTCCGGGTAGCTTCCACTGTGGTGTCCCAATAGCGACAAATTTTTTGAAGGCCTCAGACTCCACCAGCTGGTATGGTAAAAGCTGGTGGGCTAAGAGTTCCGTCAAGCCAGCTGTCAGATGCTGGGCAAGGGGGTGACTCTGTGACATTGGCTTCTTAAGCTCAAACATTTTCTTTTACAGACACCTGACTGTGGGCAGATGAGATGGAACTGCTGAAGGTGAGAGGCGGAGTGGCGGGTGGTTGAGAGGGGGCAAGGAGGACAGCAGTGGTTGACGTGGCTGAAGATGCTGGACCAGGAGGAGGATGGTGGCTTTGAGCTTGTGTGCTGCTTCTACTCGTCATCATGTGTTGATCCCATGGGCGTTTGTGATGTGCGATCATGTGCCTTCGCAAAGCAGTTGTACCTAGGTGGGTGTTGGATTTCCCACGACTCAGTTTCTTTTGGCACAGGTCGCAAATGGCATTGCTGTTGTCAGAGGGAGACACACAAAAAGCTGCTGAGCTTTGCAATGACGGCATTCTGGTGGTGGCAACAGCATGCGTTGATTGGCAAGCTGTCTGGCTGACCCCGGGTGTCGATACATGCTGTCTGACTGTGCCACTAGCTCCTTGCGACGACCTCCCCCTGCTTCCAACTCGTCTCCTCCTTCTCTCTGTCTCCCCTTCTGAACTTTCCCCCTCTTCTTCTTCTCTTTGAGCAGGCACCCACATGGCATCCACAGACACATCGTCATCATCAACCACTTCACTTGTATCTGACACCTCAGCAAAGGAAGCAGCAGCGGGTACAACGACGTCCCTGTGTGTAATGCTGCCTGACTGAGACATATCCCTGTTATATACATCCCCTGGCAATAATGGTTGCGCATCACTAATTTCATCCAACTGATGTGTAAATAACTCCTCTGAGGGATCAAGTGAAGCGGCTGTGGTGGTAGTGGTGGTGGTGGCGGCGGGCGGGAGAGTGGTATCTTGAGAGGAGGTGACCAAAGCTGAGCTGGAGGAGGATAGTGCGTCAAGGTTCTTAGCGGAAGCTGTTGAAGATTGGGTGTCCTGTGTAAGCCAGTCAACTATTTTCTCAGAAATTTTTGGGGTTCAGGGTACATGGCCTCTGAACACTGGGCATTATTCCAGGGCCAGTGGAAATCACAGCACCACAACCACGACGGCCCCTGCGGGGTGGTCTGCCTCTGCCTGACATTGTTTTTTAGATAAGTGGTACTATGCGTGCAAGGTACTGTGCCACCCTATATAAGTTGTGGGCAGTGGGCACAGTACAGTCTGTGTGGGCCTGACACACACGGGCTTGCAATTTGCATAACATTTTTTAATATAATTTTTTTTATCTGCAAGGTATTTGAGTGAATGACACCCTGCAACGGTATGAGTGGAGGCCTAGCCAGTGGCCACACTACAGTCTATGTGGGCCTGACACACACGGGCTTGCAATTTGCAAATGTGATTATATCACAGAAATTTTTTAATATATATTTTTTATCTGCAAGGTATTTGAGTGAATGACACCCTGTAACGGTATGAGTGGAGGCCTAGACACTAGCCAGTGGCCACAATACAGTCTGTGTGAGCCTGACACACACAGGCTTGCAAATGTGATTATGTCACAGAAAAATGTTAAATATAATTTTTTTTATCTGCAAGGTATTTTCTGTCACACCCTGTATGAATGGTGTGCACGTGCTGTCTGTGACTGAGCCTGCAGCCTCTCACACACGGGCAGCCAGGCAACTGCAATATATATATATTTTTAAAAAAAAGCAGACTGATGTACCAGCCCTGAAAAGGGCTTTTTGGGGTGCTGTCAGGACGCTGTCCTTACAGCAGATGAGTCTGTGGACACAGAACAGTGCCCTTGACCTATTGAATCAGCAGCAGCAGCAGCAGCACTGTCCCTCCTCTCACTGTGAATGCAGCTTCCGAATGAATCTAAAATGGATGCTGTCCAGGAGGTGGGAGGGTCTGGGAGGTAGGGTCTGCTGCTGATTGGCTGGAATTTGTCTGTGAGGTACAGGGTCAAAGTTTACTCTAAGATGATGTATAGGGGGCGGACCGAACATCGCATATGTTCGCCCGCCACGGCGAACAAGCTATGTTCGCCGGGAACTATTCGCCGGCGAATAGTTCGGGACATCACTACAAAGGAATTCCTGTGGGAGAATTTGTACGTGCCCGCAGAAATTGCAGCACAGAGTTGGCATTTAATAGAGAATGTGAAATTATTTGGAAACGTCTGGAAATGAGGGGATATCCCCGTTGGATGCTTTCCAGGGGCCTTAATATTGCCAGAAATAAACTAAGATCAGATCTCTTGAGTAAAACATTAAATTATAATACAAATAATAATTATAGGAACAAAAATACTGGTGTAAACAAAAACATAGATAAAAAATAATAAAAACAAATGTAAATAATGGATGTTATACACCTACCATCAAACAAGACAGATAGTCCAAACCCACTCTTGTGCTAACATATAGCCGTCAATTTTCTGCAATAAAAAAAGTCATTGAGTAGTGTCTCCCCATTTTATATGAGGATAAGATACTCCGGGAAGTATTGAAGGATGGCTGTCGGATTGTGTCCAGAAGACCAAAAACTCTGGGCACAACATTTTTGCCATCTATGTATAAACCGGATTCCAAAAAAGTTGGGACACTAAACAAATTGTGAATAAAAACTGAATGCAATGATGTGGAGATGGCAAATGTCAATATTTTATCTGTAATAGAACGTAGATGACAGATCAAACGTTTAATCCGAGTAAATGTATCATTTTAAAGGAAAAATACGTTGATTCAAATTTTCACGGTGTCAACAAATCCCAAAATAGTTGGGACAAGTAACAATAAGAGGCTGGAAAAAGTAAATTTGAGCGTAACAAAGAGCTGGAAGACCAATTAACACTAATTAGGTCAATTGGCAACATGATTGGGTATAAAATGAGCTTCTCAGAGTGGCAGTGTCTCTCAGAAGCCAAGATGGGTAGAGGATCACCAATTCCCACAATGTTGCGCAGAAAGATAGTGGAGCAATATCAGAAAGGTGTTACCCAGCGAAAAATTGCAAAGACTTAGCATCTATCATCATCAAATGTGCATAACATCATCCGAACATTCAGAGAATCTAGAACAATCTCTTTGCGTAAGGCTCCATTAACACGTCCGTGGTGTGTTGCGGACCCGCAAATTGCGGGTTCGCAACACACCAGCCCGGCACCCCCATAGAAATGCCTATTCTTGTCCGCAAGCTGCGGACAAGAATAGGACATGTTCTATCTTTTGCAGAGCTGTGTGCTGTCTGCATCCATTCCGTCCCAATAGAGAATGAATGGGTCCGCACCCGTTCCACAAAATTGCGGAATGGATGCGGACACATTCTGCGGACGTGTGAATGGAGCCTTAGGGTCAAGGCCGTAATACCATACTGGATGCCCGTGATCTACGGGCTCTTAAACGAAACTGCACCACAAACAGGAATACTCAGGAATACTTCCAGAAAGCATTGTCAGTGAACACAATCCACCGTGCCATCCACCGTTGCCAGCTGAAACTCTACAGTGCAAAGAAGAAGCCATTTCTAAGCAAGATTCACAAGCTCAGGCGTTTTCACTGGGCCAGGGATCATTTAAAATGGAGTGTGGCAAAATAGAAGACTGTTCGACGAGTCACGATTCAAAGTTCTTTTTGGAAATCTGGGACGCCATGTCATCCAGACCAAAGAGGACAAGGACAACCGAAGTTGTTATCAACGCTCAGTTCAGAAGCCTGCATCTCTGATGGTATGGGGTTGCATGAGTGCGTGTGGCATGGGCAGCTTGCATGTCTGGAAAGGCACCATCAATGCAGAAAAATATATTCAGGTTCTAGAACAACATATGCTCCCATCCAGACGTCATCTATTTCAGGGAAGGGATATAATGCCAGACCACATTCTGCATCAATCACAACATCATGGCTGCGTAGGAGAAGGATCCGGGTACTGAAATGGCCAGTCTGCAGTCCAGATCTTTCACCTATAGAGAACATTTGGCGCATCATAAAGAGGAAGGTGCAACAAAGAAGGCCCAAGACGATTGAACAGTTAGAGACCTGTATTAGACAAGAATGGGAGAGCATTCCTATTTGTAAACTTGAGAAACTGGTCTCCTCGGTCCCCAGACATCTGTTGAGTGTTGTAAGAAGAAGGGGAGATGCCACACAGTGGTGAAAATGGCCTTGTCCCAACTTTTGGGGGATTTGTTGACACCATGAAATTCTGATTCAACATATTTTTCCCTTAAAATGGTACATTTTCTCAGTTTAAACTTTTGTTCCGTGATTTATGTTCTATTCTGAATAAAATATTAGAAGTTGGCACCTCCACATCACTGCATTCAGTTTTTATTCACGATTTGTATAGTGTCCCAACTTTTTGGGAATCCGGTTTGTACATATCAACACAAAAACAAACCCCAGCAACTTGGTTAAAATACACAGGATTTTCAAAATGTGGGATCCATCCTTGCAAAACATGCAAAGTAGCGTGTATAATAAAAGAATTTCATAATTCGACACATACTGAAATTTTCCCTATGAAGAGTTATTAACTGTAATACCATAGGAGTAATTTATATTATCTCATGCACATTGTGCGATCTTATGTACGTGGGCAGTACTAGCAGGAAAAATAAGGAAAGATTAGGAGACCATTTAAATTACATCTCTAACCCCACAACCACTGGAGTATCTAATGCAGCAAATCATTTTATCAACATACATAATCGCAGTCTCAATGGATTTAGCACATTTGTAATCGAGAGAGTTACAGTCCTGGTCAGGGAATGCGACATTAAACAACATTTTTTTTTTGCGTGAAGCCTTCTGGATTTGGAGACTTAACCCCTTAAGGACACAGGGCGTACCGGTACGCCCTATTTCCCGAGTCCTTAAGGACCAAGGGCGTACCGGTACGTCCTGACTTAAAATCGGCATTCCGGCGCCGCGGGGGTTAATCGGAACGGGATTTCGGCTGAAATCATTCAGCCGGCATCCCGTAACAACGCAGGGGGGGGTCATTTGACCCCCCCGTATCGGCGATCGCAGAAAACCGCAGGTCAATTCAGACCTGCGGTTTTCTGCGTTTCCGGTCCATTCGGGTGTCCGGTGACCCGATGAACCGGAAAAAGACTGCGATCGGTGGCGTAATTATACACCACCAATCGCAGTCCGAGGATTTGAGGAGGCGGTGCTGGCCCTGGTGCTGAACACTGCTGTCCAGGGTGCTGATTGGTGCAGGGGAGAGAGGCGCGAGATTCAAACTTCCTGCGCTCCTCTCTCCCCTCCTCTTCCTGTTCTGCACGAGCACCCGGCAGCATCGTCCAGCACCAGCTCCTGTGTCCCCCTAATCGCCATCCATCACCCTCCTGCACCCATCGCCACCCAGGTAGGTTAGGGTCAGTGAGGGAGAGGCATCGTTAGGCAGGGAAAGAAGGGAAAAGTTAGTTAGGAAAAAAAAAAAAAAAAAACTTTTAACTTTTACACAAAACTTTTTTTTGATCCATCTATCAGACCCCAGACCCCCCCCTGCCACTTGCCCCCCCCCTACCAGCCCCCCACCACCACCAGCCCCCCCACCCCCTCCACCCATCCCCCCACCACTCCCCCCAACCCCCCCCCCCCACCACCACCACTAGCCCCCTCACCACCACTTTTTTTTCTGCGTTCGCTGACTGGTCGGCACTTTTTAGCGTCCGTCCACTGTTAGCGCATCGCCTGCCCCACCGCTGATCAGCGTTGTACCGCTAATCAGCAACTTTTTTTTTTTCCTAACACTTGCCCTTTTTTCCTTTTTTTAGTACGCGAACACCCGTTGCCCCCACACACACGCACATATAATAAAGTTTTACACACACGCACACCTACACGCACACACACCCATGGCCCGCCGGGTGTTCTCGGCCGAGGAGGCATATGCCCAGATTGCCTCCGACTCCGAGAGCCCCAGTGAGGATGAGGATGACCCCACATTCCTCTTATCATCAGCATCCTCCTCATCATCATCGGATGACGATGAGCCACCAAGGCGGCGGAGACGCCGCCAGGCGGAGCCAGGGGCCGCACATGCTAGGGATCCTGTGGCCCACCCTAGTACGAGCCGCCCTGGGGTTCGTACTGGTTTCCCGGCCCACCAAATAAGTTCACCGGAGACCCCTGCCGATGAACTTAGCTGGTGTCCCCCAGTGGACTTTGAGCCTGAGATTCCGGATTTCGCTGGCAATCCTGGAATCCAGATTCCCACAGTGGGGTTTACTGAAATTGACTATTTTAGTTTTTTTTTCAGTAACCCACTGGTGAATTTGATGGTGGAGCAGACGAATCTGTACGCCCAACAGTTCGTCGCTCAAAACCCAGGCTCAGTTTTGGCTAGACCCGGTGGCTGGACGCCGGTCAGTGCAGCCGAAATGAGGACATTTTGGGGCCTCGTGCTGCATATGGGTCTAGTCCAAAAACCCAGTGTCAGGCAATACTGGAGTGGGGACGTCCTGTACCAGACCCCACTGTACAGTATGGTCATGACACGCTCCCGGTTTGAGGCCATCCGGAAATGTCTGCATTATTCCGATAATGCAGCATGTCCACCCCGAGGTGATCCTGCCTATGACCGGCTGTATAAGATACGGCCTGTCATCGATCACTTTGGGGCCACATTTCAGCAGGCCTACGTACCTGGAAGGGAGGTCGCGGTTGATGAGTCGCTCATTGCGTTCAAGGGGAGACTCAGTTTCCGCCAATATATTCCCACAAAGCGAGCGAGGTATGGCGTGAAGCTATACAAAATTTGTGAGAGTACCTCAGGGTACACTTACAAATTTCGTGTGTACGAGGGGCGAGATTCCCGTATTCAACCCCCAGAATGTCCCCCCACTCTGGGTGTTAGCGGGAAACTCGTGTGGGACCTTATGTACCCACTGCTGGATAATGGTTACCACTTGTACGTGGATAACTTTTATACCAGCATTCCCTTGTTCAGGTCCCTTGCCGCCAGATCTACGTTCGCTTGTGGGACCGTGCGGAAAAATCAGCGCGGCCTCCCTGCCTACCCCCTCCAGGTACCTATCCCCAGGGGTGAGACCCGTGCACTTACCAGTGGAAACCTGTTGCTGGTCAGGTATAAGGACAAGAGGGATGTCCTTATGCTGTCCACAATCCACGGTAACGGCACCACCCCAGTCCCTGTGCGAGGTACCGCGGCAACGGTCCTCAAGCCCGATTGTATCGTCGACTACAATCGGTATATGGGAGGAGTTGATCTCTCGGATCAAGTCCTCACGCCATATAACGCCATGCGCAAAACCCGGGCATGGTACAAAAAAGTTGCGGTCTACTTGGTGCAGGTTGCCATGTACAACTCTTTTGTACTATCCCGAAGCGCTGGCAGCACAGGGACATTCCTCCAATTCTATGAGGCAGTCCTCAAGGACCTGATCTTTTCGGACCGGGAAAGAGCAGGCCGGAGTACCTCGGGAACTGGAGGCGCCCGGATCGTCCCTGGCCAACACTTTCCAGGTGTGGTCCCCCATACTGGAAAGAAGGGACGAACCCAAAAAAAGTGCAGAGTGTGTCGCAGGAGGGGGATACGGAAGGACACCACCACTCAGTGCGACACGTGCCCCGATCATCCGGGCCTCTGCGTTATCGATTGCTTCAGGGAGTATCACACTTCCATGGAGTACTAAATTTTTATAATCCCCAACAGTTCACTAGAGAACATAAAACACTATGGCTCTCAGACTTTGGAGACACGAAAACTATTTTTCTTTCCCCCAAAAATATTAGTTTTAGTGCAGGCATCCTCAAACTGCGGCCCTCCAGATGTTGTAAAACTATAACTCCCAGCATGCCCAGACAACCTACAGCCATCAGCAGGGCATGGTGGGAATTGTAGTTTTACAACATCTGGAGGGCCGCAGTTTTAGGATGCCTGCTTAGTGTCTCCAAAGTCTGAGAGCCATACATATTGGGCATCGTCGCGTGCGTAAAAGTCGTTGCTATAAAAATAACTTTTGACCAAACGCCTCGGATGAACGGTGTTAAAAATATAAAATAAAAACGGTGCCAAAACACCTATTTTTGGGCAAAATTTCAATTTAAATCCATTTTGCCGGTAATAAAGCAAGGGTTAACAGCCAAACAAAACTAAATATTTATTGCCCCGATTCTGTCGTTTGCAGAAACACCCCATATGTGGTCGTAAATGGCTATATAGCCGCACGGCAGGGCATAGAACGAAGGGAACGCCATACGGTTTCTGGAAGGCAGATTTTGATGGACAGTTTTTTTTTTGACACCATGTCCCATTAGAAGCCCCCCCTGATGTAGCCCAGACTAGAAACTCCAAAAAAGTGACCCCATCTAAGAAACTACACCCCTCAAGGTATTCAAAAGTTACTTTACAAACTATGTTAACCCTTTAGGTGTTCCACAAAACTAAATAGCGAATGTAGAAACAATTTTAGATTTTAATTTTTTTGTTACATTGCCTCAAAAAAGAGTAATATAGAGCAACCAAATATCAAATTTACCCCAAAAATAGTCCCAAAACAACAACCACCTTATCCCGTAGTTTCCTAGATGGGGTCACTTTTATGGAGTTTCTACTCTAGGGGTGCATCAGGGGGCTTGAAAGGGTACATGGTGTAAATAAACCAGTCCAGCAAAATCTGCCTTCCAAAAACCATATGGCGTTCCCCTTCTTCTATGTCCTGCCGTTTAGCCAAATAGTAGTTTACCACCACATATGGGGTGTTTCTGCAAACTACAGAATCAGGGCAACCCATTTTGAGTGTTGTTTGGCAGTTAACCCTTGTTTTACTCCTAGAAAAAATTGATTATATTGGAAAATTTTCCAAAAAATTGAAATTTCATAATTGTTTCTCCATCTGCCATTAACTCTTGTGGAACACCTAAAGGGTTAACAAAGTTTGTAAACCCAGTTTTGAATACCTTGAGGGGTGTACTTTCTTAGATGGAGTCACTTTTTTGAAATTTCTATTCTAGGGGTGCAACAGGGGGCTTCAAATGGGACATGGTATAAACAAAACCAGTCCTGCAAAATCTGCCTTCCAAAACCCATATGGTGTTCCCCTCCTTCTATGTGCTACCGTTCGGCCAAACAGTAGTTTACGACCACATATGGGGTGTTTTTGCAAACTACAGAATCAGGGCAACCCATTTTGAGTGTTGTTTGGCAGTTAACCCTTGTTTTACTCCTAGAAAAAATTGATTATATTGGAAAATTTTCCAAAAAATTGAAATTTCATAATTGTTTCTCCATCTGCCATTAACTCTTGTGGAACACCTAAAGGGTTAACAAAGTTTGTAAACCCAGTTTTGAATACCTTGAGGGGTGTACTTTCTTAGATGGAGTCACTTTTTTGAAATTTCTATTCTAGGGGTGCAACAGGGGGCTTCAAATGGGACATGGTATAAACAAAACCAGTCCTGCAAAATCTGCCTTCCAAAACCCATATGGTGTTCCCCTCCTTCTATGTGCTACCGTTCGGCCAAACAGTAGTTTACGACCACATATGGGGTGTTTTTGCAAACTACAGAATCAGGGCAACCCATTTTGAGTGTTGTTTGGCAGTTAACCCTTGTTTTACTCCTAGAAAAAATTGATTATATTGGAAAATTTTCCAAAAAATTGAAATTTCATAATTGTTTCTCCATCTGCCATTAACTCTTGTGGAACACCTAAAGGGTTAACAAAGTTTGTAAACCCAGTTTTGAATACCTTGAGGGGTGTACTTTCTTAGATGGAGTCACTTTTTTGAAATTTCTATTCTAGGGGTGCAACAGGGGGCTTCAAATGGGACATGGTATAAACAAAACCAGTCCTGCAAAATCTGCCTTCCAAAACCCATATGGTGTTCCCTTCCTTCTATGTGCTACCGTTCGGCCAAACAGTAGTTTACGACCACATATGGGGTGTTTTTGCAAACTACAGAATCAGGGCAACCCATTTTGAGTGTTGTTTGGCAGTTAACCCTTATTTTACTCCTGGAAAAAATTTATTATATTGGAAAATTTTCCAAAAAATAGAAATTTCAAAATTGTTTCTCCATCTGCCATTAACTCTTGTGGAACACCTAAAGGGTTAATAAAGTTTGAAAAAACAGTTTTGAATACCTTGAGGGGTGTAGTTTCTAGAATGGGGTCATTTTTGGGAGGTTTCTATTATCTAAGCCTCACAATATGACTTCAAACCTGAACTGGTCCATAAAAAGTGGGATTTTGAAGATTTCTCAAAAATTTCAAAATTTGCTTCTAAACTTCTAAGCCTTGTAACATCCCCAAAAAATAAAATATCATTCCCAAAATGCTACAAACATGAAGTAGACATATGGGGAATGTAAAGTCATCACAATTTTTGGGGGTATTACTATGTATTACAGAAGTAGAGAAACTGAAACTTTGAAATTTGCTAATTTTTCAAAATTTTTGGTAAAAAATGTATTTTTTTATGCAAAAAAAATAACTTTTTTGACCCAATTTTAGCAGTGTCATGAAGTACAATATGTGACGAAAAAACAATCTCAGAACGGCCTGGGTAAGTCAAAGCGTTTGAAAGTTATGAGCACTTAAAGTGACACTGGTCAGATTTGCAAAAAATGGCCCGGTCCTTAAGGTGAAAATGAGCCCGGTCCTTAAGGGGTTAATACTCTATATCCACAAGGTCTGAACATGAAAAAAGAATTGATGTACCTATATTGAGTTCATATATAGATAACATCAAAACCTTTTACATTGTTTTTATATCTGTTTTATATATATATATATATATATATATATATATATATGTATATATATATATATATATATATATATATATACATATACAGTTGTGGCCAAAAGTTTTGAGAATTATATAAATATTGGAAATTGGAAAAGTTTCTGCTTAAGTTTTTATAATAGCAATTTGCATATACTCCAGAATGTTATGAAGAGTGATCAGATGAATTGCATAGTCCTTTGCCATGAAAATTTACTTAATCCCCCCAAAAACTTTCCACTGCATTTCATTGCTGTCATTAAAGGACCTGCTGAGATCATTTCAGTAATCGTCTTGTTAACTCACGTGAGGATGTTGACGAGCACAAAGCTGGAGATCATTATGTCAGGCTGAATGGGTTAAAATGGCAGACTTGACCTGTTAAAAGGAGGGTGATGCTTGAAATCATTGTTCTTCCATTGTTAACCATGGTGACCTGCAAAGAAACGCGTTGTCATGGCAGACAGGATATCAGATACACAGAAAAATAAACAAACAAGTATCTAGGCAAGAAGCTGGGGATCAGGGTCACCTCCTGACACTTCCCTACCAGCTCTCCCTATACTGCTATGCCCATGTTCAGACCCTTAAGGTGGGAATAACGTGTCCTCATGCCTGGGCTGCAAATACCCTAAAATCCCTGAGATGGTGAAGGGGAATAGAGCCAGCCTGCTCCCTCAGAACCTGGAGGGGACAGGCGTCACTCCAACAGCCTAGACAGAAAACAACAAGCAACTTATCTTTTCTGAGCAGGAAAAGCCAATCCTTCCTTCCTTGCTTCCACAAAGCCAGACAGAAGCTATAACCCACATTAATTTAAACCAATGACCCCACCCAGTGCACCTGAAGGGAGGCGGCTCTAGCTCGACTTCAAAACAAAACAAAAGATTAGACACGTGCTGCTAATCTGGCAGACCTCCGCACGTAGCCTGAGCAGGGCATGACAGTACCCCCCCTTCTATGGGTGACTTCCGGACACCCTGGAACCAACGTTATCCGGGTGGGATCTGTGAAAAGCTCTCACCAGTTGGCTGACACTGACATCCAACGCCGGAACCCACATCCTTTCTTCAGGGCCGTATCCCTTCCAGTGTACCAGGTACTGAAGGGCACCACAAAGAACTTAAGACCTGTGGAACACATCATGGATCCTCCAAGTCTGCGGAAGATCCAGCCGAAACGCTACTGGGTTGACGACCGCAGATATTTTGTGCGGTCCAATAAATCTTGGACCCAGTTTCCAAGATAGCACTCTCAGTTTAATATTTTTAGTAGACAACCACACCAGATCACTCACACACAGGTCCGGACCAGTCACACGTCTCTTGTCAGCCATTTGCTTATACCTCTCACCCATCTTCTCCAAATTCACTTGGATCCTCCGCCAGATAGAAGACAAGGCAGAAGAAAATATCTCCTCCTCTTGCATCCCAGAGGAACTAGTCCCAGAAAAGGTACCAAACTGAGGATGAAAACCGTATGCGCCAAAAAATGGCGACTTACCCGTGGACTCCTGCCTAAGGTTATTCAAAGCAAACTCTGCTACAGACAAGAATGAGGACCAGTCCTCCTGATTCTCAGCCACAAAGCACCTCAAGTAGGTCTCCAGGTTTTGATTAGTACGCTCTGTCTGCCCATTCGACTGCGGATGAAAAGCCGAAGAGAAAGAAAGTTGAATACCAAGCCGAGAGCAGAACGCCCTCCAAAACCTGGAGACAAACTGCGTGCCCCTATCAGAGACCACATCCGAAGGAATACTTGCAATTTCACGATATTATCAACAAAAATCTGCGCAAGAGTCTTGGCATTGGGCAGACTAGCTAACGATATAAAGTGAGCCATTTTACTAAAATGGTCAACAACCACCAAAATTACTGTTTCCCCGGAGGAACTTGGCAGATCCGTAATAAAGTCCATAGATAAGTGCGTCCAAGGACGAGACGGAATGGACAAAGGAAGAAGTGAACCATGTCGAGTATGAACAACCTTTGACCGTGCACAGGTTTCACAAGCTGCCACGTAATCCTCAATGCTCTTACGTAACCTGGACCACCAGAACCTCCGGGACACAAGATCAAAGGTGGACTTACCACCAGGATGTCCAGCAAGGACAGTATCGTGATGTTCCTTGAATACCTTGTATCGCAGTCCATCAGGAACAAACAACCGCCCTGGGGGACAAGAACCAGGAGCCCCCTCCTGGGCTCCCAACACCTCCATCTCCAATTCGGGTACAGGGTGGAGACCATCACCCCATCAGCCAAAATCGGAGCAGGATCCTCTGAATCACATCCCCCAGGAAAACTGGGAGACAGTTTTTGATGTTTTTGACCCCCGGGTGAAAAGTAACCACAAAATTGAACCTGTGACCATCTGGCCTGTCTAGAGTTCAGACGCTTGGCAGATTGCAGGTAAGCCAAATTCTTATGATCCGTATATACTGTAACGGGGTGCGATGCCCCCTCCAACTAGTGACGCCATTCCTCAAAGGCCAATTTGATGGCCAGCAATTCTCTATCTCCCACATCATAATTCCTCTCGGCGACCAAGAGCTTCTTAGAAAAAAAAGCATGGAACCCATTTGCCAGGAGATGAACCCTGCAACAGCACTGCTCCAACCCCCACTTCTGATGTATCAACCTACACCACGAATGGCTGAGACACATCGGGCTGCACCAGAATGGGAGCAGACGCAAAACATTCCTTAATAGTGGCAAAGGCCTGCAATGCCTCATCCGACAGGACAGAGACGTCGGCGCCCTTCTTAGTCATATCGGTCAGAGGTCTTACAATGGTAGAATAGTTCAAAATAAATTTTCTATAATAATTAATAAATCCCAAAAACCGCATCAAAGCTTTTTGATTCTCCGGTCAGTCCCATTCCAGAACTGCCTGAACCTTTTCGGGGTCCATACGAAAACCGGAGTCAGAAAGCAGATATCCCAGAAACAGAAGCTCCTGCACAGAAAACACACATTTCTCCAATTTGGCATATAATTTATTCTCCCGAAGGATCATCAAAACCTGTTTCACGTGATCCTGATGGGTCTTCCGATTAGGAGAGTAAATTAAAATGTCATCTAAATAAACTACCACGAACCTCCCCACAAAATGATGAAAAATATAATTGACGAATCGCTGAAATACCGCTGGTGAGTTTGTCAACCCAAAAGGCATAACCAGATTCTCGAAATGACCCTTGTGCGTTTTGAAGGCCGTTTTCCACTCATTCCCCTCCTTGATTCTGATCAGATTGTAGGCCCCTCTAAAATCCAACTTGGAGAACACCTTGGCCCCAACAATCTGATCAAAAAGATCGGAGATCAAAGGAAGGGGATACGGATCACGGACCGTAATACGGTTCAATTCCCGGAAATCCAAACAAGATCTCAGCGATCCATCCTTTTTCTTTACAAAGAAAAAACCTACTGCCACCGGAGACTTAGATGGCCTAATATGACCTTTTGCCAAACTCTCGGCAATATACTTCCAAATGACCTCTCTTTCGGATTGAGAAAGATTGTAAAGCCGAGACCTTAGCAACTTAGCCCCTGGTATGAGATTCACTGGACAATCATAGTCACGGTGAGGGGGCAATTCCTGAGCCCCACCCTCCAAAAGACATCCGCAAAATGTGAGAGATGCTGAGGTAGAGCTTTAGTAGACAAACTAGAGATAGATGTGCCAAGACAATTATCCGAACAAAATTCACTCCAACCAGTGATCTGTCTTGCCTGCCAATCTATAATTGGGTTATGTTTTGTCAACCACGGTAACTCTAAGACTATAGGAGCGGGCAAGTCCTTCATGACAAAACAAGACATAACCTCAACATGTGAATCACCCACCCTTAACTGAATACCATGAGCAATATGAGTGAGACTCCTTTGAGAAAGAGGGGAAGAATCAATTGCAAAAACCAGAATCTCTCATTTTAAAGTGCAAGTACTTAGCCCCAGACTTTGAAGAAAAAGAGAATCAATAAGGTTTACCCCAGCACCACAGTCAATGAATACTTTAACAAAAAAATTCTTGAGTCTAGCGCCACCATAGCTGGAAGGAGAAAACGAGTAATACAGGGAGCTTGCATGCCTGCTTGCTCCACCACCCCATTCACGCTACCAAGAGTCAGGAAGTTTTTTTTTTTTTCTCTTTCTCATCAACATGCAGTTTAACAAAAGGACAAGCAAAAATAAAATGACCACTTTTCCCACAGTAGTAACATAGTTTATGCAATCTCCTAAAGTCTCTACTTCCAGAATGGAAAGACACCTGACCCAGCTGCATGGGTTCCTCCCTTACCCTAGAGTTACATGTCATATCACCCTGGTCTTCATTCTGGAGGAATAATCTTTAAAACATAACATTTAATGTCTTTGCTAATAAAAAATCCTTGATACAATGTGTGAAAAAAGAAGAAAAGATGAATATAGTGAGATGAACACGGTGTAGGACCATTAATGGCTTAGGCCCATGGTCATCTCAGTATATTGATATTAAATTTGAGTGCGCGGCGGCACTGAGAGGGTAACCAGTGTGTCCTACCGGTACCCAGGGAAGGATGTAGGCTGCTTCAACACACGATATTCCGGTAGTCGTTCTTCCTGTATGGATGGTCGGATGAATCTGATAGGGAGATAGCAACCGGCTGACAGTCTAACACATGTGTGTAGGGTCCCTAAGGAAATCCTATGGCTGTCTAACCGATACCCTAAAAACTAGAAGTGTGGTAGCAGCCTGACCACAGGGCACTCGTCCTTGAAAGGACGACCCTGTCTGGAACCTTTCCCTAACTCTATTAACTATATGTCCCTAACTATGCATGAACATTGTCCCTACAAGCATGTTTCACTGCCAGGACATTAGGCAGTTCATCAGGGGAGATGATATAAAGCAGGTCAATCCCAAATGAAATGGTAATACCTGATGACCAAAAATGACACAGTCAGTCAAAGTGGTCAGTAGGTGCACGAGGATGGTCGGCTCCTGTGTGGGCTACCCCATAGATAAGGGGTTAGGAATAATGCAGTAAACCGATGTGTGTAGCTGCATATGGGACGCCAACTAACCTGGCGTTCGTTCCTGATTTAAATAGCCCAGTTCCCGCTTCTGATGACGTCAGTGCCAGACGTCAGGTGGCGCAGCGCTCGCCCGCACGTAGGCGTCGCGCATGCGCACAACACAGAGTTGGAACGAGGCTTGGGGCGCAGGACAAGTGCCTGATGCGAGATGCACTTCTGCGCATGCGCGAACTCGCATAAGATATCGCGAGATCGCGGAAGCTGATGCCAACAACGAGAGAAGTTGGAGGCGACTCGGGTATTTGATGCTTCAAAGTCTGCATATGTTGTACCCACGATCGGACAATCATAGGTACAGCTAAGCATATTAAACCACAATCGGCTCTTATTTATAGATATTTGGGGCTATTCTTCCCAAGTGGGGTCGAAACCGCTGACGGACAGTAAAAAAGCACAGCGACAGGTCATAGAAGGTGGTCACAGGAGATAAGATAATATCTCATATAGGTTCTTGGTCAACATGAGTACATAACCTATAGCCTGATATTGCAAGGTTAAGGTACAATTGGTTGTTATCAAGTGGGTGTTCAAACTCACACATAAGTTAGAAAGTATTGTCTCAGGTACTTCAAAGATAACAAAAGATGGTAAGAAAAAGTGGTAAGAAAAAGTGGATGGTGGCTAGTACAACTGCTGTCAAGAAGGGGGTGGTGACGGTGGCATAGATCCCCAAAGACTGTCAGTCTACAAAAAGCAGCTGTAATATCTTATGCGAGTTCGCGCATGCGCAGAAGTGCATCTCGCATCAGGCACTTGTCCTGCGCCCCAAGCCTCGTTCCAACTCTGTGTTGTGCGCATGCGCGACGCCTACGTGCGGGCGAGCGCTGCGCCACCTGACGTCTGGCACTGACGTCATCAGAAGCGGGAACTGGGCTATTTAAATCAGGAACGAACGCCAGGTTAGTTGGCGTCCCATATGCAGCTACACACATCGGTTTACTGCATTATTCCTAACCCCTTATCTATGGGGTAGCCCACACAGGAGCCGACCATCCTCGTGCACCTACTGACCACTTTGACTGACTGTGTCATTTTTGGTCATCAGGTATTACCATTTCATTTGGGATTGACCTGCTTTATATCATCTCCCCTGATGAACTGCCTAATGTCCTGGCAGTGAAACATGCTTGTAGGGACAATGCTCATGCATAGTTAGGGACATATAGTTAATAGAGTTAGGGAAAGGTTCCAGACAGGGTCGTCCTTTCAAGGACGAGTGCCCTGTGGTCAGGCTGCTACCACACTTCTAGTTTTTAGGGTATCGGTTAGACAGCCATAGGATTTCCTTAGGGACCCTACACACATGTGTTAGACTGTCAGCCGGTTGCTATCTCCCTATCAGATTCATCCGACCATCCATACAGGAAGAACGACTACCGGAATATCGTGTGTTG
The DNA here is from genome assembly GCF_014858855.1 of Bufo gargarizans. Lineage (NCBI taxonomy): Eukaryota > Metazoa > Chordata > Amphibia > Anura > Bufonidae > Bufo > Bufo gargarizans. Next base: position 93,390,486 of record NC_058087.1, on the reverse strand, counting down.
AAGCAGCCTACATCCTTCCCTGGGTACCGGTAGGACACACTGGTTACCCTCTCAGTGCCGCCGCGCACTCAAATTTAATATCAATATACTGAGATGACCATGGGCCTAAGCCATTAATGGTCCTACACCGTGTTCATCTCACTATATTCATCTTTTCTTCTTTTTTCGCACATTGTATCAAGGATTTTTTATTAGCAAAGACATTAAATGTTATGTTTTAAAGATTATTCCTCCAGAATGAAAATTGTATCCCGGATAATCTAGAAGGCAGATATTTCACGATCTGACCTCCTTAACCATTGATTAATTATTTCATATCACCCTGGGGAGCAGGTGGGACTAAACCACTCACAGATGGATCCCTTGCGCGGAGGAAGCCTTACACCTCTCTCTAATACATCTATCTAACAGTACTGCCAAAGACATTGCATTCTCCAAAGTATCTGGGTACTCATGAAAAGCAAGGGCATCTTTCAATCTCTCAGATAACCCCTGACAAAACTGACTACGTAACGCGGGGTCATTCCACCCTGACTCGGTAGCCCATCTCCTAAACTCAACGCAGTAAGTCTCTGCAGTATGTTCACCCTGTGATAAATTACACAATTTAGATTCCGCCATCGAGACCGACCCGATCTGGGTCATCATAAATTAATCGCAAGGAATGTAGGTAAAAGATACACGGCACTCACCATGGTCAAATCTTCATGGAATCTTTATTGCTGGCTAGCAAGATAGCATCAGCTGCACAGGCTGGGGAGCGGGATGGCCAAGGTGTGAATAGGCGGTGACGGCCGTTTCTCGCTGGATTGTGCTTCCTCGGACCACTACTGATGTGCAGGCGCATGGACGTACATTTAAGGGCAATCATAGATCATCACCATGTCGACCATAGACGCTCCCCAGGTGCGCGCTGTGAAAGATACAGAAAGGGATCATTGCGATGTTACATACACGCTGCAGGGCACTGCAGAGAACATTCAGCAACACTCTATCAAATCATGGAGGAGACAAGTTACAATGACATACAGGGAGACGCTGAAAAATATACAGTGAGGTTGGTACATCAGTGTTGCTTCCCTTACGCTATATGGTGCATTGGGGAAATAAAGCACAGGGAGGAAGGTGGAAAGTGGTTACCAAGGGAAACAGATAGACATGTTGTGGCACAGACAGTAAGGACTGGCAAATCCCTAGGTATACTGGCGTGGAAGAAGGAAGAGGCCTTAAAGAAAAACAGCCATGTCATTTTTATCGTTCAGGCCGTGTGGTCCCATAGCACCCGTTCTGATGATTCATCGAGCCTCCCGCTGCAACAAAAGGCGGTGCCGGTCCCCACCCCGTGGGATGGGTCCCACCGCCTCAATCCCAGCAAAAGAGAGGCTGGATGGATCACCATTGTGGGTTGAGTGGACATGGTCAATCAGGCGGGATGAGCCTCGTCCCGTCCTTATTGAACCAAGATGCTCCCGTATGCGCTCAAACAGGGGCCTGATAGTTTTGCCAATATAAAACCTGTTACAGGTACATGATACGACATAGACCACATGAGAGGTGCGACACGTAATTAAATCATTGACCCTATGTGTAACACCCCCTAAAGACAAGAACTTCCCCTGCGAATTGTGGGAACAGAAAGAACACGTCCCACATTTAAAGTTGCCCTGGGGTCTCCTACTCTGGAGCCAATTGGGCTGTTTGGTCTTCCTTAACACGCTGTGAACTAACCTGACATTAGGAGACTTGTCACACTATATATTGTTTCAATCAGGTGTACTGTTTTTGGATGTCTATTTTCCCCATTGCTGGTAGAGGAATCATACCAAACACAATATACTCCTTATTAATTGGAGTTCTAGTGGTAGGAGTGTTAGTAGGGATCAGCATCATCAGTCTGAGACATCCCCTTTCACCCTACCAAGCCTAATTTTGTGGAGATTTTTAATATATAATACAATAAACTGTTTTTAGCGTACTTTATTTAGGCAGTAAACATATATTTTGGTTAGTACATAAATATCACCTATTCTACTTAGTTAATCAGATTTCATTCGTTAAACACTGTGATGGCGGGTTTCCTGTCAGGGGACATCACTTCAGATACATGGCTAGGTAACCCTAAAGAAGTATTTTCAGAGCAGGACCTCCCTACCCAGGCATACACACCCAACTTTAATGTTATGTTTAAAAATCTAACAAGGGTGTATAAAAATCAGGTTAGATCCTGGTGGGAGATCCAAACCCTGGAAATTTACCTCAAAAACAAAATTGTCCCTAGAGGACTGAGAAATCTGGTTCTACCCAACCTTAGGTTCAGATCTGAGTCTCTGATGAATAAATGGGAGAAGGAATCAATTGATTCATCATTACGATTGATGAAATTCCTTCTTGATGAAGAGAAAGAATTGTTGGCCAAGAATACGATAGAACTAAAAGAAACTATTGAGGCCGCTAAAAAGTTCTCTCCTTTACCGTACTTTTCTAAAAGGGAAACTCTATTACAACAATCAGTGGAGAGATTCACTGGATATCTAAAAGAAAGAAAGCACAATCCGTTTCTGAGGGACAGCAACGATTTTAGAATTTAGAATTCTTGAGTTTGCCGGTTCACAAAAAGATAAAAATACGAATGAGAGTGAAACAGACCTATCCTCCTCTGAATACGAAACAGATCTTGAAACCGGATCTGGCTCACGCCAGAATAAACGCGGTAGAGGAAGAGGTAGAGGTAGAGGAAGAGGTAGAGGTGCAGAATATTCTCGTGGTAGGGGACGTGGCAACAGTGAGAGAGGACATCGAGGAGGTTTTTTAGGGACACCTCTGGGGTCCTTGGAACCGACTCAGTTCACAAGCGAATATCCACTCAGGAACAGAAAAGGCAAATAAAGGGGTGTGGACTAGTCGACACCTCACAAATTATTAACGTTTCTAAACGTATCCTGACCACCGCTGAAATGACAGTCTTGAGTAAAGGTTTATCTTTCGTACCTGAATGCAGATTCAATCCCTTTACATGGGTGAAAGATATCAATCTATTTATTAGAAAACTTGAATGGAAGAAGTTTTTTTTGCACCCATGATAAGGAAGAATGTGAGAAATTGGGTATAGATCAGGAGGATCTTCCTGATGTTAGACTGCTTGCAGATCTCTTGGTAGAAAGTGATAGAAATACAGGTGAAGGACCGTTTACCGATCTAAAACCTGTATCTAAAAAGTTCCCCCCGTTGGCTAACAACTCGCCTTTAGATGTCTTTCTCACTGTTGTCACGGACAGATTACGTTCTTTACACGTCCGGAATCCATATCCAAGTAATCTGTCTGAGCAGGAGCAGTTGGCATTAGTGCAACTACAACAAGATTCCACTGTTATAATCAAGCCCTCAGACAAGGGGGGCAATATAGTTGTTCTTGATGTCGGCTGCTATGTTCAGATGTGCAAGAGGATTCTTGACGACAACATCTGTTATACTAAATTGGATCAGAACCCTCTTGAGGCCTATAAAAAGGAACTAGGCCAAATTCTAAGTAGGGCAAAATGCCGCAAATTGATAAGTGCTAATGAACTAGCTTATCTTTTGCCAGCCCACCCGACACTACCGGCCTTTTATAGTCTACCCAAAATACACAAGGGGACTAACCCTTTAAAAGGGAGGCCGATAGTGTCGGGTATTGGTAGCCTTACTGAAAGAATAAGCATATATGTCGACAGGATTTTGAGACCATTTGTATCTAGCCTACCGTCTTTTGTGAAAGACTCGATGGACGTTCTCAAAAGACTAAATGACATCAGATGTGACAAAGATACCCTACTTGCCAGTTTGGATGTTGAAGCTTTATATGGCTCCATCCCACATCAGCGTGGCTGTGAGGCAGCCAATGCTTTCTTACTGGAAAGGGGGTAATGGGTAGTCCGTGTGCCCCTACCTTTGCTAACCTCTACCTGGGCTGGTGGGAGAGAGAGGTTGTCTTCAACGAGGAAATGGAACAATGGACCTCATCCATACTATTATGGATAAGGTTCATTGATGACATTTTCATTCTATGGAAGGGCACAAAGGAGAGTTTCTTGGATTTTGTTTCAAGATTGAACATCAACTCCCTGGGTCTGTTTTTCACATCAGAAATTGATGGGAAATGGATCACTTTCTTGGACCTTACAATTGAGATTGATCCCTCTGGTTATATTAAAACAAAAGTGTTCCGAAAACCAACGGCCATGAATGCCCTCTTGAGATGGGAGAGCGGACATCCTTACCCACTCAAGAGGGGCATTCCTAAGGGTCAATACCTGAGAATGAGACGCAATTGCTCTCAATGGTCGGATTTTAAGGCCTCGTCTGATGACCTTAAAAAACGGTTTACAGAAAAGGCTTATCCGAAACCAATTCTGAAGGAAGCATATCAACATGCAGCAGCATGTAATAGAGAACAACTTCTGCACCCTAGGAATAGAACATCTAACGAGGCACAGATACGAATAATTGGCACTTTTGACACAGCAAGTAGTGAGATACGTGCGTTGCTCACTGAAAATTGGGACATTTTAAAAACGGATCCGGATGTTGGTCACCTAGTAGGCAGTCGCCCCATGATTACATATAGATGTGGGGGTAATATTAGGGACAAACTGGTTCACAGTGCCTTTACTATCCCCAGGGATGCTACTTGGCTGGGGGCCAACAGACCTAACGGCACATATCAGTGTGGCAACTGCATAGCTTGTAAAGCTATCTGGAAAAGCACAAAATTTAAGAGCTCTACCACAGGACATGAATACTTCATCAAGTCCTTCATTAATTGTAGGACAGTTGGGGTGGTTTACTTGGCCACCTGTATCTGTGGTATACAATATACAGGCAAAACAAAACGTGAATTTAGGAGGCGTATAGGTGAGCATCTCCTAAAAATTAAAAATTCTGGAGATACCCCTGTGGCACAACATGTGGCCACTTGTCATCCTGGCAATCTGGATTGTTTCAAATTCCAAGGAATAGAACATGTCAGGCCACCACCCAGGGGAGGTGATATCGATACACTGTTGCTTAAAAAAGAGGCACAGTGGATATTCACCCTCAACACTGTTAAGCCCGGTGGCCTCAATGATGCTATTTCATTTGCCTGTTTTATTGAATGAACTTCCAGTAATTGATCTCACTCCTTATTATATTATGTTATATAATTCATTATATGATATAATATATTGGTTTGTGATATTATTGCTTCCCTCTAAATCTCCAACATCTTTAAATACCTTTGGGTAATAATTTTCTTTTTTTTATCCATTTAGGTATTCTGGTGCTTATTTCTAGTCATTCCCTTGTATCATTATGTCTGTAATTTCTTGTCATCTGTTATGGGGGATATGTTTTATCCTCCCTTATAGTCACAGGGAGTTTGGACTTTATAATCATGTATCTTTATACCTTTAATGTCCCCGTTCTATGTGGAACTCAAGCGTGCGTCACGGACTTCTTATTATTCCTACCTCCTGTTATATTGTATAATACAGTGAAGGGAGAAGGCATTCATCATCATTTCATCCTCTCCCCTATGAGTGACGCTCACGGGTGGGCGGAGCCAGGCTTCTGGTAGTCCTGGATTGACCATATGATGGATCGCGCGTCATCTGGCTGTGGCGGAAGGATTGGTGCGCAGTCAGATGACGTGCTTTGTTCTCGATTGGTTACTCATTGTGAGTTGGCTTCACAGATGGGAGGAGTTTCCTCCATTTAAACAAGTCCCCGCCATGCGCGGGTCACGGCCACATATGCCGGAGGCTCATCGCTGCACGCACGACATCAGTGGCGTGCAGCATATTCTCAGTTAGATAATCCTGAGTTCCCTGTTAACTGCTGCACCCAGTGTGAGGGGATAATATCTAGCGGCAGCAGTGGACTTGTGGATTTATTCCTGAGTGCTGCACGCACGACATCAGTGGCGTGCAGCATATTTATAGTCAGATGTTGCTAAGTTCTCTGTTGCTCTGCTGTACACCCAGTGTGAGGGGGTGATATTCAGCGGTAGCAGTGGACTTAATAACTTGCTCCTGATGAACCAACAAAGAGTTGGATAAGAGAAACGCATCGAGCAATATACTTCTGTAAATAATACTGCAGACTGACTCTTGCTGATACTATAGGAGCCCAGTGGTTCATTCCTGTGTGAAAGCCACCAGTTTAGGGTTGGTCCATCCCTACAGTGCAACCTGACACTGTATATTGTGCATGTTCTCCCCGTCATTAGGAGACTTGTCACACTATATATTGTTTCAATCAGGTGTACTGTTTTTGGATGTCCATTTTCCCCATTGCTGGTAGAGGAATCATACCAAACACAATATACTCCTTATTAATTGGAGTTCTAGTGGTAGGAGTGTTAGTAGGGATCAGCATCATCAGTCTGAGACATCCCCTTTCACCCTAACAAGCCTAATTTTGTGGAGATTTTTAATATATAATATAATAAACTGTTTTTAGCGTACTTTATTTAGGCAGTAAACATATATTTTGGATAGTACGTAAATATCACCTATTCTACTTAGTTAATCTGATTAAAGGTCGCTGAGAGACCAAATCCCCCAAGGCTGGATCACCTTTCAAAAGGTCCCAGTTACTGAGCACTGCTCGTTTTACAATATCTGCAGCTGGACTGAATTTAAAGATGAAAGAAAACCCATCTTTGTTGTAATTTTGAACCTGGTCACTGAGGAGACTATGCCGGGGACGAAGAGCTGCTCGATGTAACGCATCGATTACGTCCCTTCTAGGGTAACCCCTTTCAAGTAACCTGTCCTTGAGTTGGTGGGCCTGCCTAAAGTAGTCCTCCTCAGTACTGTTGATCCTACGAAGGCGTATAAACTGCCCAAAGGGAATGGCCTCCTTGACGGTAGGGGGGTGGAAACTGGTCTGGTGGAGCAGCGAATTGGTTGCGGTAGGCTTGCGAAAGCCGGTGGTCTGCAAGGTGCCATCAACCAGGGTGACCTTTACGTCCAGGAAATCTAGACTATTGCCACCGAATTTGAGGGTGAACTTAATGTTCATTTTATTTACTTCATTCATATATTCCACGAACTGCCTACACAGATCTTCGCTGCCCGACCAGACCAGGAACACATCATCCACATACCGCAGGTAGAGATGGACGTACCTAAGAAAGGGGTTCTGCATGGAAAAGACATAAGTCTCTTTGAATACCGCCAGATACAGGTTAGCAAAGGTGCATGACACTGGGGTGCCCTAGTATCTGGCGGTACCACTGACTTCCAAACTGGAAGACGTTGTTAGACAGTATCAAGTCTAGGGACCCCTGTATAAACTGTGAGAAGACAATGCCTTTGTTGGAGCTGCTGAGGACTGATGCTACGGCTTTGAGCCCTGCATCATGTGGAATCCTGGTATACAGGCTCTCCACGTCTAAGGACACAAGGTGGAATTCCTCCCTCCACTCAACGGAGTTGAGGGCACGGAGGAAGTCCCCAGTGTCCTTTAGATACGTGGGGGTACCTTTTAATAGGGGCCTCAGTAACCAATCTACATACTCGGAAAGTAGTTCGGTCGCAGACCCCATGCTGGAGACGATTGGTTGCCCCGGGGGATGGGACAGCGATTTGTGCACCTTAGGCACAAAGTACCAGGTTGGGTTCTTGGGGATTAATTTGTCCAGGATGTTCCTGGGGAGAAATTGTATGTTTGGAAAGGAGTGACTGTACCCTGGTTAGTATCAATGGAACAGGGTTGTCACCCAACTTCTCATATACATTGGTGTCTCCCAGCTGTCTGGAAGCTTCCTCCAAGTAAAAGGCCTTGGTCATCAGGACCACGTTTCCCCCCTTGTCGGCGGGCTTGATTACGACATCGACAAGGCCGGTGAGCCAGCGTAACGCTGCCTTCTCCTCTATAGTAATATTAGGGGGTGCGACCGGGTAAATCAGTGCACGTACGTCCTTAAGTACTCTTTTATGGAAGAGGTCAATGGCCGAGCCCACCTGCATAGGGGGAAGAAAGATGGACCTGATGCCACCTGAAAAGGATGCTGGAGGCTCCAAAACCTGGGCACTGTCACTGTCAAGATCCGCTAGAAACTGGATACATGATATCTCCTCAGTGTCAAAGCAGTGCTGGAGGTGAAAATCAGTGCATGTCATTTGTGCTGGGATCTCGCCCGGTAACAATTGGGGGCAAGTTGGGCTACGTTCTGTAAACATCTTCCTCAGAAACAATTTGCATATCGCCTTGTATAAGTCCACCTCAAAATTGACAGGGTTAAATTGTTCCACTAAGCTGTATCCCAATCCTCGATGGAGGAGTGAGATACAGCTCGGGGGCAACACGTGAGCAGTCAAATTGATGACAAAGCTAGGAAAGTCCTGTGTGAATGGGGGTGATTGGTATGCTTCTACTGTTTCCACGTAACTTGTCGCCGTCTCCTCATGGACTTGCGGATCTGGGGATTTCTTCCTCTTGTGCTGTCCTCACCCCCTTCTGGTTCTTTTCCTAAAGGGGGAGCAGCAGCTGCTCCATTTTTGGATTCACTGGAATCGGAGTCGGTCGTCCAAAAGTCACTGCGAGTGCGGCGTGGATTGCGGTGGGGACGGCCCCGGTTCTTGTTCCAATCGAAGACTCTATCACTCTCGTAATCATTTTTTTCGCGAATAAACTTGTCTCTCTTCCTTTCCTTAATTTCAATTTGAGTTACGGTCAACTTCTTACTCAACCTTTTTTCAAAGTTCGCATACTGTAGCTCTGTCATGCGCACTTTTAGTTCTACTTGCACCTTTTCCAGATCATGACTAACCTGCTTGTATTCTTTGTCATTGCGTGCTAATACTGAGTTTAGTATTTGTAGAGAAAAATCAGCATGCATTTGTTTCCACGCCTCCACAAATTCCTCATCATCTTCATACTGATGTATCTCCTTGTATATTCTTAGCCCGTGGGGTACGTGGTTGCTTTCTTTATAAGAGGTGAGGGACTTGATGGTCCAGAACAAGCGCACCTCCCTGTCGGCTAATTAAAAAATGTTCGCCTCCAGTGAACGGGTGCTCATGGAGAGGACGTGGTCCCTTTCGTTGCACACCGTGAAAAAGGCCTCCGCCCCCTCTCTGCCTTTGTGCAAATTGTAAGCAGTGTCCTTGGTCTAGCTACCCGGTGGGGCTGGAGAAGGTGAAAGTTCATCCGGAACGTGCTCTGCTGTGGCGGTCATATTCAAGTAAATAGTGGGGAGACAGATCAGAAAAAACAGCGGCACTGCTCCTTAAAGGAAAACACCCACGCCTCCTGAAATCCGGAACTCCTAAACCTGCGGCTGCACAAGCGGACCCAGACTCTGCGGTGCTCAGCGTGACAAGAGTAATATATTGCAATGAATGTAGGTAAAAGATACGCGGCACTCACCAGGGTCAAATCTTCATGGAATCTTTATTGCTGGCTAGCAAGATAGCATCAGCTGCACAGGCTGGGGAGTGGGACGGCCCAGGTGTGAATAGGCGGTGGCGGTGTTGTGCGCTGCATCGCGCTTCCTCGGACCTCATAATAAATTAATCCCAAGGCTTTAAAAAATTCCTCTACCGACCGGAGGGCCAGAGAACCGGGCGGCAGAGAAAAGGCCCAGGATTGCGCGTCCCCTTTAAGCAGAGAAATGATTATGCCAACCCTCTGACTTTCATCACCTGACGAAGATGGACGCAGCCGAAAATATTACTTGCATGACTCTTTAAAGCGGATAAAGTCATCCACACCCCCTGAAAACCGATCAGGAAGAGCAACCTTAGGTTCGAGGTTGGACTGACTCCCACCAGCGTAGCCATGAAGCAGACAATTTTGACAAAGTGCATACGATCAACCAACAAATTAATTGACTCCATCTCAAGGCTGCTGTGAAATGGCAGTCTAGGTTATGGCGGGTTATAATGTCACGGCAGACAGGATATCAGATACACAGAAAAATAAACAAACAAGTATCTACGCAAGAAGCTGGGGATCAGGGTCACCTCCTGACACTTCCCTACCAGCTCTCCCTATACTGCTATGCCCATGTTCAGACCCTTAAGGTGGGAATAACGTGTCCTTGTGCCTGGGCTGCAAATACCCTAAAATCCCTAAGATGGTGAAGGGGAATAGAGTCAGCCTGCTCCCTCAGAACCTGGAGGGGACAGGCGTCACTCCAACAGCCTAGACAGCAAACAACAAGAAAACAACAAGCAACTTATCTTTTCTGAGCAGGAAAAGCCAATCCTTCCTTCCTTGCTTCCACAGAGCCAGACAGAAGCTATAACTCGCACGGAACACTGGGAGTGGGTGTAATTTAAACCAATGACCCAGTGCACCTGAAGGGAGGCGGATCTAGCTAGACTCCAAAACAAAACAAAAGACTAGTCACGTGCTGATAATCTGGCAGACCGCCGCACGTAGCCTGAGCAGGGCATGACATGCGTGCAGCCATCATTGTGTTGCATAAAAATGGCTTCACAGGCAAGAATATTATGGCTACTAAGATTGCACCTCAATCAACAATTTATAGGATCATCAAGAACTTCAAGGAAAGAGGTTCAATTCTTGTTAAGAAGGCTTCAGGGTGTCCAAGAAAGTCCAGCAAACGCCAGGATCGTCTCCTAAAGAGGATTCAGCTGCGGGATCGGAGTGCCACCAGTGCAGAGCTTGCTCAGGAATGGCAGCAGGCAGGTGTGAGCGCATCTGCACGCACAGTAAGGCGAAGACTTTTGGAAGATGGCCTGGTGTCAAGAAGGACAGCAAATAAGCCACTTCTCTCCAAAAAAAACCATCAGGGACAGATTGATCTTCTGCAGAAAATATGGTGAATGGACTGCTGAGGACAGGGGCAAAGTCATATTCTCCGATGAAGCCTCTTTCCGATTGTTTGGAGCATCAGGAAAAAGGCTTGTTCGGAGAAGAAAAGGTGAGCGCTACCATCAGTCCTCTGTTATGCCAACAGTAAAGCATCCTGAGACCATTCATGTGTGGGGTTGCTTCTCATCCAAGGGAGTGGGCTCACTTACAATTTTGCCCAAAAACACAGCCATGAATAAAGAATGGTACCAAAACACCCTCCAACAGCAACTTCTTCCAACAATCCAACAACAGTTTGGTGAAGAACAATGCATTTTCCAGCAAGATGGAGCACCGTGCCATAAGGAAAAAGTGATAACTAAGTGGCTCGGGGACCGAAATGTTGACATTTTGGGTCCATGGCCTGGAAACTCCCCAGATCTTAATCCCATTGAGAACTTGTGGTCAATCCTCAAGAGGCGGGTGGACAAAAAAATACCCACTAATTCTGACAAACTCCAAGAAGTGATTATAAAAGAATGGGTTGCTATCAGTCAGGAATTGGCCCTGAAGTTGATTGAGAGCATGCCCAGTTGAATTGCAGAGGTCCTGAAAAAGAAGGGCCAACACTGCAAGAAGGGACAATAATGTCATGTAATTGTCGATAAAAGCCTTTGAAACGTATGAAGTGCGTGTAATTATATTTCACTACATCACAGAAACAACTGAAACAAAGATCTAAAAGCAGTTTAGCAGCAAACTTTGTGAAAATGAATATGTGTGTCATTCTCAAAACATTTGGCCACGACTGTATATATATATATACAGTCATGTGAAAAAATTAGGACACCCTTTGAAAGCATGTGGTTTTTTGTAACATTTTTAATAAAAGGTTATTTCATCTCCGTTTCAACAATACAGAGAGATTAAAGTAATCCAACTAAACAAAGAAAACTGAAGAAAAGTCTTTTCAAGATCTTCTGTAAATGTCATTCTACAAAAATGCCTATTCTAACTGAGGAAAAAGATAGGACACCCTCACATGTATTCCCTCTTAAATTGGCTCAGATCTCACACAGGTATATCACACCAGGTGCACATAATTAGTAGATCAACCAACAAATTAATTGACTCCATCTCAAGGCTGCTGTGAAATGGCAGTCTAGGTTATGGCAGGTTATAATGTCACGGCAGACAGGATATCAGATACACAGAAAAATAAACAAACAAGTATCTACGCAAGAAGCTGGGGATCAGGGTCACCTCCTGACACTTCCCTACCAGCTCTCCCTATACTGCTATGCCCATGTTCAGACCCTTAAGGTGGGAATAACGTGTCCTTGTGCCTGGGCTGCAAATACCCTAAAATCCCTAAGATGGTGAAGGGGAATAGAGTCAGCCTGCTCCCTCAGAACCTGGAGGGGACAGGCGTCACTCCAACAGCCTAGACAGCAAACAACAAGAAAACAACAAGCAACTTATCTTTTCTGAGCAGGAAAAGCCAATCCTTCCTTCCTTGCTTCCACAGAGCCAGACAGAAGCTATAACTCGCACGGTACACTGGGAGTGGGTGTAATTTAAACCAATGACCCAGTGCACCTGAAGGGAGGCGGATCTAGCTAGACTCCAAAACAAAACAAAAATAAAAGGTTATTTCATCTCCGTTTCAACAATACAGAGAGATTAAAGTAATCCAACTAAACAAAGAAAACTGAAGAAAAGTCTTTTCAAGATCTTCTGTAAATGTCATTCTACAAAAATGCCTATTCTAACTGAGGAAAAAGATAGGACACCCTCACATGTATTCCCTCTTAAATTGGCTCAGATCTCACACAGGTATATCACACCAGGTGCACATAATTAGTAGATCGTTACTCTGCATGTTGAATGAGGCTTGCCCTATTTAAACCTCAGACATCTAGTTTGGTGTGCTCCTGACTGTTGAAGTGAGAGTGAGCACCATGGTGAGAGCAAAAGAGCTGTCAGAGGACTTCAGAAAAAAGATTGTAGCAGCCTATGAGTCTGGGAAGGGATTTAAAAAGATCTCAAAAGATTTTGAAATCAGCCATTCCACTGTCCGGAAGATAGTCTACAAGTGGAGGGCTTTCAAAACAACTGCCAACATGCCCAGGACTGGTCGCCCCAGCAAGTTCACCCCAAGAGCAGACCGCAAGATGCTAAAAGAGGTCTCCAAAAACCCTAAAGTGTCATCTCGAGAACTACAGCAGGCTCTGGCTACTGTTGATGTAGAAGTACATGCCTCTACAATCAGAAAGAGACTGTACAAGTTTAACTTGCATGGGAGGTGTGCAAGGAGGAAACCTTTGCTTTCCAAGAGAAACATCGAGGCCAGACTGACATTTGCCAGAGATAAAGTTGACAAAGACCAGGACTTCTGGAATAATGTTCTTTGGACAGATGAGTCCAAAATTGAATTATTTGGACACAACAGCAGAGGACATGTTTGGCGTAAACCAAACACAGCATTCCAAGAAAAGAACCTCATACCAACTGTGAAGCATGGAGGTGGAAGTGTCATGGTTTGGGGCTGCTTTGCTGCAGCAGGACCTGGTCAGCTCACCATCATAGAACACGATGAATTCTACTGTGTATCAGAAGGTGCTTGAAGAACATGTGAGACCATCAGTTAGAAAATTAAAGCTGAAGCGGAACTGGACCATGCAACATGACAATGACCCAAAACATACTAGTAAATCAACCAAAGATTGGCTGAAAAAGAAGAAATGGAGAGTCCTGGAATGGCCAAGTCAAAGTCCAGATTTGAATCCCATTGAGATGCTGTGGGGTGACTTGAAAAGGGCTGTACGTGCAAGAAACCCCTCAAACATCTCACAGCTGAAAAAGTTCTGCATTGAGGAGTGGGGTAAAATTTCCTCAGACCGATGTCGAAGACTGGTAGATGGCTACAAGAACCGTCTCACTGCAGTTATTTCAGCCAAAGGAGGTAACACTCGCTATTAGGGGCAAGGGTGTCCTATCTTTTTCCTCAGTTAGAATAGGCATTTTTGTAGAATGACATTTACAGAAGATCTTGAAAAGACTTTTCTTCAGTTTTCTTTGTTTAGTCGGATTACTTTAATCTCTCTGTATTGTTGAAACGGAGATGAAATAACCTTTTATTAAAAATGTTACAAAAAACCACATGCTTTCAAAGGGTGTCCTAATTTTTTCACATGACTGTATACACACACACAGTATACATATATATATATATATATATATATATATATATATAAATTTGTTTTTACTATATTACCATCATTTCATGTTTTCGGGTTTGTTATGCACTGAAGCATGTGCGGAGGGAAATCTGACCTATGAATTGAAGTTTCCGAGGACAATGTTCGCACTATGCGTTTTTTGGCGAATTGCATGTGAATAGCCTGCACAGATGGGGCCTGATATATATTAGGATTCGATGCGGTGTGCAAAAGAACCAATGTGCAGGAACATGTTATATACATTTTATATGTGACATACTGTTGTCGCGGAAGGTGTACAGGAAACAAGACAATGCAAAATGAATATATGACTCACTGGATCCAAAACTAAGGAACAAAAGGGAGACCCCTGCATAACACCTGGCACTCTCCCTGACTGCTCAGCCTATGCGAATACCCCAATGGTGGATGATCGCATATCCTCGTACCTCGACTATATGACACCTGAACACCCTACAATAGTGAGGGGACACGACCACCTGCTCCCTACACTAGACACGGAGGGAGTCAGGGTCACCTGGGATCCAGCAAACATAAAAAAACAAATGAATGTACAACACTTATCTTGCAGAAGACTGGGAAATAGGATCAGCATGCACACACACTCCAGGAAGTTGTATAAAAAGCACACTAATGCATTATGGGGAGGAATTTAAAGGGATGCAATCAGTCCAACTACAAGACAGCTGAGAGAGGCTAACGAGATGAGGAACTGAAAACCAAAACAAAGAAAGCTCAAGGAGGAGGTTCTGAAAGGCAGAGCTTCTCAGATGTCTGGTTGTGACAGTACCCCTCCCTCTACGAGTGGACTCCGGACACTCAGAGCCCACCTTCTCAGGATGAGACCTATGGAAAGCCCTGATGAGACGAGTGGCCTTAATGTCCGTCACTGGGACCCACATCCTCTCCTCAGGACCATAACCCTCCCAATGAACGAGGACTTATGAAAAACATTATGGATCTTCCAAGTCTGAGGAAGATCAAGACGGTAGGAAACAGGATTGATGACAGACAGGATTTTGTAAGGCCCAATAAACTTAGGACCCAACTTCCAGGAGGGAACCTTCAATTTGATATTCTTGGTAGACAACCACACCAGATCACCAACATTCAGGTCCGGACAAGGCACGCATCTCTTATCTGCCACACTCTTATATCTCTCACTCATGCTCTTTAGATTATCCTGAATCTTTTTCCAAATTGATGACAAAGATGAGGAGAATCTGTCCTCATCATGTAAACCAGAAGACCCCTCTCCCGAGAATGTCCCAAACTGCGGATGAAACCCATATGCACCAAAAAATGGTGACTTATCAGAGGACTCCTGATGACGGTTATTTAAAGCAAACTCAGCAAGGGACAAAAAAGAACACCAATCCTCCTGATTCTCCGCCACAAAACAGCGCAGATATGTCTCCAGATTCTGATTGACGTGTTCTGTCTGGCCATTCGACTGCGGGTGGAAAGCAGAAGAGAATGACAACCGAACCCCCAAGCGAGAACAGAAAGCCTTCCAGAATCTGGAAACAAACTGCGTGCCCCTATCAGAGACTATGTCTGAAGGAATACCATGCAATTTGACAATGTGATCAATAAATGCCTACGCCAGCGTCTTAGCATTGGGCAAACCAGCAAAAGGGATGAAATGCACCATTTTGCTAAAACGGTCCACCACCACCAGAATCACAGTCTTCCCCGAGGAACGAGGCAGGTCCGTAATGAAGTCCATGGACAGATGTGTCCAAGGACGGGAAGGAATGGGTAAGGGAAGGAGAGGACCTGATGGCCGTGAATGAGGGACTTTGGCACGAGCGCAGGTCTCACAGGCTGCCACAAAACCCTAAACCAACTTATGAAGCGCAGGCCACCAGAATCTCCGAGCGATGAGATCCACTGTGGCTCTTGCCCCCGGGTGCCCAGCAAGGACCGTATAGTGGTGTTCCTTAAAAATCTTGTGTCTTAAAGCGAGAGGCACAAACAACCTCCCAGGTGGACAAAGATCAGGAGCCTCTGACTGGGCTGCCTGCACCTCTGCCTCCAATTCAGGAAAAAGAGCAGAGACTACCACACCTTCAGCCAAAATGGGACCCGGGTCTTCAAAATTCCCACCTCCAGGAAAACAACGTGACAGGGCATCTGCCTTCACATTCTTAACCCCAGGGCGGAACGTGACAACAAAATTAAACCTTGAAAAGAACAAAGACCATCTGGCCTGTCTCGGGTTCAGACGCTTGGCTGACTCCAAGTAGGCCAGATTTTTATGGTCAGTAAACACGGTAATAGGGTGTCTGGCTCCCTCTAGCCAATGGCGCCATTCCTCAAAAGCCAACTTGATGGCCAACAATTCCCTATCCCCCACATCGTAATTTCTCTCTGCGGAGGAGAGTTTCTTCGAGAAAAAGGCACACAGTCGCCATTTGGCAGGAGAGGAACCCTGAGACAAGACCGCACCCACACCCACCTCAGAAGCATCAACCTCAACTATGAAGGGTAGAGAAATATCAGGTTGTACCAAGATGGGAGCGGAAGCAAAACTGGCCTTGATATTAGAAAAGGCCTTATGCGCCTCTACCGACCAGGAAGAAAAATCTACCCCCTTTCTGGTCATATCAGTGAGTGGTTTAACAATAGAGGAATAATTCTAAATAAACTTCCTGTAATAATTGGCAAAGCCCAAAAAACGCATCAGCGCCTTCTGATTCTCAGGAAGCTCCCACTCAAGCACAGCGCGGACCTTCTCGGGGTCCATGCGAAAACCAGAAGTGGAGAGAAGAAACCCCAGAAATTGAACTTCTGGAACCGCAAACACACATTTTTCCAGTTTCGCGTATAATTTATTTTCCTGCAGGATGAGCAAGACCTGACGTAGGTGTTCCTTATGAGTTTTGAAATCAGGAGAAAAAATCAAAATGTCATCCAAATACACTAATACAAATTTTCCCATTAAATGATAAAAAATGCTGTTCACGAAATGCTGAAAAACGGCTGGGGCATTCATCAAACCAAAAGGCATAGCCAAATTCTCAAAATGGCCCTCAGGGGTATTGAAGGCCGTCTTCCATTCGTCTCCTTCTCTGACCCTGACCAGGTTGTATGCCCCTCTTAGATCTAATTTGGAAAAGACTTTAGTCCCAACAATCTAGTTAAACAGGTCCGGGATCAGAGGAAGCAGATAAGGGTCACGAATAGTGATACTGTTCAGCTCCCTGAAATCCAGACAAGGTCTTAAAGAACCATCTTTTTTCTTAACAAAGAAAAAAACAGCGGCAACAGGTGACTTCGAGGGTCGTATGTGTCCTTTTCTCAGACTCTCAGAGATATAAGCACGCATAGCGACCCTTTCAGGTTGGGAAAGATTGTATAAACGAGATTTAGGCAGCTTGGCGCCTGGGATGAGATTAATAGGGCAATCGTACTCCCTGTGCGGGGGCAAATCCTGAACTCCACTCTCAGAGAAGACATCCGAAAATTCAGAGAGAAAAGGTGGTACAGTCTTAGTTGAAACCTCAGAAACAGATGTCGTGAGGCAATTCTCTCTGCAAAAGTCACTCCAACCATTTATTTGCCTCGCTTGCCAATCAATGGTGGGGTTATGTTTAGTGAGCCAGGATAGCCCCAACACAAGAGGAGTAGGTAATCCGCTAATGACGAAACATGACACATCCTCAACATGAGCATCACTCACAATTAAACGAATATTGTGAACTATGCCCTTTAATGATTTCTGAGAAAGTGGAGCGGAATCAATAGCAAAAACAGGGATATCCTTTCCCAAAGTGCATACCTGGAAACCATGAGTTATCGCAAAATGATTATCAATGAAATTGACAGCTGCTCCACTATCTACAAAATCTCACAAAAAATGTTCTTGATCTCTAGCGCCACCCTGGAAGGCAGGACAAAACGGGAACTACAAGCAAACGGAAAACCTTCAATTTCCGCCTCAACCCTGCCAATAGTAACAGATGGAACATTTTTAAAATATTTTTTCCTTTTTGTTTCTTTATTACTCCCAGAAAACTGCCTGAATCTCCTAGAGGGACAAACATTTGCCAAATGATTTATGCCTCCACAACAAAAACAAACCTTCCCATGCGGGCTGAATCTTCTATTGTCAGAGGCAATCAACCCCAGCTGCATGGGGTCCTGCTCAGAAGGGGCTGACAGCGACTGAGACCCCTGCGCACAGAATGAGACCGCTGCACTGTCCTGGGACTGAGTATGACAGGAAGGAGAGATCTCTCCTCTCTCTCTAAGACGCCTGTCAATACGAACGGCCTGAGACATAGTAGAGTCCAAGGAGATAGGCCTCTCATGAAAGGCAAATGTATCTTTCAATCCCTCTGAAAGACCATGGCAAAATTGACTTCGGAGTGCAGCATCATTCCAACCAGTATCAGCTGCCCATCTCCGAAATTCTGAGCAGTATATCTCTGCGGATTGTTTACCCTGGCATAACAGACGTAGTCTAGACTCGCCAAAGCAACACGATCCGGATCATCATATATCTGACCCAGGGCTAAAAAGAATTCATCCACTGAACGGAGGGGCCGTGCCCCCACCGGCAGCGAAAAGGCCCACGACTGAGCGTTA
Source organism: Bufo gargarizans (assembly GCF_014858855.1). NCBI lineage: Eukaryota > Metazoa > Chordata > Amphibia > Anura > Bufonidae > Bufo > Bufo gargarizans. The sequence continues at coordinate 93,371,866 of NC_058087.1, read as the reverse complement.
CCCCTGAGCAGCGATATAATGATCCCCACCCTCCGTTCCTCATCACCAGAGGAATGGGGAAGAAGGCGAAAATGGAGTTTGCAAGCCTCTCTGAAACGCACAAAATTCTCACTACCCCCGGAGAACGTATCCGGGAGCGAGATCTTAGGCTCAGAACAAACTCCATGAACGCAAGCTGAACCGGTCACTAGAAACTGAGAAAGAGTCTTACGGAGATCAGCTACCTCCAATGAAAGACCCTGGAAGCGTTCAGTCAAAAGTGAAACCGGATCCATGCTTGAGACGGTTTTGGCGGTTTATAATGTCGCGGAAGTTGTACAGGAAACAAGACAATGCAAAATGAATATATGACTCACTGGATCCAAAACTAAGGAACAAAAGGGAGACCCCTGCATAAGACCTGGCACTCTCCCTGACTGCTCAGCCTATGCGAACACCCCAATGGTGGATGATCGCATATCCTCGTACCTCGACTATATGACACCTGAACACCCTACAATAGTGAGGGGACACGACCACCGGCTCCCTACACTAGACACGGAGGGAGTCAGGGTCACCTGGGATCCAGCAAACATAAAAAAACAAATGAATGTACAACACTTATCTTGTAGAAGACTGGGAAATAGGATCAGCATGCACACACACTCCAGGAAGTTGTATAAACCGCACACTAATGCATTATGGGGAGGAATTTAAAGGGATGCAATCAGTCCAACTACAAGACAGCTGAGAGAGGCTAACGAGATGAGGAACTGAAAACCAAAACAAAGAAAGCTCAAGGAGGAGGTTCTGAAAGGCATCTGTCAGAGCTTCTCAGATGTCTGGTTGTTACAACTGTATATTTAATGTCCATCAGTGCTGAGACCCGTCTACATATGGTTTTATAGATTACTGAATTTTATATATCATGGGTGCATATGTTTAAACAGGTGTCTCATGCGCCATTAATTAGGTCAAGCCCCCTCCTCCCCCCCAGGTTGGAGGGGGGTTGAGCCTATTTAAGTTCATGGCGGAACAGACACATTTGATTATGATTAAGAACAGAAGTGTTCGAAACGCTTAAATCGGGGGAGAGTGGGAGAAGGTGTCACTGAATTTGTATATGTCCTTTTGGTGAAATAAAGACCGGACCGAAAATCTTTCACAGTTGGTGCTGGATCCTTCTTTTCTGTACATGAATATTCATCAGGACTGGGGTCTGTTCCGTGCACCTATCCACAGGAGAATCACGGGTGAGCTGGATATATTTTCCTTTTTCCTTGTAGATGGTAGATTAAATAACAGCATACAATGCCAATCAGCTGCTTCTAAGGCCACCAGGATATTGTCATGCATTAAACGAGGCATGGGCTCGCAGTGCAGGGATGTAATATTACCACTTTACGAAGCGTTCTTGTGGCGTAATCTGGAATATGCAGTTCAGTTCTGGGCACCAGTCAATAGAAAGGGCGCACTGCAGCTGGAAAAAGTACAGAGGAGAGCGACTAAACTGATAAGGTGCATGGAGGATCTTAGTTATGAAGAAAGATTTAAAAATAGGAATTTATTTAGTCTTGAGAAGAGATGTTTAAGGGAGGACATGATTAACCTATACAAATATATTATTATATATTATTGTTCCATGTGTTGTGTCTTTTTATAGGTGTAGAAAATGTATATCAAAATATCCTAATTATAGTGGATTTGATATGTAATAGTCCATGTGTGTTATATTCACCATTATGTATGTATTTTAAAGTAGGCCGAAAAAGGTTCATGGAAAGGACACAGTTCATGAATTTTTTTTTCTCTGTAGATGTACCAGTCTGAGAAGAGTCATTCTTGTCTCCTTACAGATGTATGACTGAGATAAGGATATTTTCTAGACGCATCTGGTGCTAATTATCCTTATTGTTTAATGCTTATTGATGAAGCAGAAAATCTGTGATGTATATGTACAATGAACATTCAGTTTTTAGTATAAGATAATCAATAGGACATATGTATCATTTAATATTGTTGGATATTATGAAGGAAGTCAATGCATCTATTATCTTATATATTTCTCACTAGGAACGCATACAGTCCTAAAGCATGATGAAAAGAGTTTTAAGTGTAGACTGTGTTATTGAGTCCTCGTTCAGGGAAGATGGTGTTATTTTAACTAACAATCATTCAACCATTGGAGTAACAGAGGAGACACATGTCTGTGAGAGTACAAGGTCCATTATATTCTCATCAGTACATAAATTTGAGAGTATGGAAAAAGTCTAAATGGTACCATAAAGTCTATGCCTTAATTGATTTTTGTGTCAAAATTAATCCTTTAGCTCTGATTTAGGATTCCATATATTATGTGTATAGAATGTAAGAAAAATCAGATCTGTACAGTTAAACCTTAATAGTAATGATGCTAGTAGCTTATGCAATAGTGCCGCCTAGATATGAATAGGCGACATTGCACCAACAGCTGAAATACATTCTGGGTGATGCACTGACATCACAGTCATTATCATATGTACACGCCTAACCGACAATGATTGGAAAACTCCAACTTAGGAAGGTGTGTCTAACTGATAAGTTTGTGATAATAAACCACACACACATGAAGGGAAAGAAGAACAGCAACAGGGAGTCATAGAAGACACAGGGAACACAGAGAAACAAAGAAAGAAAGGAGAGACCCCAGGAGAAAAATCCCAATGATCAGAACGGACCTTAGAGCTGACTTCCCTTAGACTCTGCATATCAACTGCACTCTCGGGTAATGAATAACTTTATTATGTGTAGTATTGATTTAATTAATTAGCTTGATATTTAAAGATGCAGGTCAATAAAGATGCAGGTCTAAAAGGTCTAATATTGATAACAGAGGGAATCTCTGATTGGAATATTCATTCCATAGTCATATCAGGCTTGATAATTTATAACGATGATAATGATATCCAAGATTGGTCATAGTTTAAGCAGAGCAAGGGTTTGTATCTATCTTCATCACTATTGATTGTGTATCTCCTAATTGTTGTCGAGATGCTTTTATTACATTTTTATGTTTGAGAGGTGATATGGAATGCGGGTAGTCGAATTTTGGGTACTGTATATCACTGTGTGTTATTGCATATTATTGAGTTTCACATCTATTAAGCTTTGTTTGTATTTTAAATTATTGTATATTAAATCATTTATATTTTTGCATAGACTCTTGTACCTTGTTTTACTGATTGCACAATATAATTAAATTAACAACAAATTATTTTTGAGGTGTTTTATATGTCCACCTCGAGGATCAATTCCCTTTGAATTTTTTTCTTTGATCCTTTCTTTTATATAAAGCATTTGCATTATATCCCTGACACATGTAAAAAGCCCTCAAAAGACAAGGGGGCACTTCTTCTGACTGGGGAAAAAAAGTTCCGATTGGTTTTGAGTGAGTTCATACCGCCTGTACCCTCCGGCTCTGCATGGTTACAGTCGAATATCAAAGGCTGTTACAGATGCAGTGGCTGCGTCGCCTGCAGCCACCTGCAAACTGGTAAGACTTTCCGCAGTAATAACACCGGGCAGGTCTATACCATTAACCATTTCATTAACTGCAGGACCCGTGGGGTGATATACCGTCTTGCCTGCGAATGCGGCAAAGAATATGTCGGTAAAACCATCCGCGAGTTTCGCAGGCGGGTGGGCTGGCACCTTAACAACATAGCCAAGGGCAAGGACACACCAGTAGCAAACCACATCCAGAACTTTCACAATGGCACTGCCCATGTGTCTGTCATGGGCATTGACAGAGTCTTCCCTCCATGTCGGGGGGGGGGGCGGGGACTGGGACCAGGCGATCCTGCAGCGTGAAACTCGCTGGATCCTATTACCTTGAATCCATGACTACATTGGGCCTCAATGAACAGCCTAATTTTAGCAGTTTTTTGTGATCTTCTGATCATAGCTGCGCTCCCCTCCCCTTTATCTGTGGTTCATGTGGATCGCCCTTGTCCACTTATTTAGCTCTTGTCATACCTTATCTTTTTTAGCTCTACCATCAGTCCTATTATCTTTGTAACCTAGCCTCTTGTCTGTGTTAACCAGTACATATGTAGCTCTGTGAGCTCAGCATTATCTGTTTGCTGTAAACTTGAGACCGCTGACCCGCTGGTCTCCCCTGCAGCTGCTGACTCCCCGTGGCATTGCTCACTGCGTCCCGTTTGCCAAGGTAACCAGCCCGCCCCCAGTTTGTTGAACCCTTGTCCCTCCATGGCCGTGCGTGTCACCTAGCGGCGGCGGCGTGCGCTGCGTTCCATGCCCGACCCTTACGCTGAACACACCACCTTTACAGATTCATGGGCGTGCCTTGGAGCGCACGCGCCGCCTCACGCTGCGTTCCACGGCACGCAGGCCTGCAGTTCACGTGTTTGAGCCGACCCGGCCTCACGAGACCTAGGAGGGCGTGTCCTGGGTAATGGAGCGCTGTGCTCACCTTCAAAAGTGGCGCTTAGAAGGTAAGCAATTGCCGACAGCCCCACATTCTATACCCAACGATTTTTTCCATGCCTTTGTCCTTGGCCCACCCGGGCTTGTCTATTTGTGTTTTGTAATTGTCCTTTTTTATGAGCCACTTATTCTAAAGCATCTTTGATTAAATGTTAAGTTTTAATCCCTTTGGTCCCACTCAGGGGATCAGTCCATTTGCATTTTTAATTTTGGGAATTAACCGGTCGAGGCTTGAAGCCAGACCTTGTGCACAGTTTTCTTTTCTCAGTCTCCAGAAGCGTCTAAGCTTCTTTACTGAAAGAATCTGTGGAATAGACTTCCTCAGGACATGGTCACAGCAGGAACAGTGGATAGTTTTAAAAAGAGTTTAGATGTATTATTAAAAGTAAACAACATTAATGCTTATGAAAACGTGTAGAAATCTAATTCTCACTTCCTTCTGGGATTCGCGTCCCCACCTATCCCTTGGTTGAACTTGATGGACTTACGTTTTTTTTCAACCGTATCAACTATGTCACTATGTAAAGAGAGAACCAGCCCTGTACTTGACATGGATCCAGAGATAATAAAAATAATCCTTATATATACAGCGCTAACATATTCTGCAGGGGGTTCATGTACACACAGAATCACACATTACACAGCAACAAATGAGGGCCTTGCTCACAATAGCTTACAATCTATGAGGAGATAGATGTGACACAAAAGGTAAAAGGGCTTGATTTGTAAATTTGTCCAGCCATCTTAAAACAATAGGGGAGTAGATAGAAAGTTGCATGAGCGAGTCACCAGCTGATATCTGTAGTGCTTCTGAGTACTTGGGGTGTGGTGGATACCAAGGGTCGATGGATCGGGCTGTGAAGAACAAGGTCGGGAGGGGGGAGGAGGTGAATGGAGAATAGTTATTGCTCTACTAGATTCTCTTCAGGCTGGCAGTTCAAGCAGAGCATTCTTTCTGCTGCAGCTTTCTCCCTTTCAAAGCCCAGGTGACGTGTCCTTTCTGCTGTAGCTCTCTCCATCTCACAGCTCAGGTTGTGTGTCCTTTCTGCAGTAGCTCTCTCCCTCTCACAGCTCAGGGGGCATCTCATTTCTGCTGCAGCTCTCTCCCTATCATAGCTCAGATGGGTGTGTCCTTTTTGCTGTAGCTCCTTGTAAGGGCTTGTTCACAGGACCGTGCCGTGTTATCTGGTTTGCAAATTACGGATCCACAAAACACAGATGCAGCCTATGTGCACATGGAGTGCTGTCTGCATCTTTTGCGGCCCCATTGAAGTGAACGGGTCCGCACCCGAACTGCCAAAAATACCTCTTTGATGCAGAACAAAACCACGGTCGTCGTGTGAATGAGCCCTAACTGTGATCGTTTTTAACTGTAGCTATGCCTGGTAACAGTTGATAGATGGAAATGAGCATGTGCGACTACCTCAGCAAGGGGGACAGAGAATAAGGAATAGAACAAAAAGCAGGTGGTGCTATATAGATACATTTTGTGGAATAACCCAGTGGCTATATAAAAATGTTTATTACATCCAATTACAAAAGTATTCAGATCCAGCTGCTAGTTTGAAAAATGTAGAATATTTTTGTAACACAATCCCTTTAATAAGTCTGCTAGGCGTGTGTCAAATATATCATTAGGTATCATATAAGAAGAGAGTGCCAAATTAAAAATCATTGGCCCTGATTTATCAAAACTGGTGTGAAGGAAAACTGGCTTTGCTGCCCATAGCAACCAATCGGATTTCACTTTTCATTTTCCTGATTCCAGTTTTGATAAATCAGGGTGATTGCCTTTACATTATATGCCTGTTGTGCTGCAGCTCATTGAAAAATACTTGTTATACAGTTCACATAAGTTATATAAAGATAATTATTACTATTATTTCATAATACTCGTTATCAGTATTGTATTGGCCTATTCTATTAACAAGTGGCAAACTCATCCTGTGACATAGGAAAAGATTCGTGAGACGTGAAGTGGTATAGACTGGAGTGATGTAAACCATCTGTCATGCCCTGCTCAGGTTATGTGCGGAGGTCTGCCATGTTAGAAGCATGTGTGTAGCCTTTTGTTATTGTTTTGGAGTTGAGCTGTATCTGCCTCCCTTCAGGTGCACTGGGTGGGGTCGTTGGTATGAGTTTAAATTACACCCACTCCCAGTGTCTTGTGGGGGTTATAGCTTCTGTCTTGCTCAGAAGAAGGAAGGAAGGAAGGATTTGCTGTTCCTGCTCAATACAAGATAAGTTGGTTTTGTTTTTCTTGTGATTGTCTGTCTAGGCTGTTAGAGAGATGCCTGCCCCCTCCAATCTTCAGCCTAGGCACGGGGACACGTTCATTCCCATCTTCAGGGTGTGAACGTGGGCATAGAAGTCTAGGGAGAGCTGGTAGGGATTTGTCAGGAGGTGACCTTCATCCCCAGCTTCTTGCCTAGACACTTGTTTGGTTGTATTCTGTGTATCTTGTATCCTGTCCAGCTTGACACCATCCCTTTTACAGGCATTTCATACACTTTGGAGGAGATTTATCAAACTGTTGTAAAGTAGAACTGACTTAGTAGGCCATAGCAATCAATCAGAATCCACCTTTAATTTTCCAAAGGTACTGTGAAAAATTAAAGCTGGAATCTTTTTTTTTATTATATAAACTTTTATTTTTTTAATTCTCATACAAAAAAAATACATAACAATATACCATTTACAATGCTATAAAATCCAAAAGTCCGTCAGTTCTAGTCCTTAAAGCATAGTTAAATATGATTTCATGCAAATACCCATAATTATATAGATATTAACTAAAATCAAATAAAGGTCTCACTGCCTGGGGGGAAAGCAGGACCAGCCCGGCATCAAAGGGTTTAGCATTACAGATAAAAAACGAGATCTTATTTAGTATTATTATCTCCACACTGAGAGGGAGCATAGGCCCGAGACCCGGGGGGCCCACCGAGCAGCGAACACGCACCCCCCACGGCCTCCCTCAGACGCAAGCAAGCACCACGGACAGGACCAACACCCGTGGGGCGAATCTCTGGTGCTCACCTATCCCGTGTGGGGCAAGCTCACAGCGATCTTTGATCGCACCCTTCCGTAAAACCGAAGAGAAGGGGAGGGGGGTCCAGCAGTCTTCTATCCCAGTGGTATAAAACCCACTCCCAGGATTTCCTGCCTCATCCCCATATAGTTAGATTAAATGTTAATGGCTTGTTTAAGCATAACTCGCATGGGTGCTCCACGGTATCTCATGGAGAGGGGACACAAATCAAAGTGTCACTCAACAATCCCCAGCACTTGGGGAGAGAAAAGAAAAATAGCCAGCCAGCACTGTCTCATTAGGAGGGCAGAGCCCGGCATCAACTTCCAGTTCATTAAGAAGGAACAAATGAGGGACCCAAACCACACCCGTGTCAAATCACTGCCCGTAGTAAAAACTCACGTCCAAGAGAAAAAGCTGCATCCCGGGTCGCACCCGATGCCCGGACCCCCCAAAATCCCGAGCCCCGAACCCTCACCAGAATGTTAGTCAATATTTTAAGTTGATCAAGAATTAACCAGTATCTAATGCCGGTGAGTCCTGCCAGCCCCCGGCATTTCTAAAGATGCTCCAATGCTCTATTATGGCTTCACATTCTGCATTAATACATTGCATACACAAAGAAGCCGGACAATTGGATCTTCCCCAAAAAATCCCCCACCTTACCCCCCCCCCCACCCGCCACCTTGCAGACAAAAAAAAAAAAAAAAAAAAAAAAAAAAAAAAAAAGAGAAAAAAAAAGAAAAAAAGTTAAATTAATTGGTCGTATCCCAGTCTTTCCACAATTTATCCCACTTTAAGTATGCTCCTCGTTGTTTATACAAGATCTTCTCGTAGCTTTTCACCTTCTCAACCAAACCCAGCCAATTATTACAATCTGGAGCGGAGGAGCAAAACCATACTCTAGAAATAAGAAGCCTAGCCAGAAACATCACCTTAATCAACAATCGACCATTTGTAGGTTGGTGATTAACCTCCGATAGATCTCCCAGGACCCATATCCTGGGAGTGAAGGGAACAACAATGTTGAGTCTGCGAGCCAGATTGGTTTGAACCGATCTCCAGTACCTGCTCACCATTGGACAGTCCCAGAACAGATGTAAATGATCTGCCTCGGATTTATCACAGCGTGGGCAGTTAGAGGAGGTTCTAAGTCCTCTCCTATATAACCATGTAGGTGTCACATATATTTTGTGCAAAATATTAAATTGTACCACAATGTGATTAAAATTATGCAAAACCAATTTTAAACTTTCCCCTATATTCTCCCAGTTTGGGGAGCCCGTCGCTAAAAGCGAAGATGACCAGGCTCTCTGTCCTGGTGAGAGAACATCAGAAAAAAACTTTTTCATTAAGTGTCTATAACAGTGAGATACTTTAATTCTCGTGACAATTTTCTTAGAAATTAAATCATGTAAAAATTCAGGAGTTTCTATAATAAGAAGATAGCGATTCGCAGTGCTAGAAAGTGCTGACCTTAATTGAAAATATGCATACCAAGCCACCTCACCTAGATTTGCCCCTTGCTTTAAATCCGCAAGGGGCAAAATGTGTCCACCACTGACCACTTGATGCAGGTACTGAATATTCTTGGTCCTCCAATACTGGCTGCAGCTCAAGTCATTTAAATTCAAGAGCTTTGGGTTATGCCATAGTGGAGTACAAATAAGTGATGCCCCAGCTCCACACCAATTCCTTATATTTCGCCAAGACTTTATGGCCATTCTGCAGAAGAGTGTATACCCATTTAATGCATTTAATAAATAGTCAGACTCAAGTACTGTAAAAAAATCTGCGAAGCCTGAGTCTTTCACCACCCTGCTGCAGAACTGGCTATTTTCCCATTCATTAAACAGGCAGAGTTGAGAGGCCACAAAGTACCCCCTAAAGTAGGGGAGGTTAAGACCTCCCCGACTATAGGGCATAGAAAAATAGAGTACCTTCAGTCTCACACGCTTCCTCCCCCATACTAAATCATTGAGCATCCGCTCTATCAATCTAAAGTACTTATCTACAATCCATACAGGCGAGTTGCGCAAGATATATAGAACCTGGGGCAGCACCACCATTTTTATTAATGAAATTCTGTCGGCTCTTGCCGACAGAATTTTTTGCCATATCTTTATTTTAACCCTCAGCTTTATCAACAGAGGGAGCAAATTAAGTTGTAGATATTCCTGTGGTTTGGCAGAAACTGTTATCCCCAGGTACTTTATTGAATCTGAGATCGTTAGCTGGTTATACCGTTCGCCCCGCAGATCATCTATAGGGAGGAGAACGGTCTTCTCCCAGTTGATCTCGAGACCGGAAGGACCGGAAAAGAGACCAACCAGGTCCATTATGCAAGGAAGAGTAGTGTCTGTCTGATGTATGAAAATCAAGATATCGTCTGCATAAAGTGATACTCGATCGTGATTCCCCATTGTGCCAAAGCCAGCCACCCTCGGATCCTGCCTAATACTAGCCGCTAAGGGTTCAATGTAAATATTAAATAACAGGGGGGAGAGAGGGCAGCCCTGACGGGTACCTCTTCCTAATATAAAACTCTCTGTTATCATGTCGTTGATCCTTATCCTAGCAACTGGAGAGTTATATAGGAGCTGTACCATCGCCAAGAATCTTGGGCCAAAGCCCATTTTTTTCATCACCTCCCAGAGAAAGGTCCACTCCACCCTGTCGAAGGCTTTAGTAGCATCCAACGACAGGATGGAGCGGGCGCCACTCCCCGGGGACTGGATATTCATAAATAGCCTATGCAAGTTATGATGGGTGCCCCTTCTTGGCATAAAACCATTTTGATCTGGATGGATAATAGTGGATATAACCCGCGAGAGCCTCCTAGCCAAAATTTTTGATAGTAGCTTAACATCGGTATTTAATAAGGAAATTGGTCTATAGGAGCTCAATTCTGCCGGGTCTTTATCCTTTTTCGGAATTAGAACAATAAGAGCCTCCATCATGGAGCATGGTAAGCCCCCTCCCTGGATCGCCTGGGAAAACACCTCAAGTAGCTGGGGGAGGAGCGTCTCACCATGCCTACGGTAAACTTCATATGGGAGGCCATCCAATCCTGGCGATGAGCTCCCCGAGATAGACCCCAGAGCCTCCTTTAACTCAGAAAGGGAAAGCTCCTCCTCCAAAAATTCCACCTGAGCTTCATTCAAGGTAGAAAGTGGAATCCTCTCCAGGAATCGCATCGCCAGTTCGGGTGTCGTAACAGAAGAGGGTCTATATATCTGAGCAAAATATTGTAAGAAGGTATCCCTAATCCCCTCTAAATTTGTTATGGTTTCCCCCTCTAAATTATGAATTAAAGTGATGGATTGATTTTTCCTATCTTGTTGAGTAATTATTCTTGCTAGGAGCTTACCAGGACGTCCAGACTCCGAAAAATATTTAAGCCCCTTAAAGAATACTCTATGATTTGCTTTCTCTAATAAATACCTTTCCAAGCAACAGCTAGCCTTCTGCATCTCTTCCCTGTTATATTCCGTGGGTTGACTGGTAAAACACTCATTGGTAGAGGCAGCGATCTTAACCAGTTCCTCCTCTTTACACCTAAATATTCTCCTTGCTGCAGCGATCTCACTGATAAAGACCCCTCTTAGATACGCTTTCAAGGCATCCCAAACTACATTGATATTAGCAGAGGGAAAATTTACCTCCCAAAAGGAGGATATCAATAATGTAATAGGCTGAGGATTCTCCATAACGGCAAGCCAATATGGGTTCAACTTGAATCCTAGCCCCCTTATGGCCTTATTCACCCCAGTGCAAACCTCAATTAGTACGGGTGAGTGGTCCGAAACGGTTCGTACTCCATATCGAATCTTGCTGATATTACTCAAATTGCTCTCATTAGTGAGTGCTAGATCAATCCGAGACATTGCTCTCCCCCCCCTGCTAACGCAGGAGTATACTCTCTTTCCTCCGCCAAGATGTTCCCATATATCTACCACTCCTACCTCTAAACAGAACTGGGGCAACAAGGAGTTACAGGGGTTCCTCCCCCGATCTGCATCTAAAGTAAATCTATCCTTGTTGGGGTCCATAACCGCATTGAAGTCTCCCATCAGGATTAACCGGCATTCTGGTCTATTTTCAGCAAAGAGCAATAGCTGAGTCAGGGGGTACATTGAGAATGGAGGTGGTATATAAAAGAAAGCCAGAATGTAACTGTGGCCATACAGCTTGCCGTGTAGGAAAATGAATCTACCCTGATCATCTATATAGGATTTTATAAGGATGAAGTCTACAGAATTATGAATCAGGACTGAAACGCCCCTAGAGGATCCACTAAATGTGGAGTGGTAAGACTGGGAGTGCCATCCCGTTGTCAGACGGCGCAGGGTTTCTTTAGTAAGGTGAGTTTCTACTATACATATAATTGCTGGAAGGTATCTTTTTACTGCATCCATAATAGCTTGCCTTTTAACCCTTTCCCCAAGCCCTCTAACATTCCAAGATATAATTCTAATAGACATCAATCAAAAACAAGAAGAAAAAAGAAAAAGAAAAAAAAAAAAAAAAAAAAAAAAAACAGCCTGCAAGGTGTGTTCCCAGCCCCCCCCACCCTCCCAACCCCCTCTCCATTGATCCGCCCGAACTGCTCAGCGAACCTCTAACCCCTGGCCACTCTCCCTCAGCCAAGCCCCACCCCCCAGCATCCCTTCAAACATAACATTACGCAATTTCAAATGCCTATTTGATCGATCCAGTCTGACGCTTGTTGTGGTGTTTCAAAAAACAAGGAAGTCCCATTGTAGATCACTCTTAATTTCGCTGGGTACTGTAAAGAATATTTAATATCCTTTAGCGCCAGGCGCTTCTTTATCTCTATAAAATTGCGTCTCTTTTCCTGAGTCTGACGAGCAAAGTCAGGAAAAAAGAGCAACCTAGAGCCCTGATATTCAATGGGAGTACATTCTCTAGCTCTTCTTAATATCATATCCCTATCAACGGACAATAAAAGTTTCATTAAAATTGTGCGCGGCGGCCTCCCTGGAATAGGTTTTCCTCCTGGTATTCGATGAGCTCTTTCTATTTGAAACATAGAAGAAAAATTCTCGCTGCCTAGATTGTGTGTGATGACATCTTTGAGTTGCTCCTCTAACTGCCGGCCTTCAGCCCCTTCTGGGAAACCAATTATACGAACATTGTTCCGCCTTGACTTATTCTCAAGGTCCTCCAGCCTGTGTTGTAGCACTTGGTTTTCTGAGGCGAGAAGCAAAGTTTGAGATTTTAATGTGGCTATATCGGTTTGCAGTATAACAACAGTTTTTTCCACATTGAGAACTCGGTCACGGATCTTTGCTAAATCTTCCCTGATTAGGGTGATATCACTCTGCACTGAGCCCAATTGAGTGGACATCCCCTGTACCAGGGAGCCGTTGTTTTCCACGGCAGAGAGGATCTTATCTAATACCAATGGATCATATTCTGTTCGCGTTTGTATAGGGCAACCCTCCTCTACAGTCTCCTGATCTGCCTCCATTGATCCGTCCTCAGAGGGTTCCTCAAACTGGGGCGTTTTAGCATTTTTCTTCACATTAGCAGAGGGTTTAATTTTAGATGGATTTTTTTCAATAGGGAAGGGTGATTTCAAAAACTTATCAATCTTGTTTTCTGGTGTTTTAGACCCCAATTTAGTTGCCGAGGAGTCCACTGATCGTCGCTTTGGGGCCATTCTCTTCCCTTTTTTTTTTTTTTCCGGCTGGTTCTCTCCCTTTTTTATTAATTTTCCAGTTTCTTTATATCCCCCCCTTTTTTTTTTTCCTTTTTTCTCTCTTTTTTCTTCCTTCCTTTTGTCCCTGTTAATTTCACACCTCACTGCTTCTTTCTTTTTCCTCCTTATAGCTTCTCTCTCGCCTTATTCTCCCCCTTTTAACCGCTTCCTCCCCCCCCCCCCCGCCTGGCACCGCAAAGGGAAAGCGGAAAGAGGCAGGGCACAGAATATGCGTCCTCCCAGCAACTCGGCAACACAGAAACCAGCGCTATACAAAAACAAGGTCAACCAAGGCTGTGTTCTCACGTGTCCAGGAATGGCCAGCAGTCCAGGTTGCCGGGAGACAGGAAAGGAGAAGCCGCAGGCAGAGCAGCGTGGTCACCGGATCCAAAGCAGGGAGAAGACAAGAGACAAGGGCCAGCCAGCGAGGAAAGGAGAAAGGAGGTCCCCGGAGCAGCGAAGCAGCTGAAGTCAAGCACAAGCAGGAGGGAGAGCCGACAGCACAAGAAGAGCAGCGGAGGGTCCCGTACAGCGCGTCCAGCACCCAAGCACCGATGAGCAGCAAAGTAAGGTGAACCAGGATCCAGGAGCCATATCCAGCACAGAGACGCCGCTCAGCGCATCAATGCTTCAGCGTCAGCTGTGCAACATCGGCTAATCAGCTGATGGATAAGCCGGGAGCCTGAGGGGAAGAGGCCGGCGTGGGAGAGCGAGACGTGCTGTGTTCACGTCATCCCGCCCACCTGACCTGAAAGCTGGAATCTGATTGGTTGCTATGGGCAACTAAGCCAGTTCTACTTTACACCAGTTTGATAAATGAGACCCTCTATTTTTACATTAAATATCACAAACTTTCTTATTACCATTGCACAAATACTAATTTCAGCCCCTCACTTACAGGGCTGGGACCTTTCATGAATATTGTGATCGTGACAGTGTGATCTATAATGGAAAGAAAACTTTTGAGGCGAGAGATAGAAAAGCTTCTGTAAGTCGGACTTTGTTCTCTTTGATGTTAATGGTATTAAAGGGAACATGTCACCAGGATTTTGGGCATAGTGCTGAGGATATGGGTTGCAAGATGGCCACTAGCACATCCACAATACCCAGTCCCCATATCTCTGTGTGCTTTTATTGTGTAAAAAAACGATTTGATACATATGCAAATTAACCTGAGATGAGGCCTGTTCCTGAGATTAGTCAGGGACAGGACTCATCTCAGGTTAATTTTCATATGTATCAAATAGTTATTTTTTTACACAATAAAAGCACACAGAACTATGGGGACTGGGTATTGCAGATGTGCTAGCGGCCATCTAGCAACCCATATCCTCAGCTCTATACTCAAAATCTAGGTGACAGGTTCCCTATAAGGGACAGGATTTTAAAGATTTTATTATTATGTTGATATCATATGGTTATTATTTTATTGCTAGTCATTGTGTGGTGTAAAAGCATTGAGAAATATGGTGTGGAGAATGAGCGCCATATGAAGCATTGGTTCCATTTCTTCCAACATAGAAGTCAAATTTCTTCCCCCACATTGTCTGGAAGTGTTTTACGCACATGTGCACGTGTACTAAGCTTTGCTATGGGGCTTGTAAAATCTGTGTAATTCCCTGCCCCCTCACTGTTTGTTGTCACCACACAGACCGGCATGGAATCCACCTGTAGCACTTCAAATCTTCAAGCATTTTGTCATAGAACAATCACCAGTGTTTCTTTCTTGCCTATTGCATTACTTTAGTGATTGAATATATCCAGATATAAATGTTCTTTGCTTGCTTGTTTGTTTGTTTTTTAGTGGAGACTATGTTAGCACTACTCTTCGAGAGAAGGAATTTGACCCAAAAGGAAGAAGGGAGTCCTCATCTTTAGATGATCTGGTAACAAATCTACATCACATATACCTAACACAGCAATAGACTTGATTTTAACACTTTAAT
This sequence comes from Bufo gargarizans, assembly GCF_014858855.1. Taxonomy (NCBI): domain Eukaryota; kingdom Metazoa; phylum Chordata; class Amphibia; order Anura; family Bufonidae; genus Bufo; species Bufo gargarizans. The sequence continues at coordinate 93,356,700 of NC_058087.1, read as the reverse complement.
TCTTTAATTGATATGTACAATGTAATAGTGTTTTCTGTTTCTGCTATTAAAAGGGTTTTCCCAGTTTTTAAAATTGATACTGCTGATTGGTGGGGGTTCGATAAGCTGTATGAAGGGAAGAAACGCTAATATTGATTACCTATCATGAGTAAAATGTGTTAGATTTCTAAGTATAGAAAAAACACAGTCCTGGAGGTAAGTGGTCAGCCCTTGAATCTTGAGAGACACATTCAGATTTTTTTCCTTTAGATATTTTTTTCTTTAGATATTTTTTTTTCTCACTCATTTAACCCTTAACAAAAGTCATCATATTGAGAATGTTTTTTTTTATCTGTAGAAAGCTAATACATATTGCTGGTTTCTATAAATTAATCAGTAATGTTTTAGGTTTCTAAGCATTAAACAACCCTATTTTCAATATAGTAAGGCTATAGTCTTCTATTATGGATTTAATGAGAGAGAGAGAAAAAATAACTGGAAAAAACAAAGTCTCTCCTGGGACACATATTACGGTTTATTCGCTTAGTAAGGCTATAGTACATATACACTACGTACAGCCACTCTTGACTATGGACTATGTCTGGTATTGTAGTCCAGCAACGTTCACTTGAAGGAAGCTGAGTGGCAATACCAGACAGAGCACATAGATTAGAGTGGAGTTGTTCCAGGAAGAAAAATCTATTTTTTTTGTTATTTTGGCTAACCCCTTTAATTTAGCATTGTGTATATTGACACCAGCGCAGAGTTTATTGTTTACTCAGTATTTATATGTTCATTCATATGCAAATGTATTTTATTTTTAGGCTCATTATGATCTGGCCATAGGTGTTGCATTGAATTGGCTTAGTAGTTCTAAAGGAAATGAATCACTTAAAAAAGAAAGACTGTAAGTATTTGAATTATTTTTAACCTGATACTGGATAAATGGTTACTAACAACTAATTAGATGTGTTAACCTCAACTAGTGAAACAATTAGAGGTCCCATCTGCACAGATAACATAGTATGGAGGATATGTTAGTACCTGTAAAAATGTAAGTGTTCTAGGACCCACGTGCAGGACTGATGACAGTCATAGGACGCAGGGCGTAACTACCATAGCGGCAGACCATGCGACTGCTATGTGGCCCAGAGCAAGAGGGGTCCCGGTCTTAGTTGGGATCATCTACTGGAGGTGAACACTTGGTCAGGACTCTACAACTTTTAGTAAATAAGGCAGTGGGAAAATGGCTCAAAGGTGATTGGAAGGCATTTAGGCGGAAACCCATCTGTCCTGTGGGGGGGGGGGGGGGCGGTCTGATCCTTGCTACGGGGCCCTTACTTCTCTATGTACGCCACTGATAGGACGGTTACCTGATTCTTATAAATAGCCTTGTAAATATCCCGCAATCTTCATCAGACCTCAGATCAGAGCCTCAATCTTTATCTGACCCCCAAATCCGCCACTTAATCTTCATCAGACCCCCCAATCTTTATCAGACCTCAGATCAGAACAACTTATCTATTCAACAAACACAATGGCATTGTCTGTGATGCAATTAACAAACACACTGGCATTGTCTTTGACGCAATCAACAAAATACAATTACCAACATAATGGGCTAACTTAATCACTCACAGACAAAAACCACACATTTTTCCCAAAACACAGAAAACACCTCAAAACCACACATATCCCCATAATGTATACATCCATGGATAGCTCTGATCTCGGTGAACAACATATCCAAAAATCACCCAGATTCAAGCAGGGGTTCCCGAATTCCATGGAAGTCACATTTGGCCGGCCGCAAGCATAGCTTTCCTGCCCAAAACAGTTCCACAGATTCAAGCTGTGCGGCCGGTCTTCTTCTTCAAAGTTAGTATGGGCCATAATCCTGAGGCAAGAGGCTGGTAGCCAGGTTTCTCCACCACCCAGTGGCGAGGTTGGTTTTGTCACAATCAGTTTTTATTAAAAAAAATTGTGGAAGGTGAAGCACTGAAAACAGCGAATCAGCCACTTTGCCGTTTGCTATCTGGGATAAACGGCATATTCACACACGTCTATGTCCATGATGTTAATTTTTTTTAATTATTTGTTTTTTTATTTTAATTTTGAGGAAAGGGGGCAATTTTAATTTTTATATATTTTTTAAACTTTTTTCTTTATTTTCACACTTTTTTATGGTTAACTTAAGGAACTATAAGAAGCATTCATTATATTTTGTTTCTCATAAACTCCAATGCATTATCATTGGAGTTTATGAGAATTACACTAAGTTCCTATGGAGCCCTGCCACAGGTAGCGGCTCCATGGAAACTAATATGCGGCAGCCCTGTATCCCTCTTGAATACAGAGGCTGCCGCACACTACATCCGGCTCCGCTGATCTTTTACAGGGGAGGGGCGGTACACAGCGGGGAATGCGCACTCCCGGTCTTTAACTTCCCAGATGCCATGGTGACATTTGACCACGGCATCTGAGGGATTGAATGTATGCAATCAACGTTATTATCATGACGCTTGCCAGTGGACACCATTTTTAAATGCCCGACCACTAATGTAAATTTACATGGGGAGGTCGGAAACAGGTTAAAAAGTACAAACCTAGACGACATAGTGTCACAAGATGCACCAAAAATAACTAGTGCATGTCGTGTGACAGAATCATCACACCTTGCTAGTAGTTATTAACAGATATGCTCATGTAGTTGCTTACTTTGTACAGCTAGTTACATAGACACTTCCCTATCACTGCCCCTAACAACACCCAGCTAGTTTATAGCTCCTCCCAACCATAGAAACATAGAATGTGTCGGCAGATAAGAACCATTTGGCCCATCTAGTCTGCCCAATATATCTGAATCCTATGAATAGCCCCGGCCCTATCTTATATGAAGGATGGCCTTATGCCTATCCCATGCATGCTTAAACTCCTTCACTGTATTTGCAGCTACCACTTCTGCAGGAAGGCTATTCCATGCATCCACTACCCTCTCAGTAAAGTAATACTTCCTTATATTACTTTTAAACCTTTGCCCCTCTAATTTAAAACTGTGTCCTCTTGTGGTAGTTTTTCTTCTTTTAAATATGCTCTCCTCCTTTACCGAGTTGATTCCCTTTATGTATTTAAAAGTTTCTATCATATCCCCTCGGTCTCTTCTTTCTTCCAAGCTATACATATTAAGGTCTTTTAACCTTTCCTGGTAAGTTTTATCCTGCAATCCATGTACTAGTTTAGTAGCTCTTCTCTGAACTCTCTCTAGAGTATCTATATCCTTCTGGAGATATGGCCTCCAGTACTGCGCACAATACTCCAAGTGAGGTCTCACCAGTGTTCTGTACAGCGGCATAAGCACTTCACTCTTTCTACTGCTTATACCTCTCCCTATACATCCAAGCATTCTGCTTGCATTTCGTGCTGCTTTATTACATTGTCTTCCCACCTTTAAGTCTTCTGAAATAATTACTCCTAAATCCCTTTCCTCAGATACTGAGGTCAGGACTGTGTCGAATATTCTATATTCTGCCCTTGGGTTTTTACGCCCCAGGTGCATTATCTTGCACTTATCCACATTAAATTTCAGTTGCCAGAGTTCTGACCATTCTTCTAGTTTTCCTAAGTCCTTTTCCATTTGGCGTTTCCCTCCAGGAACATCAACCCTGTTACATATCTTTGTGTCATCAGCAAAAAGACAAACCTTACCATCGAGGCCTTTTGCAATATCACTTATGAAGATATTAAACAAAATTGGTCCCAGTACAGATCCCTGTGGAATCCCACTGGTAACATGACCTTGTTTTGAATGTTCTCCATTGACTACAACCCTCTGTTGTCTGTCCCTCAGCCACTGCCTAATCCACTCAACAATATTGGAGTTCATGCTCAATGACTGCAGTTTATTGATAAGTCTTCTATGTGGGACAGTGTCAAAAGCCTTACTAAAATCCAGATAAGCGATGTCTACTGCACCTCCACCATCTATTATTTTAGTCACCCAGTCAAAAAAATCTATAAGATTTGTTTGACATGATCTCCCTGAAGTAAACCCATGCTGTTTTTCATCTTGCAATCCATGGGATTTTAGATGTTCCACAATCCTATCCTTTAATAGGGTTTCCATTAATTTGCCTACTATTGATGTCAGACTCACTGGTCTATAGTTGCTCGATTCCTCCCTACTACCTTTCTTGTGAATGGGCATGACATTTGCCAATTTCCAATCTTCCGGGACGACTCCTGTTACTAATGATTGGTTAAATAAATCTGTTAACGGTTTTGCCAGCTCACCACTAAGCTCTTTTAATAATTTTGGGTGTATCTCATCAGGCCCCTGTGACTTATTTGTCTTCACTTTAGACAGCAAACTTAGAACATCTTCCTCTGTAAAGACACATGCATCAAACGATTTATTAGTCATCCTTTCTAGTGGAGGTCCTTCTCCTTCTTTTTCTTTTGTAAAAACTGAACAGAAGTATTCGTTAAGGCAGTCGGCTAGCCCTTTATTCTCTTCTACATACCTTCCGTCCTTTGTTTTTAATTTAGTTATTCCTTGTTTTAATTTCCTTTTTTCATTTATATATCTGAAGAATATATAAAACTCACCTATCATTGCCCCTAACAATGCTCAGCTGGTTCTTAGCTCCCCCCACCCAGCTAGTTACATAGACACTCGCCTATCACTGCCCCTAACAATGCCCAGCTAGTTTATAGCTCCTCCCACCAGCTTGTTACATAGACACTTCCCTATCAATACCCCTAACAACGCCCCCTGCTAGTTTATAGCTCCTCTCACCCAGCTAGTTACATAGACACTCCCCTATCACTGCCCCTAACAATGCCCAGCTAGTTTATAGCTCCTCCCACAAGCTTGTTACATAGACACTCCCCTATCACTGCCCCTAACAACGCCCTGCTAGTTTATAGCTCCTCCCACCAGCTAGTTACCAAGACACTGTTCTATCACTGCCCCTAACAACGCCCTGCTAGTTTATAGCTCCTTCCACCAGCTAGTTACCTAGACACTGCCCCTAACAATGCCCTGCTAGTTTATATCTCTTCCCACCAGCTAGTTACCTAGACACTGCCCCTAACAATGCCCTGCTAGTTTATATCTCTTCCCACCAGCTAGTTACCTAGACACTGCCCCTAACAATGCCCTGCTAGTTTATAGCTCCTTCCACCAGCTAGTTACATAGACACTGCCCTATCACTGCCCCTAACAACGCCCTGCTAGTTTATAGCTCCTCCTACCCAGCTAGTTACATAGATACTTCCCTATCACTGCCCCTAACAACGCCCTGCTAGTTTATAGCTCCTCTTACCAGCTAGTTACCTAGACACTGCCCCTAACAACGCCCTGCTAGTTTATAGCTCCCGCCACCCAGCTAGTTACAAAGACACTGCCCTATCACTGCCCCTAACAATGACCTGCTAGTTTATAGCTCCTTCCACCAGCTAGTTACATAGACACTGCCCTATCACTGCCCATAACAACGCCCTGCTAGTTTATAGCTCCTCCCACCAGCTAGTTACAGAGACACTCCCCGATCAATACCCCTAACAATGCCCTGCTAGTTTATAGCTCCTCCCACCAGCTAGTTACATAGACACTCCCCTATCACTGCCCCTAACAACGCCCTGCTAGTTTATAGATCCTCCCACTAGCTAGTTACATAGACCCTGCCCTATCACTGTCCCTAACAACACCCTGCTAGTTTATAGCTCCTCCCACCAGCTAGTTACATAGACACTCCCCTATCACTGCCCCTATCACTGTTGCTGCTTTGACACTCCCATGGAAATAAGAGAAGCTGCATGGACATGATCATATTACCACAGCCTAGAACGGAAGGTAGGAGCAACTAAGATAAAAGAAATACATTACAAACATATAGCTGACTTCATAAATCAATTTTTTTAAGGATGTAGATGAAAACTAGAAAACCCATTTTAGCCAGCCCAGGGATGGCTTATATTACACCTTTTTTTGTGCAAAAATGTCGCTGGCACGTCATTAATAAATCTGGCGCACTTTACAAATTGACTAAGGCTACTTTCACACTAGCGTTTTTGCTGGATCCGGCAGGGTTCAGCAAAAACGCTTCCGTTAATGATAAGGCAACCATCTGCATCCGTTATGAACGGATCTGGTTGTATTATCTGTAACATTGCCAAGACGGGTCCGTCATAAACTCCACTGACAGTCAATGGATAAAACTCATACGTCCCCGTTGACTTGGATTGTGGGTCATGACAGATCTGTTTTGCTCCGCATCTCAGGACGGAAAGCAAACCCCAGCATGCTGCGGTTTGCTTTCTGGTATGAGAACGGAATGGAAGGCATTTTGGAGCATAATGTTCTGTTTAGTTATGTTTTGTCCCAATTGACAATTAATGGGGACAAAACGGAAGCATTCTTTCCGGAATTGAGACCCTATGATGCATCTCAATGGCCAGTCACACATGGAACGTTGTGTGCGTGTGTGACCGGCCGCTCCAGTCATTCTAGGGGAGCTGCAGGGGGCCTGCTATTTAATGTATGGCACTGTGCTTTGTGCTCACTGAAACGCCTCAGCATCTTTAACCTCCTCTGGACCGCGTAACGCATGGATGCGTCCTGGAGGCGGTTGATTCATTCCTCCTGGACATATTCGTGCGTCATCTCGCGAGACGCGAGATTTCAGTCTGAGCCGGCCCGCGCACAATATCGTCACCAGCCTGCCAGCCAATGATCGTGGCTGGCAGGCTGGCGATTTTTTAAATCTCCATTCAGAAGCCATCTAACACATTATATTTGTAAATATAATGTGTTAAATGGCTTCCCTGCTCCTCTGATGGTCCTTTTGGTCGGTTGGTCTCAGCAGAGGAGCAGGCATCACAGTGAGTAGCACCAAACACCACACACTTAGCCCCAGATCACCCCCCTGCACCCCAATTAACCCCTTGATCACCCCTTCTTGCCCCTGTCAATCACTAGTGAAAGGGAAAAAAGTGATCAATGCAAACTGTCAATTTTTTTTTCTCACTGGTATTGACTGTTAGGTTTTAGGGTTAGTTTAGATCCCTTGGTTAGGTAGTTTAGCGATCGTTTAGCGCCAAGCCCACCGCACCGCAGTCACTTATTCGCTGATTAGCGTATCGCTAATCAGCTTTTGTACTTTTACAGTATCTGTAAGGGATCGAAACTGATCACAGTCAGATCTATAATAGTATTAGTGTCACCTTAGTTCGCCCTCCACCCAAAACGCAGTGTTTTCCCGATCAGGCCTGATCGGTCGCCCACACGTGCGTTCACCCACGCCCGCCCCGCCGCAGTGACCCAAATTTTTTTTTTTGATCACTGCACAATCACTTTACAAGCGCTGCGGCGATAAAAAAATCCGTTTTGATATTTTTTATCAACCGCAGCAGCCTCCGGTACTTTGCTAGCCTTCCATTTGTAAGACAGGCTTGTTTTTTTTCTTGGGTAGTCTCAGGGAATACCCCTAAATTTAGTAGCCCAAATGTCAAACAGGGGGTATTCTTCTGAAGAGGCCTACAGGCTTCTGACCCAGTCGGATGAGGAATGGGAACCCTCATCTGATGAATCTAGCGGGTCAGAATATGAACCTGTAGAAAGCAGTGGCACTCTGACTCAAAGTTCGGACTGTCGGATTACGTGGTGAGGCATACACCAGCAGCGAAGCCCATCCTGGACCTAGTACCAGCACTGCCGTACAACATGGTGAAGTGGCGAGCACCAGAAGGGCAGTTGAAGCTGGTACGGTGGCACGTGCAGTAGTTACCCTGTCGCAGCCACCACACAGACAGGTCCATAGAGCCCCTAGAATCCCTGAGGTGCTGGCAAACCCTGATTGGCAGTTCCCAACTTCAGCCGCACCTGTAGTTCCCCCTTTCACCGCCCAGTCTGGAGTTCGGGTTGAGACAGCTCAGATCGGTTTGGCCCTGGGATTTCTTGAGCGGTTCTTGACTGCGGAGCTCTTGGACTTAGTTGTGGCAGAAACAAATCGGTATGCCACTCAATTTATATCCGCCAACCCGGGAAGCTTTTATGCCCAGCCTTTCCGGTGGAAACCAGTCCAAGTTTCCGAAATTAAAATTTTTCTGGGCCTTCTCCTCAACATGGGTCTAACCAAAAAGCATGAATTGCGGTCATATTGGTCCACGAACCCAATTCTTCACATGCCCATGTTCTCTGCTGCTATGTCCAGGACACGATTTAAGACCATCCTGCGTTTCCTGCACTTTAGCGACAACACCACCTCCCGTCCCAGAGGCCATCCAGTTTTTGACCGGCTCCACAAAATTCGGCCCCTCATAGACCACTTCAACCAGAAATTTGCAGATTTGTATACCCCTGAGCAAAACATCTGCTTAGACGAGTCCCTAATACATTTTACCGGGCGCCTTGGCTTCAAACAATACATCCCAAGCAAGCGCGCCCGGTATGAGGTCAAATTGTATAAGCTCTGTGAAAGGGCCACAGGCTATACCCACAAATTTCGGATCTATGAGGGAAAAGATCAGACCCTGGAGCCGGTCGGTTGCCCTGACTACCTGGGGAGCAGTGGGAAGACAGATCCAAATGTCTAAAAATGCCCTCCTAAAAGAAATTTGGGCACCTTTGCGCATCTAGGCTGCAAAAAAGTGTCACACATGTGGTATCGCCGTACTCAGGAGAAGTTGGGGAATGTGTTTTGGGGTGTCATTTTACATATACCCATGCTGGGTGAGAGAAATATCTTGGTCAAATACCACCTTTGTATAAAAAAATGGGAAAAGTTGTCTTTTGCCGAGATATTTCGCTCACCCAGCATGGATATATGTAAAATGACACCCCAAAACACATTCCCCAACTTCTCCTGAGTACGGCGATACCACATGTGTGACACTTTTTTGCAGCCTAGGTGGGAAAATGGGCCCACATTCCAAAGAGCACCTTTCGGATTTCACAGGGCATTTTTTACAGATTTTGATTTCAAACTACTTCTCACGCATATGGGCCCCTAAAATGTCAGGGCAGTATAACTACCCCACAAGTGACCCCATTTTGGAAAGAAGACACCCCAAGGTATTCTGTGAGGGGCATGGCGAGTTCCTGCAATTTTTTTATTTTTTGTCACAAGTTAGCGGAAAATGATGATTTATTTTTTTTATTACAAAGTCTCATATACCACTAACTTGTGACCAAAAAAAAATTCTAGGAACTCGCCATGCCCCTCACGGAATACCTTGGGGTGTCTTCTTTCCAAAATGGGGTCACTTGTGGGGTAGCTATACTGCCCTGGCATTTTAGGGGCCCAAATGCGTGCAAAGTAGTTTGCAATCAAAATCTGTAAAAAAATGGCCTGTGAAATCCGAAATGTGCTCTTTGGAATGTGGGCCCCTTTGCCCACCTAGGTGGCAAAAAAGTTTCACACGTGTGGTATCGCCGTACTCAGGAGAAGTTGGGGAATGTGTTTTGGGGTGTCATTTTACATATACCCATGCTGGGTGAGAGAAATATCTCGGCAAAAGACAACTTTTCCCATTTTTTTATTCAAAGGTGGCATTTGACCAAGATATTTCTCTCACCCAGCATGGGTATATGTAAAATGACACTCCAAAACACATTCCCCAACTTCTCCTGAGTACGGTGATACCACACGTGTGACACTTTTTTGCCGCCTAGGTGGGCAAAGGAGCCCACATTCCAAAGAGCACCTTTCGGATTTCACAGGCCATTTTTAACAGATTTTGATTGCAAACTACTTTGCACGCATTTGGGCCCCTAAAATGCTAGGGCAGTATAACTACCCCACAAGTGACCCCATTTTGGAAAGAAGACATCCCAAGGTATTCCGTGAGCGGCATGGCGAGTTCCTAGAATTTTTTATTTTTTGTCACAAGTTAGCGGAAAATGATGATTTTTTTTTTCTTACAAAGTCTCATATTCCACTAACTTGTGACAAAAAATAAAAACTTCCATGAACTCACTATGCCCATCACGAAATACCTTAGGGTGTCTTCTTTCCAAAATGGGGTCACTTGTGGGTAGTTATACTGCCCTGGCATTTTAGGGGCCCAAATGCGTGCAAAGTAGTTTGAAATCAAAATCTGCAAAAAATGACTGGTGAAATCCGAAAGGTGCTCTTTGGAATGTGGGCCCCTTTGCCCACCTAGGCTGCAAAAAAGTGTCACACGTGTGGTATCGCCGTACTCAGGAGAAGTTGAAGAATGTGTTTTGGGGTGTCATTTTACATATACCCATGCTGGGTGAGAGAAATATCTCGGCAAAAGACAACTTTTCCCATTTTTTTATACAAAGGTGGCATTTGACCAAGATATTTCTCTCACCCAGCATGGGTATATGTAAAATGACACTCCAAAACACATTCCCCAACTTCTCCTGAGTACGGTGATACCACACGTGTGACACTTTTTTGCCGCCTAGGTGGGCAAAGGAGCCCACATTCCAAAGAGCACCTTTCGGATTTCACAGGCCATTTTTAACAGATTTTGATTGCAAACTACTTTGCACGCATTTGGGCCCCTAAAATGCTAGGGCAGTATAACTACCCCACAAGTGACCCCATTTTGGAAAGAAGACATCCCAAGGTATTCCGTGAGCGGCATGGCGAGTTCCTAGAACTTTTTATTTTTTGTCACAAGTTAGCGGAAAATTATGATTTTTTTTTTCTTACAAAGTCTCATATTCCACTAACTTGTGACAAAAAATAAAAACTTCCATGAACTCACTATGCCCATCACGAAATACCTTAGGGTGTCTTCTTTCCAAAATGGGGTCACTTGTGGGTAGTTATACTGCCCTGGCATTTTAGGGGCCCAAATGCGTGCAAAGTAGTTTGAAATCAAAATCTGCAAAAAATGACTGGTGAAATCCGAAAGGTGCTCTTTGGAATGTGGGCCCCTTTGCCCACCTAGGCTGCAAAAAAGTGTCACACATGTGGTATCGCCGTACTCAGGAGAAGTTGGGGAATATGTTTTGTGGTGTCATTTTACATATACCCATGCTGGGTGAGAGAAATACCTCAGCAAAAGATAACTTTTCCCATTTTTTTATACAAAGTTGGCACTTGACCAAGATATTTATCGCACCCAGCATGGGTATATGTAAAATGACACCCAAAAACACATTCCCCAACTTCTCCTGAGTACGGCAATACCACATGTGTGACACTTTTTTGCAGCCTAGGTGGGGAAAGGGGCCCACATTCCAAAGAGCACCTTTCGGATTTCACAGGCCATTTTTTACAGATTTTGATTGCAAACTACTTTGCACGCATTTTGGCCCCTAAAATGCCAGGGCAGTTTAACTACCCAACAAGTGACCCCATTTTGGAATGAAGACACCCCAAGGTATTTCATGATGGGCATAGTGAGTTTATGGAAGTTTTTATTTTTTGTCACAAGTTAGTGGAATATGAGACTTTGTAAGAAAAAAAAAAATCATCATTTTCTGCTAACTTGTAACAAAAAATAAAAAGTTCTATGAACTCACTATGCCCATCAGCGAATACCTTAGGGTGTCTACTTTCGAAATTGGGTCATTTGTGGGGTTTTTCTACTGTCTGGGCATCGTAGAACCTCAGGAAACATGACAGGTGCTCAGAAAGTCAGAGCTGCTTCAAAAAAGCAGAAATTCACATTTTTGTACCATAGTTTGTAAATGCTATAACTTTTACCCAAACCCTTTTTTTTTGTTACCCAAACATATTTTTTTTATCAGAGACATGTATAACAATAAATTTATTGAAAAATTTATATATGGATGTCGTTTTTTTGAAAAATTTTACAACTGAAATTTCGATTAATAACAAAAAAAGTTAAAATGTCAGCAGCAATGAAATACCACCAATTGAAAGCTCCATTAGTGAGAAGAAAAGGAGATAAAATTAATTTGGGTGGTAAGGTCATTAATGTTGAGTGAACTTGTGTTTTTAAGTTCGACCTAAAAAGTACGGGTTATCTAAGAATTCTGTTATGGATTCCGCTACCTCAGACCATAACTTATAGTACATGGTAGCGGAAACTATAATGGAATTCTTAGATAACCCGAACCTTTTAGGCCGAACTTGAAAACACAAGTTCACTCATCCCTAGAGGTCATCAATATACTACTCAGAGAAAATCCCTTGAAAATGGATGTCCGAGATAATAAAATCTTAGACAAGCCCTAAAATGGCTTAATATAAAAAATCTTGTACACATCCTTTTCTGCGCCATTGTTCTCTGTGGCAGTTGTTTTTTCTCGTGCTGCAGCGGCGATGTGCTGCAAAACGACATGTGAGCGCTGCAGCCAGTCACTGTCCTCGGTGAATTTGAGCATTTGCATAATTAAATAATATCATCCTAACTTTGATTTAAGAGCTCTTTGACTATCACTAGATCAATAGTATTTCTTTCTTGTTTAGTAAATTGACATTAAACCAACATAAATACCCAAATCGGATGGAAAGAGAAGCTATGATTTTATCCTCCTTTGCAGGCATGCTAATGGTAAGAATGCTGTACTGAACTGGAATTGTTAAATGCACGGCATCACCTGTATGTATCTGGCAATACAATATGTGTCTCTGAATGTACAATTACTATAAAGCTTATGGGGTTCAGTTACACCTTGCATGTTGCAGAATGGAGAGGGGCCATTAATATGATAGCGATCTGGAAATCAGGTCTTTAAATGAATGTGTAGAATCCATCTCACAATGATGCTTTTTTACTTGAAGATGCATAGTGAATAGGTTATTTGTTACTTTTACTATGTTTTATAGGTTATTAACTTCACTGTTTTTGATGCTTTTTAATTGTAATGTTTGTCTGCTTGTCTTTTCCTTGCATTCTTAAAAAATTATTGTGATTCTGTATATAATTTTCTGTGCTTTTAGTACCTGTGTACTGTATCTTTTTGTGTGGATAAAATGTCACTGATGTGTTATATGACTAATTCTATAATAGAACAGCTTCCCTGTTGAAGAGGTATTTGAAATATATGGAAATAAACCTTCAACACGACTGCAGAACTCAGCCAAGGTAAGTTTTTACAGCGCTCCCAAGGTGATAATATACAGTGTATGTGTGTCTGTATATATATATATATATATATATATATATATATAGCTAAATTATAAAACTGTGTTCTTAAAGACATCTATGAACAGCGTAAAAAAATTTAAAGTTTTTGTCTAAGGCAATCAATTCGCTACATAGTTATTTAGATTGGGGAAAAAAACATATACATCAAAGTTTAACCTGTCTTAGGATACTTTCACACTAGCGTTCTTGCTGGATCCGGCAGGGTTCAGCAAATACACTTCCGTTACTGATAATACGGATGAACGGATCCAGTTTTATTATCTTTAACATTCCGTCATGGACTCCATTGAAAGTCAATGGGGGATGGATCAATTTTCTATTGTGCAGATTGTGGCAGAGAAAACGGATCCTACCCCCTTGACTTGCATTGGGGGTCATGCCGGATCCGTCTTGCTCCGCATCCCAGGACGTCAAGCAAACCACAGCATGTTGCAGTTTGCTCTCCAGTCTAGGAACACAACTAAATGGAACAGAATGCAGTTTGGAGCATTCAGTTCTGTTCAGATCAGTTTTGTCCCCATTGACAATGAATGGGGACAAAACGTATGTTGTAGAAAAATTAATAGTTGCAATCAGCTCGCATCAAAGTTTGTGTAAGGGAAAAGGTAAATCCATTTTCCATCAGCCGCAGTTAGAGAAAGACCCAGGTGCTACCATCTTGATTGAATTCTTGCTGAGCACTCCCCCGCCCTGCTCAGTGTGTTCACTTTTATTTACTCACAAAAAGGTGTAAAAGGGGTTGGCCCAAGACAAGGATGCAGGAAGTGATGACATACAGGAAGTGATGACATAGGAAGACAAGACACCATTATTTAGAATAACATAGCCAGCTAACAAACACATGTATATAATAATCTAACATTACCACTGGAGCGAACTTTATCCAGCCTTGCTCAGTGATCAATGCCAGATAAAGTTACTATGATCCACATGCATGTTTATTTACAGGATAACGTCATTATCTCCAGTGGCTGATCAGGCGCACTAGAGACAACAAACGCACGTTCCTTTACAGGACATACACGGGAAGATATCCACTCCAATGGTTTACCCTGACGCTGAGAGACATGATGACAATACACAATATATTAAATACACATCCCAATAAAAGTTCCACAACACGTAAGCGTTTTTTTCCGGAATTGAGACCCGATGACAGAACTCAATACCGGAAAACTTAAATGCTAGTGGGAAAGTAGCCTTAGACATCACATTTTGACCTTATATCATAACAGAGTATTAAAAAAAAGTGTGCATAATGGCTATGTTTCTTTGTACAATTATAAATGTGAAGGAACAGGTTTTTTGGGGGATTCTCTAATGTCTTTTTCAGGCTAATTATTCCCCTCTTTAGCTGCACAGCTTGCTGCATTTCTCTCACATGCAGGAGGCATCTCGCTTCTGTGGAATCTGCTAGCACTGTGCTGCTGTGATGTCCTTTCACTTACTTCCAACTTTGTTTTCAGCTCTGGAGCTCAAAGAGCAGATAGGAAGGGGGAAATCAGACTTACAGATACACAGGACGCTCCTGTGATCTTCAGAAGGAATGTAGAAGCAGTTCTATTATCAGTCTCAGAAGCTCAGATGCTCTGACACTCCCCCACTTCATGTAAACCATGTTCTGTGTCTCTGTTACTAGGCATGGATCTTCCCTGACAACAGTGGAAATTTGGTGGAAGTGAGACCCCTAGTGGCTATCACTTTATAGTTTTTTTCAGGTGGAGTTTTAAATGAAGTGATGTAGAAATTTGCTGGCTTACCAGGCCAATTTTCCAATGGGCCTATATAGCGGCAAATAACTAATTAATGTCTGAGCCAGCTTAGGCTACTTTCACACTTGCGTTAAGAGCGGATCCGTCTGGGGTCTGCCCAGACGGATCCGCTCATATAATGCAGACGATGGGATCTATTCAGAACGGATCCGTCTGCATTATATTGTAGAAAAAATTCTAAGTGTGAAAGTAGCAGCAGACGGATCCGTCCAGACTTTACATTGAAAGTCAATGGGGGACGGATCTGTTTGAAAATTGAGCCATATAGTAACAATTTCAAACAGATCCGTCCCCATTGACTTACATTGTAAGTCTGGACGGATCCGTTTGCCTCCGCATGGCCAGGCGGACACCAGAACGCTCAGGTGTCCGCCTGCTGAGCGGAGCGGAGGCCAAACGCTGCCAGACTGATGCATTCTGAGCGGATCCGCATCCACTCAGAATGCATTAGGGCTGGACGGATGCGTTCGGGGCCGCTTGCGAGAGCCTTCAAACGGGACTCACAAGCGGAGCCCCGAACGCTAATGTGAAAGTAGCCTTACATGTATTTGATATTATTTCTCATGGGACACCTTGCCCCATTATAAGACAGATGTCATATTTTGTTAAAAAAAGGTTTCAAGACAAAGTACTTCTAAAACCATTACCGTATGTTTGTAACATGTAAGTGGATGCCATTTGTGTAATGTATCTATTGTGGATTGGCCCACTGCAAGACTTCAACAGACTTGAACCCATTTTGAGTTTTGGCAGCATCATTTTTCTGTTGCTTGTTCTGTGTCACCGTACTGCCAGAACAGATGGGCTTTTTTTTTATAACAATATGCATGCGTATGGGTGTGTACATTTTATACAGAATCCCGCTCCCCATACTAAATATAGCTAAAATTATTACCTTGATTTAAAAAAAAAATATTAAGAAAGCAGATCAGACCCCCAATCAGACTTCATATCAGATGTTTAATATAAATAAATAAATTAACTTAACTCTCCAGCTCTGGACCGCGCTGCCACTCGGTAGATTTACTCACCCTCCCTGGTCTTCTGCCTGCTGTTCTGTACTGTGACCTGGTCATAGTGTGCACCTACATGCTCTACGTCCTGATACTGTATGTGTCAGGACACAGAGCAGGGCCCGGAAGAAGACAAGGGAAGGTGAGTACAGCCAACGCAGCGCTGTTCTCACCTTTCTGTGCCTCTTGCATGCTAATGACCACTTCCGTATTGAAAGCGGTCATTAGCATTTCCACTATATGCTCTGGGAGCCGGGGGCCACATGAAATGATCCCATGGGCCGTATATCGGTTTAAAAGTCAGTTTAAAAATGAAATGTCGCCAGATGTAAATTCATATAGTTAGTTGATATGTCCAAGTGATCTCAGGCATTCAATTTCTTTTGCAACATAAGTATAGTTGGTACATTGATTCCATACATGTAGTGATTTCCTTAATAGCAGAAACACTGGCTGATAGCATATGTTCAATGAATCGTGGCTAGTTATCATCAGTTCTCTGGATTAATCGTTACTTGAAGCAATTCATTACAAAGAGAGATGCTACTGTGTGGTGCAATAGTTAATTTACTCATCCCTGTATTCGCTGGGCGCATGTGCCACGCCTCTGCTGTAAGACTGAGGATAGCGATCCACTCAATAGTTATATCTGCATTAGTGGAGGTTGTGTGGGTCTTTCAAAATGATTGTCTGCCAAATAGTTCTTGGAGTCCCATTAGTGCATAGGCAAGCTACATTAGATAGTGAAGCTAATATTGTTGTGTGTCCGCACTGCTGATATTTAGCAGCATAGCTTAATGTCTGGACTAAGTATTTCCTCCAAACACATTTCAGGAAACCTTTCCCCTTCTTTTACTTGTGATAAGCCAACAATCGTATCAATATTGTCAATATGTCGGTCATCACTAAAAACAGGCAGTGGAGAATCAGACTCAGGAATCACACCCAGGTCAGTACACAGGCAGACAAATGGAACAGCATACCTTTACAGTGGCCGGGCGCAGTGGCTGGGTCCACTGCTTGTGGGCAGAGGAGGACCAGTGGGTCCTGACCAATGGATCACCTGAAACTGCGGCCAGGTGACTTATGCATTGCCCATTTCTGCCATGGATAGTGCAACAGTGGGCACGGAGCTCCATCATAACATATATTTATCATAATTTTTTTATATACCTATGAAACAATAAACCAAAAAATGCCAGACAAACTCTTTCAATAATGAGTGGTTTATTAGCCTTTGAATTTTTATCTAATTTAATAATTTTCCCTGACACGTCTGAAGGAGCCTACCCTGGCATTAACAGAGCCCCAGTCAGTATGTCTTCTGTATTCACCTGGTCTCAAATAAAACTGGCGTCCCTTGTAGTTGGGCAGCTCATAAAAAACCCAGTGGCCATCATTGACAATGCAAGAGTAAATGTCATGATTCTTAAAACGGTCGTAGACTGAGGGGCAGTCATCTACAAATTCCATACTCTCCCCTCTGAAGTCTTCCCTTTCATAGATCCTTATTCTGTAGGAACCACATTGCTAGAAAAGAAAAGAATATGTGTTATTGTAAATATTCAAATGAATCATAAAAACATAAATTATACAAAATTACAGTGATCCCTCAAGATACAAAAGATACAATGGCCTCGGTATACAATATTTTCAACTTACAATGGTTTTTCTGGACCATCGAAAGTCGAAACTTGACTTAGTGGCGTACTAAGGGGGGGTGGGGGGCGGTCCTCCCCGGGTGTCGCCTCTCAGGGGGGTGCCAGAAGCAATTAGCTCTTCCATCATTACAGATGGAAGAGCTCATTGCTGAAGCGCAGGGAGCTGGGTCCTGTCCATCACCGCTCAGCTCCCAGTGCTCCTCTCCTCTTTCAGGCCGGTGGCGCACAGAATGGTGAAGCAGGAAGACTTCTCTCCGCTCCACCATTCATCTTGCAGACACAGATCGCGCTGTCAGCATGTGTGGGCAGAGCCTGCAGCCTAGAAATCTGAATATGCTCCGCCCCCACAGTGCTGCAGAGCGATCTGTGCCTGCAGGGAAGAGAAATATGTGAGCTTCAGGAACGGGACAAGAGGAGGTAAAGAGGGCTTTATTACTATGGAGGTGGCACAGAGGACTTTATTACTATGGAGGGGGCACAGAGAGCATTACTACTATGGAGAGGGCACAGAGGGCATTACTAATGTGAAGGGAGCATAATGGGCATTTCTACTATGGAGGACTCACAAAGGCAGAGGGCATTACTACAATGAAGGGGGCACAGAGGGCATTACTACAATGAAGGGGGCACAGAGGGCATTATTACTGTGAATGGGGCATAGTGGGCATTATTACTGTGAAGGGGGCACAATGGGGATTTATACTATGGAGGGGGCACAGAGGGCATTACTAGCATAATGGGCATTACTACTATTAAGGGGGCACAATGGGCATTATTAATTGTGAAGGGGGCACAATCGGCATTATTACTATAGAGGGGGCACAATGGGGATTTTTACTATGAAGGGGGCACAATGGGGATTATTAATATGAAGGGGGCACAATGGAGATTATTACTATGAAGGGGGCACAATGGGGAGTATTACTGTGAAGGGGCACAATGGGGATGATTACTTTGAAGGGGGCACAAAAAAGGCATTACAAATGTGAAAGGGGCACAAAGAGGGCATAACTACTGTGAGAGGGCACAATGTGGGCATAACTACTGTGAGGGGGCACACATCTTACAATTTTTTTTTAAGTATTGGGGGGGTGGGGGTGCCAGAGAAAGGACCCGCCCTGGGTGCCAAACAACCTAGGCACACTACTGACTAGACTCATCATGCAATACCTCAGATTCAGATCCAACCAATCAACATTTCTCTGGTTGTCTAATAGCTCCTATTTATAGTACCATGTGGAACTAAGCTCCATCAAAAAACCTCTAAAAAAATAAAATGGAGGATGAATCACCAGAAATTAATGCTGCGCTCAGAGGGTAATTATTGAATGGTGTAGTGTCGTATTTAAAACTTAAAAGGCTTCTGTCACCCCCCAAAAGTCATTTTTCATTTTTGGGCTAATTAAAATCCTTATAGTGCAATTATTCAATATATATTGCTCTTACCTTTTTCTGTGGCTTAGTTTCTTTAAAAAACACACTCTTATAATATGTTAATTACCTGGCGCCTGATGCCCTACTTGCTGGTAGCCGCCGCATCCTCCTTTCAAAAAAACGCCCCCCCTCCTCCTGTTGATTGACAGGGCCAGCGAGTGCTCTCCTCCTCCGGCTGGTCCTGTCTGCAATTCAAATCTCGCACCTGCGCCTTTTGTGTCTTCATTCGGTGCAGGCGCTCTGAGAGAAGGACGCTCGCTTTCTCAGCACTTCCTCAGTGCGCCTGCACCGATGACGTCTTCTCTTTCGGGTTTAGAGGTGATGTCCTCGGTGCAGGCGCACTGAGGGAGTGCTGAGAAAGCGAGCGTCCTTCTCTCAGGGCGCCTGCGCCGAATGAAGACACGTAAGGCGCAGCCGTGGGATTTGAATTGCAGACAGGGCCAGCCGGAGGAGGAGAGCACTCGCTGGCCCTGTCAATCAACAGGAGGAGGGGGCGTTTTTTTTTAAGGAGGATGCGGTGGCTACCAGCAAGCAACCACCCTACTTGCTGGTAGCGAGGTAATTAACATATTATAAAAGTTTTTTTTTTAAAGAAACAGGAGGAGGGGGCGTTTTTTTTAAAGGAGGATGCGGTGGCTACCAGCAAGCAACCACCCTACTTGCTGGTAGCGAGGTAATTAACTTATTATAAAAGTGTGTTTTTTAAAGAAACAGGAGGAGGGGGCGTTTTTTTTAAAGGAGGATGCGGCGGCTACCAGCAAGCAACCACCCTACTTGCTGGTAGAGAGGTAATTAACTTATTATAAAAGTGTGTTTTTTAAAGAAACTACGGTAAGCCACAGAAAAAGGTAAGAGCCCTATATGATCGCACAGTGTGGAACTACATATCCTGCATTACCTCTGTCTTGGCCAAGATGAGCTATTCCTTTGAATGTCTGGTGAGAACGGCTCCATATTAGTTTTCTGGTACACCATGTACTGTGCTGGACCCTGACAACTCAAGTTACGATGGTTTCAATAATTATTGGTCATCCCGGAACCAATTACCATACAGTGGTCCCTTAAGCAACAATATTATTTATCACTGTATATTAAAAGAGAGCAATACAGTTTTGCATGGCACAGGACGGTAAGTGAAACAGACAGATGTTTTCTGTGGTCCTATCTGAGGGCAGGATATGATATGAGAGCAATTCCTGACAAGACTCCTAGGAGATAATAAGAGTCCTGATTACCTCACCCACTGACAGTGATTGACAACTCTCTTGTATCAGTGCGTGTACCCAAAACGCTGTCATTTACCCTTTGTGGGTGGGGTTATCAGGACTCGTACTATCTCTCCAAGGAGAACTTTCTGGATTTACCTAGATTTCACTCAGATATCCTGATTCAAATCATATAAACCTATATATCCCAGAGCTCAGCTTTTCTCCCTCTCCTAGACAGGGCAGCAGAAATCAACTGAAAAGTTCACGTTAAGCCGCTAAAAAAAGTAGTCAAATAATATCAACTGTAAAAAAATGTTAAGTATGCATGACAAGGTAGGTTTATGCAAATTTGTGTAATGTATAGAAATTTGTTGGGCATTGTGCATAAAAAGCACAATTGTTCTAAAGATGCATAAGATTGACTTGAGAATGCTTGTACTGTATGTTTCTTAAAATGGACTGAATGAAAGGAGATGTACCTGAGGGATGATACGGCAAGACCTGATGGAGTCATTGAAGCCTAGCCACTGCTGGAAGTCAGGATATTCTCCCCTCCTCAGGAAGTACTGGTGCCCAGTATAGTTGGGGTGCTCATACAACATCCAGTTACCATTCTCCACACGAATGGAGTTGCAGCGCTTGAAAAAAGATTGAAGATCAGAACAGTCAGAGCTGCACTCATAGGAGCGGCCCTGAAAGTTCCTGTCCTCGTAGAAGATGATCTGAAATTAGATAATCATAGTAACATTGAGGAAATTGATAGTTGCACATTATATTCAGAATAATCTAATGGTACTGATACTGAATGTTGCTGTTGATTCTCACAAGATGTACAGTATTTGATATTCCTGTAAAGTATGTCTGTGCACGATATACCAGCCATTCACATTCTAGTATTTTTTGGCCTTATTATTAAACTCTAAAAATGTTAGCTGTGGCATAGACATTATAGCATTGCCCATCCAAATACATTTAATCAGTAGCATTTCTACATGAGAAAGTTCCTGTGTATACCTGACATGATTATCACCTAAGTAAAGTGTGATAGAATTCTACATTACCTTTCCCATCTTGGTTGTGTAGCTGTCAGTGGACGCTTTGACAGGGTGTGAGGAATCCCTTATATCCTTCTGTGTAGGACCAGGGACGGACTCAGCAAGCTAGTTGTGTAAATCCTAAATTTGTGTACTCAGCAAAAGAGACCTACACAATTCATTCGCACAGTCTGTCACGCTTTATTGGAGAATTTTCTTTCTTTAGTTAACGCTTAGACAAAATCCGCTTTTAGGGTTTTGAAAACAAAAGGGAGATGTCGGGGTCATATATGGGGTCAGCAGATTTTATAGTTATTTAGCGAATTACCAATGGTATAGTTCAGGTTTGTTCTAGAATGCTGAGTCAATGGTGGATGTGGATGTATCATTCACCGAGTAGTGAACGAGAAAAGGCCTACATTAAAGTATTACTGCATGCTACAATTGCAAGAATGTATAGGACAATAAAGAAAAATATCAAATATACACCAAATTAAAGGGACTGTCTCACCTCAAACATTGGGGGCATATCGCTAGGATATGCCCCTAATGTCTGATAGATACGGCTCCCACCTCCTGGACCCACACCAGTTTTTGAACAGAACTAGCAAAGTGAAGGAGGATGCACCACACATGAGCGGCTGCCCTCAATTCATTCCTGTTGGAGCACCGAAAATAGCCAAGTTATTTCCATCAGCTCCATAGAAGTGAATGGAGCACTGGCCACACTTACGCAGTGCACTTCTTATTCATTTCAATGGGACTGCTGAAAATAGCTATTTTCGGCGCTGCCATAGGAAAGAATGGAGGGTGGCCGCGCATGCTCCTTTCTAAAGATAGGTGCAGGTCGCAGAGGTGGGACCTGCACCTATCGGACGTTGAGGGCATATGATAGCAGGTCTGAGGTGACACAACCCTTTTAATTACACCTTTCATAAGACAAGTCCGCTTTAAGAATTGACATCTATGAAACCATTAAATATTAAAATTCTTACACAAAACATACATTTTTCAATTGGCTTTAATATAAAAAAAAAAGTACACTATTGCCGTTACTTTATTGCTGGATTCTAATGTCAAAAGACAAATGTCTGGGAACCCCTGGTGGCCACAGAGGTTGGCTTAAAAAATGACTAAATGGCGGACAAACTCCCTGTTCAGTCAGTTTAGCTGCACAGGGGCCTTACAGAGTAGGGCAGAGCTCAGCAGTGCAGTGAGGTGGAGCATAGCAGTGTGACAGGGGTTCAGTGGTCCTCAGACATAACTTTCCTTGCGGTCTCAGAAATGCCAAATCCATCCCTTCTCACAGAAACATCATAAAGCAACACATTGGAACATGGACAGTCTGTATTACAGAACTGTGGAGCCCATGATGTGTGTCACTGTACAGAGTCTGTGCTTTGGGCTTTGTGATGTACATGTGCTCTTGGTGTTATCACAGCCATCGTTAGGACTTTTTAGTGTTTAAGCAGCTATGAATACAAAAAAAAAAATACTTGTAGGTTCAAACTCTAATTCTGTGTTTAAACATATACTGTAACTATATCTCCGATGAACATTAAAAAAAAAAGTATGCGCTTAGAAAATCACATCCAAAATATTCCATATAGCATGGTTGAATAATTTAAAAGTATAGAATATGCAGCCAATGTACATATTGCTGTTTATAAAGAAATACTCTGCAGACTGATACAGTATGTAGTAATTATGTTGTAAATTTACAATACACCTCAAGTCACTTGCTCACTTTCATAAAAATCAGAATTTGTCTTAGGTGGTATTCCGACCTGTATTTTAATATTGATGGGCTGTCCTCAGGATAGGCCATCAAAAAAAGGTAGGCGGGGGTCCAACACTAGTGACGATCAAATGTTTGTGAACCGCAAGTTCACGGCGGGCCCCATTCACTTTAATGGCAGGCGAACCTGAAAAAGCAGCCACAAAATACAATAAGTGCACAAATCATCCCACAACATGGACAGTGGCATTAGAGTTGAGCGAACACCTGGATGTTCGGGTTCGAGAAGTTCGGCCGAACATCCCGGAAATGTTCGGGTTCGGGATCCGAACCCGATCCGAACTTCGTCCCGAACCCGAACCCCATTGAAGTCAATGGGGACCCGAACTTTTCGGCACTAAAAAGGCTGTAAAACAGCCCAGGAAAGAGCTAGAGGGCTGCAAAAGGCAGCAACATGTAGGTAAATCCCCTGCAAACAAATGTGGATAGGGAAATGAATTAAAATAAAAATTAAATAAATAAAAATTAACCAAAATCAATTGGAGAGAGGTTCCATAGCAGAGAATCTGGCTTCCCGTCACCCACCACTGGAACAGTCCATTCTCAGATATTTAGGCCCCGGCACCCAGGCAGAGGAGAGAGGTCCCGTAACAGAGAATCTGTCTTCATGTCAGCAGAGAATTAGTCTGCATGTCATAGCAGAGAATGAGGCTTCACGTCAGCCACCACTGCAACAGTCCATTGGCATATATTTAGGCCCAGCACACACACAGGCAGAGGAGAGAGGTCCCGTAACAGACAATCTGGCTTCATGTCAGCAGAGAATCAGTCTGCATGTCATAGCAGAGAATCAGGCTTCACGTCAGCCACCACTGCAACAGTCCATTGGCATATATTTAGGCCCAGCACACACACAGGCAGAGGAGAGAGGTCCCGTAACAGAGAATCTGGCTTCATGTCAGCAGAGAATCAGTCTGCATGTCATAGCAGAGAATGAGGCTTCACGTCACCCACCACTGCAACAGTCCATTGGCATATATTTAGGCCTAGCACACAGGCAGAGCAGAGAGGTCCCGTAACAGACAATCTGGCTTCATGTCAGCAGAGAATCAGTCTGCATGTCATAGCAGAGAATGAGGCTTCACGTCAGCCACCACTGCAACAGTCCATTGGCATATATTTAGGCCTAGCACACAGGCAGAGCAGAGAGGTCCCGTAACAGACAATCTGGCTTCATGTCAGCAGAGAATCAGTCTGCATGTCATAGCAGAGAATCAGGCTTCACGTCAGCCACCACTGCAACAGTCCATTGTCATAAATTTAGGCCCAGCACCCAGGCAGAGGAGAGAGGTCCCGTAACAGACAATCTGGCTTCATGTCAGCAGAGAATTAGTCTGCATGTCATAGCAGAGAATCAGGCTTCATGTCAGCCACCACTGCAACAGTCCATTGGCATATATTTAGGCCCAGCACCCAGGCAGAGGAGGGAGGTCCCGTAACAGAGAATCTGTCTTCATGTCAGCAGAGAATCAGTCTGCATGTCATAGCAGAGAATGAGGCTTCACGTCACCCACCACTGCAACAGTCCATTGGCATATATTTAGGCCTAGCACACAGGCAGAGCAGAGAGGTCCCGTAACAGACAATCTGGCTTCATGTCAGCAGAGAATCAGTCTGCATGTCATAGCAGAGAATCAGGCTTCACGTCAGCCACCACTGCAACAGTCCATTGGCATATATTTAGGCCTAGCACACAGGCAGAGCAGAGAGGTCCCGTAACAGACAATCTGGCTTCATGTCAGCAGAGAATCAGTCTGCATGTCATAGCAGAGAATGAGGCTTCACGTCAGCCACCACTGCAACAGTCCATTGGCATATATTTAGGCCTAGCACACAGGCAGAGCAGAGAGGTCCCGTAACAGACAATCTGGCTTCATGTCAGCAGAGAATCAGTCTGCATGTCATAGCAGAGAATCAGGCTTCACGTCAGCCACCACTGCAACAGTCCATTGTCATAAATTTAGGCCCAGCACCCAGGCAGAGGAGAGAGGTCCCGTAACAGACAATCTGGCTTCATGTCAGCAGAGAATTAGTCTGCATGTCATAGCAGAGAATCAGGCTTCATGTCAGCCACCACTGCAACAGTCCATTGGCATATATTTAGGCCCAGCACCCAGGCAGAGGAGGGAGGTCCCGTAACAGAGAATCTGTCTTCATGTCAGCAGAGAATCAGTCTGCATGTCATAGCAGAGAATGAGGCTTCACGTCAGCCACCACTGCAACAGTCCATTGGCATATATTTAGGCCTAGCACACAGGCAGAGGAGAGGTTCATTCAACTTTGGGTAGCCTCGCAATATAATGGTAAAATGAAAATAAAAATAGGATTGAATGAGGAAGTGCCCTGGAGTCCAATAATATATGGTTATGGGGAGGTAGTTAATGTCTAATCTGGACAAGGGACGGACAGGTCCTGTGGGATCCATGCCTGGTTCATTTTTATGAACGTCAGCTTGTCCACATTGGCTGTAGACAGGCGGCTGCGTTTGTCTGTAATGACGCCCCCTGCCGTGCTGAATACACGTTCAGACAAAACGCTGGCTGCCGGGCAGGCCAGCACCTCCAAGGCATAAAAGGCTAGCTCTGGCCACGTGGACAATTTAGAGACCCAGAAGTTGAATGGGGCCGAACCATCAGTCAGTACGTGGAGGGGTGTGCACACGTACTGTTCCACCATGTTAGTGAAATGTTGCCTCCTGCTAACACGTTGCGTATCAGGTGGTGGTGCAGTTAGCTGTGGCGTGTTGACAAAAGTTTTCCACATCTCTGCCATGCTAACCCTGCCCTCAGAGGAGCTGGCCGTGACACAGCTGCCTTGGCGACCTCTTGCTCCTCCTCTGCCTTGGCCTTGGGCTTCCACTTGTTCCCCTGTGACATTTGGGAATGCTCTCAGTAGCGCGTCTACCAACGTGCGCTTGTACTCGCGCATCTTCCTATCACGCTCCAGTGCAGGAAGTAAGGTGGGCACATTGTCTTTGTAGCGTGGATCCAGCAGGGTGGCAACCCAGTAGTCCGCACAGGTTAAAATGTGGGCAACTCTGCTGTCGTTGCGCAGGCACTGCAGCATGTAGTCGCTCATGTGTGCCAGGCTGCCCAGGGGTAAGGACAAGCTGTCCTCTGTGGGAGGCGTATCGTCATCGTCCTGCCTTTCCCCCCAGCCACGCACCAGTGATGGACCCGAGCTGCGTTGGGTGCCACCCCGCTGTGACCATGCTTCATCCTCATCCTCCTCCACCTCCTCCTCATCCTCGTCCTCCTCGTCCTCCAGTAGTGGGCCCTGGCTGGCCACATTTGTACCTGGCCTCTGCTGTTGCCAAAAACCTCCCTCTGAGTCACTTCGAAGAGACTGGCCTGAAAGTGCTAAAAATGACCCCTCTTCCTCCTCCTCCTCCTCCTGGGCCACCTCCTGTTCCATCATCGCCCTAAGTGTTTTCTCAAGGAGACATAGAAGTGGTATTGTAACGCTGATAACGGTGTCATCGCCACTGGCCATGTTGGTGGAGTACTCGAAACAGCGCAACAGGGCACACAGGTCTCGCATGGAGGCCCAGTCATTGGTGGTGAAGTGGTGCTGTTCTGTAGTGCGACTGACCCGTGCGTGCTGCAGCTGAAACTCCACTATGGCCTGCTGCTGCTCGCACAGTCTGTCCAGCATGTGCAAGGTGGAGTTCCACCTGGTGGGCACGTCGCATATGAGGCGGTGAGCGGGAAGGCCGAAGTTACGCTGTAGCGCAGACAGGCGAGCAGCAGCAGGATGTGAACGCCGGAAGCGCGAACAGACGGCCCGCACTTTATGCAGCAGCTCTGACATGTCGGGGTAGTTGTGAATGAACTTCTGCACCACCAAATTCAGCACATGCGCCAAGCAAGGGATGTGCGTCAAATTGGCTAGTCCCAGAGCTGCAACGAGATTTCGCCCATTATCACACACCACCAGGCTGGGCTTGAGGCTCACCGGCAGCAACCACTCGTCGGTCTGTTGTTCTATACCCCGCCACAACTCCTGTGCGGTGTGGGGCCTGTCCCCCAAACATATGAGTTTCAGAATGGCCTGCTGACGTTTACCCCGGGCTGTGCTGAAGTTGGTGGTGAAGGTGTGTGGCTGACTGGATGAGCAGGTGGAAGAAGAGGAGGAGGAAGCCGAGAAGGAGGAGGTGGCAACAGGAGGCAAAGAATGTTGCCCTGCGATCCTTGGCGGCGGAAGGACGTGCGCCAAACAGCTCTCCGCCTGGGGCCCAGCTGCCACTACATTTACCCAGTGTGCAGTTAGGGAGATATAGCGTCCCTGGCCGTGCTTACTGGTCCACGTATCTGTGGTTAGGTGGACCTTGCCACAGATGGCGTTGCGCAGTGCACACTTGATTTTATCGGATACTTGGTTGTGCAGGGAAGGCACGGCTCTCTTGGAGAAGTAGTGCCGGCTGGGAACAACATACTGTGGGACAGCAAGCGACATGAGCTGTTTGAAGCTGTCTGTGTCCACCAGCCTAAATGACAGCATTTCATAGGCCAGTAGTTTAGAAATGCTGGCATTCAGGGCCAGGGATCGAGGGTGGCTAGGTGGGAATTTACGCTTTCTATCAAATGTTTGTGAGATGGAGAGCTGAACGCTGGCGTGTGACATGGTTGAGACGCTTGGTGACGGAGGTGGTGGTGGTGGTGTTGGTGGTACATCCCCTGTTTGCTGGGCGGCAGGTGCCAACGTTCCTCCAGAGGCGGAGGAAGAGGCCGAGGCGGCAGCAGCAGAATAGGCCGAGGCGGCAGCAGCAGAAGAGGTAGCAGGGGGAGCCTGAGTGACTTCCTTGGTTTTAAGGTGTTTACTCCACTGCAGTTCATGCTTTGCATGCAGGTGCCTGGTCATGCAGGTTGTGCTCAGGTTCAGAACGTTAATGCCTCGCTTCAGGCTCTGATGGCACAGCGTGCAAACCACTCGGGTCTTGTCGTCAGCACATTGTTTGAAGAAGTGCCATGCCAGGGAACTCCTTGAAGCTGCCTTTGGGGTGCTCGGTCCCAGATGGCGGCGGTCAGTAGCAGGCGGAGTCTCTTGGCGGCGGGTGTTCTGCTTTTGCCCACTGCTCCCTCTTTTGCTACGCTGTTGGCTCGGTCTCACCACTGCCTCTTCCTCCGAACTGTGAAAGTCAGTGGCACGACCTTCATTCCATGTGGGGTCTAGGACCTCATCGTCCCCTGCATCGTCTTCCACCCAGTCTTGATCCCTGACCTCCTGTTCAGTCTGCACACTGCAGAAAGACGCAGCAGTTGGCACCTGTGTTTCGTCATCATCAGAGACATGCTGAGGTGGTATTCCCATGTCCTCATCATCAGGAAACATAAGTGGTTGTGCGTCAGTGCATTCTATGTCTTTCACCGCTGGGGAAGGGCTAGGTGGATGCCCTTGGGAAACCCTGCCAGCGGAGTCTTCAAACAGCATAAGAGACTGCTGCATAACTTGAGGCTGAGACAGTTTCCCTGGTATGCATGGGGGTGATGTGACAGACTGATGGGGTTGGTTTTCAGGCGCCATCTGTGCGCTTTCTGCAGAAGACTGGGTGGGAGATAATGTGAACGTGCTGGATCCACTGTCGGCCACCCAATTGACTAATGCCTGTACCTGCTCAGGCCTTACCATCCTTAGAACGGCATTGGGCCCCACCATATATCGCTGTAAATTCTGGCGGCTACTGGGACCTGAGGTAGTTGGTACACTAGGACGTGTGGATGTGGCAGAACGGCCACGTCCTCTCCCAGCACCAGAGGGTCCACTAACACCACCACGACCATGTCCACGTCCGCGTCCCTTACTAGATGTTTTTCTCATTGTTATGGTTCACCACAACAACAAATATATTATTTGGCCCAATGTATTGTATTCAAATTCAGCGGGATATAAATTTGAGGCCTAGTATTTAGGCGCTGGGTGACCGGTATGGATTTAGTGACAGAATTAGACTTGGAAATGCACAGAAGCGTGTGTGTGAAGTTATTCTGAATGACCCTATGTGCACCTTCAATATGATCTACCCTTTTAGGGATAGATTTCAAATAGCTCTGATATAGCAGAAACGACTAAATTATGAAATTGCTAAATTGGGAATTGTATTTCAACCCAGAACAAAAAATGTGCTTTGACGGACACTAAATAACTTTCCCAGCCACAACAGGACAGCGGTAACGAGAGATTTAGCGGGATATAAATTTGAGGCCTAGTATTTAGGCGCTGGGTGACAGGTATGGGTTTAGTGACAGAATTAGATTTGGAAATGCACAGTAGCGGGTGTGTGAAGTTATTCTGAATGACCCTATGTGCACCTTGAATATTATATACCCTTTTAGGGATAGATTTCAAATAGCTCTGATATAGCAGAAACCACTAAATTATGAAATTGCTAAATTGGGAATTGTATTTCAACCCAGAACAAGAAATGTGCTTGAACGGACACTAAATAACTCGCCCAGCTACAGCACTAGGGACAGATTTAGCGGGATATAAATTTGAGGCCTAGTATTTAGGCGCTGGGTGACAGGTATGGGTTTAGTGCCAGAATTAGACTTGGAAATACACAGTAGCGGGTGTGTGTGAAGTTATTCTGAATGACCCAATGTGCACCTTGAATATTATATACCCTTTTAGGGATAGATTTCAAATAGCTCTGATATAGCAGAAACCACTAAATTATGAAATTGCTAAATTGGGAATTGTATTTCAACCCAGAACAAGAAATGTGCTTGAACGGACACTAAATAACTCGCCCAGCTACAGCACTAAGGACAGATTTAGCGGGATATAAATTTGAGGCCTAGTATTTAGGCGCTGGGTGACAGGTATGGGTTTAGTGCCAGAATTAGACTTGGAAATACACAGTAGCGGGTGTGTGTGAAGTTATTCTGAATGACCCAATGTGCACCTTGAATATTATATACCCTTTTAGGGATAGATTTCAAATAGCTCTGATATAGCAGAAACCACTAAATTATGAAATTGCTAAATTGGGAATTGTATTTCAACCCAGAACAAGAAATGTGCTTGAACGGACACTAAATAACTCGCCCAGCTACAGCACTAAGGACAGATTTAGCGGGATATAAATTTGAGGCCTAGTATTTAGGCGCTGGGTGACAGGTATGGGTTTAGTGCCAGAATTAGACTTGGAAATACACAGTAGCGGGTGTGTGTGAAGTTATTCTGAATGACCCAATGTGCACCTTGAATATTATATACCCTTTTAGGGATAGATTTCAAATAGCTCTGATATAGCAGAAACCACTAAATTATGAAATTGCTAAATTGGGAATTGTATTTCAACCCAGAACAAGAAATGTGCTTGAACGGACACTAAATAACTCGCCCAGCTACAGCACTAAGGACAGATTTAGCGGGATATAAATTTGAGGCCTAGTATTTAGGCGCTGGGTGACCGGTATGGATTTAGTGACAGAATTAGACTGGGATATGGCCAAAAAATAAACAGACTATTGCTGGTTAAATGCACTTGGTGTGACAGCTTCACCCTGATGTAGGCTTTAGCCAAAAAACAACCACACCATTGAGGGTTAAATGCACTTGGTGACAGGCGCAGCTTGCCCCTGATTTAGTATATGGCCAAAAAATGAACAGACTATTGCTGGTTAAATGCACTTGGTGTGACAGCTTCACCCTGATGTAGGCTTTAGCCAAAAAACAACCACACCATTGAGGGTTAAATGCACTTGGTGACAGGCGCAGCTTGCCCCTGATTTTGTATATGGCCAAAAAATGAACAGACTATTGCTGGTTAAATGCACTTGGTGTGACAGCTTCACCCTGATGTAGGCTTTAGCCAAAAAACAACCACACCATTGAGGGTTAAATGCACTTGGTCGCAGCTTGTGCTGGCGCACCACAAGACACAAAATGGCCGCCGATCACCCCAGAAAAATGTGACTGACAAACGGTCTGGGCAGCCTAAAAACAGTGAGCAATTGAGGATCAGCAGCTCAATGATCCACAGCTGCAGATCGATCAGTTAATCAAGTCCTTTGGAGGAGTTAATCTGCCTAATCTCGCCCTACTGTCGCAGCCGCAACCTCTCCCTACGCTAATCAGAGCAGAGTGACGGGCGGCGCTATGTGACTCCAGCTTAAATAGAGGCTGGGTCACATGGTGCTCTGGCCAATCACAGCCATGCCAATAGTAGGCATGGCTGTGATGGCCTCTTGGGGCAAGTAGTATGACGCTTGTTGATTGGCTGCTTTGCAGCCTTTCAAAAAGCGCCAAGAAAGCGTCACAAAAGCGCGAAGAAAGCGACGAACACCGAACCCGAACCCGGACTTTTACGAAAATGTCCGGGTTCGGGTCCGTGTCACGGACACCCCAAAATTCGGTACGAACCCGAACTATACAGTTCGAGTTCGCTCATCCCTAAGTGGCATACCAGAGGGGGATCAATGGCAAAAATTCCCACAAAAAATATGTATTTTATGCGTCTTAAAGGGAAACTCTCAAAAATGCGCCATGCTGGAGCCTAGAAATTTTATATTTTAGGCCACGGGAGTACAGGCCCCAAACATTAGGCATTCACCGGACAGAAAACATCAAGTGATTATGTGGCTCGAGGCATATTAGACAGTCATTTGATATCAATTTTACTGCAGGCCAGTGGAGTACAGGCCCCAAAAATGTGGTGGCAGATATGTGTGTGCTGGCATGAGGAAGTGCGCTTATTGGTCACGATATCCCCCTGCTTGCCTGCAGGGCCGTCTTTACAAAGGGGCAAAAGGGGCAGCTGCCCCGGGCCCAGTTGCTCCTGGGGGGCCCAAGGCAGCTGCCTCTTGAGCCCTGTTAGCCACTGCACCGGGTTGTCAAGCTGAGTCCAGGCATCGTACTGTGTTAAAGTTGTGAACTGATCTAGGACCTTAGATGACAGCATCACCATGTGACCAGTAACCTAGCAATTACTGGTCACATGGCTATGAGGTCATCACAGGTCCTACCAGGAGTGTTGCAGAAGTTAACTGCAGAGCTTTTTTGTGTGAAGATTACATCAGAAAAAGGTGACAGGGGCTGTTATGTTAATATACTGTAAACTACTGTATAGTGGGGTGCTGTATACTGTGTGGGACTGTATACTGTGTGGTGGGCTGTATACTGTGTGGGGGCCTATATACTGTGGGGGGCCTGTATACTGTGGGGGGGGGGGCTGTATAGTGTGGGGGTCCTGTATAGTGTGGGGGTCTGTATACTGTGGGGGTCTGTATACTGTGTGGGGGGGCTGTATACTGTGGGGGGGGGCCTGTATAGTGTGGGGGGTTGTATAATGTGTGGGGGGCTGTATACTGTGGAGGGGCCTGTATAGTGTGGGGTGGCCTGTATACTGTGGGGGGCCTGTATAGTGTGGGGGCTGTATACTGTGGGGGGCTGTATACTGTTTGGGGGCCTGTATAGTGTGGGGGGGGGGCCTGTATAGTGTAGGGGGCCCTGTATAGTGTGGGGGGGCCCTGTATACTGTGGGGGGCCTATATAGTGTGGGGGGCCTGTATAGTGTGGAGTGCTATACTGCTGTACTGTATACTGTGGGGGTCTGTATACTGTTTACTGTGGGTGCGGTATAGTGTGGAGTGCTATACTGCTGTACTGTATAGTGTGGGGGGCTGTATCGTGTATAATTTGGGGTGCTGTATACAGTGAGGTGTTGTATACTGTGGGTCTGTATACTGTGTGGGGGCTGTATACTGTGTGGGGGCCTGTATACTGTTGGGAGGCTGTATACTATGGGGGGCCTGTATAGTGTGAGGGGCCTGTATACTGTGGGGGGCCTGTATAGTGTGGGGGGCTGTATACTGTGGGGGGCTGTATACTGTGTGGGGGCCTGTATAGTGTGGGGGGGCCTGTATAGTGTGGGGAGCCTGTATACTGTGGGGGGGCCTATATAGTGTGGGGGGGCCTGTATAGTGTGGAGTGCTATACTGCTGTACTGTATACTGTGGGGGTCTGTATACTGTATACTGTGGGTGCGGTATAGTGTGGAGTGCTATACTGCTGTACTGTATAGTGTGGGGGGCTGTATCGTGTATAATTTAGGGTGCTGTATACAGTGAGGTGTTGTATACTGTGGGTCTGTATACTGTGTGGGGGCTGTATCCTGTGTGGGGGCCTGTATACTGTGTGGGGGGCTGTATACTGTGGGGGCCTGTATACTGTAGGGTGCTGTATACTGTGGGGGGGGCCTGTATAGTGTGGGGGGGCCTGTATACTGTGGGCGGGGGCCTGTATAGTGTAGGGGGCTGAATACTGTGGGGGGCTGTATTCTGTGTGGGGGGCTGTATACTGTGTGGAGACCTGTATAGTGTGGCGGGCCTGTATAGTGTGGGGAGCCTGTATACTGTGGGGGGGCTGTATAGTGTGGGGGGGCCTGTATACTGTGGGGGGGGGGCCTGTATAGTGTGGGGGGCTGTATACTGTGGGGGGCTGTATACTGTGTGGGGGGCTGCATACTGTGTGGGGACCTGTATAGTGTGGCGGGCCTGTATAGTGTGGGGAGCCTGTATACTCTGGGGGGGCCTGTATAGTGTGGAGTGCTATACTGCTGTACTGTATACTGTGGGGGTCTGTATACTGTGGGTGCAGTATAGTGTGGAGTGCTATACTGCTGTACTGTATAGTGTGGGGGGCTGTATCATGTATAGTTTGGGGTGCTGTATACGGTGAGGTGTTGCATACTTTGAGGTGTATACTGTGGGGTGCTGTATACTGTGGGCTGCTATACTGCTCTACTATATACTGTGGGGTACTGTATAGTGTGGGGTGCTATACTGCCTACTGTGTGGTGCTGTATACTATAGGGTGCTATACTGCATACTGTGGGGTGCTGTATACTATAGGGTGCTATACTGCATACTGTGGGGTGCTGGGGTGCACTGTAACACTAGGGTGGGCCGAGCCCAGGTCTCCTTCCTGCAAAACTGGAAGTATTTACAGTCATTCACTGTACTCTACCAGATGTGTGGATTTTGTGTGTGTGTGTGTTGTGGTGGAGGGCGTGATTGCCTGCTAAGGTGTGGGAAGGCGGGATCCAGGGGGCCCAAGTAAATTTTTGCCAAGGGTCCAATCAATATTAAAGACGGCACTGCTTGCCTGAACATCCTTTCGGAAAGGACACTCGACGAGGGGCAAGCCAAGAGTTCCATGGCAAATTGTGGCAGCTCTGGCCACAGGAAAAGCCTGCACACCCAGTAGTCAAAGGGTTCCTCGCTTCTCAGAGCGTCCACATCGGCCGCTAACCTGATGTAGTCGGACACCTGTCTGTATAAGCGTTCCCTGAGGCTGGATCCAGAGGGCAGCTGTCGATGGGTTGGCTGCAAGAATGATCAAACCGCCCTCTTCTTGCATGCGCTGTAGGATTGGTACTCGCAGCAGTTTCTCTGTGGGTGAAAATTCCTCTGCCAGCGCCCGCAACAGCAGAATGCTGGAAATGCTGCATTCTGACAGCCCTCTGTGATGCTGGTAACATGTCCGCCATTTTATGTTATGTTAAGTACGTTGCCACCCAGTACTGGTCCTTGCACTTTATGCTTTTTATACGGGGGTCCCTCTTCAAACACTGGAGCATGAAGGCCCCCATTTACACTAAATTGGAAGCGCTGGAGAGGCCTGGCTTCTGCTCATCGCCCAGGAGAATGTCGTTCTCGGTCTCCCTTCCCCATCCACAGACAACACCATGGATCCCAGAAAAGTTTAAAGCTCTGGGATGCTCTGGGATGCTCTTCTGGGAGAAATATTTCCTTCCGGGGACCTTCCATTGCGGTGTGCCAATGGCCACAAATTTTCTAAAGGCCTCCGAGTCCACAAGTTTATATGGCAATAGTTGGCGGACTAGCAGCTCCGAGAGTTATCCGGCGTCATCAACTTTTTATGTTCGAACATTTGGGCCACGGAAGCCTGCCTTTTGCCAAATGAACGCGACGACGGCAAGGTGGAAAGGTGGGGTGGAGGACAAATGGGAGGAGTCGGAGAAGAGGCAGGATGTGGAGCGCCAGGAGTGTGGCTTTGTGGGTTCTGACGGTATTGCTCCCACTGGGCTCGGTGATGGGAGGCCAAGTGCCTTCTTAAGGCGGTCATCCATAGGTGAGTGTTGGGCTTACCATGACTTATGCGTTGACAGCACAGGCTGCAGATGGCAACACTATTGTCAGCAGCTGATACATTAAAAAAAGCCCACACTGCAGAGCCATGTGCCGGCGTCCTGGGAGCTCCAGATATGACCGTGCATGGTGGATGGCTCGCTCCAGATACATTTGCAGTCTGCTTTTTGCCTCCTGTGCACTGCGAGTTCTGCCTGCTTCTCCTCCCTATCTGCTGCTCCATCTCTCCCTCTGAACTCCCCTTCTCTTTCTCTCTTGTGGGCATCCACGTAATGTCCATCGACACTTAATCATTGCCACCTTCACCAATACTG
This sequence comes from Bufo gargarizans, assembly GCF_014858855.1. Taxonomy (NCBI): domain Eukaryota; kingdom Metazoa; phylum Chordata; class Amphibia; order Anura; family Bufonidae; genus Bufo; species Bufo gargarizans. The sequence continues at coordinate 93,321,273 of NC_058087.1, read as the reverse complement.
ACATTAGAGATCTCGGAGTAGGCAGCAACAGTGGGGACCACCCTCCTTGGCATGATCTGGGTACTGTCGTCAGACCGCTGGGTGGTGGCCGTTGCTACCCCCTCTTCCTCATCTGATGCCAAGAATGGCTGGGCATTGTTAAGATCTGGAAATTGATAGGAAAATAATTCCTTTGACTAGAGTGGAGGGGCTATGGTGGTGGTGTCTTTGGGTGTGCACACAGCAGAGAGTGAGGAGGGTGCTGATACAGAGGATGAGGAGGATGCAGAAGCGGAACGCTGAGTGAGCCACTCAACCATCTCTGGTGCGTCTTTTGACGTAATCGCACGCAATAGCGTTTGTCATTATCTGTAGCTCAGGTAACGCAGCTAAACTGCAAACAAATGCTGCACTACCAAAATGCACTATATAGAAAGTATATAATTGGTATATAGCAACCCTGCTTCAATCAGTTTTTTGGGGGGGCAACTGGTTTATCACACCAGTAGAAATTATTTGTTCCAATAGAGTTTGTCACTCTGTGAGCTGAGGTAAAGCAGCAAAACTGCAAACAAATGCTGCACTACCCAAATGTACTATATAAAAAGTATATACAAGTGAAACGCGAAAGATTTGAATATCGTGCAAAAGTCCATTTATTTCAGTAATGCAAATAAAAAGGAATTGCATTAATTCAGCTTAAAATTAGAATTTTGTAAAAAGGTTCAATATTCTAGGCTCAAAGTGTCACACTCTATTCAGCTAATTAATCCATACCCCCTGAGCAAAGGGTACCTTAAAATGGTGACTTTGGGGTTTCATAAGCTGTAAACCATAATCATCCAAATTATAACAAATAAAGGCTTGAAATATCTCGCTTTGCATGTAATGAGTCTATCTCATATGTTAGTTTCACCTTTTTAAGTTGCATTACTGAAATAAATGAACTTTGCACAATATTCAAATTTTTGGAGTTTCACCTGTAATTGGTATATCACACCCCTACTTCAATTGTTTTTTTTTGTAGGGCAACTTGTATATCACACCAGTAGAAATTATTTGTTCTAATAGCGTTTGTCACTATCTGTAGCTGAGGTAACGCAGCAAAACCGCAAACAAATGCTGCACTACCCAAATGCACTATATAGAAAGTATATTATTGTTATATAACACCAATGATGCAATAAAACAAATTGTGGGGCAACTTGTAAATCACACCAGTAGAAATTATTTGTTCCTATGGCATTTGTCACCATCTGTAGCTACTGTAGCTCAGGAAAGCCGCAAACAAATGCTGCACTACCTAAATGTACTATGTAGAAAGTATAATATTGGTATATAACACCCCTGCTTCAATCACTTTTTTGGGGAGGCAACTGGTATATCACACTAGTACAAATGATTTGTTCCAATAGAGTTTGTCCCTCTATATAGCTGCAGTACCACAGCAGAACTGCACACAACTGCTGCACAATACAAATGCACTATAATATACTTTCTATGTTAGAAAGTATATAATAAGTATATCGCACCCCTCTGTGTATCACACCTATCGACAGTACACCTATACCAGTCCTTATAAGGACTTTTGTGACCCTATTAGCTAGTTTTTGGCATCCCTAACAGCCTGTCCCTGCTCCACACAGCAACCTCTCCCTACACTGGCAAAAGACTGAATGTAAAATGGCAGCCAGATCAGGTTTATTTATAAGGTAAGGGGTATGTCCAATGTCTCAATTTACTGTCCTGTACCACCTGATGGATGTGTCATGGATCATAGTTCTTCATAATGTAAAAGAATATGGTGCTGGTGGACATCACCATATGTTCGCCCGTTCGGCGAATCACGAACGAGCAATGTTCGCCACAAAACAACAGTCGTGCGAAGCGCAAGGCCATCTCTATCTGACACACTGCGCACTCCAATGATCAGCTGTTAAGGTTTTTCAGAGTAGCAAAGGCGCCAAAGCTACACAGCTCTGTCCTTTTTATAGTAGAAGACTCTTCATTGAAGTGAATGGGAGCAGTGTTGCAGCTACAAGCTCCGTCAATGAGACAAAAGCACTGGTTTCTGGTACCGCAGCTACTCTGTAGCAGCTGATCGGTGATTTGACCTCTGCCGATCTGATATTAATAGTCTATCCTGAGGATAGGCCATCAGTATGCATAATCCTGAAAAGCTCTTTAAAGGGGTTGTGCACCTTTTGGCAAACCTCCCTCTTTGTCAGACCTGCAAAGGGAAGCAGACTTACTTGCTTCCTGATGCTGATTCTCTGCGCCTTCTCTTCCTGTCCTTGGCTACTCAGCTGCGCTCCCAGAATGTAAACTTCTGTTTTGACACGGCTGCAGTGGTAAACTGTCAAATGATCATGTGACACAAGGGGAGCAGGTCTCCCCTGTGGCCAGCGATTAGGAAGGAGCGAGGGGCCAACATCGGGAAGCAGGTAAGTGTGCTTCCATTCACAAGTATGACCAAGAGGGGGGTTTCCAACCGCACCTAAAGGTGCACAGCCCCTTTAAGGCCTAAGTAGCAGTGCAGTAGTTCCAAAATGTTGTTTGTCTAAGATTAGATAAAGGCACTTTGGAAACAGTGATACCCCACTCATGTTCCTCCCGGCTGATGTTTGTTTTCCTGGCTGGAGCTCGTCCCATACACATAACGTCACTGCTTCAGCCAGTCACTGGCATTAGCAGTCACATCCAACATACTGCTTAGGCTAGTGATTGGCTGCATGGTGAGCTGGTGTGTGTGACATCACCTCTGCAGCAAGGAAGATTACATCAGTGCTGCAGGACAGCAGCATGACGCTGGAGGCTGTTATTTTATGACATTTACTGCTGTTGGCCAAGTTTTTATTTAACTTAATGTGTAGCTTTGGGCCACTATCAGGTACTGTAGAGATCCATGATAATCTAAATTTGGTTAAGTGGAACCTTGTGCAATCCAAGTTTTACAGACCATAAAATGCAGCAATAATGCAGCAGTGTGAAACTTATTTAGAATAATTCCAAAAAGACCAACACAACACAAAAGTTTAAGGAGGTAATGTCACATTTTTTTTATATTTATTGTAAATTGAAACCAGTTTCTTTTCTGAAATTGATTTTCTGGGATTCAAAGTACATTTTGGTGTGGAGATGCACACTTCCTTCCTGTAATGTATATCTATAGGCAGTGCTGCAAGTTATATGCTTTTTCGCAGTTGAACCCAGGAAGGTAACTAAAGGATCATATGGCCCGGTAGAAAAGTTGAGCTTTGGCCCCCAGTGCAATTTTGATCACCAGCTGCAGCTTTACTGGGTCTCTTAAGTAACCCTTCAATGCAGCACTAGTAGACAAGTCCATTGCTGAGGTCTTAAGCACCAAGATGAATGTTTTCACAGGTATATATACAGTACAGACCAAAAGTTTGGACACACCTTCTCATTGACGCTAAGTTCACACCTGAGCGTTTTACAGCGCGTTCAAACACGCTGTAAAACGCTCAACACGTGAAAACCAATGCTTCCCTATGGCCCTGGTTCACACTTGAACGTTTTACAGCGCGTTTGAACGCGCTGTAAAACGCCCGGCGCATAAACAAGTTCTTGAGCTTTTTCTTGGGCGTTTTTCGCACGTTTTGGCCCATAGACTCATTGGACAACACTGCAGTCAATCACACAAACGCGCGTCAAACGCACGTTTACTATTGCAAAAAACACGCGACAAATACGCGAGTAAAACGCGCGTCTCAGAAACGCTCAGGTCTGAACCCAGGGTTAAAGAGTTTTCTTTATTTTATTGACTATGAAAATTGTAGATTCACACTGAGGGCATCAAAACTATGAATTAACACATGTGGAATTATATACATAACAAAAAAGTATGAAACAACTGAAAATATGTCATATTCTAGGTTCTTCAAAGTAGCCACTGTTTGCTTTGATTACTGCATTGCACACTCTTGGCATTCTCTTGATGAGCTTCAAGAGGTAGTCACCTAAAATGGTTTTCACTTCACAGGTGTGCCCTGTCAGGTTTATTAAGTGGGATGTCTTGCCTTATAAATGGGGTTGGGACCATCAGTTGCGTTGTGGAGAAGTCAGGTGGATACACAGCTGATAGTCCTACTGAATAGACTGTTAGAATTTGTAGTATGGCAAGAAAAAAGCAGCTAAGTAAAGAAAAACTAGTGGCCATCATTACTTTAAGAAATGAAGGTCAGTCAGTCCGAAAAATTGGGAAAACTTTGAAAGTGTCCCCAAGTGCAGCTACACAAACCATCAAGCGCTACAAAGAAACTGGCTCACATGCGGACAGCCCCAGGAAAGGAAGACCAAGAGTCACCTCTGCTGCGGGGGATAAGTTCATCCGAGTCACCAGTCTCAGAAATCGCAGGTTAACAGCAGCTCAGATTAGAGACCAGGTCAATGCCACACACAGTTCTAGCAGCAGACACATCTCTAGAACAACTGTTAGGAGGAGACTGTGTGAATCAGGCCTTAATGGTAGAATATCTGCTAGGAAACAACTGCTAAGGACAGGCAACAAGCAGAAGAGACTTGTTTGGGCTAAAGAACACAAGGAATGGACATTAGACCAGTGGAAATCTGTGCTTTGGTCTGATGAGCCCAAATTTGAGATATTTGGTTCCAACCACCGTGTCTTTGTGCGACGCAGAAAAGGTATGGACTCTACATGCCTGGTTCCCACCGTGAAGCATGGAGGAGGAGGTGTGATGGTGTGGGGGCGCTTTGCTGGTGACACTGTTGGGGATTTATTCAAAATTGAAGGCATACTGAACCAGCATGGCTACCACAGCATCTTGCAGCAGCATGCTATTCCATCCGGTTTGCGTTTAGTTGGACCATCATTTATTTTTCAACAGGATGACCCCAAACACACCTCCAGGCTGTGTAAGGGCTATTTGACCATGAAGGATAGTGATGGGGTGCTGCGCCAGATGACCTGGCCTCCACAGTCACCAGACCTGAACCCAATCGAGATGGTTTGGGGTGAGCTGGACCGCAGAGTGAAGGCAAAAGGGCCAACAAGTGCTAAGCATCTCTGGGAACTTCTTCAAGACTGTTGGAAGACCATTTCAGGTGACTACCTCTTGAAGCTCATCAAGAGAATGCCAAGAGTATGCAAAGCAGTAATAAAAGCAAAAGGTGGCTACTTTGAAGAACCTAGAATATTACATATTTTCAGTTGTTTCACACTTTTTGTTATGTATATAATTCCACATGTGTTAATTCATAGTTTTGATGCCTTCAGTGTCAATCTACAATTTTCATAGTCATGAAAATAAAGAAAACATTTTGAATGAGAAGGTGTGTCTTCAACTTTTGGTCTGTACTATATATATTTTTTTTTTTACAAAAAAGAAGCCAGATGCCATAGGTGACTTAGATGCCCTTTTGTCAAACTCTCTGCAATATACTCCCGCATAGCTACTCTTTTGGGTTGAGAAAGATTATATAGCCGAGATTTTGGCAATTTAGCTCCTGGAATAAGATTGATCGGACAATCATACTCTCGGTGACGGTGCAACTCCTGATCTCCACCCTCAGAGAAAACGTCAGCAAAATCTGAAAAAAAACAAAGGTAACGCCGTAGTGGAAACCACAGAAATAAATGTGCCGGGACAGTTGTCCATACAAAAATCACTTCAATTATTGATTTGTCTAGTTTGCCAATCAATGGTAGGGTTATGTTTGATCAACCATGGTAAACCCAGTACCAGAGGAGTAGGCAAACCTTTCAGAACAAAACAAGAAATGGATTCAACATGAGAATCACCCACCCTCAAATGAATATCCTGCACAATATGAGTTAGATACTTTTGCGAGAGAGGAGCGGAATCAATAGCAAATACTGATATCCCTTTGCTTAATGCGCTTGTTATAAAACTATGACTCTGAACAAATTGATAATCAACAAGGTTAACCCCTGCACCACTGTCCACAAATACTTCTAACTCAATATTTTTAGAGTCTATCGCCACCATGGCAGGCAGGAGAAATCGGGTACTGCAGGTAGAATACAAATATACCTTTTCTGACTCCCCACTCACACTACCAAGGGTAGTTTTATTGGAAATAACCCCTTTTTTTTTCATTTCAACTTTGAGGCTTCCTAAAAGGACACACATTATTGAAATGAACTGACTATGGAGAGCTGGGTCATTCCACTCCGAGTCAGTCATCTTCTAAATTCTGCACAATATGACTCAACAGAACATTCTCCCTGACTCAAGCCACGCAGCTTAGATTCAGCCAGAGAGACACGGTCTGGATCATCATAAATCAGGCCCAGGGCTCTGAAAAATTCATCCACGGATCGGAGGGATTGTGAACCGATCGGCAAAGAAAAGGCCCGAGACTGAGCATCACCTTTTAGCAGAGAAATAATAATCCTCGCTCTTTGATTTTGTCTCCAGATGAGATCGGACGTAGACGAAAATACAATCTACAAGATTCCCTGAACCGAACAAAGTTATTACTTTCCCCAGAAAACCTATCTGGGAGAGCGACCTTAGGTTCAAGGCTGGCCTGGTTCCCACCAGCGGAGCCAGGCGCCAGGCATCATTGACACAGTACAGCAGAATTACGGAGGTCAGCTACCTCCCAAGATAATTCCTGCATGCCATCCACCAGTGCATCAACAGCTTCAATTTTGCACAGAGTAAGGTGGTATGGGCGGTTTATAATGTCACGGCAGGTGAGGGAAGGGAAGCAAACCAAACACAACAAAAGCAACAAAACACCAGGCTAGGCCCCAAAGCCAGGGAACAGGGAAAGGTCACCACCTGACAATCGGGGCGTGGCTTGCTCATGGCCGAGTGAGACGTGCGTCGCTGCAGCTCTCCCGCCATTCCAGAATATTCAGCTATTTCCACGCTATAAACTCTGCTTTCACCTGACCGACATGGGCAGAAAAACAGCCAAGAGCTGCGGACACCGACCAGCAGGGTGACAGAGCCGGCATCCAGAAATTCTTCGCTTCCCAGTCGAGCACAGCGGGACAGCAGGGGGCTCCCAAGATGGCCACCGGCACCTCCACGCCGCTTCCAGATCGCGGCTCCCGCTCGGCCCCCTCAGATACTGACTCCAGGAGTCCTTCCTCGTGCACCTCCGATATCGGATGGGATCTGCAAGCACAACTGCGAGCCTTACCTACAAAGGAGGACTTGGAACATTCGGTCTCCCGCCTCGAGCAGACCTACAAATCAGAGATGGAGGTACTGAAGGGGGAGATTGTTCACTTGGGTCACCGGGTGGATGCCTCTGAGAAAACGCAGGAGGCTGTCTTTGAGCACCTTGCAGATCACCAACAGGTGCTTTTTGCTCACTCTCTGCAGATCTCCCAGATTTTATCCCACATTGACAACATTGACAATCGTCACCGGAGAAATAACCTCCGGATAAGGGGGCTGCCAGAATCTGTTAACGCCAGCTGACTTGGAGGCCTCTGTTCAGGAGTTGTTCAGCTCCCTGCTAAAGGGCTCAATCGATACCCCTATCGAGCTGGATCGGGTCCATAGGGCCCTAGGGCCTAAATAGGCAGACCCTAACAGACCGCAAGACATTGTGTGCCGGGTACATTTTTTCAGAATCAACGAGGACATTATGAGGGCAGCGCGTCAGTCTGAGGACCTGTCCTATCAAGGGGCCCAGATTCAGATCCTGCCTGACCTATCAAGGAGAACACTGCAATTACGTAGCGTGGTTTGCCCTATTCTTACCCTGCTGAAAGAGAAGGACATCATATACCGCTGGGGATTTCCGTTTCAGCTACATGCCAGGAAGGACGGCAAGACGGCGACGTTCTGAGACCTGAAGGATCTCCCTAAATTCCTTGAGACTTTCTCGCTGCCCAAGGTTTCTCTCCCAGATTGGCCAGTGTTGCCATCCCCTGCACAGCTGCCAGACAGAATACAGTTGACGCAATTTTCTCCATGGTCCGCAAAGCCAAAGAAGACACCGTGATATCTGCGGCCATTCTTCCTATGTTGGACTGTCCTTTGTCCACTTCTTAAGTGGGCCTCTACGCCCGTTTTGTATTCTTTGGGCCCACGTATTCAGTTTTTCTGTCCAATTTTCCAGCTAGTCTATTCTGACTGTTTTCGGTTCTCATTTATACTCCCCTTCGAGTGTTTCCTGCAGTATTATTAGTGCTGGCCGCGCCCTGGCTCCCATTTTGGGGCTAGTACATGGGCAGTACTATGTTTACTATAATAGCTTTATACATGTTTTACAATATAAAAGAAATTTATCACCAGTCCGCAATAATGCTATGCAGCAGGTCCGAAAGGTGTTGTGGGATCAGTCACGTTTTAAGCAGGTAAAATATATAGAGTTTGGACCGCGCTTATCATCAAGGCCAGTATGCAAACAATTTTTCTTTCTTCCTTCTTCCTTTTAAAAGAGAGCCGAGGGCTGCAAATATCCTTTATATGGATATCCTGCAAACAGCACTGTTTAAAACCGGAAATCGGAAATCCACACTCTCATGCAATCCCGCAGGATCTACACACGGACTAAAATGAGATATACCCCAGGTGAATCTGCAGTTATTTTCTTCGATTTCTTTTCCTAGAGGTTTCTGTGAATACAAGTGGCTTCTGTAATAGTGAAGCTCCGTAGATGTTTGGTTAAAAGTTTTTTTATTTATACATACTCACAAACAACTCTTTAAAATTGGCATTTTAAATCCCAGCGTCTTCCACTTTTGCCCGACCCGGGTTTCACTCCTTGAGCTTCGTCAGGGGCACACTTAATTTTTCCCTCCCCCTTCTTTTTATTTGGTCGGTTGGAGTTAATCAGGCATCAGATGTGCTACTCCAAACCGCTTGTCTTATACTGCTTTAACCCTATACTAGTATCAACTAATCCTCAGGGGAAAAACGGATGCTATTAGGTCCCAATTCACATGAACATAATTATTCTGTCAATTTTATATTCTACCCCACAAGGGCACTCCAGTACATATACAACCCCTTTACTGTGGCATGTCATCTCACCCACTAGTTCTAACTGCTTATCTTTGATGGTACTCTTAATTATAGTGCTATTTTGTAACCTTTCTGTTCTTTTTCTGTTTTTGCAAGCAATGCAAAAACCGCACCAGTTAAAACAGTTTTTTATTTTTTTATTTATGTTTTCCAATCGATTGGCACTATGTACCAATTTATTTAGTAAATTGGGTGCTTTTTTATAGATGACTATTGGTTGTTCAGGAATCACAGGACCCAGCACTGGGTCATTTTTTAAAATCGACCAGTTTTTTTTTATTGCGTTTTTCAATTCCCCAGAGCACTGTGTGAACTGGGTTATAAATGAAAAACGAAAATCCATGGTCCTTTTTGGTGTTTTTGGTTTATTCGGGGTTCCCTCTCGTTGTTTGATTACATCTTTTATACATCTATCCAAGTCGTCATTTTCATAATCTTTTTCCAAAAAACTTTCTTTTATTACATTACTCTGTTTTTTTAAAAATAGCCAGATCAGTGCAGTTTCGGTGGATTCTCTGGACCTGTCCCTTCGGTATATTATACAACCATGGGGCATAATGGCAGCTTGTTAAATCTATATATCCGTTGACATCTGTTGGTTTAAAAAAGGTCTTAGTTTTGAGCTGTCCCTCTTCAGCATATATAGTCAGGTCCAAAAAATCCACAGAGACCACACTGACCGCGCTAGTAAAACTTAGGTTCCATTTCTTATTTTCCAGTCCTGCAATAAAGGTCTCCAGCTGGTTTCTTTCCCCCTCCCATATCAACAAGCAGTCGTCTATATACCTTTTCCAGGTTTTTAGAGTCCCACTTTTTTTAGATTTTTTCATCTCGGGGTCAATATATTGTTTCTCCCACATGGTCATAAAAATATTTGCAAAACTGGGGGCGAATTACGCCTCCATTGCTGTTCCAACCTTCTGTAGGTAGTATTGGCCCTTAAACCAAAAATAATTATATTCTAAACAGAATTCAACACAGCATACTATAAAGTCGGCTTGTGTTCTAGTCATATCAGGGTCGTTATGTAGGGTTTCTCTTATTGCTTGTAATCCTAATTTTTTTGAGATGATAGTATACAAGGAGGACACGTCGATGGTAGCCATCCATGTGTTCTCCCCAATTCCCTGCAGTTCTTTTATTATTTTAACCACACTACCGCTATCCTTCAAGTAAGAAGGTGCCATTGGTACATATTTTTTATTTTTGTAAGAAATTATCTATATACTCCGTAATTCTGCTAGTGAGGGAATTAATCCCTGACACTATAGGTCTACCGGGGGGATTTGTGGCACTTTTGTGAATTTTCGGTAGTATATAGATAATTGGGGTCATCGGTTCCTTTATGTTCAAATATTCCATTTCCTTTTTATTAAGTATGCCTTTGTCACCACCATATTTAACCAAAATTTGTAATTTATTTTTATATTCTGGGAGGGGGTCTTTTTTCAGCACAGCGTAGGTCTTGGTATCACTCAGCTGTCTCAGGACCTCCGCTTTATAATCCTCAACATTCATAATTACTACCCCCCCCCCCCCCCCTTATCAGCAGGCTTTATTATTATATCTTGATTATCCTGTAACATTTTTAATGCATCTTTTTCTTTTCTGGTTAAATTGCCTCCTTTCTTTTTAAATTCTATTTTTTCCAATTCATTCAGAATACTTCTTTTGAAGGCATCTATGCACTCGTTATTTTTATTTTTAGGATAAAATTTCTATTTATCTTTTAATTTCGTATGTATGTATTCTTGTTTCTGCTCTGCATTATTTTGGTTATTAGCTGGTTCCTTCCCTACAAATTTTTTTGCTATATTTAGCTTTATAATATATTTGTGGATATCCACAAAGGCATCAAATTTGTTTAAACTTTTAGATGGCGCAAATTTCAACCCCTTTCTAAGTACCGCTTTTTCGGATTCTGACAGGGTGTGTCTGCTGAGATTAAATATCCCTTCATTCACACCTTGATTTTTTTGTTCACGGATTTTGTGTTCCCCCCCCCCCCCTCTTTTTCCTCTATAAACCTTCTCTTTTGCGGTGTATTGGTGTTTGGTGTGGTTTTGTTTCTTCTTTCCTGCAATTTCTCGAGTTTTTCCTGTTCCTCCCTCTGTACACCCTTGATCGCTTGATGTGGAAAATTCTGTTGATCTAACTGCCTCTCTTCCTGCATTGCATCTTTTGGTTCATCTCCCTTTTCAGTTGGTCTCACCCTATTTCCCTGTATAATCATTGGGTCCTCTTTTACAAATTTATATGGGTTATTATTTTGTCGCCCGTATTGTTGATATGGTCTCCTCGCACTGGGCCACTGATAATGGTAGGGATTCCTCCCATATCCATTATAGTTTCCATTATACTGTTGTGTGCTCCATGTATTAGTGGGTAAATCCCCATAGTACTCATTTTTTCTTATAGCATCCCATTCCCCCCACTGGTGTCTGGGGTAACCGTTAGATCTCCTATTAACACTATAATTATTTTCCTCGGTCCCTCTCTGCTCTCCCATTTCTGAATTGTTTGCCTTTCTGTTTGTTTCTGACCTAAATCTCCACTTATAGATTTTTTTTGTCTCATATTCTTCACATGTTTTACGATATTTTTTCTGTTTTTTCTCTTTTATTTCTTTATCCACTACTGTGATGTTCACTTGACATTTTTAACTTAACTTATTATATTCTTTATTTGTTTTGAAGGGTTTTAATTTTTCTTGTAGTTTTTCTATATTCTGTCCTATGTTTTTTAATTTATGTCTACGTATTTTTATAATGAATTCCATGGCTTTAAAACCACAAAAATCCATTAATTTTTCCCAATCATCCATATCATTGGGATCTTCTGTGTTAAGGGGGAGCTGCCATCTCAGACCCTCTGGGATCTTACCCTCCGCTAAATATCTTTCAAGGGATAAGACTTCCCAGGTGGTACTTATTTCTTTACACAGATCTTTTTCTAGCTCTAAAAACATATCCCCCATAACTTTTTCCTCCTTCATTTCTTCATTTACAGTAAATATGCTTTCAACATCACATACCATGTTTGCTCTAAAATCAAAAATATCCATAATTGCTGGACTCAGTGTTTGTCCCACCAAAGTACAATATAAAAGAAATTTATCACCAGTCCGCAATAATGCTATGCAGCAGGTCCGAAAGGTGTTGTGGGATCAGTCATGTTTTAAGCAGGTAAAATATATAGCGTTCGGAGAGCGCTTATCATCAAGGCCAGTATTCAAACAATTTTTCTTTCTTCCTTCTTCCTTTTAAAAGAGAGCCGAGGGCTGCAAATATCCTTTATATGGATATCCTGCAAACAGCACCGTGTAAAACCAAGGCGTGTATATAATCCCTCCGTAGCCAGTTGTCTATATTCTATCGGAAATCCACACTCTCATGCAATCCCGCAGGATCCTCACACGGACTAAAATCAGATATACCCCAGGTGAATCTGCAATTATTTTCATTGATTTCTTTTCCTAGAGGTTTCTGTGAATACAAGTGGCTTCTGCAATAGTGAAGCTCCGTAGATGTTTGGTTAAAAGTTTTTTATTTATACATACTCACAAACAACTCTTTAAAATTGGCATTTAAAATCCGAGCGTCTTCCACTTTTGCCCGACCCGGGTTTCACTCCTTGAGCTTCGTCAGGGGCACACTAAATTTTTCCCTCCCCCTTCTTTTTATTTTGTCGGTTGGAGTTAATCAGGCATCAGATGTGCTACTCCAAACCGCTTGTCTTATACTGCTTTAACCCTATACTAGTATCACCTAATCCAGATGCTATTAGGTCCCAATTCACATGAACATAATTATTCTGTCAATTTTATATTCTAATTTAGCACAGCTTGCAGGTCCAAGTCTACATTTAGACCTCCTGGTTGTAATGTACCTAGTTCGTATATATACACTTACTCTCTTTTTTATAAATTTTTTCCAAAAAACTTCCTCCCCTCCAATGATTTTGTACGGATTCTACTCCCATAAACTTTAGACCCTCTGGATTTTTTGGGTGGCATTTTTTGTAATGAGCCGATACACTGTGACTTTCAAGTCCTTTTTTTATGTTTCTTATGTGCTCCTGTATGCGGACTTTACGGAGTCTAACGGTCCGTCCTACATACTGGAGGCCACAAGGGCACTCCAGTACATATACAACCCCTTTACTGTGGCATGTCATCTCACCCACTAGTTCTAACTGCTTATCTTTGATGGTACTCTTAATTATAGTGCTATTTTGTAACCTTTCTGTTCTTTTTCTGTTTTTGCAAGCAATGCAAAAACCGCACCAGTTAAAACTGTTTTTTATTTTTTTATTTATGTTTTCCAATCGATTGGCACTATGTACCAATTTATTTAGTAAATTGGGTGCTTTTTTATAAATGACTATTGGTTGTTCAGGAATCACATGCGGGATTGCATGAGAGTGTGGATTTCCAATAGAATATAGACAGCTGGCTACGGAGGGATTATATAGACGCCTTGGTTTTACACAGTGCTGTTTGCAGGATATCCATATAAAGGATATTTGCAGCCCTCGGCTCTCTTTTAAAAGGAAGAAGGAAGAAAGAAAAATAGTTTTCATACTGGCCTTGATGATAAGCGCGGTCCGAACTCTATATATTTTACCTTATACATGTTTTACGTTCATTATGAATGGCGGGAGGATGCCAGCTCATCCTAGGCTTCCACCGCTCCTTCCGGTAGAGTTAGTGTGGCAGAGACTCCCCTGAGATGCCGTATTCTCAGGCTACTTGCCATTGGTTTTTGCCTTATATGCCAATTGTGAGTCTGTGTATTGTCCACCCTGTCTTGTCCTGTCTCCCTTGCTGTTCTTTCCCTCCCCCTTCCTTTCCTGACACTGATGTACTTAGGTTTCTCAAATCTACTTCCCTCGATGGCGTCTGTTAGAATCAGTTCCTATAATGTGAATGGATTTAATGAACCTGCTAAGCACAATCAAATCTTGCATAGCATGCATAAACAAAAGGTCTCGATAGCTCTTTTGCAGGAGACTCACTTTAAAACGGGACATTTGCCCTCCTGCAAAAATAGATATAATACGACCTGGTCGCATTGTGCACATTCCGAGTCCAAATCTCGGGGCGTGTCCATTGCTGTCCATAAATCAGTACCTTGTGAAATTTTCGACACCGTTTCTGATGTTTCTGGTCGTTTCCTCTTTATTAAGGTTTCCCTATCGTCAAGAATCCTGTTAATTGCTAACGTTTACTTTCCTAATGCAGGGCACTCTCGTTTTGCCTCCAAGTTGTTCGCCACCTTGATTGATTTCGCGGATGGTCTGCCGATCATCCTGGGAGAAGATATTAACTTCCCCCTGGACGTGTCCCTGGATGCCTTCTCTGGTAGGTCCTCTATCTCCCCTGGGGTGGCCTGTGGCTTTAAGAGACATCTCCGATCCCTTAAACTGATAGACGTATGGCGCATTTTATTCTTTACCAAGAAAGTCTACACGTCCTTTTCTGCATCTCATAACACATATCACCGACTGGACTATATATTTATCTCCCACTCCTTACTCGACTCGCGCCCAGTCGCAGGGATTGAACCTGCATTATTTTCAGACCATTCCATGACATGGGTGGCCCTTGTTGGGGACCCCTCCAGGTCATTCGGCTCCTGGAAACTCAATGACAACATACTTAGAGACCCTGTCTGCGCTGCTGACATACGATCTGCCCTCTCTGACTTTGCCTTAAACCACAAATCCGACCCTTCTAGTCCGACTATTCGGTGGGAAGCCCTGAAGTGTGTGATTAGGGGCAGATTCATCCTACACGCTTCCAGACTTAAGAAAATTAGAGCTGGGGAAGTTAAATCGTTATTGATGAAACTAGTGGACCTGGAGCAGAAACATAAGGGGTCACTTTCAAATGAGGCTTTCCAGGAGCTATTTGAGACTCGCACAGCTCTCAGGAAAATAATCGATCAAAAGTACCTGGGCACTAGGGATAGGTTACAAAAACTCTTCTATGGTCACGGTGATAAAAGCGGCAGACTGTTAGCGAGAATGCTGCGGCCCAAATCGAACGCTTCTTATATTCCTTCCCTGAATCGCAGACTGGGAGGAAAAATACACGTGACAGGGGACATACTCCGGGGAATTCCGCTCCTATTATGAAGAATTGTATAACATTAAGGGGAAGTTCGCGGATTTACCCATGGAAGCTAAAACTAAAAAGATCAGGGACTATATGTCCGCCTTGCTTGGCCCTACATTATCCGCTGAACAGAGGGAGTAATCAGAAGGGGAGATAACGGAAATGGAGGTTCATAAAACAATTAAGGGCTTGACGGTCGGTAAAAGCCCAGGACCAGACGGCTTCACGCCTCGCTTTTACAAGAACTTTCTGAACGAGATCTCATCCCCCTTTGCTAGAATGTGCAATTCCTTGGCGGATGGCTCGTCTTTCCCTGCCCATGCTTTGATAGCCCACATATGTGCTATTCTGAAACCGGGGAAGGACCCACTAGTGTGTGGCAATTATCGCCCTATTTCTCTGATCAACGTAGACGTGAAGATCTACGCAAAAATATTAGCAGATCGCATGAAACCGCTTATACCATGTTTGATTCATGTGGATCAGGCGGGCTTTGTGCCGGGGAGGGAAACACGTGACAACACCATCCGTACCATGGCCATCATTGACCATGCTAGCAAGATGGGATCTCCTCTGTGTCTCTTGTCGATCGACGCAGAGAAGGCGTTCGATTGAGTTAATTGGTCCTTTTTATCTGAATCCCTAAAAGCGTTCGGTTTCGGCCCTGGCATGATTGATAGGATTCTGGCATTGTACCGTGACCCTAGCGCTCAGGTCCGTGTCAACGGATCATTATCGACTCCCTTCCGTATCCATAATGATACCAGACAAGGGTGTCCACTTTCCCCTCTGCTATACATTATGGTTATGGAATTTCTAGCTAGAGCTCTACGGGCCAATGAATCCATCAGGGGCCTAAGCACAGGTGATTTGGAGTCAAAGATTGCCATCTATGCAGATGACCTCCTTGTCTACTGCACAGATCCGCTAGTCAGCTTCCCTAACATTCTGAAGGAATTCTCAACCTTTGGTGACCTCAGCAAAGTGAACCTTTACAAGTCTGAGGTCCTTAATATTACTTTGCCCCAGGAATTGGCCAATAGTTTACAGTCCTCTTTTCCCTTTCGCTGGGCCCACGGCCACATAACTTATTTAGGCACGGTCATTCCCTCTGACTTAGCTAATCTCTTCTCCTTGAATTTCATTCCCCTTATTGAGGAGGTCCGTAGGGACTTGAAGGTCTGGAGGGGGTTGCCATTGTCTTAGTTTGGTAGGATACACACACTTAAAATGAATATTCTCCCTCGTATCCTATACCTTTTCCGCACCATCCCAATACCCCTCCCGAACACCTTTTTCAGGACTCTGAGATCTATGATCCTTAAATTTATCTGGGCAGGATCTTCCCCTAGGATGGGGATGAGATTTTTGGTGCGCAGCAGGTCAAGGGGAGGTGCGGGGGTTCCGGATTTACCAAATTACCATAAAGCGGCAATCCTTTCATACATATTGGTTTGGTTCCATAATGGGCAATCTAAAAGATGGGTCCAGTTCGAGAAACAGGTGGTGGGACACCCAACCCAAAATCTACTCTGGATTTCTAAATCCAAGAGGCCCTCGCGACTCCCCCTACTGACCTTCGGTATCCTGAAAATCTGGGATAGAATTGCAATACCATTAGGTCTCACTCAGTCCCCCAGCCCTATGACCCCCCTTCTCAACAATCCTGACTTCCCTTTGGGAATAGGTTGTTCGTCATTTCTGGGTTTAGTCCTTGCAGATAATCCTACTGTTTCTATGGTTCTGGTGAGGGGATCCCTTCAGCCGCTTTCCTCCTTTCCAGGGGGGGATATCTAAGGGGGCATGGCTTAAGTATATCAGCTTAAGAGACTTCTTGTCCTCTCTAGTCCCCAATAACACTCTTTCTAGAGACCTTTCCCCCTTTGAGGTGCTGTTCAAGGGCCTGGGAAAGAGAACTAGGGAAATCTTTCCCTTCTGACCTATGGGAGAAGGCATTCGAGTTATCTCATAAGTCATCAATAAGCTGCAGCCTCCAGGAGAAGAATTTTAAGATTATGTCCAGATGGTACAGGACCCCAGTCCTGCTGCACTCTTTCTTTCCTTCCTGCCCTAGCTCTTGCTGGAGATGTGGTCGTGAGGAGGGCAACATGTCCCATATCTGGTGGTTCTGCAGCAAAAATCACTCCTTTTTTGGGAAGCTATTAATGATCTGTATGACATGGTTAGCGGTAGCTCCTCCAGATGGACTCTCCATGTTCCCTAGCTCAATCTCTGCTCTGAAAAAGGGTCTTCTGAGATTCTTTGTTCAAGCAGCATGCCTGGTTATCCCTAGATTCTGGAAATCCACATCCGCCCCTCTCCCTAGGGGCTGGCTTACCACTTTTGAAAAAATCTACAGAATGGAGGAGCTCTGGGCGGAGGACATGGGTGACTCCACTAAGTTTAAAAAAATTTGGACTCCTTGGATCCTGTTTAAGGGATCTCCTGATTTTATCACGTGGCTGAATAGAGAAGTCACCAGTTCCTAGGGAGACTGCACCTTCCATGTAGAATTCCACTCTCTTTGCCTCCATCAATAGTTGTGCCCAAGTTAGGGAGTATTCCACCTGCGTTCCGTACGCCTTAATGGGAATTATTCTACATTGTCTCTTATACCTCTACTTGTTTTGTCAGGGATTCCCCTCCTCCTTCCCCTCCTTCCCCTATGTGGTCCTGTCCTTGTTTGTTTTCTATTGTTGTGTAGTTTACTTTGGAGCTTTCTGTACCTCCCCACCCGTAACTGGGATTATGGGATACCTTTACAATGGAAGTTGGGATCATGTGTTATATCTCCACATCTATGTCTATAAATGTATTTGCCTACATTAAATGTGATCACCTGAATGTACACTACTATTGTACACAGCCCCGACTTGAAATCGGGCTGTTTCTCATTGTAATGTGCTTATATTGGCTCTTACTAATAAAATAATTTGAACCACCACCTGGCAATCCCTGAGCCTTTCACTGACTGCTGACAACATGAGCAAATCCTTAGGGTGGAAGTGCTCATGAGCTGGAACCTAAGCCTAACTTAAACAAACCCTCAGCTAGGGAACTGGAGATAAGACAAACGCTTCCTACTGCTAGGTGCAGGAACCAGTGTCTTCCTGAGGCCTAGCCAGAACACACAACAAAAAGGGAAGGAGTAAGACTTAGCTTAAGACATACGGAGAGCAGGAGATCCACCAAACACCAGTTGAGAACTGCAGAAGCAAATATAAACCGCAAGGGCTATAGTGAGAGGTGGGTATAAATAGCACCACTAAATAGCTAATGAGCAGAACCTGTGGGGAGGTGGTATCCTGCCCAAAACCACAACAAAGAGAAACAGAACAATCTGTCAGATAGACTCACATGTAGCAAGTCTGTCAGATCTTCTCAGGCCTCTCACAGGGCAGGGCGTGACAGTGGTCTGAAGAGTCCAGATTTACCCTGTTCCAGAGTGATGGGTGCATCAGGGTAAGAAGAGAGGCAGATGAAGTCATGTCTAGTACCTACTGAACAAGCATGTGGGGGCAGTTCTATGATCTGGGGTTGCTGCAGTTGGTCAGGTCTAGGTTCACCAACAGTATGTGCTCCAAGAATCAGGTCAGCTGACTACCTGAACATACTGAATGACCAGGATATTTCATCAATGGATTTTTTCTTCCCTGATGGCACGAGCATATTCCAAGATGACAATGCCAGGATTCATCAGGCTCAAATTGTAAAAGAGTGGTTCAGGGAGCATGAGACATTTTCACACATGGATTGGCCACCACAGAGTCCAGACCTTAACCCCATTGAGAATCTTTGTGATGTGCTGGAGAAGGCTTTGCGCAGCAGTCAGACTCTACCATAATCAATGCAAGATCTTGGTGAAAAATTAATGCAACACTGGATGGAAATAAATCTTGCGACATTGCAGAAGCTTATCGAAACAATGCCACAACAAATGTGTGCCATAATTAAAGCTAAAGGCGGTCCAACAAAATATTAGAGTGTGTGACTTTTTTTTTGGTGGTGACTTTTTTGGGGAGATAGGCAGTGTGTGTGTATATATAACATTTATATACACTAACCAAAAATATATTTGCAGCACTTTCGATTTTGCTTTGAACTCAAAGATCTGAAACATTTTCTACATACACAAAAGACAATATTGTCCACAAATATGTATAAATCTGTGTTAGTGAGCACTTCTCCTTTGCCGAGATAATCCATACCACCTCACAGGTGTGGCATATCAAGGTACTGATTAGACAGCATGAATATTCAACAGGTGTGCCTTAGACTGGCCACAATAAAAGTCCACTGTAATATGTGCAGTTTGATCACAAAACACAATTCCACAGATGTCACAATGTTTGAGGGAGGGTGCAATTGGCATGCTGACTGCAGGAATGTCTACCAGAGCTGTTGCCCGTGCAATGAATGTTCATTTCTCTACCATAAGCCATCTCCAAAGGCGTTTCAGAGAATTGGGCAGTACATCCAACCAGCCTCACAACCGCAGACTACGTGTAACCACACCAGCCCAGGACCTCCACATCCAGCATGTTTACCTCCATGATCATCTGAGACCAGCCACCCGGACAGTAGCAGCAACAATCGGTTTGCATAGCCAAAGAATTTCTGCGCAAACTGTCAGAAACCGTCTCAGGGAAGCTCATTTGCATGCTCGTAGTCCTCATCGGGGTCTGGACCTGACTGCAGTTCGTCGTAACCCACTTGGGTTGGCAAATGCTTACATTCAATGGTGTCTGGTACGTTGGAGAGGCGTTCTGAGTCCCGTTTTTCACTGTTCAGGGCAGATGGCAGACAGCGTGCGTGGAGTTGTGTGGGTGAATGGTTTGCTGACGTCAACGCTCTGGATCAAGTGGCCCATGGTGGCAGTGGGGTTATGGTATGGGCAAGCGTATGTTATGGACAACGATCACACAGGTGAATTTTATTGATGGCATTTTGAATGCAAGGAGATACCGTGGCGAGATCCTGAGGCCCATTTTTGTGCCATTCATCCACAACCAGCACCTCATGTTGCAGCATGATAATGCACGGCCCCATATTGCAAGGATCTGCACACAATTCCTGGAAGCTGAAAACATCCCAGTTTTTGCATGGCCAGCATACGCACCGGACATGTCACCCATGTTTGGGATGCTCTGGATCGGCATATATGAAAGCGTGTTCAAGTTCCTGCCAATATTCTGCAACTTCACACAGCTATTGAAGAGGAGTGGACCAACATTCCACAGGCCACAATCAACAACCAGATCAACTGTATACGAAGGAGATGTGTTGTACTGCGTGAGGCAAATGGTGGCCACTGGTTTTCAGACCCCCCCCCCCCCCCCCCACCAGTAAGGCAAAACGGTGCATATTTCAGAGTGGTCTTTTATTGTGGGCAGTCTAAGGCACACCTGTGCAATATTCATGCTGTCTAATCAGCACCTTGATATGCCACACATGTGAGGTTGGATGGATTATCTCGGCAAAGGAGAAGTGCTCACTAACACAGATTTGTGAACAATATTTGAGAGTAATGGGTCTTTTGTGTATGTAGAAAATGTTTCAGATCTTTGAGTTCAGCTCATGCAAAATGGGAGCAAAATTGAAAGTGTTTTGTTTATATTTTTGGTCAATATCCTAAAGAATTATTAGGAACACCTGTTCTAGTTCTCATTAATGTGATTATCTAGTCAACCAATCACATGGCAGTTGCTTCAATGCATGTAGGGTTGTGGTCCTGGTCAAGACAATCTCCTGAACTCCAAACTTAATGTCAGAATGGGAAAGAAGACCCCACCGGGTACCACTCATCTCCACTACAAATAGGAAAAAGAGGCTACAATTTGCACAAGCTCACCAAACTTGGATTGTTGAAGACTGGAAAAATGTTGCCTGGTCTGAAGAGTCTTGATTTCTGTTGAGACATTCAAATGGTAGAGTCCGAATTTGGCGTGGTGTGCAGGCTGGTGGTGGCGGTGTAATGGTGTGGGGATGTTTTCTGGGCACACTTTAGGCCCCTTAGTGCCAATTGGCCATCGTTTAAATGCCACGGGCTACCTGAGCATTGTTTCTGACCATGTCCATCTCTTCATGACCATGTACCCATCCTGGCTACTTCCAGCAGGATAATGCACCATGTCACAAAGCTCGAATCATTTCAAATTGGTTTCTTGAACATGACAATGAGTTCACTGTACTAAAATGCCCCCCCAGAGTCACCAGATCTCAACCCAATAGAGCATCTTTGGGATGTGGTGGAACGGGAGCTTCGTGCCCTGGATGTGCATCCCTCAAATCTCCATCAACTGCAAGATGCTATCCTATCAATATGGGCCAACATTTCTAAAGAATGCACCTTGTTAAATCAATGCCACGTGGAATTAAGGCAGTTCTGAAGGCAAAAGGGGGCCCAACACTGTATTAGCATGGTGTTCCTAATAATTCTTTAGGTGAGTGTATATTGTGGGGTTTTGCTCTGGTAGACAGGATTAGCGGACGCAGTATAGAGGCAACAACAAGTTCTTTGGATCAAACAGTGTTTTATTCACACTTCACAAAACAAGCAGTCATAATCAAACAAAAAGTCACCTTGCGGTGTTGGTGTTAATTCACACCATGCAGCAATTCTGCCTCAAAGAGTCCTTGCTGATAGCAGCACCAACCTGTTTTCACACCATACAGGTAGAAAGCCTTCATCCAGACACACGGCTCCCAGATTCCAACACAGAGACCTCGCTTCTGAGCCCAGCTGCCTATTTAAGGATTGCAAGGTGCTGCCAAAACCCACACCGGCACTTAAAATCTGGTCCGCTATTTGACCTCATCTGGCTGTAAATCGGCCCAGCAGCACATACTAGGTGAAAAATACCTGCCTTGCCAGACAAAACGTCTCACTGTGTCACATACCCCCCCTTTGTTCAACCCTGAGGGGGTGAACACACGCCAGACAGTGTACCCGGGACAGGGCATCCATGTTTCCCTGTAACTGGCCTGCCCTGGCCTGCCCACCAAAAACTTAAAGTTTTGTAGGGAGAGAAACCATCAGGTGACCCAGGCATTTCTGTCTTTGGCCTGGCTCATCTACTTGAGAGGGGAGTGGTCAGTCACCAGGCGGAATTTTCTCCCCAATAAATAATAGCAGAGAGTACCCACTTAATAGTCATGCACTCTCTCTCCACTATACTATACTGGGTCTCTGCTGGGGTGAGCTTCCGGTTGATGAAGACAACGGGATGCTCCTCCCCGTTGACTTCCTGAGACAGTACAGCCCCGAGGCCTACTTCGGAGGCATCGGTCTGTACTATGAACTAACTCCCTTTTGAAGTCGGGCTTCACTAAAATCGGGGACCCGCACAGGGCCGACTTCAAAGCGGAGAAAGTATCTTCCACCCAATCATCCCAGCGAACGATCATTGACTCGTGCCCCTTCAAGTGTCCTGTCAAGGGCGCAGCTAGAGTAGCAAAGTGGAGAACAAACCTTATGTAATAGCTCATCATTCCCAGGAATTACTTTATTTGCCTAGTGGTGACAGGTCGGGGCCAATTCCGTATCACCTCTATTTTGTTGACTTGAGGTTTGACTCTGCACCCAATGACATACCCCAGGTACTTAGTCTCCTCTCTATTGCACATTTTTTTGGGTTAGCGGTTAGGCCAGCTTTCCGAAGGGAGTCCACTACAACCTGCACTTTGGGTAGGTGACTTTCCCAGTCGGTACTGTGGATGACAATATCGTTCAGGTAATCTGAAGCATACCAACAATGTGGACGAAGCACAATGTCCATTAGTCGCTGAATAGTGGCGGGGTGTCAATGCCACTTCTGTGAGAAGGTCTGACAGATGTTCTTCTCTACCTCTTGCATGATGTTCTTTGTTTTGGTTTCACTTTCTCTTTCTCATCTCATTTCCATCTCCCAGGTGTCTAATCCTGTCCTATTTAGACTAATCCTCTTTCCTTTATATTCCCTCCCATACTGCCTTACTTTGCGGTTTATACTACTTCCTGGATTGAAGTGTTCACTGCTGGAGGCTTTTGCTGCTGCTTGTTCAGATAAGTCCTTTCATGTATTGTGTTTCCTTGTTGGCTTGATTCTAGGTGACCCTGCCTCCTCCATATGAAGTGCAGGGAGCCGGTGGTCGTGTCCCCTCACTATTATAGGGTTTTCAGGTGTCACACAGTCTTAGGTACGTGGGGCATACAATCGTCTACCTTTGAGACCCTTGTATGTGCTTAGCAGGCAGGGTGGGCTCTTAGGGTTTTATAGGGGTCACCTATATGCTCCTTAGTTTGGGATCAAGCCAGTCGGACATTTATTCATAACTTCCAGCTATATGCAACATCATCCGTGACATTATAAGCAGGAGTCCATGCAGCTGGGTTTGCTTGCCTCTGATAGTAGAGGATTCCGCTCTCAGAGGAGGGTTTGTTTCTGTTGTGGGGGTATAAATCATTTGGCTAATGTTTGCCCCTCTAGGAGATTCATGGAGTTTTCTGAGGGTAATATAAAAGAAACAAAAAGAAAAAACCCTCTAAAAACTTTCCATTTGCTACTATTTGCAAAGTTGATGCGGAAATTGAAGGTTTGCTGTTTGCTTGTAGTTCACGTTTTCTCCTACCTGCCAGGGTGGCGTTAGACAGCAAGAACATTGTGAGATTTCTGTAGATAGTGGAGCAGCTGTCAATCTCATTGATAATCAATTTGCTATAATGCATGGTTTCCAGGTATAAACTTTGGAAAAGGATATACCTGTTTTTGCTATCGATTCCGCTCCACTTTCTCAAAGATCGTTAAAGGGCATAGTTCACAATATCCGTTTGACTGTGGGTGATGCTCATGTTGAGGATATGTCATGTTTCGTCCTAAGTGGATTACCTACTCCTCTAGTGTTGTGGCTACCCTGGCTCACTAAATATAACCCCACATTGATTGGCAAGCAAGGCAAATAAATGGTTGGAGTGACTTTTGCAGAGAGAATTGCCTCACGGTGTCTCTTTCAGAGGTTTCTACCAAGACTGTACCATCTTTTCTCTCTGGATTTTCGGATGTGTTTTCCGAAAGTGGTGTCCAGGAGTTGCCCCCTCACCGGGAGTACGATTGCCTTATTAATCTCTTCCCAGGCACCAAGCTGCCAAAATCACGTTTATACAATCTCTCCCAACCTATGCGTACTTATATCTCTGAAAGCCTGAGAAAGTCACCTGTTGCCGCAGTTTTTTTTTTTGTTAAGAAAAAGACCTTGTCTGGATTTCAGGGAGCTGAACCGTTTTTTCTAAGTTGGATTTAAGAGGGGCATACAACCTAGTCAGGGTCAGGGAAGGGGACGAATGGAAAATGGCCTTCAGTACCCCTGAGGGTCATTTTGAGAATTTGGTTATGCCCTTTGGTTTGATGAATGCTCCAGCAGTCCAACATTTTGTGAACAGAATTTTTTATCATTTAATGGGGAAATTTGTACTGGTGTATCTAGATGACATTTAGATTTTTTCTCCTGATTTCAAAACTCATAGGGACCACCTATGTCAGGTCTTGCTCATTCTGCGGGAGAATAAATTGTACACTAAACTGGAAAAATGTGTGTTTGCGGTTCCGGAGATTCAATTTCTTGGTTTTCTTCTCTCCGCTTCTGGTTTTCGCATGGACCCTGAGAAGGTCCGCGCTGTGCTTGATTGGGAGGTTCCTGAGAATCAGAAGGCACTGATGCGGTTTTTGGGTTTTGCCAATTATTACAGAAAGTTCATTTTGAATTATTCCTCTGTTGTTAAGACACTCACTGATATGACTAAAAAGGGGGTAGATTTTTCCTCCTGGTTGGTAGATGCACTTAAAGCCTTTTCTAGTATCAAAGAGTTTTGCTTCCGCTCCCATTTTGGTACAACCTGATGTCTCTCTACCTTTTATTGTTGAGGTGGATGCTTCTGAGGTGGGTGTGGGTGCGGTCTTATCTCAGGGTCCCTCTCCTGCCAAATGGCGACCATGTGCCTTTTTCTCAAGGAAACTATCCTCTCCAGAGAGAAATTGCGATGTGGGAGATAGGGAATTGTTGGCCAGCAAATTAGCTTTTGAGGAATGGCGCCATTGGTTAGAGGGAGCCAGACACCCTATTACCGTGTTTACCGACCATAAGAATCTGGCCTACTTGGAATCAGCCAATTGTCTGAACCCGAGAGAGCCAGATGGTCTTTGTTCTTTTCTAGGTTTAATTTTGCTGTCACGCTCCGCCATGGGGTTAAAAATGTGAAGGCGGATGCCCTGTCACGTTGTTTTCCGGGAGGGGGGAACTTTGAAGACCCGGGTCCCATTTTGGCTGGTCGTCGTCTCTGCTCTTTATTCTGATTTGGAGGCAGTGGTTCAGGCAGCCCAGACAGAGGCTCCTGATCTTTGTCCTCCAGGGAGGTTGTTTGTGCCTCTTGCGTTACGACACAAGGTTTTTAAGGAGCACCACGATACAGTCCTTGTTGGGCACCCGGGGAGTAGAGCCACAGTAGATCTCGTTGCTCGGAGATTCTGGTGGCCGGCTCTTCGTAAGACGGTTGAGGGTTTTTGTGGCAGCCTGCGAGACCTGCTCTCGTGCCAAGGTCCCTCATTCACGGCCATCGGGTTCTCTCCTCCCATTACCCATTCCTTCCCGTCCTTTTAGCAAAATGGCGCATTTCATTCCCTTTCCTGGGTTACCCAATGCTAAGACGTTGGTGCAAGCGTTTGTTCATCACATTGTTAAATTGCATGGCATTCCTTCAGACATTGTTTCTGATAGAGGCACACAATTTGATTCCAGATTCTGGAAGGCCTTATGTTCTCGCTTGGGGATTCAGTTGTCATTTTCTTCTGCTTTTCATACGCAGTCGAATGGTCAGACCGAACGCGTCAATAAGAATCTGGAGACATATCTGCACTGTTTTGTGGCGGAGAATCAGTAGGATTGGTATTCTTTTTTGTCCCTTGCTGAGTTTGATTTAAATAACCGTCACCAGGAGTCCTCTGATAAGTCACCATTTTTTGGTGCATATGGGTTTCATCCACAGTTTGGGACATTCTCTGGAGAGGGGTCTTCTGGTTTACCTGATGAGGAGAGATTTTCCTTGTCTTTGTCATTTATTTGGTAAACGATTCAGGGTAATCTGAAGATGATGAGTGAGAGATATAAGCGTGTGGCGGATAAGAGATGTGTGCCTGGTCTGGACCTGAATGTGGGTGATCTGGTGTGGTTGTTCTCAAAGAATATCAAACTGAAGGTTCCCTCCCGGAAGTTGGGTCCTAAGTTTATTGGGCCTTACAAGATCTTGTCCGTCATCAATCCCGTTGCCTTCCGTCTTGATCTTTCTCAGACTTGGAAGATCCATAATGTTTTTCATAAGTCCCTATTAAAACCTTATGTCCAATGATTTTTGTTGATGGTAATCTTAAATTCCAAATCTAGTATTGTGGATTCTCGCATTGTCCGCGGTTCTCCCCAGTACCTTGTTCATTGGGAGGGTTATGGTCCTGAGGAGAGGATGTGGGTCCCAGTGTCGGACATTAAGGCCACTCTTCTCATCAAGGCTTTCCATAGGTATTATCCTGAGAAGGTGGGTTCTGAGTGTCCGGAGTCCACCCGTAGAGGGAGGGGTACTGTCACCACCACTTCTGTGAGAAGTTCTGACAGGCGTCCTTCTCTACCTCTTGCATGATGTTCTTTGTTTTGGTTTCACTTTCTCATCTCATTTCCTTCTCCCAGGTGTCACCTATTTAGACTAATCCTCTTTATATTCCCTCCCATACTGCCTCACTTTGTGGTTTATACTACTTCCTGGATTGAAGTGTTCACTGCTGGAGGCTTCTGCTGCTGCTTGTTCAGATAAGTCCTTTCATGTATTGTATTTCCTTGCTGGCTTGATTCTAGGTGACCCTCACTCCCTCCGTATGAAGTGTAGGGAGCCGGTGGTCGTGTCCCCTCACTATTATAGGGTTTTCAGGTGTCACACAGTCTTAGGTACGGGGGCATACAATCATCTACCTTTGAGACCCTTGTATGTGCTTAGCAGGCAGGGTGAGCTCTTAGGGTTGTATAGGGGTCACCTATATGCTCCTTAGTTTGGGATCAAGCCAGTAGGACGTTTATTCATAACTTCCAGCTATCTGCAACATCATCCGTGACATGGGGGCGTCATGCAGACTAAAGGGTAATACCTTATATTGATTCAGCCCCTCAGGCATGATGAAGGCAGTTTTCTCTTTGGCAGTCTCCGTTATGGGCACCAGTACCCTTTTTGTGTGATCTAAAACAAAAAAATACCGGGCTTGTCCTAACCTCTCGATAAGCTCATCCACTGGGGGCATGGGATGCACATCAAATTTGGAAACCTTGTTAAGTTTTCGAAAGTAGTTACAAAACCGAAATGTCCCGTCCGGCTTGGGTATGAATACTATAGGACTGGCCCACTCAATTTTTGACTCCTCAATGACATCTAGCTGCAACATTAGCTGCACCTCCTCCGAAATGGCTTGTCACCGAGCCTCGGGTACCTGGCAGACTTTTGCCTGAGGCTCAGTGACAATGTCATGCTGGATTATGGAAGTGCGTCCAGGGAGGTCCGAGAACACATTCGTGTTCCGACTAACGAACTCCCTAACCTCCTTAGTCTGTTTTAGATCACACAAAAGGGTACTGTCAGCAATTTTTACTGTGGCAGCTGCCTCTCTTGCATGAGACAGAGAGGCCGGTACGTCTTCTCTTAGAAAACCCAGCCTCGGGCTGTCTTCTGTACAGGTTTTCCTATCTTTCCACTTTGAGTAAATTCACATGTTAAGCCTGCTCCAGCTTTCGCCACCCTGGCTGGTGTACCTTGTAGTTTACATCTCCAATTTTCTCAAGTACCTCATAGGGCCCCTGCCACCTTGCTTGGTGTGTTGATGCCCTCTCGCGGACTTTGGTACTGGGCCTATGAGGTATATAGCTATTCTGTCAAACGGTACTTCGATAAACGGGAGAGGTACTAGGGGACTACGTAAATGTGGCTGGGGGCTAGTTTTCTGGCATGTCGGGCAAGACTTACAAAACTCTTCCACTTATTTAAATATGCTGGGCCAGTAAAACCGCTGTAGAATACGATCCTGAGTTTCCTACAGCCCCAGGTGAAGCCCGAGAATGTGTTGGTGGGCTAGATCTAACACAAGCTTGTGATAAGCCTTGGGGAATACCAATTGTTCAATAGGCTCACCCCGTAGTTGGTTTACCCGATACAACATACCCTGATGAACAACAAAACGGGGGAAACACTGGTACTGCCCCAGGTTGTTGTGGTTCACCATCTACTATTAGCACATTTTCCCAGGCGCAGGATAGGGTTGGGTCTCGACGTTGGGTGATACCAAAATTATCCCCGGATACATTGAGGTCTGCCAATTCAGGACCCAGCGGCAAGTCCTCCACGTCTCCCACCATCACACTTATTGGGGTTGTCTCTCCCTCTTCCACTGGCCCTTCGGTCTCAGGTTCCCAGGGTTCTGATCTATCCCCTGAGCCAGGCCCTCTGCTAGGATTACCACTGTCTCATGGGTGTCAGTCACTCTCATAGCAGGCCACAGTGCCAAGAAGCCCGGGAAGTCTTTCCCTTTTATAAGTTCATAATGTTGATCTGACAGTCACTTCGTGGGTCCATCTACCAGCCGCCGTAGTTAGAGACAACAGTGCGGTGGGGTAGTCTTTTAAGTCTCTCTCTCTGATCACCCCCCACTTTCCGGCCAGTATACCCAGGGGATCGCACCAGGGTGGCCCTTACTAGGGTCACCAGACTCCGGAGTGTCTCCCACTTCCACCTGGCACATATGATCTAGAGACTCTGGGGTACCTGTTGCACACAGCCTCCTTGCATATAGCGACTGATAGTAGCCATAGTTAGTGTCCATGAGCTCAACCTGATGGGGACAGTCAGCCCTTACATGGCCCGGCTTCTGATACCGCCAGCAGACTATCGGAGCCAGGTCTGCTGTGGGTACATCCCGGGCGGGTTTTATTGGCTCAAATCTCCAGGCTTGGGGTGGATATTTCTGGGGTTTGTCGACCCCCCCCCCCCCCTGACAGAACCCTCCTTTACATTCCCGGTAGCCTCATAGCATTCCATCAGGTCCACCATCTCAAGGGCATTGTCAGGAGATACCTGACCGATCCAGTGCTGAAGAGGGTGTGGAAAAGCCCTCCAGAACATATCGGCTAACATACGATCCAGTATAGCAGTGGGACTCAGCACGTCAGGCTATAGCCATTTTTGCAAAAGGTAATATAAGTTATAATACTGGGGTCTTGCAGGCCTCAGCCGGGTTGAAACCACACTAATGCACCCGCTGGGCCTGGACCAACACATTCACCCCCAATCTTGCCGCTTGATCGTCCAGCAAGTCTAAATACACCTGCTGGGAATATGATGCCAGAAACGGAGTGATGACCTCAGCCCACTGGTCACGGGGTAGCTTTTTCCTGATGGCCACTTTCTTGTACATCACCAGTTAGGTTTAGATGTCATCTGCGGGGGTCATCTTAGGAATCACGGCACGGACTGCTTTCCGGGCATTGTGGACGCTCGGGGTTGCACAAATCCAACATGTTCAGTTCACTGTCTGGCATGTGTTCACCCTCTCAGGGTTGAACAAAGGGGAGGTATGTAGGAAGGCGCAGGGGTCCGTCATTGACGGAAGGTACGTGTCACCAAGGTTCCTGGCCTCGGTGAGATAAGAACAGGTAATTTTGTGTGTCAGCGGCAGCTAGTGCTAGCTGACACTGTTTTACTTAGTTTGGCTGTAAATCCAATCCGTGACGGTTCTTATTGGGAGCAGCCAAAGAGCAGGGTGGGTGTCTGTTCCCCACGTCCAGGCCAGGTTTTAGGCTGGGGTTTAAAAGCCAAGCCAGCAGATCTGCTGGGTGTGGAATGAACCTCCAGGTGATAGTGGAGCGCTGTGTTAGATAGTGGAGTACTGTGTAAGGCCCCATGCACACGGCCGTTGTTCACGGCCGTGTGCGGGCCGTGGAACCGCGGCCTGGATCCCTTCCTGTGAGCTGGAGCGCACGGCGTCACTGGTTGCTATGACGCCGTGCGCCCCCTGCTGCCGGCACAGTACAGTAATACACTGGTATAGATCATACCAGTGTAGTACTGTATTGCGGCGGCAGCAGGGAGCGCACGGCGTCATAGCAACCAGTGACGCCGTGCGCTCCAGCTCACAGGAAGGGATCCAGGCCGCGGTCCCACGGCCCGCACACGGCCGTGAACAACGGCCGTGTGCATGGGGCCTTAGTCTGCGTTTCCCTGTAACCGGCCTGCCCTGTGTTCTACTGTGAACTTAAAGTTTTGCAGAGACAGTGACCACCTGGTGACCCGAGCATTCCTCTCTTTGGCCTGGCTCATCCACTTGAGAGGGGAGTGATTGGTCACCAGATGGAACTTCCTTCCCAACAGATAATAGTGGAGAGACTCGAGTTCCCACTTGATGGCCAAGCACTCTCTCTCTACTATACTGTACCGGGTCTCTGCTGGAGTGAGCTTACGGCTGAGGAAGATGCTCCTCCCCGTTGACTTCCGGAGACAGTACCGCATCGAGGCCTACTTCGGAGGCATCAATCTGTACCACAAATTCCTTCTTGAAGTCGGGCGTCACCAAAACCGGGGACCCACACAAGGCCGACTTCAAAGTGGAGAAAGCCTCTTCCGCCTGGTCATTCCAGCGGACTATCACGGACTTCCGTCCCTTTAAGAGCCCTGTCAACGGAGCCGCTAAAGTGGCAAAATGGGGGACAAACCTCATGTAATAGCCCACCATTCCCAGGAACGGCTTTACTTGTCTAGAGGAGGCAGGTCGCAGCCAATTCTGTATCGCCTCTATTTTGCTCACTTGGGGTTTAATCACTCAGTGCCCAATGACATACCCAAGGTATTTAGTCTCCTCTAACCCTATCGCACATTTCTTTGGGTTAGCTGCTAGTCCCACCTTTTGAAGGGAGTCCACTACGGCCTGTACTTTGGGCAAGTGACTTTCCCAGTCGGTACTGTGAATGATAATATCGTCCAGGTAAGCCGAGGAGTACTTACGATGTGGACGAAGTACGATATCCATTAGACGTTGGAAAGTGGCAGGGGTGCCATGCAGGCCAAAGGGTAACACCTTATACTGGTACAGCCCCTCTGGTGTAATGAAGGCAGTTTTCTATTTGGCAGCCTCCGTCAAGGGTACTTGCCAATACCCTTTGGTGAGGTCCAAAACTGAAAAAAACCTGGCTTGGCCTAATTTCTCAATTAGTTAATCTACTCGAGGCATTGGATATGCATCGAACTTTGATATTTAGTTTAATTTCCAAAAATCATTACAAAATCGTAATGTCCCATCTGGCTTGGGAATTAAAACTATAGGACTAGCCCACTCACTTTTAGACTCCTCAATGACGTCCAGCCGCAACATGAGCTGCACTTCCTCTGAGATGGCTTTTCGCCGAGCCCCGGGTACTCGGTATGGCTGTAACCAGATTTTTGCCCGAGACTCGGTGACAATGTCATGTTGGATTATGGAAGTGCGTCCAGGGAGGTCTGAGAACACATCCGTGTTCCGACTAACGAACTCCCTGGTTTCCTGAGTCTGTTTAGAGGAGAGGTTGTCAGCAATTTTTATTGTGGCAACCGCTTCCCTTGCATCAGATATAGGAGCCGGAATCTCCTGTCCAAGATAGCCTGGCCGCGGGTTGGCACCAGAACCAAAACCCGATCACCCGGGTTAAAGTTCCAGACCCGAGCCTGCTGATTATAGATCCGACTCTGGGCTCGCTAAGCAGCCTCCATATGTTCCCTGACAAGAGGCAAAATGGTCTCTATCTGCTGTTGCATTTTGGCAACATATTCAAGGACGCTTTCATGCGGAGTGGGTTGTTGTTCCCACGCCTCTTTGGCTACGTCCAACAACCCACGAGGATGTCTGCCATATAGCAATTCCAAGGTTGAGAACCCAGTAGAGGCCTGGGGCACCTCTTGCACTGTGAACATGAGATAGCGCAGAAGAAGGTCCCAATCCTTTCCATCTTTGGTCACCACCCTTTTTAACATAGTTTTTAATGTTTGGTTAAACGGAAGTCCATGGTTTTATGTGCAGCAACTTACAGAATTCCTTCATCACCTTGGACATAAAAGGGGTCCCCTGGTCAGTCAGGACCTCTTTAGGTAGCCCCACTCAAGAGAACATCTCCATTAGCTCTTTAGCTATAAGTTTCGCCCATGTATGTCGCAG
Source organism: Bufo gargarizans (assembly GCF_014858855.1). NCBI lineage: Eukaryota > Metazoa > Chordata > Amphibia > Anura > Bufonidae > Bufo > Bufo gargarizans. The sequence goes on along the minus strand of NC_058087.1, from coordinate 93,288,943 downwards.
TGGCACTGCCTCCGGGTACCTAGTAGCGTAATCAAGGACAACCAAAATGTGTTGGTGTCCTCTAGCGGACTTCAGTACAGAACCTACCAGGTCCATAGCGATTTGCTCAAACGGTACCTCGATGATCAGTAGGGGTACCAAGGGACTGCGAAAAAGGTGCTGGGGGATAGTTGCCTGGCAGGTCAGGCAAGACTTACAGAACTTGTCCACCTCTTTAAACACACTGGGCCAGTAACACTGTTGTAGTATCCGGTCCTGTGTTTTCTGCATTCCCAGATAACCCCCGAGAACATGCTGGTGGGCTAACTCTAACACGAGTTTGCGATAAGCCTGGGACACCACCAACTGTTCAACTGATTCACCTCCCAGCTGATTTACCCGATACAACATATCCTGATGAACCACAAAACGGGGGAACACAGACTCTGCACCTGGTTGTTGTGGTTCACCATCTTTTATTAGTAAATTATCCAAGGCTCGGGATAAGGTTGGATCCAGGTGTTGCACGGTACCAAAATTATCCCCAGAGACATTGAGGTCTGCCAGCTCAGGCCCGACGGCAAGTCCTCCATGTCTCCCACAATCACACTCAGCGGCGTTGTCTCCTCCTCTTCCACCAAAGTGGCGGTCACCCCTACCGCTGGCCCTTCAGACTCAGGTTCCCAGGGTTTGCTAGGGTTACATCTGTCTCATGCGTATCAGTCACTCTCTGAATAGGCCACAGTGCCGTGAAACCCGGGAAGTCTCTCCCTACAATAAGTTCATAATGCAGATTGGCTGCGATCCACCTGCTGGAAACCGTAGACAGAGACACCATAGCAGTAGGATAGTCTTTTACGTCCCCATATATACACATGACTCTGACCTTATGGCCGGTGTACTCAGCGGAGCGTACCAGGGAAGCCCTTACCAGTGTCACCAGACTTCCTGAGTCCAACAGAGCCTCCACTGGAGTGTCTCCCACCTCAACCTGGCACAGGTGGTTCAGAGACTCCGGAGCACCCACTGCACACAGTTTCCTGGCATATAATGATTGATGGAAGCAATAGTTTGTGTCTGTGGCGAAACCAACCTCACCACAGTGTTTTGGAGGGGGCTGTTTGCCAGCCTCCTGCCCTGGGATTATGGTCCCTTAAGTTATTGGGTCTTAAAGCACTTGGGACTGAGCCCTCTGTCCCTGGATTGCATTATTTGCCTTACTTGCTTGGATTTTACTATTCCCATGGTGAGAACAATGGATGAAGCACATGGTGAGAACAATAGATAGCGGCCATTTTAACTCACAGACACTGTTCTGACTTTTCAACACGGTGCTATCTTGCCTGTATTTGGTGCACAGAGACATCATTCAGTAGTTTGAAGCTACCAAACAGGGGACACATTTATTAGTGACTATTTTCTGTATAACTTGTATATTTTCGGTGTAACTGGCATAAAACTGTATCTTCAAAACTACTGAAAGGATGTGCGTGAATTTTGGATATGTGGCTCACCCAGATCCCCCGGTTCCGAGGATATATTGGTTATGGGGTTATTGCATGTTTTGGGGTTCCTGTAATATGTTTTATAAAACTGTATTTCTCTGCCTTTGATAATTATATTCACCATTGTGTTCAATAATCATCACCGGCAGAGGGGAGGATTTTGTGTGGGTGTGTTTCTATTGTCCCATTGTGTGTTTAAATGGTGATGTCTGTCCTGTTGTCTCCACATGTGTATTGGCGATCTCCCTTTGTCCTGAGAGATAATTGGATTGCCCTCAGTTGTCTCCGGGACAGAGAGGAGGAAACCATGATGCATTGTGGGGATGTGTTGTATCTGTCCTGTATTTGCAAACAACTGTAATAAAAACCAGGCTGGGTGTGCCAGCACGTCAGACCACTGCTTGACCCTCAACACGGAGCCTTGTCTCGTTATTGGGGGGATTCCCTATATGCTGTTAGAGACTGATTGCCAGGAGTGTAAGCTGATTGTATGCTTTTCCTGTTCGTCTGCTAGCAGCTATTCGCGAGGTTCCAGTTTGGAGTGCTATTTTGTATCCAGTTCGAGAGTTTGGTGTTCTGCAGTAGCTGTGCCTGTCTCTCAAAAAGGGGCATATCGCCTAAACGGATTTTAACCCCTTGTCTGCTGAAACGGTCCGTTACAGTGTCCATGGGTTCCCCCTGACGTGGACAGTCCGCTCAAATATGGCCAGGCTCCCGACACTGCCAGCAGATGGTTTGGTGGACACCGGTTGCTGGGTCCAGGATGGAGAGTTACTGGATTTGACTACCCCCTCCCAACAGAACCCCTGTAAGTTCCGGGCAGCCTAATAGCGCTCCACCAGGTAGACCATCTCCAGCGCAATACCTGGAGAGACCTGGCCAATCCATTGCTGGATAGGGGGTGGCAGAGCCCTCCAGAACCTGTCTGCTAACAACCCGTCCAATATAGCAGTGGGGCTCAGCACGTCAGGTTGTAGCCACTTTTGAAACAGGTTGAGCAGGTCATAATACTGGGGTCTCACGGGCTCCGCTGGGTTGAACCCCCACTGATGCACCCGCTGGGCTCGGACCATTACATTCACCCCCAGTCTTGCCAAAATCTCCCCCTCTACCTTTGGGTAGTCGGCCGCTTGATCGTCCGGCAATTTGAAAAACACCCGCTGGGACTCTGATGTAAGAAAAGGAGCGACGACCTTAGCCCACTGGTCTTGGGACAGCTTTTTCCTGGTGGCCACTTTCTCATATATCGGCAGGTAGGTCTCTACGTCATCTGCCGGGGTCATTTTAGCGATCGCTGCACGGACTGCTTTCCGGGCATCGTGTACGCTTGGGGTTGCTCTGCTGTCTGCAAAGCCATTATGTGTGTTGTAGCAGCAACTGGTTGGTCTCCTGCTGCTGCTTATTAGCCTCGTGCTACTGCAGGTTAGCCTCCACAAGTGTCTTCATAACAGCCTCCATTTTGTCACGTGACACCGGTTAGAATCTAGCCGGTCTGACAAATGACATACAACCGTGTGCAGACCAAAAATACTTCGGCGTTCACACCAGCCTCACTGCGGTTGACTGCATCCTCCACCAATTGTAGGGATTTACTCTGGTAGGCAGGGTAAGCGGACGCAATACAGAGGCAAAACCACGGTTGAAAAGCAAAAGTCAGTGTTTATTCACACAAAAAGGCGGAAAAGAAACACAATTCTTGGCAGGGCCCTGGTGTTAATTCACACAGCAAAAGTTCACAGAAAGAAACACGTAACCTGGCAGTCCACAGCAGGCATTAGGGCGCCTGGCTTCCAGCTGGCAGTTCTTATGCATCTCTCAGCCTTGCAGTATGGCAGAACTCCTCGGCTCCCAAAACACAGCGCTCCACTATCACCTGGAGGTTCATTCCACACCCAGCTAATCTGCTGGTTGAGCTTTTAAACCCCAACCTAAAACCTGGCCTGGACGTGGGGAACAGGCACCCACCCTGCTCTTTGGCTGCTCCCAATAAGAACCGTCCCGGATAGGCTTTACAGCCACACTAAGTAAAACAGTGTCAGCGAGCACTAGCTGCCGCTGACACACAAAATTACTGGCTCTTATCTCACCGAGGCCAGGAACCTTGGTGACACATACCTTCCGTCAATGATGGACCCCTGCGCCTTCCTACAATATATATAATGTTATCTATCTGTAAGACAACTTTTCTAACACGGCAGGTTTCGATACAGTGGTTGAGCTATATGTATAGTAGTATACCTCTATAATGCAGTGTACAAACTATAAATTGGCGTGGTATTAAAAAGCAGGATGTGATCAACACCATATGCAGTGGTGCATCTATACCAGGGGGCAGATCCTGCACTTGTGGTCCGCTGCTAATGGCAATCCCCAGCAAAAATGCATACAATGGAGGATGCCTGCAGCGGACCACAAGTACCACAATGGACATCCTACACAGGATAGCAAATGTGTGGATGTGATAAACAGTATATACAGTCATGTGAAAAAATTAGGACACCCTTTGAAAGCATGTGGTTTTTTGTAACATTTTTAATAAAAGGTTATTTCATCTCCGTTTCAACAATACAGAGAGATTAAAGTAATCCAACTAAACAAAGAAAACTGAAGAAAAGTCTTTTCAAGATCTTCTGTAAATGTCATTCTACAAAAATGCCTATTCTAACTGAGGAAAAAGATAGGACACCCTTGCCCCTAATAGCGAGTGTTACCTCCTTTGGCTGAAATAACTGCAGTGAGATGGTTCTTGTAGCCATCTACCAGTCTTCGACATCGGTCTGAGGAAATTTTACCCCACTCCTCAATGCAGAACTTTTTCAGCTGTGAGATGTTTGAGGGGTTTCTTGCACGTACAGCCCTTTTCAAGTCACCCCACAGCATCTCAATGGGATTCAAATCTGGACTTTGACTTGGCCATTCCAGGACTCTCCATTTCTTCTTTTTCAGCCAATCTTTGGTTGATTTACTAGTATGTTTTGGGTCATTGTCATGTTGCATGGTCCAGTTCCGCTTCAGCTTTAATTTTCTAACTGATGGTCTCACATGTTCTTCAAGCACCTTCTGATACACAGTAGAATTCATCGTGGATTCTATGATGGTGAGCTGACCAGGTCCTGCTGCAGCAAAGCAGCCCCAAACCATGACACTTCCACCTCCATGCTTCACAGTTGGTATGAGGTTCTTTTCTTGGAATGCTGTGTTTGGTTTACGCCAAACATGTCCTCTGCTGTTGTGTCCAAATAATTCAATTTTGGACTCATCTGTCCAAAGAACATTATTCCAGAAGTCCTGGTCTTTGTCAACTTTATCTCTGGCAAATGTCAGTCTGGCCTCGATGTTTCTCTTGGAAAGCAAAGGTTTCCTCCTTGCACACCTCCCATGCAAGTTAAACTTGTACAGTCTCTTTCTGATTGTAGAGGCATGTACTTCTACATCAACAGTAGCCAGAGCCTGCTGTAGTTCTCGAGATGACACTTTAGGGTTTTTGGAGACCTCTTTTAGCATCTTGCGGTCTGCTCTTGGGGTGAACTTGCTGGGGCGACCAGTCCTGGGCATGTTGGCAGTTGTTTTGAAAGCCCTCCACTTGTAGACTATCTTCCGGACAGTGGAATGGCTGATTTCAAAATCTTTTGAGATCTTTTTAAATCCCTTCCCAGACTCATAGGCTGCTACAATCTTTTTTCTGAAGTCCTCTGACAGCTCTTTTGCTCTCACCATGGTGCTCACTCTCACTTCAACAGTCAGGAGCACACCAAACTAAATGTCTGAGGTTTAAATAGGGCAAGCCTCATTCAACATGCAGAGTAACGATCTACTAATTATGTGCACCTGGTGTGATATACCTGTGTGAGATCTGAGCCAATTTAAGAGGGAATACATGTGAGGGTGTCCTATCTTTTTCCTCAGTTAGAATAGGCATTTTTGTAGAATGACATTTACAGAAGATCTTGAAAATACTTTTCTTCAGTTTTCTTTGTTTAGTTGGATTACTTTAATCTCTCTGTATTGTTGAAACGGAGATGAAATAACCTTTTATTAAAAATGTTACAAAAAACCACATGCTTTCAAAGGGTGTCCTAATTTTTTCACATGACTGTATAATACAACAAAAACAAAGACAGGTGCACTCTGCGGTCTTACTAAGCCCTCAAACTGGTGTTAAAATTGAGAGAGGGCCATATGGGCAATACCAGGAGCCAGTGGGCGAATAACAGGAGCGCAAGGTCCGACTATGCAGTGACCAAATAATGTTCAGATACATTTTCTGTGAAAAGTGATTGCAGTGCAGTTACATCTTCCATGATTGGAGTTGTCTGCTTCCCAAGACAAAGTGCTGCAGCTAAGTTATATGACAGATGGAGAGGGCTTCCACACCACCTTCTGCTTTTTTTTTTACAGTTCTATGCATACTCTTACATAGTGGTGTCAGCCAGTTTATGATCAGCTACCTTTAATCTCTTTGGGATGTAGGTCCTGAAGGACCTCACATTAGTTAGTGGTTAATGAAGGTGCAGAATAATCATCTATACAGCTCAGGAGTTTCTTCTTTAGGCCTCATGCACACGACCGTTCCGTTTTTTGCGGTCTGCAAATTGCGGATCTGCAAGACACTGAAGCAGCCCGTGTGCCTTCCGCAATTTGCGGAACGGATCAGGCGGCCCATTGTAGAAATGCCTATTCTTGTCCACAAAACAGACAAGAATAGGACATGTTATATTTTTTGTGCGGGGCCACGGAATGGAGCAACAGATGCGGACAGCACATGCGGCCCCATTGAAGTGAATGGGTCTGCACACGAGCCCATGTGCTGCTTTTCTCTTCTCCACAGAGTTCCTTGCTTGACCATACAGTATGCTGCAACTTTTTTCATTAACATGTTAATGACCACCATTCTGACAGTAGGGGATGTCCAGTAGCCTGTGCCTTCATAGAGCTATCTCCCCTGTCTCCTCCACTCCAGCATCTCAGTGCCCCAAATTATAATACACAGACTTCTAGACATCAGAGGAGATCTACTGCAAACCGCTACACTACACTACTGGCTAAAATGAATGGGAGCCAAGTCAGAGTAAGAGAAATGCCCCAGATTATTACTGTGTATATGAAAAGAAGACTGTGGAAAACAAAAGAAACTATGTATCTGAATGCCCACAAGAGAGTATATCATAATGTAATACTGAATAAGCCCAAAAAGCGGCTTCTGTCCGTATACTGTATCATTTCCAGTGCCATGGCTAATCAAAACAGATAATCAGTGGGATGCTGAGTGTCAGACCCCCACTGACCTATTAAATCCAGGGCTTTTAAAGGAATTGGCACCTCTAAAACCTGTTTTAAACCAAGCAACATGGATAGTAAGTGCTGCATAAGGCTACTTTCACACTAGCGTTCATGGGTCCGTTCGTGAGCTCTGTTTGAAGGGGCTCACGAGCGGACCCGAACGCCTCCGTCCAGCCCTGATGCAGTCTGAATGGAGCGGATCCGCTCAGACTGCATCAGTCTGGCGGCGTTCAGGCTCCGCTCCGCTTGCCTCCGCACGGACAGGCGGACAGCTGAACGCTGCTTGCAGCGTTCAGCTGTCCGCCTGGCCGTGCGGAGGCGAGCGGATCCGTTCAGACTTACAATGTAAGTCAATGGGAACGGATCCGCTTGAAGATGTCACCCTATGGCTCAATCTTCAAGCGGATCCGTCCCCCATTGACTTTACATTGAAAGTCTGAACGGATCCGCTCAGGCGGCTTTCACACTTTTCTAAGTGATTTTTTCTAAGTTATTAATGCAGACGGATCCGTACTGAACGGAGCCTCCGTCTGCATTAATATGATCGGATCCGTTCAGAACGGATCCGATCAAGCGCAAGTGTGAAAGTAGCCTAAACCTAAAGAGAAGCATTTCTCAGAAGTACAGGAGCAAGTACCTTTCACAAGAAAGGTATGGTTATGTTCAAGGCACCTATTCAACATGATTCCATTTAAAACGTATTTACATAACAGTTATGGTAGGTTCACACAGTTTTTGGAGCAGGTTTTGAAGCAGAGTTCTTTTCTTCAGGTATAATGACTTTTAGGTCTCATGAACATTACTGTATGCATTTTGTAGTCCACAAAGCACAGATCCACAAAATATGGTTCACGCGTCCGCAAAATGGGTTCTGCATTTTGCGGACCGCACATGGCCGGTGTCCGTGTTTTGCGGATCCGAATTTTGCAGAATTCAGAAGAGAGGATTTAAAATTACAAGCGAAGAAATAAAAATATCATTATTCACAGATGATCTGTTGATATACGTTGATAAGGGCTCATGCGCATGAACGTATTTTCTTTCCGTGCCTGTTGTGATTTTTTTGATAACTGTATGCGGAACCATTCATTTCAGTGGGTCCGCAAAAAAACTGGAAGTTACTCTGTGTGCATTCCGTTTCCGTATTTCCGTATGTCCGTTCCACAAAAAAAATAGAACATGTCCTATTATTGAGAGCATTACGGACAAGGATAGGGCTGTTCTATTAGGGGCCAGCTGTTCCGCTCCGCAAAATACAGAATGCACACGGACAGCATCCATATTTCTTGTGGATCTGTTTTTTGGACCACAAAATGCAGAAACTGAATTTAAAGGGAACCTGTCACCGGGATTTTGTGTATAGAGCTGAGGACATGGGTTGTTAGATGGCCGCTAGCACATCCGCAATACCCAGTTCCCATAGCTCTGTGTGCTTGTATTGTGTAAAAAAAAAAATAATTGATACATATGCAAATTACCTGAGATGAGTCAGAGCTTGAAAATATGACTCTTCTCTGGTCACACAAGATATGACTCTTTTATGTTAATTTTCATAAAAGGCGGGAAGTACAAAAATGCATAATACTTATTGAATTTGTCTGCAAATGAAATGAAAAGTGTAATTTATAAGTTTAGGGTAACACAATGAACATTTAGAAATGCTCATTGTGGGTAGCATAGTAGAGGTCACAGGTTTCCTTTAAAGGGAATCTGTCACCTATTTTGACCATATAAAACCGTTTACATAGCAATGTGCAATAAAGTACCTTCTTACCTACATGTGTCTTCTTTCTTTTATACAGCTTTTCATTCTTATAAAAAAAGCGATTTGTCTGATATGCAAATGAGGTTCCAAGGTGCCCAGTAGTGCCCAGTAACGCCCTCTGCAGTACCCAGCCCGCCTCTCTTCCAAGCCCAGCACCCCTCCTAAGAAATAAATGTCCTCCCACATACTTGCCGAACGGCGCCGCCCCCTCCCCACTACGTCATTTAATGTATTCATTGCACCATCGTGCTTCCTCCTCTCTTGTCCTACGGCGCCGCCCCCTCCCCACTACGTCATTTAATGTATTCATTGCACCATCGTGATTCCTCCTCTCTTGGCCTACGGCACTGCCCCCTCCCGATTGCGTCATTTAATTTATTCACTTCATCGGGCGTTCCTTCCTTCTCTCTTGGCCTACGGCGCTGCCCCCTCCCCATTACGTAATTTATTTTATTCATTGCACTGGACCTCCCTTCCTCCCCTCTTGTCCTCCGAAATCCCGCGCAGGCGCAGTATCGGTGAGTGCCTTCGCCTGCAGGATTCTCGTATTCTAAAAGGCAACAGCCTCAATAGTGTCACTGGGATCGGCGCATGGTCAAAATAGGTGACATATTCCCTTCAAAGAAATAAGGATATAAGGTTTTAATAAATGAACAATAATATACAGTGGAAAAATAGCAAAACTATAAAGTTACTATAGTAACTTTGATCTGATAATATGGAATCCGCTGCGTAACATGATTGATAATGCTCCATGCTTCTCTGTGATATTTTTACTACAAAATCATAGAGATAAAATTGTCACAGCGATTTCGTAGTAAAAAGGTCAGAGAGAGTCAAAGAGCATTATCAATCATATTAATGCTCCTTGTCTCTGCTGTCCAGAACAGGGCTTGGCACTCTTTCATGCAGCGGATTCCACGCACGGCATCCACCCGTGTGAAAGAGCCCTTACACTGTTTGTTTTGAGAGATATCTTCTTAACCACTTGATTACCTGAGTTTTTCACCTCCTTCCATTTCAGGCCAAGTTTTCAGTTTTAGCAATGGTCCGATCTAACTTTAAATAAACATTTAATTCCTGAGCCAACTTACATGTTCAGTACAGTTAGGTTCATATATATTTGGACACTGACACAAATTTAGTTATTACCTGTTTACTAAAATATATAAGTTATAGTTATATAATGGACATAAAGTCCAGACTTTTAGCTTTCATTTGAGGGTATCCACATTAAAATTGGAGTTTCAGTTCCTTTTACATGTGGCACCCTGTTTTTGAAGGGACCAAAAGTAATTGGACAATTGACTCAAATGCTGTTTCATGGGCAGGTGTTGGCAATTACTTTATTATTTAATTCTCAATTAAGCAAATAAAAAGCCTGGAGTTGATTTGAGGTGTGGTGCTTGCATTTTGAAGATTTTGCTGAGAAGTAAACATGCGGCTAAAGGAGCTCTCCATGCAGGTGAAACAAGCCACCCTTCATCTATGAAAACTGAAAAAAAAACATAAAAACACTATTAGGAGTTTCAAAATCTACAGTTTGGTACAATCTGAGAAAGAAAAAAAAAACTGGGGTGACTTCAAAAATGCAAAAAGACCTGGACGCCCACGGAAGACAACAGTGGTGGATGATCGCAGAATAATTACCATGGTGAAGAGAAACCTCTGAACAACACTCTCCGGGATATAGGCGTATCAATATCCAAATCTACCATAAAGAGAAGACTGCATGAAAGTAAATACAGAGGGTTCACTGCATGGTGCAAGCCACTTATAAGCCTGAAGAATAAGAAGGCTAGATTGGACCTTGCTAAAAAAAAAAAAATCTAAAAAAAAACAGCACCCTTCTGGAAGAACTTTCTTTGGACAGATGAAACCAAGATTAAGCTTTACCAGAATGATGGAAAGAAAAAAGTATGTCGAGGGCGTGGTATAGCTCATGATCTAAAGCATACCATTGTCTGTAAAATACGGCGGAGGCAGTGTGATGGCTTGGGCATGCATGGCTGCCAGTGGCACTGGGCCACTAGTGTTTATTGATGATGTGACACAGGACAGAAGCAGCCGGATGAATTCTGGGGTTTTCAGAGACATAATGTGTGCTCAAATCCAGCTAAATGCAGCCAAACTGATGGATGGATAATGACCCAAAACATAAAGCCAAAGCAACCCAGGAGTTTATTAAAGGATAACAGTCGTATATTTTTTGGGGGGGAGTATTGGATTGTGGTGATTAATATCTCCTTGGTGGCCCTATTTCAACTTTTCACTGGGAATTCAATTTCCCCTTAATTCCACAGTTTTGTTCCCTGTACTGCCTGCTTTTACCTGTGCTTAAAATATGGTTGTTAGGCATGGTCTGTCTATCTGTTGATGGACGGAGCACGCAGAAGCAGGCAGCGTGCAAGGTCAGATTACTAACAGCCAGGACTGTAAGTAAATGATTAAAGCCAGGTCCGCTCTGCAGCTGATAACAGTGCCTGGGCTGTGTGCACTTCTCCCTGTCCCTGCGCTTGGCAGACGCTCCCTCACTCAGCAGAGCTGGAGAAGTAGAGTCGAATTTTGAGCCCCTGAAATGAAGGGATTGTGTTTAAAAAAAATGCTTTAGTTCCATTAGATGGCAGATATAATATGTAAAAATATTTTTAAGGAAAAACTGTAAAAATTATGAAAAATTTTTTTTTCCCTTTCTTATCAATTTTTTTCATGTTACAAAAGATTTCAGAACAAAACATTTCTAAAACCTTTACCGTATGTTTGTACATTAAAAATGGATGGTATTTGTATAATTTATCTACTGGTTGAGCACACCGCAAAACTTCAAAAGACTGCAGCACATTTTGGATTTTGGCAGCCTATTTTTCTTTATTGCTGTTTTTATGGCACTGTACTGCCGGAACAGATGTTGTACAGCAACAAAACATTAGAAGTCCCTTCAAAGTGACTTTGTTTTTTATATTGTCCGCCTAAGGAAATTTGGACAAATGAAAAAATACGTACCTTTATTTTTACATATTTTTAAGAAGGCAAATAAAAAGCAAAAATGTGGGCACATTTGTATATTTTACACACACAAAGTCCTTTATACTATTGCTAAAACTAATAAATATATTTTTTTAAAGGGGAAAATGTGTTTAGGTAGTCTGCTATACTTTTGCTAATAATAGTAACTATAGCCATCTACATATTTTTTGAATGAAAAAAAAAAAAGTGTATTAACCCCTTCCTGTCACCTTCCTTTCTAATTTAGAGAGTACAGGCTCACAATAAATTTTACAGCCAGCAGGGGGCACTCTCATATCAAGAAGAGAGCTTCCCTGGTGACTTTTTAACTTTACACTGCGATGGATGCCATGCAGGGAGACCACTTTGACTGGTCTAGGGCATACTTACTGTGACTGAAGCTCTCTAATAACAGCATGGTCACAATTATCTGAAGCGCAATGGAGCGCCGGCCGATGGTAATGTAACCTGGTGCTTTTATACATATAAAGTTGTGCAGCGTTAAGCTGGAAATGAGTTAAAATGGCCACCAGCAATCTGTCCTAGAATGTGAGCAGGACTGCTTGCCACCACTTTCAGAGCTCCCCAGGAATAGTGGAGGCAAGATCTCACTACACTGCTGTACAAAAGACGGTAATGGTGATCTTACCTATGATATGCCATCATGGCTGAGCAACCTGACAGGAAAACTCCCCAATATGTAGTTTATGCAAGTGCCAGAACATAGAGTATAGTGACGGCCCTACCCGTCAGCCCCCAAGGCAGCTCTGCAAGTGGAGGTAACCAGTCTTTAAATCATTCCTGAAGAACCTCTTTAATGATAGGAGAAAAAGTTGAAAGAATTACTTAAACAAACACATTTCCTGGCAACCTGGGAATATTATGATACGATGGTAGAATTTTTATTATCTTTATTAATATATAACTTTAGAAAAGAAACAATTCAGAGTTTCTATCAATAACTATCCAGAGTTTATATCACTTGTTTTTAGTATCAAAGAAAGAGAAAAGCCCTGCTCTACCCAACCACCCATTCATTCCCGGGACTGAGAAAGAAAAAAGAGAATGGGTGGACCGTAGAGTAGACTCCAACCAAGGTGTCCAAGCATTTAAGCTATAGAAATCACAATTACTCAAAGTAGGACATATCCTTGAATGCTACCACTGTCTCTTTAATATGCTCTCCTCCCCCATACAGTGAAACATAGAATATTTCCTGATATTACTTTTAAACCTTTGCCCCTCTAATTTAAAACTATGTCCTCTTGTAGCAGTTTTTCTTCTTTTAAATATTCTCTCCTCTTTTACCGTGTTGATTCCCTTTATGTATTTGAAAGTTTCTATCATATCCCCTCTATCTCGTCTTTCTTCCAAGCTATACATGTTAAGGTCCTTTAATCTTTCCTGGTAAGTTGTTTCCTGCAATCCATGTACTAGTTTAGTAGCTCTTCTCTGAACTCTCTCCAAAGTATCAATATCCTTGTGGAGATATGGTCTCTAGTACTGCGCACAATACTCCAAATAAGGTCTCACTAGTGCTCTGTAGAGCGGCATGAGCACCTCCCTCTTTCTACTGTTAATGCCTCTCCCTATACACCCAAGCATTCTGCTAGCATTTCCTGCTGCTCTTTGACATTGTATGCCTACCTCTAAGTCTTCTGAAATAATTACCCCTAAATCCTTTTCTTCAGATACTGAGGTTAGGACTGTATCACTGATTTTATAGTCTGGTCTTGGGTTTTTACGTCCCAAGTGCATTATCTTGCACTTATAAACATTACATTTTAGTTGCCAGATTTTTTACCATTCCTCTAGTTTTCCTAAATCCTTTTCAATTTGGTGTATCCCTCCAGGAACATCAACCCTGTTACAAATCTTTGTGTCATCAGCAAAAAGGCACACCTTACCATGGAGGCCTTGTACAATTTCGCTGATAAAGATATTAAACAATATGGGTCCCAGAACAGATCCCTGAGGTACCCCACTGGTAACAAGACCATGGCCTGAATATACTCCATTGACTACAACCCTCTGTTGTCTGTCCCTCAGCCGCTGCCTAATCCATTCAACAATATGGGAGTCCAAGCACAAAGACTGCAATTTATTGCAAGCCTTCTATGTGAGACAGTATCAAAAGCCTTACTAAAGTCTAGAGAAGCGATGTCTACTGCACCTCCGCCATCTATTATTTTAGTCACCCAATCAAAAAAATCAATAAGATTAGTTTGACATGAAGTAAACCCATGCTGTTTTTCATCTTTCAATCCATGAGATTTTAGATGTTCCACAATCCTATCCTTAAGTATGGTTTCCATTAATCTTTAGGGACGACTCCTGTTACCATTGATTGGTTAAATAAATCTGTTAATGGTTTTGCTAGTTCACCGCTAAGCTCTTTTAATAGCTTTGGGTGGGTCCTATCAGGGACCTGTGACTTATTTGTATTAATTTTAGACAGCTGACTTAAAACCTCAAAAGATTCATTAGTCTTCATTCCTAACTGAGGTCCTTTTCCTTCATTTTCCTTTCTAAAAACTAAACAGAAGTATTCATCGAGGCAGTCAGCTAGTTCTTTATCTTCTTCCATATACCTTCCTTCTTTTGTTTTTAATTTAGCAATTCCTTGTTTTAGTTTCCTTTTTTCATTTATGTATCTAAAGAATGTCTTATCGCCTTTTTTTACTGACTGAGCTAATTTCTTTTCTGCCTGTGCTTTAGAAGCTCTTATAACTTGCTTGGCCTCTCTCTGCCTAATCTTATAAATTTGCCTGTCATCCTCGGTTTTTATTTATTTTGTAATTACTAAATGCAATCTTTTTTTTTTTTTTTTTAAAGGGAGTCTTTTACCTCCATATGGCCATATACAGTGCTTACATGGCTCTGTAGCACACCTATACAGGATTGTAACGGTGCCTTTGTTCTTTTCTTTAGACTTGCACGAGCAGGAAAAACAAAGTTTAATTAATATGCAAATGAGCACCCGCAAGTGCCCAGGGGCGGCGTTCAGTGTGTAAGTGCCCAGGCTGCTCTGCCTTCTTTTCACTTTACTCCTCCCCAGTCTCTGCCTTTGCCCACCCTCCAAGTCTCTTGCCCCATCGATAGGTCTGGACTTGGAGGGCGGGCAAAGGCAGAGACTGGGGAGGAGTAAAGTGAAAAGAAGGCAGAGCAGCCTGGGCACCTACACACTGAACTCCTCCCCTGGGCATTTGCAAGTGCTCATATGCATATGAATTAAACTTCGTTTTTCCTGCTGGTGCAAGTCTAAAGAAAAGAACTAAGGCACCGTTACAATCCTGTATAGGTGTGCTATAGGACAATGTAAGCACTGTATATGGCCATATGGAGGTGACAGACACCCTTTAATGATTTTAGCCACTTCTGCTGAGTACCACAGTGGTCTCTTCCTTGTTTGCTTTTACTGACAAGCCTAATGCAATTATCTATTGCCTTCAATAGTGCCACATTTAAGTAGTCCCATTTCTCCTGGACTCCATTGAAACTGTTCCAATCTGATATGGACTCGTATACTACTAATCTAATTTTAGAAAAGTCAGTTTTTATCAAATCTAAAACTTTTGTTTTTGTGTGGTGTGACTCAGTCACTCTACTTATAGTAAACCACACTGACTGGTGATCACTAGATCCCAAGCTTTTCCCTACAGTAATATCAGATACCAAATTCCCATTTGTGAATACTAAATCTAAAATGGCCTCCTTCCGGGTTGGCTCCTTAACTTTTTGCTGAAGAGATTATCCCAGTAGGGAATTTAGAATATCTGTACTCCTGGCAGAACTAGCTATTTTGGTTTTCCAGTTTACATCAGGAAGATTAAAGTCTCCCATAATGATAACTTTTCCCTTTCAATGTCACTTTAGCTATTTTCTCAACTAGTAGATCATCTAATTCTTTGACTTGGCTAGGTGGTCTATGTATCACACCTACACGAGTTACCTTATGATTATCAAGCTGCAACGTAACCCAAACTGACTCTAAATTGGTCTTGCTAACTTGCATTAAATTAGATTTTATGCTATCTTTCACATACAGGGCCATCCTCCCCCTTTCTTGCCTTCTCTGTCTTTCCTATATAGAGAGAACACTGATATTGTTATATCCCAGTCATTACTCCCATTGAACCATGTCTCAGTAAAAGCCACTAAATTTATATTCTCAGATGCCATTATAGACTCAAGTTCATTGATCTTATTCCCTAAACTGTGAGCATTTGTAGACAAGACTCTGAGCTTGTCATTTCTTAACCTGTCACGATCATGGTCATGGTCGTGACTCTTGAACCGCATGCTGTTGCCTGCGGTCTCGTTTGGTTGTTTCAGCCAGAAGTAGGTGGCCGCTTATTTGTTGCCACACTTGTGGTTGCCGCTGGCAACATGTTTTTATCATGTATGTGGCAGTATAGCAGCCTGAGCTGGTGCTAGGCAGTTTTCTGCAATGTGCATGCGGTTGCACCGGGCAACCTCTCTTTATAGGTGTGCCTTTTATCGGTGTGCACGGGGTGTTACATGTTATGTGTGCATTTTCCCCTTTAAGTAGTTGTTTTCCCTTCCCTGGTGTGAGAAGGGTTAATTCCTTCCTAGTGTGTGGGCACTGGGTGTGTCTGAGAGTGGCTGTGGCTACTTTGGGCTATAAAGTCTCTGCTGGTTTCAGTTAGCTGAGGGGTTCTTCAGCCATGGTTGCTGGGGACATCCTCCTGTTTTTACCATCTGCCAGTGGGGGCCACCCTTGTGGTCATAAGTTTATGTCTATGTGATGTTCAGTTGATATTTTCCTTTTGTTATTTGGTGCCGCTATGGATCTGGGTTCCTGTGTGTGGATGTGTGTTTGCTGGGTTCATTTAATGTTGTGTGGACACCAGCTTGCCAGCACAGGGATCCAGTCAGCAAGGCTGTGGCAGGTAGGTGGGACTAGCTCAGTTCACCTGCCATATCCATAGGACTGTTTGTGTTCCCCTTTTCACTGCAGCTTGGCCAGTGAGACTCCTGTTCCTCCGTGTCCAGAAGGAACAGGTCGTCTTACCCTGCTCCTAGTTTAGGGCCACCCTGAGGGCTAGCAGGAACATCAAGGTTCCGGAGTATGAGCCCTCCTACCATCAGGGTCGGCTCATACAGCTAGGAGTCAGGGTCAGATTAGGGATGCGATTAGGAGGTGACCTGCTCCCTAATTCTGTCGTCCTGGTCAAGCAGCAACTACCATCTTCTGTCATCGCACGGCTGAGGGTTTTCCACATCCTCAGCCGTGACATAACCTATGTGCTACTGGCATCTTCTGGCATTGTTCGGGGGGCAGTCGGAATGCTGGATTATCACTCTCTTGCCCCCCCTTTCCTAGTTTAAATGCTCCTTAGCAAATACTTTGAACTGTTCACTGAGGACATTTGTTTCCTTGAGAGAAAGATGCAAACCATCTTTCTTGTACAGTTCTTTTCCATTCCAACGAGAGCTAACATGAGACACAAAGCCAAACCCTTGGTTCAGACACCATTCACAAAGCCATACATTGAATTCATTAATGTGCATATTCCTGTCATGCTGAAGGTTATGCACAGGCAAAACTGCAGAGAATAAAACAGTTGATGAAACCTCCCGTATATCATTACCAAGTGTGTCAAAAGCTTCCTTCACCTTTGAAGCCTCATTGCAAGCCAGATCATTTGTCCCAAGATGGACAATTACATCCACCTCTCTTTCCTGCTTTGCTTGCCTAACAATAGTGCTTCCTCTGCTGCCACTAAGTAGTGCCAGGACTCTGAGGTAATCAGTGTGAATGCATGATTCACTAACATGCTGTGTATTATATTATATGGGTCCTGGCATTTCTTAGTGGCAGCAGAGCAAGTTTACGGGGAAGTAGAGCATATTTCTCTCACGATCCTCCCAACACTTGCGCTCTTGTTGTCTGCGAAGCCGCTAAACCTCCAAAGACTTTATAATTATAAGACCATTATGTCACCAACATTTTCTTTGGAGGGGCACATGAAGCATTTACATATTAAAGATATTGGGGATGTATGCTATGAATAAGGACTGCAGGGTGTAATATCATGTAGGTGATACACTATTGTAATGGGTGGCGCAGGCTCCAGAATACAGGGCTAAATGAGATGTTTAATCCTGTCAATCAAAGGAGAGAGGAGATGAGTGTTAGAATAGCAGTGCTCTAAGGCTTTTGGTCTGCCCCTGGTGCTTGAAAGAGTAAATTTGCATAATTATAAAATGCTCATATCTCAGAAACACTGATACTTAGAAACCTAACTGAATTATCATTTTAATCAGGGGTTCTTCCAGGCAGTGTACCTGGTTTAACAGAGTTGATCATGCTGATGGAGGCTCTTTAAAAATGTCTTATATTGTACGCAACTTAAAATGGACAATTGCCAAGTGTATAACACATTAAAGGAAAACTGATAAAAACCCTGGTCACCGGCCAATGATATGTTATTCAGTTGGTTATGCATTTTGAGCTCAGTTCTATATTGCAGACCTATTACTTTTTATTAAATGATCCCTTACTACGTCCAGTATATAATGTATATGTATGCTAACATTTCTTATTCCCCAGTTGTGTCCATGACAGCACACCTGAGACTGCCTTCCCCTGGTCGGACAGGAAAAAAGCACAGAAAGGTTTAAAACTCCACCCGTACCCCCAGCACCAGTGTATTTTCCTGTCCTGTCAAAGGACAGGCAGCCAGAGAGGTGCTGGGAGCTTCCGCTGGAGGTTCCTGGCTAAAATGTGTGTTATTTTTATTCTGGGTCCGCATCCGTTCTGCAGTTTTACAGAATGGGTGCAGACCCATTTATTTTAATGGGGCCGCAAAAGATGTGGACGGCACACCGAGTGCTGTACGCTTCTGTATTTCCGTGGCCCTGCAAGAAATATAGAGCATGTCTTATTCTTGTCTGAAATCATGGGCAAGAATAGGCAGGCCCTGTGCATTCTGCAAAATACAGAATGCACAAGGCCTGTATCCATGATTTGCGGACAGCAAAAATGGATACGGTTGTTGTGAATGAGCCCTTAGACTTATCAGTAATCCGGTTTCCTGGAAGTCTCCAAGAGAGCACAGGTATTTCACAGCCTAATTTTTGTCTTGGTTCTTTTCCTTACTTCTGTCTTTGATAGTTTTGTTAAAATGCACTGGTGCCAGAGGAGTCCTATTAGGTGAGTAGTATAGGGCTACAGTACTCATCAAACACAAAGTGACAGGTGGCCACGCCTCTTTCTGGTCATAACCCTGACCACTCTACTCATAACCACGTCCACAATCCCACCCGATAAGGCTTCAATAATTCAATTAAGTTTTAATATGTGTAAAAATAAAATGATATTAAGCCTATAGCTTAAGCTTATATCAATATCTTATTAAGTTATTGGCAATAGCTATTTTATCCGTCTATATTGGCAATAGCTATTTCATCCTGAGAGGAATATGGATTAATATTTACTGTCAGCCATGTCCTCACACCCCCATTTGCTGACAGATAGCGGAGGTTGTGAGCTCCACAGGAGGGCCCTGCTTCAAAGCCCCCAGCCCAGATTGTCATTTGATGCACCTCTTGGCATGTTCAGTGTACAGGAAAAAAAAGTTTCCACCCCCCCAGCCATCTGAGTGTCAGTTGGCGAGGAAGAAAGCCCCAGGGGGTCCAGGCTTCAAGGAGAAGGTCACACCTCAGTCCACCACTTTGGAGCCAAGCTGAATCCTGCAGGAAAACCCCCAGCATGGGGGTATCCGCCTTTGCCCAGGATCAGTGAGACCTCCCAGACATGTTGGCACCTACCTTTCATAAGGAATTATGAATCGCCTGGCCATCACAGGCGCAAACCGGATACATATTTGTGTCCCGTGGCCACAAGGTACGTGCCCATGGTCTTTGTTTAATGGGACAAGGTCAGGGAAGGAAGATATCCATATCTCCCCATAGAAACCACATAACGGTACCAGGTTTGGACTCTACTTGTAGCCGGAACCCAGGCAGGTCCATTGGTCCCAGAACCATCTCCCTGTGACCCTCTGGTCTGGAGCTATGAACCCTTTAGGGTTTTGTGGGTCATTTGCTGCCAGCCCAGAAGAGGGGGAGTGGACCCCTCCCTGAGCCAGGAGGGGAGGGGCTGGCTACAGGTTAAAAGTCTGGTGCCAGCAAGTAGGCGTGTCTTTCTCTGAAGAGGGGTCACATCCTACAAATGTGTTTAGAGGGACCCAGGAAATAGCTGAGATCACGGCCCTTCATGTGGACTCAAGCAATGAACATCTCACAACCAAAAGGAACTTTCATCTTACCCGGTAACTGACTTTTACACTGCTTTACCCTGTTGTAACCATCTAATCTGTATCTGTAACCTCAGACCACTGTATATATTCTCTGTGTATATTGTGTTAAATCTAGCGTGCTCTTACGGCGATTAAATCTATAATTTAATCTTTTGCCATCTTGTATCTCTATCACGAATCCCCACGTCTGTGTTTTGGCCTAGTTATAAGCTACCATGGGTTGGTTTCTGACCCTATATAATTCCGTTAGCGGACAAAGCTTATATCAAACGAGAACTGGTGGCAGATACCCGGGCTGAGGAGGCGCTGTTTCACTGCGGCAGTGAAAAGGCTCTCTCAGCTTGTTGCCTCTCTGTGCCAGCGTGGACAGGAGGTGTTTGTGTGGTATTCATCACACATCCGTCTATCTATAGACCTTCGATGATGTCACCGAAGGTCCTGCAAACTATACGATGCAGTCCAACATGTCAGTAATTTAATTAAGTTTAATATGTTTAAAAATAAAATGATATTAAGCTTGTAGTAAGCTTATATTAACCTTTTACTAAGCTATTATAAATATTGTCAGTGGCTAATTATAAATATTGTCAGAAGCTAATTGTTCCTTCTATCTTCATAAAAGCTAAAAGACCTTTGATGTCTATGACCCCAACCCACTCCGACCACAACCCCGCCCATCCTGATGTCATTGAAGGTCCCGCAAGGCAGCAGTCCCTTTGTTAGTGGACCTGTGATCTTTGAAATTTGCTTTTAATTATATACGATCGTGTTTAATAAATCAAAGGCGTACGTGATTTAACCCCTTAAGGACTCAGCCCTATTTAACCTTAAGGACTTGGCCATTTTTTGCAAATCTGACCAGTGTCACTTTAAGTGCTCATAACTTTAAAACACTGACTTATCCAGGCCATTCTGAGACTGTTTTTTTCGTCACATATTGTACTTCATGACAATGGTAAGATGAAGTAAAAAAAAATATTTTTTTTGCATTAAAAAATACCTAATTTACCAAAAATTTTGAAGAATTAGCAAATTTCAAAGTTGCAGTTTCTCTACTTCTGTAATACATAGTAATACCCCAAGAAATTGTGATGACTTTACATTCCCCATATGTCTACTTCATGTTTGAATTATTTTGGGAATGATATTTTATTTTTTGGGGATGTTACAATGCTTAGAAGTTTAGAAGCAAATCTTGAATTTTTCCGAAATGTACAAAAACCCAATTTTTAGGGACCACTACAGGTCTGAAGTCACTTTGCGAGGCTTACATAATAGAAACCGCCCAAAAATGACCCCATTCTATAAACTACACTCCTCAAGGTATTCAAAACTGATTTTACAAACTTTGTTAACCCTTCAGGTGTTGCACAAGAGTTATTGGCAAATGGGGATGAAATTTGCGAATTTCATTTTTTTGCCTAATTTTCCATTTTAACCCATTTTTTCCACTTACAAAGCAAGGGTTCACAGCCAAACAAGACTGTATATTTATTGCCCTGACTCTGCCGTTTACAGAAACATCTCATATATGGCCGTAAACTACTGTACGGCCACACAGAGGGGCATAGAGTGAAAGGTGTGCCGTATGGTTTTTGGAAGCCAGATTTTGCTGGACTGCTTTTTTGACACCATGTCCCATTTGAAGCCCCCCTGATGCACCCCTGGAGTAGAAACTCCATAAAAGTGACCCCATCTAAGAAACTACACCCCTCAAGGTATTCAAAACTGATTTTACAAACTTTGTTAACCTTTTAGGTGTTGCACAAGATTTAATGGAAAATAGAGATACAATTTCAAAATTTAACTTTTTTGGCAGATTTTCCATTTTAATATTTTTTTCCAGTTACAAAGCAAGGGTTAACAGCCAAACAAAACTCATTATTTATGGCCCTAATTCTGTAGTTTACAGAAACACCCCATATGTGATCGTAAACCGCTGTACGAGCACACGGCAGGGCGCAGAAGGAAAGGAATGCCATACGGTTTTTGGAAGGCAGATTTTGCTGGACTGTTTTTTTTTACACCATGTCCCATTTGAAGCCCCCCCTGATGCACCCCTAGAGTAGGAAACTCCAAAAAAGTTACCCCATTTTAGAAACTACGGGATAGGGTGGCAGTTTGGTTGGTACTAGTTTAGGGTACATATGATTTTCGGTTGCTCTATATTACACTTTTAGTGCGGCAAGGTAACAAGAAATAGCTTTTTTGGCACACTTTTTTTTTTTTGTTATTTACAACATTCATCTGACAGGTCAGCTCATGTGGTAATTTTATAGAGCAGATTGTCACGGACGCGGTGATACTTAATATGTATACAATTTCTTTTATTTATGTAAGTTTTATACAATGACTTCATTTTTAAAACCCAAAAAATGTTTTAGTGTCTCCATAGTCTAAGAGCCATAGTTTTTTCAGTTTTTGGGCGATTTACTTAAGTAGGGTCTCATTTTTTGCGGGATGAGATGACGGTTTGATTGGCATTTTTGGGGTGCATATGACTTTTTGATCGCTTGCTATTACACTTTTTGTGACGTAAGATGACAAAAAATGGCTTTTTTTACACCGTTTTTAATGTTATTTTTTACCTGAGGGGTTAGGTCATGTGATATTTTTATAGAGACGGTCGATACGGACGCGGCGATACCTAATATGCATACTTTATTTTTATTTATGTAAGTTTTCCACAATGATTTTATTTTAGAAACAAAAAAAAAATCATGCTTTTGTGTTTCCATAGTCTAAGAGCCATAGTTTTTTCAGTTTTTCGGCGATTATCTTGGGTAGAGTATGATTTTTGCGGGATGAGATGACGGTTTGATTGGTACTATTTTGGCATACATGCGACTTTTTCGATCACTTTTATTACCTTTTTTGGGAAGTAAGGTGGGCAAAAATAGTTTTTTTTTTATGGCGTTCACCGTGCGGGGAAAGTAACATGAGTAACAAAAAAAATTTTCTTAACTTTTTTCACTTTTTTTTACATTTTTTTGACCCAGATCCACTTGGTTCTTGAAGATCCAGTGGGTCTGATGTCTGTATAATAATACATCTGCACAGATGTCAGCCGTTTATACCAGGGTGTCAGCAATGTGCTGACACCCTGGTATAACCACTAGACGCCAACAAATTTTCAAGAGGAGGCGGGCGGGGGATCGTGATCCCGCCTGCCGCACTGCCTGCCTCCCGCACTGCCCTTACCGCCCACAACCCCCCCTGTACCACCCGCCGGCATTAAATCATGCAGGGGTGCAAAATCGGCATTTTGGGCATTTTAAAGTTTCTGATCCCCGCGGTCAGGGACCGCGGGGATCAGAAGCTGCAGAAAGCGCAGCAAACCGCAGGTCTGAATTGACCCCTCCCGGCGTTGTGACAGGATGTCGGCTAAATGATTTCAGCCGGCATCACGTTACGATTAACCCCCGCGGCGCTGGAATATCTATTTAAAGTTAGGACGTACCTGTACGCCCTGAGTCCTTAAGGACTCGGGAATTAGGGCGTACTGGTATGCCCTATGTTCTTAAGGGGTTAAGCAAAAATATATCAACAGAATATGAAGTTATCTAGCTAATCTATCTATCTCTCTATCTATCTATCACATATCTAGTTATCTTTCTAACCAACTGTCTATCTATCCACAATCTTTCTATCTACCTAACCATCTATATAACAATTTATCTATTTGTCTATCTATCTATCTATCTATCTATCTATCTATCTATCTATCTATCTATCTATCACATATCTATTTATCTAGCCATCTATTTACCCATATATCTATTTATTTATGTATATGTATATATATTTATCAAGCTTCTAATATCTAAAAACATATCTTTCATCTAGCTATTTATCTATCTTCTAATATCTATCTATCTACTCATCTTTCTATCTAGCTATCTACAGTGCTGCCCATAATTATTCATACCCCAGGCAAATTTTAACTTAAAGTTACTTTTATTCAACCAGCAAGTAATTTTTTGACGGGAAATGACATAGGTGTCTCCCAAAAGATAATTAGACGATGTACAAGAGGCATTATTGTGGGGGAAAAAAAAACATTTCTCAGCTTTTACATTTGAGCAAAAAGTGTCCAGTCCAAAATTATTCATACCCTTCTCAATAATCAATAGAAAAGCCTTTATTGACTATTACAGAAATCAAACGCTTCCTATAATTGTAGACCAGCTTTTTGCATGTCTCCACAGGTATTTTTGCCCATTCATCTTAAGCAATGAGCTCCAAATCTTTCAGGTTGGAGGGCCTTCTTGTCATCACCCTGATCTTTAGCTCCCTCCACAAATCCCCAATGGATTCAAGTCTAGACTCTGGCTGGGCCACTCCAAAACGTTAATGTTGTTGTCTGCTAACCATTTTGTCGCCACTTTTGCTGTGTGTTTTTGGTCATTGTCAAGATGAAATGTCCACTGCTGCCCAAGGCCAAGTTTCTCTGCAGACTGCCTGATGTTATCGTTGAGAATCCTCATGTATTGCTCTTTTTTTCATGGTGCCGTTTACTGTGACTAGGTTCCCTGGTCTTTTGGCTGAAACCCCTCCCCCCCAAAGCATTAGGTTTCCATCACCATGTTTGACAGTGGGGATGGTGTTCTTTGGGTTGAAGGCTTCTTCTTTTTTACGCCAACTGGACCCTTTTTGCTCAAATGTAAATAAAAGCTGAAAATTTTTTTTCCCCACAATAATGCCGCTTGTACATCGTCTTATTATCTTTTGGGAGACACCTATGTCATTTGTCATCAAAAAATTACTTGCTGGTTGAATAAAAATAACTTTAAGTCAAAATTTGCCAGGGGTATGAATATTTATGGTGAGCACTGTATCTATAACATGGCTAACTATCAAACATCTATTTATCTTTCTATCTATAACATATCTATTTATCTAAATGCCTATCTTTCCACTTTCTTTCTATCTATCCATCCATCTAACAATCTATCTATCTATCTATCTATCTATCTATCTATCTATCAAGGTATCTATTTATCTATTATCTAGCAGGTTTCTTTGAAGTACCCAGCTTTCCCGAAGCTATTAAATCCCAAGCTAATAAAAGACTATGAAGTTATTAATAAAAGCGTATGAATCGCACGAACCTCTTAAGAATCTTTAAAAGATCTTACTATCTACCTTCTAATAAGCCAGCTGGCGATCATTCTGTAGAAACACCTGCCAAATTTAGAAGTCCACAATGTATAGTTAGCCTAATGCACGAGCAGCACCAATTTTCAGAGCGTCTTCTCTTATTCCAAGTTTTCGTACTTCTCTGAATAAAGTTCAGCGACTCCATAAGAACCGATAGCTTTTGTCGTGTAGTACTGTTTTTCTCAATATTTTGGATATGTAAAACAAATAAAAACATTATCAGACACTACATACAATTACATTTTTACATACATTCAAAGTAAAAGTTACAACATTAACCAAGATGTCTGTAACAAAGTTATGTAAAATATTATCAGACACTACATACATTTTTACATAACTTTGTTACAGACATCTTGGTTAACGTTGTAACTTTTACTTTGAATGTATGTAAAAATGTAATTGTATGTAGTGCCTGATAATGTTTTACATAACTTTGTTACATATGGTGCATATTATTATGCACCATATTTTAGTAGCATATTCTTGAAATATCAGGGATATCTATAGGTATATTGATATAATATCATTATACATATATATATAATATATAATTGGACTGGTGTATAGGTCCCCTGCAGTTGGACTTTTCACTTGGACTGTGTTCTTGTATTAAGAACCTAAATAGTGTAGGGGACTATATATAGGTGGCTATACTGTTTAGGTTCTTAATATCAGACACACCAGTGGTCAAACTCTTGCCAATTAGACATTTATCTTTTTTCTTTTTACTCTTCTCTACTCCTTTTTTTATATTTAATAGGATGTGACTTAGGCCTCATGCACAAGACAGTATTTTTTCACGGTCCGCAAAACTGGGTTCCGTTGTTCCGTGATCCGTGTCCGTTTTTTCTTCTGTGTGTCTTCCTTGATTTTTGGAGGATCACCAGACCAGAAAAATGAAAAAACAAATCTAAGTCAAGTTTGCCTTGAAAATAATAGGAAAAAAGCGGACACGGATCACGGACGCGGGTGACAATCTTGTGTGCCTCCGTGAACCATTGTCCGTCAAAAAAATAGGACAGGTCATATTTTTTTGACGGACAGGAAACACGGATCACGGACGCGGATGACAAACGGTGCATTTTCCGAGTTTTCAACGGACCCATTGAAAGTCAACGGGTCCGCAGAAAATCACGGAAAACAGAACAACGGACACGGATGCACACAACGGTCGTGTGCATGAGGCCTAAGTCTGTAAAACTATGCAACTTTTATTTTGTACTATAATCAAAAAAGAAAAATAAGTACAAAACATTGTCCTTCTGTAGCAGTCACCACAAATGATAAACAAAGTCATGCCATTGTTCTCCACTAACACTTTTCTGCACAATGCTCTGTCATTTCTGCCAGTGAACACAATGTCACCACTACAGTCAATCTGTGGCCACTTATGTGCAGCATACTGTGGGGGCCACTGATTGGTGGCTGCAGGATGAAATAGTGTGCACAGAATGTCACCATTGCAGCCAGGAAGATAACATCAGTGCTGCAAGACCAGAGTATAATGATGGCAGTGATAGGGAAGAAAACTGGTAAGTGTGACTTCTTTCTTTGTTTTTTTAGCACACACTCTGTTGACGCCAGTGTTTTTATTTAACTTGAATAAACCTTTTTAAATGGATTTTGTCAACTATATATTTTTTTCTGCCAGTTAAAGCCAGATATTGACACAAATTCTTTACAATCTGCTTTAATTTTCTGTAGTTTTTTTTATTTTATTCCTGAACTTGATTCCTTTCTTATTCCTGCTAAGTTATGAATGAATCACTATCAGTTTGCAATAAATGTTCATTATGGGTTACCAGTTGGGGATGTGTCCTTGTACAGACTAGATACTTTTCCATTAGTGCTGCCAGTGTCAGACGGTGTAGGGACACACTATCAACCTGTAACACATATCTAGACCTTTTTTGCAAACTGTTAGCAATTCATTCACAACTTCTAGTAGGAAGAATAAAGGAATGGCATGTCAGAGAATCATAGTAGTTACTAAAACAGAAATATCAGGAGAGGTTACAGGACCTCTTTAACATATTAATTCCTGAGAATGGAAGCAATACTATAGGGCAAATTATGCAAAGCGTCTGCCAAAATCTAACCATCAAGTAACAGTGCTTTTTCTCATGTTACCCTTTGTAAAAATGAAGCTAAAGCAACATTTTATTGTAAAAAATGTCATTTTTAATTTTCCCGGTCAAGTGTTTCTAAATACTATGAAATGCTTGGTCAAAGCATTCACTATGCCTTTCAAAAAATTACTTGAGGGGTATTTTCAAAATGGAGTAATTTTTTGGGTCTCCTCTGTAGATATCTCAGGACATCTTCAAATTAGCCTGAAAACTAGTCCAGCAAAATCTTCCCTCCAAAACCCGTTTTCTGTGTTATAGAAATATAACTTTTTATTTTTATTTTTATATTGGAATACACTTATTCCTCCATTGTTAGACAAGGATTGGTCTGATGTGACATTCTCACATCTTGTAATATCTCCATCAGCTAATAATAAATTGATTCATTTAAATATTGGCTTATCATAGTTATGTCATTCTGGTAACACTTTATAGAATGGGTAGGACCCCATCCACTAATTGTGTCATAGTGTCACGGGAAGTACGGGGAAGGAAAGACAACCAAAGGGAACCACAACTAAACAACAACAGACTAGACCACAAACATAGGGAATAAAGAGGTCACCTCCTAGCAATCCCTGATACTCTCCCTAAGCTGCTAACAATATGTGCAAATCTCAATCTGAAACACTGTACCAAACCCTCAGCTTAGGGAACAGGGAAAGAGGTAACCGGCTCCTTCCAAACTGAAGGAGCTAGTGTCTCCATGAGTCCTAGTCAGGACAGGCACACCAAGAAAAGGGAAAAGGACTTAGCTTGAGATGTAACTGGAACAGGAGAACCACCACACAAGCAGAGCACTCCACATAAGAACTATCAGCCACAGGGAAACAAGTGAGAGGCGGAACATATAAAGAGCCACCTGACCGATAATGAGCAGCATCTGCGAAGGTGTGGAAACCTGTCAGCAACAATGAAAACATGAGAGATCTGTCAGATAGACTCCTGAGTCTTCCATCCATCTGAACTTCTAAGATCTATCCCAGGGCCGGCGTTGACAGTACCACCCCTTCTACGGGTGACCTCCAGGCACCCAGGACCAACTTTATCAGGGTAGGTTATGTGAAAGGCCTTCAGAAGCCGACTGGCATTCACATCAGTTGCCGGGACCCACATTCTCTTCTCTGGACCATAACCCTTCCAATGAACGAAGTATTGAAGGGAACCCCAAAGGAAACAAGAGTCAACAACTCTGGAAATTTGAAATTGTCATGACAGGTAGAGGTGGAAACGAAGATGGTACAGCAGGTTCCACATAACTTTTTAACAAAGATATATGGAAGACATTATGGATCTTCCAAGCCTGCGGAAGTTCAAGGCAAAAAGATGCCGCATCAATAATGTCAGAGATCTTGTATGGACCAATAAATCTTGGACCTAACTTCCAGGATGGCACCTTCAACTTAATGTTCTTAGTGAACAACCACACCAAATCACCCACATTCAGGTCCGGACCAGACACGCGTTTCTTATCAGCGTTTATACCTATCACCCATCTTTTTTAAATTGATTTAAATTTTCTGCCAGATAGATGACAAGGAAGAAGCAAATCTCTCCTCATCGGGTATACCAGAGGAACTATTCCCAGAGAACGTATCAAACCGAGGGTGAAACCCATATGCACCAAAAAATGGTGACCTATCAGTGGACTCCTGACGACGAAGAAATTCAGCCAAAGACAAAAATTTGGACCACTCCTCCTAATTCTCAGCGACAAAACACCTCAAATATGTCTCCAGATTCTGGTTAGTGCGTTCAGTTTGTCCATTCGATTGAGGTTGAAAATCCAAAGAGAAGGACAAATGAATCCCCAGGCGAGTACAGAAAGCCTTCCAGAATCTGGACACAAATTGAGTCCCTCTATCAGACACCACATTAGAGGGAATGCTATGTAATTTCACAATGTTATGAACAAATGTCTGAGCCAGAGTTTTGGCATTGGGCAAACCAGAAAATGGAATAAAGTGTGCCATCTTACTCAATAGGTCGACCACCACCAAAATCACTGTCATCCCTGAAGAATTGGGCAAATCGGTTATAAAGTCCATGGACAAGTGCGTCCAAGGATGGGATGGGATGGACAAAGGAAGAAGAGATCCTGAGGGCCGAGTACGAGTCACCTTGGCACGAGCACAGGTCTCACAAGCTGCAACATAGCCCTCAACACTCTTACGTAAACCCGGCCACCAGAATCTCAGAGAAATAAGATCAACAGTGCATCTGCTCCCAGGGTGTCCAGCAAGGACAGTATCATGATGTTCCTTAAACATCTTGTGGCGAAGTTCAGAAGGAACAAACAACCTCCCTGGGGGACAGGAGTCAGGTGCCTCTCCCTGAACTTCCAACACCTCTGCCTCTGGTTTAGGATCTTCAGTATCACCCCCCGAGGGAAGCTACGCGACAAGGCATCTGCTCTGACATTCTTGACCCCAGGGCGAAATTAAATCTCATAAAAAACATAAAAAACAAAGACCATCTGGCCTGCCTTGGGTTCAAACGTTTAGACGACTCCAAGTAGGCCAGATTTTTATGATCGGTAAATACAGTAATGGGATGAATCACTCCTTCTAACCAATGACGCCACTCCTCAAAGGCCAACTTAATGGCCAGCAACTCTCTATTGGCCACATCATACGTTTTTTTGAAAAAAAAAGCACACAGGCAACATTTGCCTGGAGAAGGACCCTGCGACAGAACTGCACCAACTCCCACTTCTGATACGTCCACCTCAACAATAAATGGCTGAGACACATCAGGCTGCAACAAAATGGGAGCAGAAGAAAAACATTTCTTTATAGTGGAAAAAGCATGTAACGCCGACCAACGCCGACCAGACAGATAAATACACCCCTTTCTTAGTCACGTCAGTCAGAGGTTCGACAATAGTGGAATAATTCAAGATACATTTTCTGCAGTAATTGGTAAACCCCCAAATTCTCATAAGCACTTTCTGATTCTCGGGCAGATCCCATTCCAAGACTGCACAGACTTTTTTGGGATCCATGCGAAAGCCCGAAGCGGAAAGCAGGTAACCCATAAAAGGAATCTCTTGAACAGCAAACACACATTTTTCTATCTTGGCATATAACTTATTCTCCCGGAGGATCAGCAAGACTTGTCTCAAATGATTCTGATGACTCTCATCCAGGTATACGACAACAAACCTTCCCACCAAATAATGAAAAATGTTATTGATGAAATGTTGAAATATTGTCGGGGCATTGGTCAAACCAAAAGGCAGTACCAAGTTCTCAAAATGACCCACAGGAGTATTAAAATCTTTCTTCCATTTATCCCCCTTTCTGATTCTTACCAGATTATGTGCCCCTCTTAGATCTAATTTAGAAAACACCTTAGCTCCAACAAGCTGGTTGAACAAATCTGGGATCAGGGTAAGGGGATAAGGATAATCACGGATAGTGATGCGATTCAATTCTCAGAAATCTAGACACAGTCTCAATGTCCCATATTTTTTCTTTACAAAAACGAACCCTGCCGCCATAGGTTACTTAGATGGTCTGATGTGTTCCAAACTCTCGCCTATAAACGTGGTGTTGCCAAATGCAACAAGCTTGGGCGCCTATATCATTGTATTCAAAAACCGGCAAACAGTGTATTTGGCATCTAGATAGATAGTTGTATCTTCTATCGTATTAATGATATTGTGTACTCAGCAGTTATTTGATATCCATAAAGATAACCATATATACTGAGCATCATTACTTTTGTATCTAGAAAAACGACAGTGTGTATTAAGCATTCATTTATAATCTATTACTGTATACTTAGCATTTATCTAATACCAACTATAACAACTATGTGTACCAAGCATTTATTATTTTTGTGTACCTAGATTAGGCCATAACAAATCTATATTGGGCACCCCATATGACTCTGCCTATGTCATCTTTCCATAGGGTCAATCTAGGGCATATAGGAGGTTCCTGAACACGGGATTTGGGCGGCTATTCAGTTTTTTAGGCAGGGACTACTAAGAAAAGGGTCAGAATTAGGGACAGGTCCCAAATCAAATGTGACTACCCTACCCCGAAAACGGTCTCCTCCAGCACTTTGGAGAGAATCAGGAACATCTTTCCAACAGCATACCCAATGCTTATCCTCTTATGCATTGTCATTTTTCTTTTTTTTCCTTTTGTGTGTATTTTGGGGGATTTTGTCATTTATATGCAAAATATTAAAGGCTAAGTTTTATAACAGGTGGTACTCTGTGACCAAATGTATGCATACCGCACGTAAATATTTTCCCTCTGACGGGATATTGTCTTAGCTGTGAATAAATGAAATCCATTAGTTAATTCAATGATACGTTTTGAACATATTCTGTTTAACCCCTTCAGGACCTTGGACGAGTATACTCGTCCTGGAGCAACGGTACTTAGCGCTGCAGGACGAGTATACTCGTCCTGACATTAAACTACAGCCAGGCACTCTGGTTCAATGCCGAGGGGGGTCCTGTGACCCCCCCATATCGGCGATCATTGCAAACCGCAGGTCAATTCATACCTGCGGTTTGCAGCGCTTTATGTAGTTTCTGATCCCTGCGGTCCCTGACCGCAGGGATCAGAAACCTAAAAATGGCCAAAATCTAATTTTTTTTAACCCCCCTGCACCCCTGAATTAATTTATGTGGCAGGGTGCAGGGGGGCGGTTTGTGGGCGGTGCGGCAGTTGCGGCATTGGTGTCCAGTGGTACCAGAGTGTCAGCACATTGTACCAGAGTTTAGCTGTTTCACCCTTTCCATACCGCGGTCTGTACGGACCGCAGTATGGAAAGGGTTAAGTCAGGGAGCTCCCCCCCTCTGCCATCGGGGGGCTGCTGTGCCTTTGCAGCCCCCAGATGGATGAGGGGACAGAGGGAGGGAGCTCCCCTCCTTCCCCTTCCCCATCTGCTCAGTTGTGGCAGACGGGGAAGGTTTCCATGGCAACAGGACGCCTTCTCAGGCGTCCTGCTGTCCATGGTGCTGAACAGATCTATGCTAAAAGCATAGATCTGTTCAGTGTACGTAAAATACAGTACAGTACAATATATATTGTACTGTACTGTATTATACAGACATCAGACCCACTGGATCTTCAAGAATCAAGTGGGTCTGGGTCCAAAAAATGTAAAAAAAAAGTGAAAAAAGTAAAGATAATAAAAACACATTTGGTATTTTTTTATAGATACATTTTTTTTTTTTTTACTTCATTTTACCAGTGTCATGAAGTACAACATGTGCCGAAAAAACAATCTCAGAATGGCCTGGATAAGTTAAAGCGTTTAAAGTTATCACCTTTTAAAAGTGACACTGGTCAGATTTGCAAAAAATGGCCTGGTCCTTAAGGTGAAAAGGTGAAAATGAGCCGGGTCCTTAAGGTGTTAAAGGGGCTATCTCACTTCTCACGCAAATGGCATTTATCATGTAGAGAAAGCTAATACAAGGCACTTACTAATGTATTGTGATTGTCCATATTGCCTCCTTTGCTGTCTGGATTCATTTTTTCATCCCATTATACATTGCTCATTTCCAGAGGTCATGACCACCCTGCAATCCAGAAGTGGTGGCCGTGCTTGCACACTATGCCACCTCGGCCAACTTGTTTGCACTGTATATGATGATCATTGAGTAATGTGATGTTTAGAGTTGAATTGAAGTGTTGTTCTTTATCACTTCTGTCTTTATGACTGTAACTACAAGTCTATTTGATTTTCAATAAAATGAGTTAAGAAATGCAAAAACTTAAAAACAATCAAACATTTTAATATTCATTTTTATATTGTTTTGACTTTCGTTTATTCATCAATATTTTACAGGGACGCTTGATTCAGCCCTTCAACATTTCACTACATCCATTTGCCATGCTTACTGCTCCTCAGGCAGCAAAACATGCTTTGCAACACTGTAAGTATGTGAAATTATTGCAGATGATGTCATATTCTAAGAGAGAAAGAGGAAAATTATATTGAACTCTATGGACACCTTTGGGACATTTTTTCATAAAAGCATTTTACTAATTTTGGACTAAAATCATTTTTTCAATTGATCTTTATTAAACATGTTCTGGCATGTCTAAGATACAAGAGTTAAAATCAGTTGTTGGCAAGCTATCACAGTCTCTTTTCTTTAAATTCTGTTATCTGACAGCTCATGTGTAGCTTTTATCTCTGATCTCCAGACCTCATAAACACTCATTATAGCTCAATATGGCTTAAATAAGAGTTTATGAGGCCAGGAAATCAGAGATAAGAGCTACACATGAGCCGTCAGATGACACAAAAATGGCTCTTGGAATGTGACAATGCAAAAATGAAAACAAATTGCTTGGTCACTGAGGCCCAAAGTAGCGACCAAGAAGTCAGTCTCAAAGATCACTGCTGGATCTGGCATACAGTTTATCTAAACTGTTATAGGGATGTCTATGGAAAGTGTTTGCTGTTGGCTACGGTATTGAGGGAAGGAAAGGTACAGTAAATGCTAATTTCAGTTCCAAAGACAACTTTCTATCCTATACATAAATTACCTACAACATCCCAAGACCTCTATCAAGATTGTTGTAATATGACAGCAATATACAAAAGTTTATAATTACTAAATACCAATTATTCTCTTCCAGGTGCCAGACTGTGGAATTCCTCGGACAGAAATCAAACTACATCAACACAAGACCAGGAATTGGACTCGGTTGAGCATGTAGTAAGCATAAGTAAAATACATACTGTATATGATGTTCTTTGAGCTTGTCTCCTTAGGCTTATTTCACACATTGTGCACTTATTGTGAAATTTATTTTGCAGAATTGGCCCCAAAATGTAACTATACATTTTATTTAACTTTAAAGAGGACCTGTCACCACTAATGACATGTCTGTTTTAATAGCTACATGCATTCCCCATGTAATAACGATTCTGGAGCATCTAGTTTTATGGCTCTATATTGTGTAATTTCTTTACTATTTCTACTAGATGTCATAACTAAATGGCTAGCAGTCTGCAGTAAGGGTACAGAGGGGCGTGAAACACTTGGGGGGTGTACTGGCGTAGTCTAACAATGGCAGTGAGACTGTGTAGGGACACCCCTCCCCCAACTGGTAAACACCTCTCTATACCCCACAGACCGCCCATGTGTAAAGATAGTCAGGTTCTTAACGCGCAGAGGACCTCCGCCATACATGTACGGCGCTGGCGGACGTGACTTTTGGACCAGCGCCGTACATGTACGGCAGGCTGATCGGGCGAGTACGGGAGCTGCGCCCGCCCGATCATCGCAAGGGACCCGGCAGGCACTGACAGCCAGGGCCCTGCTGCATACGCAAGCATCGGTGAAAACACAGATGCCGGCATATTAACCCCTTGTATGCCACGGTGAAAGCTGACCGCAGAATGTAGGGGGTTTGCGGAGGGTTTGGGTTCCCTCCGCATCTCCATCAGATCCACGAACTGCAGTGATGGGGACCTGATGGCAGAGAAGGCAGCCCGATGCCTTCCATAGGCATCAGGGCTTGCCTTCTATGGAAGACTGTGACCCCTTAGGCTGGGTCTCACAGGCAGGCTGTCAGCATAAAAGCTTACAGTCAATGCATTAAAATACAGGATGTATTATAATGCATTGCAGAGGGGATTAGACCCCAGAAGTTGAAGTCCCAGAGTGGGACAAAAAGTAAATTTAAAGTGTTTTTCATAATAAAAATAAATAAAGTTTCAAGTAAAAAAAAGCCTCTTTCACAAAATAAAACACATAAAATTGAAAAAAAATTGAACAAAAAATGAAAAACAGACATATTGCGTATTGCCGCGTCCTTAACGACCAGCTCTATAAAAATATCACGTGATTTACCCCCTCACCTGAATGCCATAGAAAAAAATTTATGCCGCAGCCTTCTCGGTGCTTACAAAGCACAGCACCGTACATTGTATAGCGACTGTGCTCGATATCACACTCAACCCCATTCACTTCAATAGGGCTAAGCTACGCCAAGGCCACTTGACTGATGGACGTGTCCTCACTGGCCTAGGAACAGCTGAGAGAAGACCACTTCATAACTTCGGAGGATCCACCACCACTTCTAAATGTAAGACAGCTTCCTAGCTGTCTTACATTTAGACCATTTTCTATACCTAAACCAGGTGTAGAAAATGGTAAATGATACTGGCCTGATGGCCCGTCCCCTTCCCCGCCCATTAAATATGCCATATAAGCATATTTCTGGTTAATAAATGACTGCCTGTCACTGGTAGTACGTGGAAGGAAAGACAACCAAAGGGAATCACAACTAAACAACAACAGACTAGGCCCCAAACCTAGGGAAAAGAGGTCACCTCCTAGCAATCTCTGAATATCTCTCCCTAAGCTGCTAACAACATGTGCAAATCTGAAAGGTAGAAATGCACATGCACCGGAACCTGAGACTGCTGAAACACTGCACCAAACCCTCAGCTTAGGGAACAGGGAAAGGAGGCAACCGGCTTCTTCCAAACTGAAGGCATAGTCAAGAAAAGGGAAAATGACTTAGCTTGAGATGCAACAGGAGAACCACAACACAAGCAGAGCACTCACAGAAGAACTATTAGCCGCAGGGAAACAAGTGAGAGGCGGAACATATAAAGAGACACCTGACTGATAATGAGCAGCATCTGCAAAGGTGTGGAAACCTGTCAGCAACAATGAAAACAAGAGAGATCTGTCAGATAGATTCCTGAGTCTTCCGTCTATCTGAACTTCTAAGATCTCTCCCAGGGCCGGCCGTGACACTGCCTTTGTATATATGGGCAGAGAATCAAAATAGTCAAATAATATTTTGTTTAAGAGACACACTATTTTGTAATGGACATTAACTCCTTCCCGACATCTGCTTTACATGTATGGCAGATTTCGGGTCGTTAAAGATGGCGCCTGCTCCAGAGCGAGCGACGTAGTTGCCGGGTGCCTGCAGTTTCGCACAATAGGCACACGCAGCTAATGTCCATGATCAGTGTTAATGACTACCGTGGACATTTAACCTCCCAAATGCCATGGTCAAATGTGACCATGACGTCTGAGAAGGCTAAAACCCAGAAATGCGTGCGTCTGGGTCAGGCATGCTTTTCCCCAGTGGAGATCGGGGAAATTGCCCTGTTCTACTAATGAGCCGGCTTTCAGGCTCATTAGTATATCCTAGTTCAGGCTGGCAGCACTGAACTGGGGTTTAGTGATTTCTGTACAGAATACTGTAGCAAAATCCCTTATTCTTTACAGGTTGTAGTCTGATTATTGCAAGTTATGTTCCACTTACGTATGAAATAATTATAGTGGAGGCACTCCTTGTGTAGCTGTTAGTGCTCAGTGGAAATAATCAATTTGAAATAGGAAGAAACCACGGCACTTATTGTCCATCCCAAAAATTCTTCTACAGCCTAGCATCAGTTGAAAAGGGAAAGAAGAAAAGGGAAGGAGAGCCGGGCAGGGAGGAAGGAACAGAGTGCTGATAAACAGCCCGACTCGGATCTGCATCACCACCCGGCTCGCCCCCCATCTCTCCCGCCGTATTTTTCAATTTGAATCCCTGATCCCTAGGGGTCTGATCGCTGAATGGGAACTATTTGGATTCCTCTGAGGGATGGGGGGCGAGCCGGGTGGTGATGCAGATCCAGAGTCGGGCTGTTTATCAGCACTCTGTTCCTTCCTCCCTGCCCGGCTCTCCTTCCCTTTTCTTCTTTCCCTTTTCAACTGATGCTAGGCTGTAGAAGAATTTTGGCAGGAATTTATGGTAAAATCTTGTTAAAATGAAGGTAAACTCACCGATATGCTATCTGGACTCCTTAGGTGGAGGATTGTAACATTTTTAAAAAAAAACGCATCGAAAACGCATCAGAAACACATGTGACCGCATGTGCGTTTTTTGTGCGTTTCTTATAATTATTACATCCTGATTGTTATTTATATGTTTTTAACATGTTTGTATTATTATTTTTGTTCACATGGTGTTATATTGCATATTGGAATACTCTATGGACTAATGATATAATTCAGGAGCTGAAAGTGACTTTTGCTTTAAGACTATGGCTCCTATAGAGATATAAAAGGCAATAGGATTCCATGTCAGGTTTTCATGATGTTCCAATTAGATCAGTCCCACCCATGGCTGGTCTCTTGGGAAGGTATAAATGTTGCAAAGTGCTCACTGTCTTTACCACTGAGGAAGGGGTGTATACCCTGAAACGCGTCTGGGCCAGTTGGGACAGTGAGCCGTTCCCCAAGAAATCAAGATTTACGAGGGGGAAATAACCATAATCGGGGTGACTTTCGCATCTGGAGCACTACCCTGTCTCGAACTAGAGGCTGCATCTTTAAGAAGGATTGATTGTCTTACTACTATTCCAGCCGAGGAGTCACGTCAGACGTGACGTTCGAAACTCCATACCACGTGGGACGCCGCGTTTGGGTAAGATCGGCTGTGTTTGCGATCCATTATATCGAGCCAGTGACGGAACTGGGTAAGAGATTCTCTTCACGATTATTGATAGATCTGACTATTCAAATATACTGGAGGATTTAAATCGGACAGTACAGAATATGATTTTTCTGACATAGTCAGATCGTGCATGCGATCCATTTGGAACCTGATACATGCTTGAGTTAGGAATTTTCGAAGTGTATAAAGACCCGGTGCGATTATTTCTAATGTGGGGACTGCTGATTATTCGCAAATACGAATTTGTGGACTTTCATGCTTGTCTGACTAATGTTTCTCAGGGCCCTTTTCCATTGGGTATTCATTTTATTTTATGCATTTTATCACATTTTATGGATGTTTTTAACATTGTTATTGTTTGATGCATTGGCTTGTTTATAGGATTAATAAAATCTAGCCATTATTCACTTGCTGTTTGTATTCCCTTATACGGAGGTTACCTACTAGTTTTACCACATAGTAAATGCTGAAAACACCTGTAAAACTTTGGCAGGATTGCTTTTTCAATTCCATCCCATTTGGAATTTTTTTTCCTGCTTCTCACTACATCCTATGCAATATTAATGGTGGCATTAGAAAGTACAACCTATATAAAAAAGTTATGGCTCTGGGAAGGCAGGGAGCAAAACATGATTGCCATTATAATCACTGTAAGGCCTCCTGCACACGAACGTGTGCGCCCCGTGGCCGTGCTGCGGCCCGCATTGCAATGCACAAACACCGACCGCGGGGCAGCCGCAGCGGATCGCGGACCCATTCACTTTAATGGGTCCACAATCCGCCCGTTCCGCAAAAAGATAGAACATGTTCTATATTTTTGCGGAACGGAAGTATGGGACAAAAACCCACAGAAGCACTCCGTAGTGCTTCCGTAGTGTTCTGTTACGTGCTTCTGTTCTGCACCATTCTGCATCTCCGGATTTCAAGTGAATGGGTCCACATCCGCATGCGGAATGTCCATGAAACGGCACCTATGTATTGCGGATCCGCAAATGCGGTCCGTAATACGGCTACGGTGCGCACGCGTTCGCGTGCAAGAGGCCTAAGGGCCTGAGCTTAATAGAGGATAAAAAATGCACTGTTAAACTATGCATGTATTACCATGGAAATCCATAGCATTTCCACAGAAACTGCTTCAGATTTTTATGCTATGTGTATTGCTGTCTGTTAAAACCCCTATTTGCTTACATTATCCTGTACTTTTTTGCTGAACTTTGGTATGGATTCCAACAAATTTATAACATGTGAACTCACAAGGCTGTGGTGTCACTAATTGTCAATCATGTAATTTATCTAATGCAATGTGTACTCATTATCTACATGTTTGTAAATTATTGTGTTTTGTTTTATTGTAGGGACAGGAACAAGAAGAAATATCAACTGAACCTGAATCTGAAGACAATACTGATAAGACTGAAGATTTATAAACCATAAACATCCTAATGATTACATTTATATCCCTCATACTTTGTACTTTCTTTCTATAAATCTCGTATTTATGTACAACATAGTATTCCCAAAGAAGGATGGTCTACTGACAACTAATCATGACTGGTTTGTAATTCCAGGAATAAAAAGTGTTCTAGCATCCATGCAGATAAAAAGCACAGTTTTTCTGGAGTATTTGTCAGCATACAGCAGTATGCAAAGGTTTGGGCACCTTTGTTCTCAATTACTGTTACCGTGAACAGTTAAGCATGTTGAAGATGAAATAATGATCTCCAAAAGGCATAAAGATGACACATTCCCTTTGTATTTTAAGCAAAAACATTTTTTTTCCATCTTTTACATTTTCAATATAACAAAAAAGAAAAATGGTCTAAAGCTAAAGTTTGGCCATGAAGGTTAGTACTTAGTAGCATCACCTATCACAGCATGTAAATGCTTTGTGTAGCCAGCCAATAGTCTTTCAATTATTGTTTGAGAGGGTTTCATCCATTCTTCCTTGCTAAAGTCTTCCAGTTCTGCTAGATTCCTAGGCTATCTTGCATGCACTGGTCGTTTGAGGTCTATCCACAGATTTTAAGTTATATTCAGATCAGGGGACTGCGAGGGATGTAGTAAAACCTTCAGCTTGCATCTTCAGAGGTAGTTTTGGTTTGCCATTTGGTTTGCCCTTAAAGAAGAGTGGGAGGCCATGCCTTAGCAGTCGACTTGTGAACAGCATGAGACGTCGTTGTCAAGCTGTAATTGATGCTCAAGGCCACATGACAAGTTATTGAGACATTGACATACCCACTACTGTTTTTGTCCTTTGATTTAATAAATTGAGATGAGGAAATCACCATTGCATGCTTCTACTTAAATGCCCTACATTCATGATATATCACTGTAGCATGAACCTTTAAAATTTTCCATAGATTACACTGAAATACAAATATCCCTAACTTTTAGTAGTGTATGTCTGAAACATAGACTAGAAGTAAGGCCTTCTAACTCACAATGTCTGTAGGAAAACCCACCAAGACTGACAAAAATGTTTCAAGACTTCTATTAACCTTTTTCCAAATTCTATTAAAAAAAATAAAGTTTCTTTGGACACTCATGCCAACGTGGACAAAATCTCTGAAAAAAATAAAAATTGTATCAACGATTAAACATTTAATCAGTGAAAAATCATGCTTCATTTCTCCCATGAAATCCAGGGTTCTAGCCTTCCCTGGGAAGACATAGGCTGGCTTTAACATTACATAACAGATGACACATTCCCTTTGTATTTTAAGCAAAAACATTTTTTTTCCATCTTTTACATTTTCAATATAACAAAAAAGAAAAATGGTCTAAAGCTAAAGTTTGGCCATGAAGGTTAGTACTTAGTAGCATCACCTATCACAGCATGTAAATGCTTTGTGTATCCAGCCAATAGTCTTTCAATTATTGTTTGAGAGGGTTTCATCCATTCTTCCTTGCTAAAGTCTTCCAGTTCTGCTAGATTCCTAGGCTATCTTGCATGCACTGGTCGTTTGAGGTCTATCCACAGATTTTAAGTTATATTCAGATCAGGGGACTGCGAGGGATGTAGTAAAACCTTCAGCTTGCATCTTCAGAGGTAGTTTTGGTTTGCCATTTCCTCAGTTTGAAATGTAATAAAGAAATGGTAGTTACCAAGAACAGTGGAGGTCAAGAGAAGGCCTGGAAGACCAAGAAAAAATTCAAGACAACTGCTCGTAGGATTGCTAAAAAGGCTAATCAAAAGATATTCAGGAAGATTTATCACACTCTGGAGTTGTGGTACATTGTTCTATTGTTCAGCAACAACTGCACAAAAATGGCCTTCATGGAAGAGTCATAAGAAGAAAACCTCTCCTCCGTCCTAACCACAGAATTCAGAGCCAGAAGTTTGAAAAGAACATCTATACAAGCTTAATGCATTTTGGAAACAAGTCCTGTGGACCGATGAGGTTAAAATAGAATTCTATGGTTACAATGAGTATGTTTGCAGAAAAAGGGCACATAATTTCATGAAAATAACACCTCTACAACAATTAGGCATGGATGAGGATCAATCATGCTTTGCGGTTGTGTAACAGCCAATGGCACGGGAACATTTCATGGGTAGAGGGAAGAATGTATTTAATAAAATTCTAGCAAATTATGAAAGCAATCATAACACCAACTGTAAAAAAGCTGAAGTTGAAAAGAGGATGGCTTATACAAATGGATAATAATTGTAAACACACCTCAAAATCCAGAATAGACTACCTCAAAAGACGCAAGCTGAATGTTTTACCATGGCCCTCACAGTCCCCTGATCTGAACATCTTGAAAATCTATGGATAGACCTCAAAAGAGTTGTCCATGCAAGACGGCCTAGGAATCTCGCAGAAGTGGAAGACATTTACAAGGAAGTATGGATAAAAATCCCTCAAACACCAATTGAAAGACTCTTGGCTGTCTACAAAAAAATAATTTACAAGCAGTGATACTTGGCAAAATTGATACAATTGAACAACCTATCAAGATTAAATGTGTACAACACAACATGAAAAAAATACCAAAACCAAGACACATATATAATGTATTAGCAAATTTTATTACAAATCAATTAAATATTACATATTAAAAAAATGATAAAAACTACAGCAGCTACTACTGTAGCAATGTTGCAGGTGCAATGCAGTTTGCCCAAACAGTTGCTTCAGGCCCTTTTTCTTTTTTGTTATTTTGAAATTGTAAAATATAAAAATCTGAAAATTAAAAAGTTTTTTTTCCATAAAATACAAAAGGAATTTGGCATCTTTATGCCTTTTTGGAGATCATTTCCTCTTCAACTTAAACGATCTACAAAAGACAAAGTTAAAGATGACACATTCCCTTTTATTTTCTGCT
Source organism: Bufo gargarizans (assembly GCF_014858855.1). Classification (NCBI taxonomy): domain Eukaryota; kingdom Metazoa; phylum Chordata; class Amphibia; order Anura; family Bufonidae; genus Bufo; species Bufo gargarizans. The sequence continues at coordinate 93,247,051 of NC_058087.1, read as the reverse complement.
TTTACATTTTCAACATTTTAAAGGGTTGCCCAAACTTTTTCATCTTTGTCTCTGTATGATGGATGCTGTCATGCACTTTTTATTTTTTGTATTCCTGATCAGAATTTAGGATTTATAGACTTTTAGGGCTGCTGAAGCTAATAAGTATATACGTATGTGAGCTGCCTGTAACCTTTGTTTATTGAGAGGCTGGCTTGCCACTGTATTCTCTATATTGTACTGTGTGTAACAGGAGCAGCTAGTGATGTCCCACTCTACTGCATTGATATACAATGTTTCATTTGGTTTTTCTGAAGCTGGACATACACATAGATAAATGTTGGCTGAACCTGACAATTTCTGCAGATGATGGTGAAAATAAGGATTGGGCAGTTGCATTTCAATTGCCTGATTCATTTGTTCCTGGAAAGATAAGCCTCTGTCAGAGGCATCTTGTATGCATTTCTGCCCTCTACCAATTCCTGATACATACATGCTCAGCTGAGTGAGCATGGTTGTGGGGTGGTCTGAAGAGATAGCTGTTGTAAAACAGCTTTCCAATGTGTATGTGCTTATATATCATAGAGGTAGCCCATGAGGTTTCTAAGGGGGTGTAAGAGAAAGGGAGCCCAGGTTAGTCACATCATCTTTTTCACTGGATGACAAGAACAGAATCCTGCAATATAGGAATTGCCTTTACATGCCTCAACCAGACTATGCTTTGTCACTCTCTGCCACTGCTGTTACATTAAGTATTGATGCAAGGCTGGCATGGTTGCCAGTAGCCATGTGCAAACATGGCAGAATTAAGGATGATATATTCAGAATGGCAGTACACTAGCCTTAGTGTTATTTATTTATTTTGTCCTTCTGGTTTGTTACCCAATCTCATCTGATTGATCTTTTTAGAACCTCTGAAGCTGACTTAGCTTGTCACAACAAGTACTTCTGCTCCGATCAACTCTGTACTGCATGGAACTTTAGACCTCATCGCAACCACATAAAATAATCATTATGAATTAAACCTAAAATAAAGACACTGAACAATTAATTTTTTGGGCAGCATTGTGTATTAGGGTAAAGAAAACAGATTTTGGCATTTATAGTCAAATAATTAAGCATCAGTCAGCAAAACCTGGACAACAAGAGACACGATCAATACACTTGACCAGCCAAAACAGAAGATTAGGTACAATGAGTATGAACTGGGCAACTACACTCACCTAAAGAATTATTAGGAACACCTGTTCTATTTCTCATTAATGCGATTATCTAGTCAACCAATCACATGGAAGTTGCTTCAATGCATGTAGGGTTGTGATCCTGGTCAAGACAATCTCCTGAACTCCAAACTGAATGTCAGAATGGGAAAGAAAGGTGATTTAAGCAATTTTGAGCGTGGCATGGTTGCTGGTGCCAGACAGGTCGGTCTGAATATTTCACAATCTGCTCAGTTACTGGGATTTTCACTCACAACCATTTCTAGGGTTTACAAAGAATGGTGTGAAAAGGGAAAAACATCCAGTATGCGGCAGTCCTGTGGGCGAAAAAATGCCTTGTTGATGCTAGAGGTCAGAGGAGAATGGGCCAACTGATTCAAGCTGATAGAAGAGCAACGTTGACTGAAATAACCACTCATTAAAACCAAGGTATGCAGCAAAGCATTTGTGAAGCCACAACACGCACAACCTTGAGGCGTATGGGCTACAACAGCAGAAGACCCCACCGGGTACCACTCATCTCCACTACAAATAGGAAAAAGAGGCTACAATTTGCACAAGCTCACCAAAATTGGACTGTTAAAGACTGGAAAAATGTTGCCTGGTCTGATGAGTCCCGATTTCTGTTAAGACATTCAAATGGTAGAGTTCAAATTTGGCGTAAACAGAATGAGAACATGTATCCATCATGCCTTGTTACCACTGTGCAGGCTGGTGGTGGTGGTGTAATGGTGTGGGGGATGTTTTTTGGGCACACTTTAGGCCCCTTAGTGCCAATTGGCCATCATTTAAATACCACGGGCTACCTGAGCATTGTTTCTGACCATGTCCATCCCTTCATGACCACCATGTACCCATCCTCTGATGGCTACTTCCAGTAGGATAATGCACCATGTCACAAAGCTCAAATCATTTCAAATTGGTTTCTTGAACATGACAATCAGTTCAGTACTAAAATGGCCCCCATAGTCACAAGATCTTAACCCAATAGAGCATCTTTGGGATGTGGTGGAACGGGAGCTTCGTGCCCTGGATGTGCATCCCTCAAATCTCCATCAACTGCAAGATGCTATCCTATCAATATGGGCCAACATTTCGAAAGAATGCTATTAGCATCTTGTTGAATCAATGCCACGTAGAATTAAGGCAGTTCTGAAGGCAAAAGGGGGTCCAACAGCGTATCAGTATGGTGTTCCTAATAATTCTTTAGGTGAGTGTATATTCCCAAAAGCCATGTCACCCAAGGGAGATGGCCCCCAAACATGGCTTGTGGGTGAAATTTCAGGATTTACAGGTGAACTTAATGTGACCTTCGCTAAACTTTTGAATGCACATGTCCAACTGTCCAATGTTTCAGTACTTTTTGCACAACTTGCTGTTCTCTAGCAAGGAGCTTAACTGAAAAATTCATGACAGGTGCTTGATCCATGAATCGGCAGATAAGTTTCATGTTTCAATTAGAATTAGTATTCAAACAGTCCTGCTCATCATGCTCTTCACATTTTGACATCATGAGACCAAGAAGACACCTAACAATTGATCAACAGTAACTCGTCATTGTGAGGCTTCAAGCAGGATGTTCTCAAATGGATAAGGCCACTAAGCTTACAGTGTCACAGAGTGTCATCAGCAGGTTGCAACAGAGATCCAGAGACACTGGAAAGGTCACAGAAAGGCATAGAAGTGGACATCCTTTGGCCACACCCGACACTGATAACTGCTTCATTGTAAACAATGCCCCACAGGAACCAGATAATGAATTCCACACAACTCCAGGCACATTTAAGGGAGGTGAGAGACACCCAAGTGTCTCGTCAGCCCATTCAAAACCGCTGACATCAGCGTGGTCTATGTGCTAGATGACCTGCAAGTGTACCTGACCACACCACCAGGCACAGGCGTTATCATCTTGCATGGGCCAGGGAGCATCTATGCTGGGCAAAGGACCAGTGGGCCTGTTGATTCACGCTGAGAAAAAATGATTGCCGCCAACAATTTTGGAGATGTCAAGGAGAGCGCATCAGCCAGTGTTGTCACCAGACGAGCCTTTAATGGTGGTGGTTTTACAGTGTGGGCAGGTGTGTCTAGTCAATGCAGAACTTACCTACACGTTCTCATTGGTAAAGTGACAAGCCCATACTACTTGAATAACATATTTAATACAGTCATTGTGCCTCTGCAAGAACAACACAGGCCTAATTTCATTTTCAAGGTTGCATCATTAGAAAACGGCTGCTGGAGACTGGGGTACCTCAAATGGAGTGGCCTGCACGTTCTCTGTACCTAAATCCCATTGAAAACCATTGGGATCAGCTTAGTCACCGTGTAGAAGCTTGTAACTCTGTACCTCTGAACCTCAATGACCTGAGGGGCGCCCCTTAAAGAAGAGTGGGAGGCCATGCCTTAGCAGTCGACTTGTGAACAGCATGAGACGTCGTTGTCAAGCTGTAATTGATGCTCAAGGCCACATGACAAGTTATTGAGACATTGACATACCCACTACTGTTTTTGTCCTTTGATTTAATAAATTGAGATGATGAAATCACCATTGCATGCTTCTACTTAAATGCCCTACATTCATGATATATCACTGTAGCATGAACCTTTAAAATTTTCCATAAATTACACTGAAATACAAATATCCCTAACTTTTAGTAGTGTATGTCTGAAACATAGACTAGAAGTAAGGCCTTCTAACTCACAATGTATGTAGGAAAACCCACCAAGACTGACAAAAATGTTTCAAGACTTCTATTAATCTTTTTCCAAATTCTATTAAAAAAAATAAAGTTTCTTTGGACACTCATGCCAACGTGGACAAAATCTCTGAAAAAAATAAAAATTGTATCAACGATTAAACATTTAATCAGTGAAAAATCATGCTTCATTTCTCCCATGAAATCCAGGGTTCTAGCCTTCCCTGGGAAGACATAGGCTGGCTTTAACATTAATGAAAGAAAAAACTTCCTTCCATCTTAAAACTCTAAAAATGAATTATGAATAAAACAAAGATATCTCTACAGCTGTTTAATATACATACAAAAGAAAGGTGCAGCAATTGTACGTTGTAACGGCACCGTTTCAGCAGACAAGGGGTTAAAATCCGTTTAGGCGATATGCCCCTTTCCGAGAGACAGGCACAGCTACTACAGAACACCAACCTCCCGAACTGGATACAAAATAGCACTCCAAACTGGAACCTCGCAAATAGCTGTCAGCAGACGAACAGGAAAAGGATCCAATCAGCTTACACTCCTGGCAATCAGTCTCCAACAGCATACAGGGAATCCCCCCAATAACGAGACAAGGCTCCGTCTTGAGGGTCAGCAGTGATCTGAAGTGCTGGCACACCCAGCCTGGTTTTTATTACAGTTTGTTGCAGATACAACATATCCCCACAATGCATCATGGTTTCCTCCCCTCTGTCCCGGAGACGACCGAAGACAATCCAATTATCTCTCAGGACAAAGGGGAGATCACCAATACACATGTGGAGACAACAGGACAGGCATCACCACCCAAACACACAATGGCACACTCCCACAGCAAACACAGACATTTAACATATCCCCAGATAGCTCAAGTCTGAGTGCATATCATTAGGTGAATGGCACTCAGAATACACGAATACAATAATATTAGCTATCTGGGTGCCCTCACATAACATACAATTTAACCGAACGCATAATAACATAAAATACAATTCTACAGACAGATTTAAGCTGTGCGGCCGGTCTGTCTTCTCCTTTACAGTTACTATGGGCCATAATCCTGAGGCAGGAGGCTGGTAAACAGCCCCCTCCAAAACCCAGTGGCGAGGTTGGTTTCGCCACACATCTCCCCCCCCCAGGGAAGACTTACCAGATACCTGACCTCACGCCGGTCGGTACCTGAGTTAGTCTGGCAGCCCACCCACAACAAAATACTGGACCTGCTGAATTTCGTAGCCTGTCTCTGTCCAGTGAGTCCACCAAGGTTATATTTGTAGCTGGTACTCCCGGTCTCTGAGTTGCTCCCTGGCTTGGAGTGGAGGTTGCTTTGTGGGCAGGGATCAGCGGTACTCTGCCCTGGTGCCAGCGTTACCACGGAAGAAGCCTGGTTGGAGTCTGGTTGTTGGAGGTGGAAACCGACTGTCTCCCCTTTGGCTAAACTGCCCTGTTGCTGGGGGACAGGAACAACTGTCCCTACCCCCTGTGCTGTAAGTGCAGAGACCACGGTCCCATCTGCACAGTTGTAGGGCTTACTGTCTCCCCCTGGTGCGTTAAGCTGCCGCTGGGGAGAGGGGGTAACGAGCTCCTCTCCCATACATACTTCCAGCCGCTGGGGAGGGCGACCGACCGCCTCCGCTCCCAATACAGTGTCCTGCTGCTGGGGAAAGGAGACTGGGCTCTCTATTCCCTGTAGGACACTCTCCCGCTGGGGGACAGGACCGACTGTCTCTGCCCCCTGTAACTCCGTCTGCCGCTGGGGAATGGAGACTTGGCTCCCAATTCCCCAAAAATCATGCTGCTGCTGGGGGGCAGGAACAACTACCTCTGCCCCCTGTAACTCAGCCTGCCGCTGGGGAGGGAGGCCGATGCTCTCCCCTCCCTGCACTTCACACTGCCGCTGGGGAATGGAGACTAGGCTCCCAATTCCCAAAAAATCATGCTGCTGCTGGGGAGCAGGAACAACTACCTCTGCCCCCTGTAACTCAGCCTGCCGCTGGGGAGGGAGGCCGCTGCTCTCCTCTCCCTGCACTTCACACTGCCGCTGGGGAATGGAGACTGGGCTCCCACTGTCCCGCAACCGTAACTTCCGATGGAGGTCCACCCAACGTGGCAGCTGACCGTCACCTTCTGCCCGGTATAGTAGGGTCGTAGACACTAGATTCCTCACGAACTTCACGTATTTCTCAGCTGGATTGGGTCCGAAGAAGTTCAGCCGCAACCACATCATACGGTCAAATTCCTCCACAGAGTATCTGTACTCCACTGCTGGTTCCATCCTGGTGCTTTTAGGGTCACTGTACTGAGACATGCGTTGCCCTTGAATTGTAAAATCCAAAGAAATGGTGTCTCCTGTAGCTGTCCTTCTGGCTGTAGGAACGATCCCACTGCTGCCACCAATGTAACGGACCGTTTCAGCAGACAAGGGGTTAAAATCCGTTTAGGCGATATGCCCCTTTCCGAGAGACAGGCACAGCTACTGCAGAACACCAACCTCCCGAACTGGATACAAAATAGCACTTCAAACTGGAACCTCGCAAGTAGCTGCCGGCAGACGAACAGGAAAAGCGTATCCGTCAGCTTACACTCCTGGCAATCAGTCTCCAACAGCATACAGGGAATCCCCCCAATAACGAGACAAGGCTCCGTCTTGAGGGTCAAACAGTGGTCTGAAGTGCTGGCACACCCAGCCTGGTTTTTATTACAGTTTGTTGCAGATACAACATATCCCCACAATGCATCATGGTTTCCTCCCCTCTGTCCCGGAGACGACCGAAGACAATCCAATTATCTCTCAGGACAAAAGGGAGATCACCAATACACATGTGGAGACAACAGGACAGGCATCACCACCCAAACACACAATGGCACACTCCCACAGCAAACACAGACATTTAACATATCCCCAGATAGCTCAAGTCTGAGTGCATATCATTAGGTGAATGGCACTCAGAATACACGAATACAATAATATTAGCTATCTGGGTGCCCTCACATAACATACAATTTAACCGAACGCATAATAACATAAAATACAATTCTACAGACAGATTTAAGCTGTGCGGCCGGTCTGTCTTCTCCTTTACAGTTACTATGGGCCATAATCCTGAGGCAGGAGGCTGGTAAACAGCCCCCTCCAAAACCCAGTGGCGAGGTTGGTTTCGCCACATACGTTTTTGCGTTTTTGCTCCCCGAGCCATAACTTTTTATTTTTCCGTTCAAATAGCCATATGAGGGCTTGTATTTTTGCTGGACAAGTTGTACTTTCTGGTAATTGTACAGTTTAAGGCTGAGCACTCATCATCTGTAGAACCATATAGTAGAACACACACCTGGATAATTCAAACACCTGAGTAGTTTATTATAAAAAAAATACATAGACATAGATGACATATAAGACCATAAAATAGGTAGTAATAAGAAATATATATTCATATATGGCGGTGCTGAGTAGAAAACATATAGAAACAATAAATAGTAAGCAAAGTAAAGTGCGTTTATGCTAAATCACTGGTTCAGTAAGTATAGAGCAGCGCTGTATTATCCAATGTTAGTTTTCAAATCCTGAAACATAGAGGTTAGATTGCTTCAACACTTGTGGTTAATGAGTATCGCATCTAACAGTCTCATTTGAATCTTCTCCCATATATTATGAACAGTATTTCTTGCAAACTGAGATGAAGAAAAAATAGGCAGCACTCACCAATGGTTCATTTGCTTCTTTATTTCAAGCAGACAAGTGCTTCATGCGGCAAGGTAGCCAGATTCACATACCAGTGGCGACGGCCGTTTTACGCACGAGTGATCGCACTACAGGTGCACGCCCATACGTGCTGACCTCTTCTACCCCGGTGTCAGGTTGCCAGTGAAATCCACAACAAACAGGCGCCGTGCACACAAGAGTTCATTAATCAACATGTTACAACAAAGAGATATTACAAAAACGCATTTAAATAATTGCGGTCATTCAGACCAAGCTGACCTGTTGCTCCAGTACAAATTATCCACTTTGCTTCTTTTTGCAAAAGGGTGCGGTGTCTGTCTCCTCCCTGAACTGGGTATGGGACAGTCCCGGAAAACTGCAGTGCTTTCACATTATCTCCATGTACCTTTCTCACATGGTCAATTAGTCTGGTGCAACCTTTTCCCGTCTTTATAGAGTTAAAGTGTTCCCTGCTCCTCTCAAATAAACATCTGATGGTCTTTCCCACATAGAAGTGTCCACAATCACACATTGAAACATATACTACATAAGTACTTCTACAGTTTATGAAACTAGTGATCCTTTTTGTGATGGGACCTATTTTGACTATCTTTTTTGGGAAATTTTGTTCACATAGCGAACAACTGCCACATTTATAGTTACCAGCCGGCAACCTCTCCTGCTATTGAATTAGTCTTTTTTTCTCCCAAAAATCTGCTTCTCACAATCCTATTTTTTATTGTGTGACTACGTCTATACGTGACTAACCGTTTATCATCCACTATGCCTCTAAGACTCCCATCTTTTTTCAGGACATCCCAGTGCTTAAATATGACTGTGCGTATAGAATTAGCCATTGGGCTAAATTTTAATGAAAATACACATCTCTTTTTGTTGTTATTTTTATTTTCCTGTTGCCCATTCCTACCACTCCCTCTTTTTCCTGCTAATAACTCATCTTGGGACAATTTCTCAACCTCTTTTATATTCTCATCCAATAAATGCTCAGGATAGCCTCTCTGCAATAACCGTTCTTTCAAATGCAGTGCTTGTTTTATATATCCTTCATCTTTGCTATTTATGCGCCTCAACCTGACAAATTGCCCATAAGGCACCGATTTTTTGATGGGATATGGATGGAAATTGTCGTGGTGTAGCAGAGAGTTGGTCGCCGTGGGCTTGCGATAGCCCTCCATGACCAACTCTCCGCCACAAACCGCGACAGACACATCCAAAAATTCCAAATGTGGCCCCCCGAAATTCATTGTGAATTTCAACGCCATACAATTCTCTTCATTGAGGTGCTGTACAAATTCCCTACACATGTTCTCTGTCCCGGACCAAATTATAAAAACATCGTCCACACACCGTAGGAACAATTTAATGTACTTTGGGTAAGGATTACTGGTATTGAAAATATATAAATATATTTATCTTCCAATCTAGCAAGGTACATATTCGCAAAAGTACAGGAATCCCTATTGCAGTAGCGATTTTTTGTCTATGCCAGTCCATTCCAAACCTAAAGGCATTGGGCCAGATTTATCATTACTCTGACAGCTCGCTCCACTTTCACATATGGCTAAAGTCAGTTTTAGCTAAGTCAGATTTATGATCGGCCCTTTAAGACTGTAATTAATGTGATTTCATGGTAGCAGTTTATCAGTCAGTAAGCAGATTTACAAAAGTCGCACATCCTTACGAAAAAGTTGCATGTTCTAATAAAAAGTCTCATAAGATAAGCATGGTCCTCACTGGAGTGAAATTGCACATTTTTTGCGACTTTTTTGCAACTTTTTAAATAGTCCCAATAGTAAATCTGTCTAGAGATTTATTTACATAAGAAAACACGCCCACTTTCAGAAAACTGGCGAGCATAGTGCAGAGCAGAAAAAAGAACATAAAAGAGGTTGAGAAATTGTCCCAAGATGAGTTATTAGCAGGAAAAAGAGGGAGTGGTAGGAATGGGCAACAGGAAAATAAAAATGAATAAAATACTGGGCACTCTCCAAAATATATGTACCTCACAGTTTATTGAAAATTAAAAGTTAATAATTAAAAGCTAACAATACATAAAACATACATGATCTTAGAATAGCTGATAAAACATACAGATAAAAATATATATATATATATATAAATAGTTAAAAAATATATATCAAGAGTCCTGGGTATTAGTATGATCCAATCTATGGGGATGATAATATTGGAGAAAGTTGTCTATTCCACCTTGGTGGTTATATTCTGTACAGTCTTTGTAGGAAAATGAAATCCACAATGTTAGTATCCTTCGAGTAGGAGACACAGAGGCAGCTGATACAATAGCAGTGAATGCTACGTGCGGCGTCCCGCTGTTACTCACTATTCGGTGCTATGCAAGATTCCGCTGCTGTGCCAAAGCCTTTTAGGATCGGTATTTCCTTCGGTCCTTTCCCCACACTGTCCTTTAACACGCCGCTCTATAGATGTAGGTTCCGGCGCTTGTTGCAATCATCGACTCCTTTTTCAGCGCTGGACGGGCGTCATGCGTCCCTCTGATAAATCAATGTCCGATGCGCCTTGGATCTCCGATTGTGACAGGGTTAACTTGGGGTGTCCGTGGTCTTTAGGCTGGCAGATTCAATGTTCATAGGGGGGTTTTTCTTTACACCAAACGCGTTTCGGGGTCCTTTATCACCCCTTCCTCAGTGGTAGTGAGGCCCCCTTCTGACTTTCTTTTTATAGTGATTGGTGATTGAATTATTGACATCTCCTGTGTGGTTTGGGCTTACTTGGCAAAACTTGGTGTGGATTTCAGAACGCCCATTTTTCCATGTTTTCTCTCTTTATTTACCCCATTGAACATTACACATGAAATAGTTCAATGGGGTAAATAAAGAGAGAAAACATGGAAAAATGGGCGTTCTGAAATCCACACCAAGTTTTGCCAAGTAAGCCCAAACCACACAGGAGATGTCAATAATTCAATCACCAATCACTATAAAAAGAAAGTCAGAAGGGGGCCTCACTACCACTGAGGAAGGGGTGATAAAGGACCCCGAAACGCGTTTGGTGTAAAGAAAAACCCCCCTATGAACATTGAATCTGCCAGCCTAAAGACCACGGACACCCCAAGTTAACCCTGTCACAATCGGAGATCCAAGGCGCATCGGACATTGATTTATCAGAGGGACGCATGACGCCCGTCCAGCGCTGAAAAAGGAGTCGATGATTGCAACAAGCGCCGGAACCTACATCTATAGAGCGGCGTGTTAAAGGACAGTGTGGGGAAAGGACCGAAGGAAATACCGATCCTAAAAGGCTTTGGCACAGCAGCGGAATCTTGCATAGCACCGAATAGTGAGTAACAGCGGGACGCCGCACGTAGCATTCACTGCTATTGTATCAGCTGCCTCTGTGTCTCCTACTCGAAGGATACTAACATTGTGGATTTCATTTTCCTACAAAGACTGTACAGAATATAACCACCAAGGTGGAATAGACAACTTTCTCCAATATTATCATCCCCATAGATTGGATCATACTAATACCCAGGACTCTTGATATATATTTTTTAACTATTTATATATATATATATATTTTTATCTGTATGTTTTATCAGCTATTCTAAGATCATGTATGTTTTATGTATTGTTAGCTTTTAATTATTAACTTTTAATTTTCAATAAACTGTGAGGTACATATATTTTGGAGAGTGCCCAGTATTTTATTCTTTTACTATTCATTTTCAAAAGGAAGGGTGATTCCTTTTCTACTGAGAGCACCTCCTCCACTGTTTGCACCATTCCTGTGCGTCACTTTCTGCACGTTTTTATTAGGAAAATAAAAATAACAACAAAAAGAGATGTGTATTTTCATTGAAATTTAGCCCAATGGCTAATTCTATACGCACAGTCATATTCAAGCACTGGGATGTCCTGAAAAAAGATGGGAGTCTGAGAGGCATAGTGGATGATAAACGGTTAGTCACGTATAGACGTAGTCACACAATAAATGATAGGATTGTGAGAAGCAGATTTTTGGGAGAAAAAAAAGACTAATTGGTTGCAGGAGAGGTTGCCGGCTGGTAACTATAAATGTGGCAGTTGTTCGCTATGTGAACATAATTGCCAAAAAAGATAGTCAAAATAGATCCCATCACAAAAAGGATCACTAGTTTCATAAACTGTAGAAGTACTTATGTAGTATATGTTTCAATGTGTGATTTTGGACACTTCTATGTGGGAAAGACCATCAGATGTTTATTTGAGAGGATCAGGGAACACTTTAACTCTATAAAGACGGGAAAAGGTTGCACCAGACTAATTGACCATGTGAGGAAGGTACATGGAGGTAATGTGAAAGCACTGCAGTTTTCCGGGACGGTCCCATACCCAGTTCAGGGAGGAGACAGACACCGCACCCTTTTGCAAAAAGAAGCAAAGTGGATCATTTGTACTGGAGCAACAGGTCAGCTTGGTCTGAATGACCGCAATGATTTAAATGGTTTTTTGCAATATTGTATCTCTTTGTTGTAACATGTTGATTAATGAACTCTTGTGTGCACGGCGCTTGTTTGTTGTGGATTTCCATGGCAACCTGACACCGGGGTATAAGAGGTCAGCACGTATGGGCATGCACCTGTAGTGGCCTGAGGAAGCGCGATCACTTGTGCGCGAAACGGCCGTCGCCACTGGTATGTGAATCTTGGTAACTGGTACCTTGCTGCATGAAGCACTTGTCTGCTTGAAATAAAGAAGCAAATGAACCATTGGTGAGTGCTGCCTATTTTTTCTTCATCTCAGTTTGCAAAATTTAATGACTTTATCTTTTGGATTGTGCACCACCTTGCTGGTTTTTGTTTGGAGGTATCGAGAGACTTATGCAGGCACGCACCAGTGTGAAGACATATCAGCAGTGCCACCTGTGATTCTTTTGCTGTTGATTATTAAGAACAGTAATATTGCATCAAGGAACCGGCGTAAATTATGCTGATGGTGATAGTATAGTTGTACTCAACAGTGTAATGTAACACCAACATATAGTAAGAAATAAGTGGTGTGCTGCACGATCTGCGCTCACAGTGGCGTCCCACGTGGCTGCAGTATCTCAGACAGCGATATCTTACTGTGAGTTGTCCACTGAAGCTGCTGGAACCAGTGGTCGTTTGACTCGGCGGATTTTCATTTCAATATCCCGCTTTCACCTTGTAGTCAGTTCCCGACCAATGTTCAAATAATGACTCTTAATGGCTTGCAAAGCTGAAGAGTCGGATCGCAGAGTTCCTTGTCTGTGAAATGGGAGGTAAGGCTTGTCTTTATTGTAATGGACCCTGCATGCAAATATATCCAGAAATAAAGTCAGTCCAGGGATAAACGCCTATCATGTAATATGTTGGTGTTACATTACACTGTTGAGTACAACTATACTATCACCATCAGCATAATTTACGCCGGTTCCTTGATGCAATATTACTGTTCTTAATATATGGGAGAAGATTCAAATGAGACTGTTAGATGCGATACTCGTTAACCACAAGTGTTGAAACAATCTAACCTCTATGTTTCAGGATTTGAAAACTAACATTGGATAATACAGCGCTGCTCTATACTTACTGAACCAGTAATTTAGCATAAACGCACTTTACTTTGCTTACTATTTATTGTTGCTACATGTTTTCTACTCAGAACCGCCATATATGGATATATATTTTATATTACTATCTACAAACCGGATTCCCAAAAAGTTTGGACACTAAACAAATTGTGAATAAAAACTGAATGCAATGATGTGGAGATGGCAAATGTCATTATTTTATTTGTAATAGAACGTAGATGACAGATCAAACGTTTAATCCGAGTAAATGTATCATTTTAAAGGAAAAATACGTTGATTCAAAATTTCACGGTGTCAACAAATCCCCAAAAAGTTGGGACAAGTAGCAATAAGAGGCTGGAAAAAGTAAGAAAAAGTAAATTTGAGCATAACGAAGAGCTGGAAGACCAATTAACACTAATTAGGTCAATTGGCAACATGATTGGGTATAAAAAGAGCTTCTCAGAGTGGCAGTGTCTCTCAGAAGCCAAGATGGGTAGAGGATCACCAATTCCCACAATGTTGCGCAGAAAGATAGTGGAGCAATATCAGAAAGGTGTTACCCAGCGAAAAATTGCAAAGACTTTGCATCTATCATCATCAACTGTGCATAACATCATCCGAAGATTCAGAGAATCTGGAACAATCTCTGTGCGTAAGGGTCAAGGCTGTAAAACCATACTGGATGCCCGTGATCTCCGGGCCCTTAAACGACACTGCACCACAAACAGGAATGCTACTGTAAAGGAAATCACAGAATGGGCTCAGGAATACTTCCAGAAACCATTGTCAGTGAACACAATCCACCGTGCCATCCGCCGTTGCCAGCTGAAACTCTACAGTGCAAAGAAGAAGCCATTTCTAAGCAAGATCCACAAGCTCAGGCATTTTCACTGGGCCAGGGATCATTTAAAATGGAGTGTGGCAAAATGGAAGACTGTTCTGTGGTCAGACGAGTCACGATTCAAAGTTCTTTTTGGAAATCTAGGACGCCATGTCATCTGGACCAAAGAGGACAAGGACAACCCAAGTTTTTTCTTTTTAGTAACATAGTACATAAGGCCGAAAAAAGACATTTGTCCATCCAGTTCGGCCTGTTATCCTGCAAGTTGATCCAGAGGAAGGCAAAAAAAAAAAAAACCCTGTGAGGTAGAAGCCAATTTTCTCCACTTTAGGGGAATATAAACTTCCTTCCCGACTCCAATCAGGCAATCAGAATAACTCCCTGGATCAACGACCCCTCTCTAGTAGCTATAGCCTGTAATATTATTAAGCTCCAGAAATACGTCCAGGCCCCTCTTGAATTCCTTTATTGTACTCACCATCACCACCTCCTCAGGCAGAGAGTTCAATAGTCTCACTGCTCTTACCGTAAAGAATCCTTTTCTATGTTTGTGTACAAACCTTCTTTCCTCCAGACGCAGAGGATGTCCCCTCGTCACAGTCCTGGGGATAAATAGCTGATGGGATAGATCTCTGTACTGACCCCTGATATATTTATACATATTAATTAGATCTCCCCTCAGTCGTCTTTTTTCTAAAGTGAATAACCCTAATTTTGATAATCTTTCAGGGTACTGTAGTTGCCCCATTCCAGTTATTACTTTAGATGCCCTCCTCTGGACCTTCTCCAGCTCTGCTATGTCTGCCTTGTTTACAGGAGCCCAGAACTGTACACAGTACTCCATGTGTGGTCTGACTAGCGATTTGTAAAGTGGTAGGACTATGTTCTTATCACGGGAATCTATGCCCCTTCTGATGCAACCTATTATCTTGTTATCAACACTCAGTTCAGAAGCCTGCATCTCTGATGGTATGGGGTTGCATGAGTGTGTGTGGCATGGGCAGCTTGCCATGTCTGGAAAGGCACCATCAATGCAGAAGAATATATTCAGGTTCTAGAACAACATATGCTCCCATCCAGACGTCATCTCTTTCAGGGAAGACCCTGCATTTTTCAACAAGATAATGCCAGACCACATTCTGCATCAATCACAACATCATGGCTGCGTAGGAGAAGGATCCAGGTACTGAAATGGCCAGTCTGCAGTCCAGATCTTTCACCTATAGAGAACATTTGGCGCATCATAAAGAGGAAGGTGCAATAAAGAAGGCCCAAGACGATTTAACAGTTAGAGGCCTGTATTAGACACGAATGGGAGAGCATTCCTATTTTTAAACTTGAGAAACTGGTCTCCTCGGTCCCCAGACGTCTGTTGAGTGTTGTAAGAAGAAGGGGAGATGCCACACAGTGGTGAAAATCTATGTCTATATATATTTATTTAATAATAAACTACTCAGGTGTTTGAATTATCCAGGTTTGTGTTCTACTATATGGTTCTACAGATGATGAGTGATCAGCCTTAAACTGTACTACAATAACCATTTTCCATAATTGACTGGGTGATTCAATAAGGCTTTGTAGCACCTATTCCATAGTCACTGACAGGGTGAACCACCATTTCCTTTGACAACAAGTTGTACTTTCTAACGTTACCCATTTGATATGGCATACAATGTAGTGGCAAGCTGGAAGAAAATTCCAATGGAGTGGAATTTGAAAAAAAGACCCTCTTAACTTTTATATAGTTATGTCTATTACAGCCATTACATTTTTTTTTTTTCCGTTATGCCATTCAACGTGTGGAATAGGTTTTTTAAAACCAGTGCTCCTCTGTCAGAGAGAGAGGTAATTACCACCAGCTGACACTGCTGGCTGGGTTTTTTATATAGGTCAGTCAAGACCCAGCCTGGAATATGGGGATTAGTCACCCACCCAGCACTTTCACTACTCCCAGTAAGAGCCATCCTGCATCAGCTATTACAGCTATGCTAAATAGCAAGGTGTCAAACAGCAACTGCTGCTGACACATGGAAACTGGTTCTTACTCCACCGAGGCCAGGAACCTCGGTGACACATACCTTCTGTCAAAGATGGTCCCTTGCGCCTTCCCCCTTAGTTCAACCCTGACGGGGTGAACACTTTCCGGTGTACCCGGGACAAGGCGTCCACGTTTCCCTGCAAGCAGCTTGCCCTGTGTTCCACTGAGAACTTGAGGTTCTGTAATGACTAGAACCATCTGGTGACCTGAGCATGCCTCTCTTTGGCCTGGCACATCCACTTGAGAGGGGAGTGGTCAGTCACCAGACGGAACTTTCTCCTCAACAGATAATAACGGAGAGACTCGAGTGCCCACTTGATGGCCAGGCACTCTCTCTTCACTATACTGTACCTGGTCTCGGCTGGGGTGAGTTAGCGGCTCATGAAAACAACGGGATGTTCCTCCCCATTGATTTCCTGAGAGAGTAAAGCTCTGAGGCCTACTTCAGATGCATCCGTCTGTACCACAAACTCCCTCTTGAAGGCAGGCGTCACCAAAACCGGTGACCCACACAGGACCGACTTCAACGCGGAAAAAGCCTCTTCCGCCTGATCATTCCAGCAGACCATCATGGACTTCCGTCCCTTCAAGAGCCCTGTCAACGGATCAGCTAAAGTGGCAAAATGGAGAACAAATCTCATATAATAACCCACCATTTCCAGGAACTACTTTACTAGCCTTGCGGTGACAGGTCGGGGCAAATTCCAAATCGCTTCTATTTTATTCACTTGGGGTTTGATAACTCCACGTACGTGATGTACCCCAGGTACTTAGTCTCCTCTAACCCTATCACACATTTCTTTGGGTTAGAGATTAGTCCAGCATTGCTAAGGGAGTCCACTACAGCCTGCACTTTCGGTAGATTACTTTCCCAGTCGGTACTATGAATGATAATATCGTCCAGGTAAGCCGAAGCGTACCGACGATGTGGACGCAACACAATGTCCATGAGCCGTTGAAAAGTGTCAGGGGTGCCATGCAGACCAAAGGGTAAACACCATATTGGTACAGCCCCTCTGGTGTGATGAAGACAGTTTTCTCTTTGGCAGCCTCCATTAAGGGTACCTGCCCGTACCCTTTGGTGAGGTCCAAAACAGAAAAATATTGGGCTTAGCCTAAGCTCTCAATAAGCTCATCCACCCAAGGCATGGGATATGCATCAAACTTAGAGATCTCGTTTAGTTTTCTGAAATCGTTACAAAACCAGAGTGTCCCATCCAGCTTGGGTGTTAGCAATATAGGACTAGCCCACTAACTTTTAGACTCCTCAATGAAGTCTAGCCTCAGCATCATCTGCACTTCCTCTGAGATGGCTTGTCGCCAAACCTCGGGTACCCGATATGGTTTCAGCTATCATGTCGAATTGTGGAAGTGTGTCCAGGGAAGTCCAAAAACACATCCGTGTTCTGGCTAATAAACTCCCAGGCCTCCTGAGCCTGCTTAGAGGAAAAGCTGTCAGCAATTCTTACTGTGGCAGCCACTTCCCTTGCTTCAGAAGGAGGCGCTGAAACCGCTGCCCCTAGACAACCTGGCCGTGGGCTGTCTTCAGTACAGGTTTCGCTATCTTTCCACGGTTTGAGTAGATTCACATGGTACACCTGCTCTGTCTTTCGCCTCCTCTACAATTTTTTCAAGTATCTCGTAGGGCCCCTGCCACCTGGCCAGGAACTTACTGTCCATGGTTGGCACCAGAACCAAAACCCGATCACCTGTGTTAAAGATCCGGACCCGAGCCTGCTGATTATAGATCCGACTCTGGGCTCGCTGAGCAGGCTCCATATGCTCCCTGACAAGAGGCAAAATGGTCTCTATCCACTGTTGCATCTTGGTAACATAATCAATTACACTTTTATGAGGAGTGGGTTGCTGTTCCCATGCCTCTTTAGCTACGTCCAACAAACCACAAGGATGTCTGCCATATAGCATTTCAAAGGGCGAGAATCCAGTAGAGGCCTGGGTTGCCTATTCCACTTTGAACATGAGATAGGGCAGAAGAAAGTCCCAGTCCTTCCCATATTTAGACACCACCCTTTTTAACATGGTTTTTAGTGTTTAGTTAGACCTTTCAATCAGACCGTCCATTTGCGGATGGTACACAGACGTCCGTAACTGTTTGATATGCAGCAACTTAAAGAGTTCCCTCAGGACCTTGAACATAAAAGGGGTCCACTGGTCAGTCAGAACCTCTTTAGGTAGCCCCACTCGGGAGAACATCTCCATTAGCTCCAGGGAGTGTAGAATTATTAGTTATAAGTTGTATTTTTGAGGATTAATTTTATTATTGAACAACAACCATGTTCTCAATGAACCCAAAAAACTCATTAATATCAAAGCTGAATATTTTTGGAAGTAGTTTTTAGTTTGTTTTTAGTTTTAGCTATTTTAGGGGGATAGTTGTGTGTGCAGGTGACTATTACTGTACATAATTATTAGGCAACTTAACAAAAAACAAATATATACCCATTTCAATTATTTATTTTTACCAGTGAAACCAATATAACATCTCAACATTCACAAATATACATTTCTGACATTCAAAAACAAAACAAAAACAAATCAGTGACCAATATAGCCACCTTTCTTTGCAAGGACACTCGAAAGCCTGCCATCCATGGATTCTGTCAGTGTTTTGATCTGTTCACCATCAACATTGCGTGCAGCAGCAACCACAGCCTCCCAGACACTGTTCAGAGAGGTGTACTGTTTTCCCTCCTTGTAAATCTCACATTTGATGATGGACCACAGGTTCTCAATGGGGTTCAGATCAGGTGAACAAGGAGGCCATGTCATTAGATTTTCTTCTTTTATACCCTTTCTTGCCAGCCACGTTGTGGAGTACTTGGACGCGTGTGATGGAGCATTGTCCTGCATGAAAATCATGTTTTTCTTACCTTGCAGACTTCTTCTTGTACCACTGCTTAAAGAAGGTGTCTTTCAGAAACTGGCAGTAGGACTGGGAGTTGAGCTTGACTCCATCCTCAACCCAAAAAGGCCCCACAAGCTCATCTTTGATGATACCAGCCCAAACCAGTACTCCACCTCCACCTTGCTGGCGTCTGAGTCGGACTGGAGCTCTCTGCCCTTTACCAATCCAGCCATCTGGCCCATCAAGACTCACTCTCATTTCATCAGTCCATAAAACCTTAGAAAAATCAGTCTTGAGATATTTCTTGGCCCAGTCTTGACGTTTCAGCTTGTGTGTCTTGTTCAGTGGTGGTCGTCTTTCAGCCTTTCTTACCTTGGCCATGTCTCTGAGTATTGCACACCTTGTGCTTTTGGGCACTCCAGTGATGTTGCAGCTCTGAAATATGGCCAAACTGGTGGCAAGTGGCATCTTGGCAGCTGCACGCTTGACTTTTCTCAGTTCATGGGCAGTTATTTTGCGCCTTGGTTTTTCCACACGCTTCTTGCGACCCTGTTGACTATTTTGAATGAAACGCTTGATTGTTCGATGATCACGCTTCAGAAGCTTTGCAATTTTAAGAGTGCTGCATCCCTCTGCAAGATATCTCACTATTTTTGACTTTTCTGAGCCTGTCAAGTCCTTCTTTTGACCCATTTTGCCAAAGGAAAGTTGCCTAATAATTATGCACACCTGATATAGGGTGTTGATGTCATTAGACCACACCCCTTCTCATTACAGAGATGCACATCACCTAATATGCTTAATTGGTAGTAGGCTTTCGAGCCTATACAGCTTGGAGTAAGACAACATGCATAAACAGGATGATGTGGTCAAAATACTCATTTGCCTAATAATCCTGCATGTAGTGTAAGTTTAGCCGATGTATGTTGCAGTGGCACCGCCTCCGGGTACTGAGTGGCGTAGTCTAGGACGACCAAGATATGTTGGCGTCATCTAGCGGACTTCGGTACTCAAACGGTACCTTAATGATTGGGAGAGGTACAAGGGACTGTGGAAAAGGTGCTGGGGGCTAGTTGCCTGGCAGGTCGGGCAAGACTTACAGAATTCGTCCACCTCCCTAAACACACTGGGCCAGTAAAACTGTTGTAGTATCCGGTCCTATGTTTTCTGCATTCCCAGATAACCCCCGAGAACATGTTAGTGGGCTAACTCTAACACGAGTTTGTGATAAGCACCACCAACTGTTCAATGGATTTACCCTGCAGCTGGTTTACCTGATACAACATATTGTCATGGAAGGTGTACAGAAAACTAGAAGACAAAATGAAGATCCGACTGACTGGATCCAAAACTAAGGAACCAAAAGGTAAGCCTTGTAACAGCCCTAGCTCTCTCCCTTACTGCTC
Source organism: Bufo gargarizans (assembly GCF_014858855.1). Lineage (NCBI taxonomy): Eukaryota > Metazoa > Chordata > Amphibia > Anura > Bufonidae > Bufo > Bufo gargarizans. The sequence goes on along the minus strand of NC_058087.1, from coordinate 93,226,713 downwards.
AGCCTATGCAAAAATCTCTATGGTAGATGATTGCATACCCTCGTTCCTCGACTGTATGACACCTGAACACCCTATAATAGTGAGGGGACACGACCACCGGCTCCCTACACTTAATACGTAGGGAGTCAGGGTCACCTAGGATCCAGCAAACAGGAAAACACAAAAGAATGAACAAACTTATCTGTAGAAGAATCAGTAGTAGCATCCAGCATGCACACACTCCAGGAAGTTGTATAAACCGCAAAGTGATGCAGTATGGGAGGGTATTTAAAGGGATACAATCAGTGCAACTAGATGACAGCTGACAGAGAGAAACGAGATGACAAAACGAAAGCAAAACAAAAGAACCTCAAGCAGGAGGTTCTGAAGAACGTCTGTCAGAGCTTCTCAGATGTCTGGTGGTGACACATATCCTGATGAACCACAAAACTGGGGAACACCGACTCTGCCCCTGGTTGTTCTGGTTCACCATCTACTAATAAAACATTTTCCCAGGCTCGGGATAGGGTTGGGTCCTGGTGTTGTGCAGTACCAAAATGATCCCCGGAGACATTAAAGGGACACTGACAGGCCCGATAAACATATTTAGATATTCCTATGCAGTCATAGGTCTATTAAAGTGTATTCCAATCACATAAGAGTACCCCCTGTCCGCATTTTAAACCATGTAAAAACAATTTTATATTCATCTGTCAATCACCTTCCTTTATGCCCAAGGGGCGTTTCTCTCCTACCTTTAAGCCCAGTCACGCCACAACTGTCGTTTCCTAGCGCCGCCCAGCTCAATATTATTCACTGCGCTGAGCGGCTTTTACAGTCCCCGATCCTGCCGAGCCGACACAGGCGCAGCAGGAGACGCTGATGCCGCCGCATTAAATAAGGGACGCAGTCGCAGTGCGAGTGAGGGTGCCGGGCAAGTTATCAGGTGCACGCGCAGAAGGTACAAGTGAGGCCGATGCCCATACGTTTCTATTGGGCATGCGCTGGCTTGGCAGGATAGGGGACTGTAAAAGCTGCCCAGCGCAGTGAATAATAATGGGGGCGTGGCTGGGCACAAAGGTAGGAGAAAAACGCCCCTTGGGTATAAAGGAAGGTGATTGACAGATGAATATAAAGTTGTTTTTACATGGTTTAAAATGCGGACAGGGGTTACTCATATCATTGGAATACACTTTAATAGACCTATGACTGCATAGGAATAACTAAATATGTTTATCGGGCCTGTCAGTGTCCCTTTAAGGTCTGCCAGCTCAGGCCCCGGCGGCAAGTCCTCCACGTCTCCCACCATTACACTCAGTGGGGTTGTCTCCCTCTCTTCCACCGAAGTGGCGGTCACCACTACCACTGGCCCTTCGCCCTCGGGTTCCCAGGGTTATGGCCTCACCCCGGGGCAAGGCCACTTTGCTGGGGTTACCCCTGTCTTATGGGTATCAGTCACTTTTGTAGCAGGCCACAGTGCCGGGAAGTCTCTCCCAATTATAAGTTTGTTGTGTAGGTTTGTGGCAACTGCCACTTCGTGTGTGTCCACCTGCCGGCCCCGTGGTTAGAGACACCAGGGCGGTGGGATAGTCTTTTAAGTCCCCATGAATGCACATGACCCCTGACTTTCCGGCCAGTATACTCAGCGGACCGTACCAGGGGAGCCCTTACTAGGGACACCAGACTCCCTGAGTCCAGAAGGGCCTCCCCTGTAGTATCTCCCACTTTCACCTGGCACAAGTGATTTAGAGTTTCTGGGGTACCTGCTGCACACAGCTTCCTGGCATATAATGACTGATGGAAGCTATAGATCGTGTCCATGGGTTACACCTGATGTGGACAGTCAGCTCGTACATGGCCAGGCTCTTGACAACGCCAGGAGACTACATTCTGGGCGGGTTTGGTTAGCACAAGTCGCCGGGTCTGGAGATTTACGGGATGGGACTGCCCCCTTCCAAACAGAACCCCCCTGTAGATTCCGGGTAGCCTCATAGTGTTCCACCAGGTTGACCATCTCAAGTGCATCACCTGGAGATACCTGGCCGATCTATTGCTGGAGAGGGGATGGCAAAGCCCTCCAGAACATATCAGACAATATTCTGTTTAGCATAGCCATGGGACTCAGCACATCAGGCTGTAGCCACTTTTGTAAGAGTAAGTCATAATACTGGGGTCTCTCAGGCTCAGTCAGCTTAAACCCCCCCTGATGTACCCGCTGGGCCCAGACCAACACATTCACCCCCAGTCTTGCCAAAATCTCACCCTTTACTTTGTGGTAGTCGGCCGCTTGATCGTCCGGCAAGTCGAAATACACCCGCTGGGAATCAGATGCCAGAAGCTTAGCGATGACCTCAGCCCACTGGTCTCAGGGTAGCTTTTCCCTTGTGGCCATTATCTCATACATCGCCAGGTAGGTTTCGGTGTCGTCTGCGGGGTGTCATCTCAGTAATTGCCGCACAGACTGCCTTCCAGGCATCGTGACCGCTCGGGGTTGCTCCTGTCTGCAAAGCCATCACATGCTGTAGCAGCAGCTGGTTGGTCTCTTGATGCTGCTTGTTAGCCTCCCGTTGTTGAAGGTTAATCTCTCGCTGCAGCAGATTAGCCTCCATGAGGGCCTTAACAACAGCATCTATTTTGTTGTGGGACACAGGTTTCAATACCGCTGGTTTGATGTATGACATACAACCGTGCCCAAAAATGCAAACCAAAAAATATTCAGGCGTTCACGCCAGCCTCAGTGCTCTTGCCCGCATCCTCCACCTATTGTGGGGATTCGTTCTGGTAGACAGGACAAGTGGATGCAGTATAGAGGCAAAGACCAGTTTGTAACTCAAAAACATCAGTGTTTTATTCACACTTATAGCAACAAAACAGTACGACAGTCCATTTGCAGTTTTGGTGTTCGTTCAGACCTAAACAGTTCATACAGAAAAAGAGTTAACTGTTATCCTAGGTGTTAGTTCACACCCGATCGGCATTGCTCAGGACAGAGTAGACCTCCCAAACTCAGGCCTCCAGCCTAGCACACGACTCAGGTCCCAGTCCAGCGATTGCCAGAGCTCCTCTGTCAGAGAGAGAGGTAATTACCACCAGTTTTCTTTTTTATATAGGCCAGTCAAGACCCGGCCTTGAACGTGGGGAGTAGTCACCCACCTAGCACTTTGACTACTTCCAGTAAGAGCTGTTCCGGATCAGCTATTACAGCTATACTAAATAGCAAGGTGTCAAACAGCAACCGCTGCTGACACATGAAAACTGGCTCTTACTCCACCGAGGCCAGAAACCTCGGTGACACATACCTTCCGTCAACGACGGTCCCTTGCGCCTTCGTTCACATGTTTGATCTTATCTATTCCTGTCTATTCTTTACCACTTATGTTATTCTGTGGACGGCTCTTCCTATCATTACTTTCCAGCATTGGCTGATGTATTGCTGGAGCTCATCATACATATGCCTAGGATTGGATATGGGACCTCCTGGCCAGGGCCATCTGGCAGTTTCTCGTCGTAGATTTTGTCCCCCCTCCCCCGATTACCTCCCCTGTGGGAGTAGCATGTACCCTACTAAACCAGACAGGCCGGGTGCCGCACTACTTAGTGAGGTGGTTAATTGGGACATTGCTCCCCCTGCTTTGTAATTGGGTCTATAGTGGGTAACAACAAGCTCTTACATGCTTAGCACTCCAGCTCTTAACTCAAATTTCTTAACTCATCGCGTTATCTTGAGACAAAAGCCATTGAAAAGCAATTGAAGGTGTTTGCTTAGGTTAGGTAACACAACTCAGAAAACTCAAAAAAGGAGTGTTAACTCTGCTCCATCCGTACATCCCCGGTTCATTGCAGGTCACATCTGCCTCCTCTTTTGCATGACATTAGCCAGCCTTCATGTGGCCTCATTATCTTCATGTGGCCTCATTACTACAGTGTTATTTATTTATATACTGGTGCCGGGACCTTCATAATATCCTCATTTGAACTGCTTTTGTTCTGTTTGCCCATATGTCCCCACCTAATGTTTTTATATATTGTTGAAATAAACATTGACCTTGAATATACCCATACATCTCTATATAAACCAGATGAGGAGTGCCTGCTTTTCTTGACAAACACATACCATTATACTTGTGATTGGGTGAAATCACTATCAAGCAAGAGCACCCGTCCTTTGGTATTAGGAAGTGAGCCACTATATAATATTCAATACACTGTAATAAAGCCAGCCAGCAGTGTCAGCTGTGAGTGATTACCTCTCTCTGAAAGAGGAGCTCTGGCAATCACTGGTGTGGGAACTGAGCCCTGTTCTAGACTGAAAAGCTGAGACCTGTGTGTTGGGAGAGCAGGTCATCTAAAGCCTGCATTTTGACTGCTAGAGGCAGAACCGCCGAAAAGGTGACATATTTTTGTTATGCAAGAACTTACTACTTGGTGTGAACAAACACCAACCTTGCAAAGAGTGTTTTCTGTTTGAACCTATGTATGAATAAACACGGGCATTTGAATTACGAACTTGTACTTTGCCTCTGTACTGCACCAGCTTATCCCAACTACCAGAGCGAATACCCACAATTGGTGGAGGATGCGGGCATTGCATTAAGGCTAGTGTGAAAGCCCAAATATTTTAGTTTTTCAGGGCACGGTTGTCTTACATCAAACCAGCGAGATTACAACCTGTGTCCCTCAACAAAATGGAAACTGTCGTGAAAGCCCTTGTGGAAGCTAACCTACAACAGCGGAAGGCCAATAAGCAACAGCAGGAAACAAACCAGCTGCTGTTACAACATGTGATGGCTTTACAAGTAGCAGGAGCATCCCAGAGCATCCACGATGCCTGGAAATCGGTCCGTGCGGTGATCCCCGCAGACGACGAGACCTTTTTGGTGATCTTCAAGAAGGTAGCCGTGAGATAGAAGCTACCCCGGGAGCAATGGGCTGAGGTCGTCGCTCCGTTCCTGACGTCTGGACCTCAGCAGGTGTATTTTAACTTACTGGATGATCAAGCGGCTGATTACCCGACAGTAAAGGGTGAGATCCTGGCGAGACTGGGGGTGAATGTATAAGTCCGGGCCCAGCGGGTGCATCAGTGGGAGTTTAACCCGGCTAAGCCCGCAAGGCCCCAGTATTATACCCTATTACACCTGTTACAAAAATGGCTGCAACCGCTATGTTGGATCGTCTGTTGGCTGATATGTTCTAGAGAGCTTTGCTGTACCCCCTCCAGCACTGGATCACTGGATCGGCCAGGTGTCTCCTGGTAATGCCCTTGAGATGGTGGATCTGGTGGAACACTTTGAGGCTACCAGGGATTTGAAAGGTTGTGCATTTGGGAGGGGAGCAGCCAAACCTCAACAATCTCCATCCCAGACCCAGAGACTTGTGCCAACCAAGCCCTCTCGGGGTGTACCCTCTGTAGACTCGGCTCTGATAGTATGCTGGCAGTGTCAGGAGCCTGGCCACTTAAGGGCCGACTGTCCTCATTGGGGCGAACCCATAGAGACTAACTATGGATTCCACAACTCGTATGCCAGGAAGCTGTGTGCATGAGGTATCCCAGAGACTATTGTTCTAGAAATATTAATAGCTGTAATCTGCTCTCCAATATCTTTGTGTAAGGAAATGTAAACCCCCCTTCCCTCAGCCGCAGTCAGAGCCAGACCCAGGTGTTACCATCTTGAATTCTGAGCAACTCCTCTCCTCCTTGCCCAGTCTGTTTCTTTTATTTACTCACAAAAGGTGTAAAAGGGGCTGGCCCAAGACAAGGATACAGGAAGTGATGACATACAGGAAGTGATGACATGTCAAAGGACAGGGAAGGGAATCAATGTGGCTGGACAGACAATGCACACACCCCATCCCTGTATAAGGAAGGAGTCAGGTCCATTGTCTGACCAGCCAGGTGGCCGCCCATCCCCCATCACTGTCAGCATGGACCTCATTCAATACTGCTCAAAGCGACCAGTATCTAGTGAAGATCATTCTACTGGTTCTTATAGGTTTGAGATTATCTGGGAGACATTGCTACGGCTATTGTCAGTATATGGTACGAGTATACCGACAAGGCAGATATGCATGTCTTAAAAGCAGATATGTATCCAGAAAGGGATAGCAAAGCCGCAGCAGAGGTATAATATTTATCTCTTGTTATGCAGACTTCACGTCTCTAATGTGTATAGACATTTGAAGGGAAAAAGCCCAGTGCATTGCACTTAGTGCTCACAAACCGGCAAAAGCCCCCCTACACACTGAGAACACATCTCCAAGCCCATGAGAAGATTTTCATACTGACAGTTTTACACTGGTCCCGATTCAATCCAAGTTCTTTGGCCAAATCCGACTCAGGGAGACAGATGACAATCTATAAAAACACACACACATCCTGTCTGCATAATAAAATTTCCACAACACTATAGACAATAACCACCTGTTGATAGTGGCTTTGTTGGACTCAGGGAATCTGGTGTCCCTGGTAAGAGCTACGAGTATACTGGCCGAAAAATCATGGTCGTATATATACATGGAAAGTACTATTCCACCGCCCTGGTGTCTCTATTCACGGGATGCGGCAAGTGGACCCACGAGGTGGCCGTTGCCACCACTTTACCTTATGAACTATTAATAGAGAGAGACTTTCCAGGCTTCCCGGCCCTGTGGCCCTGGTGTCTCTATTCACGGGATGCGGCAAGTGGACCCACAAGGTGGCCGTTGCCATCACTTCACCTTATGAACTATTAATAGAGAGAGACTTTCCGGGCTTCGCGGCCCTGTGGCCGGATGTGAGAGTTGTTGATGCCCCTGAGTCAGTGGTAACTTCAGCAGAGTGGCCTGGCTTGGGCGGGAGGCCAGAACCCTGGGAACCCGAGGCCAAAGGGCCAGCAGTTGGGTGTGACCGCCACTTTGGTGAAAAAAGGGGAGACAACCCCGCTGAGTGTGTTGGTAGGAGATTTTGAAAGCTTGCCACCGGGTCCTGAATTGGCAGACCTCAATGTCTCAGGTGAAAATTTCGGAACTGCACAACACCGGGACCCAACCTTATCCTGAGCCTGGGAGAATGTGGTAATAATTGATGGTGAACCACAAAAACCTGGGGTCGAGTGAATGTTTCCCAGTTTTGTCGTTCACCAGAAAATGACTGTATCGGGTAAACCAACTACGGGGTGAGCATATTGAACAGCTGGTGTTACCCAAGGCGTATCTTAAGCTCGTATTGGAACTTGCCCACCAACATGTTCTTGGGGGTCACTTGGGGTGGCAGAAAATGCTGGACCGGATACTGCAGTGGTTTTACTGGCCCAGTGTGTTCAGAGAGGTAGAAGAGTTTTGTACGTCTTGCCCAACCTGCCAGATAAATAGCCCTTAGCCACATTTTCGGAGCCCCCTGGTGCCTCTCCCGATCAAGCGAATTTCTATGAATCTCATAGGCCCAGTGCCAAAGTCCACCAGAGGGCACCAACGCATCTTGGTTGTCCTCGATTACGCCACTCGATGCCTGAAGGTGATGCCACTGCGACATACATCAGCCAAACTCATAGCTAAGGAGTTAATGGAGATGTTTTCCCGAGTGGGACTACCTAAAGAGGTTCTGACTGACCAAGGGAGCCCTTTTATGTCCAAGGTCATGAGGGAACTCTGTAAGTTGCCCCACATAAAACAGCTACGGACGTCCGTGTATCATCCACAAACGGATTGCCCGGTAGAGAGATTTAATCATACATTAAAAAACATGTTAAAAAGAGTGGTGTCTAAGGACGGGAGGGAATGGGAACTTCTTCTGCCCTATCTCGTGTTCGCAGTGCGAGAGGTGCCCCAGGCCTCTACTGGGTTCTCGCCCTTTGAACTGCTATATGGCAGACAACCTCGGGGTCTGTTGGACCTAGCCAAAGAAGCATGGGAACAACAACCCACAAAGTGTTATTGAGTATGTCACCCAGATGCAAGGACAGATGGAGACAGTGTTATCTCAGGTCAGGGAGCATATGGAGGCAGTGCAGAGAGCCCAAAGTAGGGTCTATAATGGGCAGGCTCGGACCCGGAAATTTAACCCGGGTGATCGGGTTTTGGTTCTGGTACCAACTGTAGACAGTAAGTTCCTATCTAGGTGGCAGTGGCCCTATAAGGTACCCAAGAGAGTGGGAGAGGTAAATTATGAAGTACACCAGCCGGGGCGGTGAAAGCCAGAGCAGGTGTACCATTTGAATTTACTAAAACCATGGAAAGATCGGGAGTTCTCTACTGAAGACAGCCCGCGGCCAGGTTTTGTAGGAGAAAAGGTTCAGGCTTCATGGTCTTATGCAAGAGAAGCAGTTGCCACAGTAAAAATTGCTTAACGCCTCTCCTAAACAGGCTTAGGAAGCCAGGGAGTTCATAAGTCGGAACACAGATGTGTTCTTGGACCTCCTCGGACACACTTCCATAATCTAGCATGACATTGTCACTGAGCCTCAGGCAAAATTCCAGTTAAAACCATACCGGGTACCCGAGGCTCAGCGACAAGCCATCTCGGAGGAAGTGTAGCTAATTCTGCAACTAGACGTCATTGAGGTTTCCTAAAGTGTATGCGCCAGTCCGATAGTCTTAATACCCAAGCCATACGGTTCTGTATCAATTTTCGCAAACTAAACAAAATCTCCAATTTCGATGCGTATCCCATGCCCCGGGTAGATAAGCTTATCGAGAGGTTAGGACAAGCCTGGTAGTTTTGGACCACACGAAGGGCTACTGGCAGGTGCCCTTAGAGAAAACTGCCTTTGTCAACCTGAGGGGCTGTATCAGTATAAAGTGTTACCATTTGGTCTGCATGGTGCCTCCTCCATGTTCCAACGACTCATGGACATTGTACATCGTCCATATCGTCGGTATGCGTTGGCTTACCTGGATAATATCGTCATCCACAGTACCGACTGGGAAAGTCATCTACCCAAGGTACAGGCTGTAGTGGACTTCCTTAGGAAGGCTTGATGACCGCTAACCCAAAGAAATGCGCAATAGGGTTAGAGGAGAATAAGTACCTGGGGTGCAAGATTGGACGTGGAGTTATCAAACCCCAAATTAATAAAATAGAGGCGATTTGGAATTGGCCCCGACCTGTCACCACTAGTCAAGTAAAGTCGTTCCTGGTAATGATGCGCTATTAAATGAGGTTCATTCCCCATTTTGCCACTTTGGAAGCTCCGTTGACAGGGCTCTTGAAGGGCTGAAAGTCCATGATGGTCCGCTGGAGTGACCAGCGGAATAGGCTTTTTCCGTGTTGAAGTCGGTCCTGTGTGGGTAACCGGTTTGACGCCTGACTTCAAGAGGGAGTTTGTAGTACAGACCGATGCCACTGAAGTAGGCCTCAGAGCTGTACTCTCTCAGGAAATCAATATGGAGGAACATCCCATTGTTTTCCTGAGCTGCAAACTCACCCTAGCAGAGACTAGGTACAGTATAGTGGAGAGAGAGTGCCTGGCCATCAAATGGCACTCGAATCTCTCCGCTATTATCTTTTGGAGAGAAAGTTCCGTCTGGTGACTGACCACTCTCGTCTCAAGTGGATGAGCCAAGCCAAAGAGAGGAATGCTCGGGTCACCAAATGGTTCTTGTCATTACAGAACTTCAAGTTCTCAGTGGAACACAGGGCAGGCCGCTTACAGGGAAAAATGGATGCCTTATCCCTAGTATACTGTATGGCAGGTGTTCACCCCCTCAGGGTTGAACAAAGGGGGGGTATGTAGGAAGGCGCAAGGGTCTTTTGTTGACGGAAGAGATGTGTCACCAAGGTTTCTAGTGGAGTAAGAGCCAGTATTTTCAGTTGTCAATGGCAGCTTATTCTGATTGACACTTTACTATTTCAGTAGGGCTGTATAGCTGATCCGGGATGGCTCTTACTGGGAGTAGTCAAAATGATGGGTGGGTGACTTCTCCCCACGTTCCAGTCCGGGTCTTGACTGGCCTATAATAAACCCAGCCAGCAGTGTCAGCTGTGAGTGTTTGCCTCTCTCTGACAGAAGAGCTCTGGCAATCGCTGATGTGGGAACTGTGCTAGGCTGAAAAGCTGAGACCTGTGTGTTAAGAGAGCAGGCCTGCATTTTTACTGCTGGAGGCAGAACAGCTGACAAGGTGACTTTTTTTGTTATGCGCAAACTTTCTACTTGGTGTGAATAAACACCAACTTTGCAAAGAGTGTCTTTTGTTGAACTTATATGTGAATAAACACGGACATTTGAATTACGAACTTGTACTTTGCGTCTGTACTGCACCCGCTTATCCCAACTACCAGAGCAAATCCCCACACCACCCTACGGCCTATTGCACATGACCGTACGGCTTTTTCAGTCTTTTGCAGTCTGCAAAAAATGGATCCGCACAAAATACGGATGACATCCGTCTGCATTCTGTTTTTTGCGGAACGGAATATCTGGCCCCTAATAGAACAGTACTATACTTGGCCGTTATGCAGACAATAATAGGACATGTTCTATCTTTGAACGGAATGGAAAACCGGAAAGACGGAAACGGAATGCATACAGAGTACATTCCGTTTTTTTTTTTTGCGGACCCGTTGAAATGAATGGTTCCATATATGTAACGCAAAAAACGGAATGTAAATGGAAAAAAACATGTGCAGGAGGCCTAAGAATGAACCACTCTGAGATTGTTGTTCCCAGTGTGGTTACACTGCATGTACATTGCTCTAACAGGGGGTGCACGACTTGCCAGATCAGGTCCAGTATATTTTTTGTATACCTTGGGGCATCCGAATGTCAGTCATTTAGGGGTTAATATTTCAGTACCCCAGTACATTCGCACATTACTGGTTTACGGTATATTTCCAATCGAAGATAAGGTGTGGGGGTATACTTACCTTGACCTCTCCACACCTGACTGTGATTCCACCAAGTTATATGCCTATGATACCTAGGGGAGCAAGACCCACAAGTGTTTTTTTTAACTATTATCTAAATAAAGTGTTTCTTATTTTCATTTTAGTACTATTAAAATATTTAAAAATATATATATCCCAAACGTTGAATGGCGTAACGTAAAAAAAAATTTAATGGTCATTTCGCCGATTTTCCATCACATTACTTCCGCAATTTTTTTAATAAAAAGTGATCAAGAAGTCATATACACACCCCAAAATGGTATTATCAAAAACTACAGATTGTCTGACAAAATATGAGCCATAGAAATAACTATAAAAAAGTTATGAGGGTCTAAATAAAGTTTTTATCATTTTCGTTTTAGTATCCTTTTTCGGGCAGTGAGTTTTAGCTTACAAGTGGATATGTACCGCATTTATTTAGAATTTTTTAATGGCTTTAAAATATTGTAATAGTAGAAGCATTTTTTTGCACTTTGCGATGCCTATGATGGAATTTTTTTCATGGTTAATTTTTTTGGGGGGAAAAGGGATAATTGGAATTTTTATATTTTTTTAGATATACAGTACAGACCAAAAGTTTGGACACACCTTCTCATTCAGAGTTTTCTTTATTTTTCTTTCATGTCTATGAAAATGGTAGATTCACACTGAAGGCATCAAAATTATGAATTAACACATGTGAAATTATATACATAACAAAAAAGTGTGAAACAACTGAAAATATGTCATATTCTAGGTTCTTCAAAGTAGCCACCTTTTACTTTGCTTTGCACACTCTTGGCATTCTCTTGATGAGCTTCAAAGGTAGTCACCTGAAATGGTTTTCACTTCACAGGTGTGCCCTGTCAGGTTTAATAAGTGGGATTTCTTGCCTTATAAATGGGGTTGGGACCATCAGTTGTGTTGTGGAGAAGTCAGGTGGATACACAGCTGATAGTCCTACTAAATAGACTGTTAGAATTTGTATTATGGCAAGAAAAAAGCAGCTAAGTAAAGAAAAACGAGTGGCCATCATTACTTTAAGAAATAAATGGTCAGTCAGTTCGAAAAATTGGGAAAACTTTGAAAGTGTCCCCAAGTGCAGTCACAAAAACCATCAAGCGCTACAAAGAAACTGGCTCACATGCGGACCGCCCCAGGAAAGGAAGACCAAGAGTCACCTCTGCTGCGGAGGATAAGTTCATCCGAGTCACCAGCCTCAGAAATCGCAGGTTAACAGCAGCTCAGATTAGAGACCAGGTCAATGCCACACAGAGTTCTAGCAGCAGACACATCTCTAGAACAACTGTTAAGAGGAGACTGTGTGAATCAGGCCTTAATGGTAGAATATCTGCTAGGAAACCACTGCTAAGGACAGGCAACAAGCAGAAGAGACTTGTTTGGGCTAAAGAACACAAGGAATGGACATCAGACCAGTGGAAATCAGTGCTTTGGTCTGATGAGCCCAAATTTGAGATCTTTGGTTCCAACCACCGTGTCTTTGTGCGACGCAGAAAAGGTGAACGGTTGGACTCTACATGACTGGTTCCCACCGTGAAGCATGGAGGAGGAGGTGTGATGGTGTGGGGGTGCTTTGCTGGTGACACTGTTGGGGATTTATTCAAAATTGAAGGCATACTGAACCAGCATGGCTACCACACTATCTTGCAGCGGCATGCTATTCCATCCGGTTTGCATTTAGTTGGACCATCATTTATTTTTCAACAGGACAATGACCCCAAACACACCTCCAGGCTGTGTAAGGGCTATTTGACCATGAAGGAGAGTGATGGGGTGCTGCGCCAGATGACCTGGCCTCCACAGTCACCGGACCTGAACCCATCGAGATGGTTTGGGGTGAGCTGGACCACAGAGTGAAGGCAAAAGGGCCAACAAGTGCTAAGCATCTCTGGGAACTCCTTCAAGACTGTTGGAAGACCATTTCAGGTGACTACCTCTTGAAGCTCATCAAGAGAATGCCAATGTTTCACACTTTTTTGTTATGTATATAATTCCACATGTGTTAATTCATAGTTTTGATGCCTTCAGTGTGAATCTACAATTTTCATAGTCATGAAAATAAAGAAAACTATTTGAATGAGAAGGCGTGTCCAAACTTTTGGTCTCTACTGTATATTTTTTTTACTTTTTTCTGTACAATTTCAATGAGTCCACTTCCTCTAATTCTGATTACTGTAAGCCATGGCCATCAAATCTAATATATACAGATGAGTGTATTTGTGTATGTATGTCCGCTTTTACAATCACAAAATTTGACACACAGGTACATCAGGTGTCCGGAAAGGTTTTAGACCAGGTCTTAACTCTCTAGCACGTACCGTTCCTGAGATATTCGGAAAATATACATTAGCCAATAGAAGCCTGGTCACATGACCCTTATCAGCAGGGCTGGCATCAGCAACCGGCATACCTGAGCAAGTGCCGGGGCCACTGTTCCTTACGGGGCCCACTTGTTTCCTTACTTCAAAATTGTGGTGGTCCAGGTGGGTGGTGCCTGAGTACAGCCTGTACTGTACTAGTGGAGTGGGATCAGCAGTAATTTACAAGGCACAAATTACATACGGAGGATGGATCACAGCCGAGGCGGGACTTATCAGCAGAAAACAGCAAAGCAGATGAAGAAGGCAGGAGTTGTATTATGATCAGGTGACCAGTCACATGAAGGGGCGGGGCTTAGCTGTGTGTGGCGCTGAGCTGGGCTGTGAGGGAAGGAAGTGGTGAGTAACTGGTTTCAGACAGACTTGTAGTTCTCTCCTTTCTGAGCCTTATAATTCTCTGCCCGTATACTCCTTCCTAGTACTGTCCTCTGGTAATTAATATTGACAGCCTGGCTGGACATGTTGAGCCTTGTAGTTCTCTCAGACATACTGGGTAACTTCTACCGCTACGTGATAGAGAGCATCCTGACCAACTGTGTTGCAGTTTGGTATGAGAATTGCTCTGTGGCTGAACGTAAGGCATTGCAGTCGGTGGTGTAAACTGCCCAACAGATCACAGGGACTCCACTTCCTTCCATTGAGAATCTTGACAAGAAGAGATGTCTATGCCAAGCACACGTCATTCTTAGGGACTGCTCTCATCCTGCCTTCCAGCTCCTTCCTTCTAGAAGGCGCTACATGACCCTTCAGACTAAAACCAGTAGGTTTAGGAACAGTTTCTTCCCCACAACTGTCACCCCTAATGAACTCAGTCCCCCGATGAACCTTTCCATCCACACTCATTTAACCCTCTACACTTCTCCTCCCCTCCATCTCTCCCATGACCATGATCATGACTGTCATTCATTCTCAATATTCACTGTATGTTCACATTGGTTACTGCTATAGTGTGGGAGACTGTCATAGCATAAGTCTCTGTTATATACGTATACATTAGCACATCTGCATATCTGTATATACAGTATGTATACATCAGTACATCTGTATATTTGTCCATAGTACATCTGTATATTTGCTCTCTCTATAGCAATATAAACACTTGTATACTCTGTACATAACTATTCCTACCGTCTACACTACACTTATCTGTATATAACCTATTTTTATTGCACTATATTTTGTTACACTGTATTTGTTGTGGGGAATTACTCTGGTAGAGAGGGGTAGAGGTGCAGTGTAGAGGCAAATGGAGTCCAGGTAATGAAGCAAAAGAGCGTTTATTTCACACTTGCTCAAACAGAAAAAGCAGAACAGTCACTCGGTGTTAGTTCACACACAAAATAGCAGAGAGCTTCACCTGGCTCCTTTAATGGAATGGGTCCTGTCCTGGCCGATCGCACAGCCACATAAAGTATTCTCACAGGATGCTGGGTGCTCTGTACGCCTGTGCCGGGGTCCAGGCCTCAGCTCCACACACTGCAAAAACCACCCAGACTCAGTGATTTCCCTTCCTTCTCCTTCCAGCTGGGGTTGCTGCCTGGGAATTAAAATCCCAGCTCCAAAACCTGGTTCTGGAACGTAGGGAGTAGACACTCGCCCAACTCTTTACCTACTCCCAATAAAAGCCGGCCCGGATTGGCTTTGCAGCCATACTAAGTATTAAAGGTGTCAACAGCTTCTGCTGTTAACACACAAAATATGGCTCCTACCTCACCGAGGCCAGGAACCTCAGTGACACGTATCTGCCATCCATTACGTTACCCTGCACCTTACCACATTATACAGGTCCTTCTCAAAAAATTTGCATATTGTGATAAAGTTCATTACACACAACTGAAGTAGTTCAAGCCTTTTATTGTTTTAATATTGATGATTTTGGCATACAGCTCATGAAAACCCTAAAAAACCCAATAACAGAAAAGTGTTTTTAATACAAAAAAAGTCAACCTTCAAATAATTATGTTCAGTTATGCACTGAATACTTGGTCGGGAATCCTTTTGCAGAAATGACTGCTTCAATGCGGCGAGGCATGGAGGCAATCAGCCTGTGGCACTGCTGAGGTGTTATGGAGGCACAGGATGCTTCGATAGCGGCCTTAAGCTCATCCAGAGTGTTGGGTCTTGCGTCTCTAAACTTTCTCTTCCCAATATCCCACAGATTCTCTATGGGGTTCAGGTCAGGAGAGTTGGCAGGCCAATAGAGCACAGTAATACCGTGGTCAGTAAACCATTTACCAGTGGTTTTGGCACTGTGAGCAGGTGCCAGGTCGTGCTGAAAAATGAAATCTTCATTTCCATAAAGCTTTTCAGCAGATGGAAGCATGAAGTGCTCCAAAATCTCCTGATAGCTAGCTGCATTGACCCTGCCCTTGATAAAACACAGTGGACCAACACCAGCAGCTGTCATGGCACCCCAGACCATCACTGACTGTGGGTACTTGACACTGGACTTCAGGCATTTTGGCATTTCCCTCTGCCCAGTCTTCCTCCAGACTCTGGCACCTTGATTTCCGAATGACATGCAAAATTTGCTTTCATCCGAAAAAAGTACTTTGGACCACTGAGCAACAGTCCAGTGCTGCTTTTCTGTAGCCCAGGTCAGGCGCTTCTGCCGCTGTTTCTGGTTCAAAAGTGGCTTGACCTGGGGAATGCGGCACCTGTAGCCCATTTCCTGCAAACGCCTGTACACGGTGGCTCTGGATGTTTCTACTCCAGACTCAGTCCACTGCTTCCGCAGGTCCCCCAAGGTCTGGAATCGGTCCTTCTCCACAATCTTTCTCAGGGTCCGGTCACCTCTTCTCGTTGTGCAGCGTTTTTTGCCACACTTTTCCTTCCCACAGACTTCCCACTGAGGTGCCTTGATACAGCACTCTGGGAACAGCCTATTCGTTCATAAAAATTTATTTCTGTGTCTTACCCTATTGCTTGAGGGTGTCAATGATGGCCTTCTGGACAGCAGTCAGGTCGGCAGTCTTACCTATGATTGCGGTTTTGAGGTTTTTAAAAGCCTCAGGAATCTTTTGCAGGTGTTTAGAGTTAATTAGTTGATTCAGATGATTAGGTTAATAGCTCGTTTAGAGAACCTTTTCATGATATGCTAATTTGTTTAGATAGGAATTTGGGGTTTTCATGAGCTGTATGCCAAAATCATCAATATTAAAACAATAAAAGGCTTGAACTACTTCAGTTGTGTGTAATGAATCTAAAATATATGAAAGTCTAATGTTTATCAGTACATTACAGAAAATAATTAACTTTATCACAATATGCAATTTTTTTTTAGAAGGACCTGTACATGTGTAAGGACAATAAAGTTGAATCAAATCAAATCAAATCAAATTACTGATTACCAGAGGACAGTACTGTTGGATAGTATAGCAGAGAACTACAAGGATCAGCATGTCCAGCCTGTCATTATTGGTTACCAGAGGACAGTACTGGTGGATAGTAAAGCAGAGAAGTTCTCTCCTATACTATCCACCAGTATTGTCCTCTGGTAATCAGTAATGACAGCCTGGACAAGGACATGCTGAGTCTTGTAGTTTTCTGCTATACTATCTCCCAGTACTGTCTTTTGGTAACCAGTAATGACAGGCTGGACATGCTGAGCTTTGTAGTTCTCTGCCATACTCTCTACCAGTATAGCCCTGTGGTATTCAATAAAGTGCAGGTACTAAATTAATCTGATTCTCCTGCACACTGCCTATGCAAATATGAGGCTGCTGGACTGCCGATAGTAGTCTGCTGCAGCCTGCCCTGCTGTCCTCCAAATTAAAATATCATCATATTGATATTTATTGGGCATTGGGGGCACAGGGACAGGCAGCAGCATAGTGCTATCAGCATTCATATTGATTTTTTTTTTCATATTCAATGTTTGTTTCTCTTTAGAGGGTGTATAGTAAAAACAGAATACTGAGAAGACCTGGGCAACTAAAACACTGGGTAGATAAGTAGGGGGATAGGGATTGATAAACATATATCCGCTCTGTGGCGTGTTCTCGCTATTGTATCTATAACACATGCAGCTTCATTGCTGCGTGTGTTGTACAAAATGCCACAAGGGGGCCCACTGATGCTTTATTGCCAAGGGCCCACATGAACCTGGAGATGGCCCTGCTTATCAGCCACTAGAAGCTTGCAGGCACTTAGTCTCTACATACACACAGTTTTACACCGGGTTTCCATAACACCCCAGCCATTTTTCTTCACTGCTGTAGGTCAGCTTTAAAGGTGCAGGGCGCTGTGGATCACACTGTTAAGGGAGAGGAGTGCTGTCGAGGTCACAGTTAAGGGGGCAAGTAGGGTGGCCATTCAGGCCACCCTCAAAAGATGTGCAGCACGCCAGACCTGCAGGGTATTGCGAAGTGAGGTCACGGTTATGGGCAATCGAGGGTTACTCACTGTTTGTAAGGGAACCCTGGGCAGGCATGTGGCAGTGAAGGAGAGGCTGGCACAAAGTTCCTCTGGGGCACACTCTGTATGTAGGGACCAGGCCTGATGGTGGATGAGGTGCCCTGCATGTTGCAGGTGTTTTGAGTGCCTGGGACAAGGTCCCTTTAAGTATCGTGACGCCAGTGCCTGTAACTGTGGCACACTGATTTATAGTTTTAATAAGTGAGGTACACATATGGTATGGTGAACCAAACTTTGCTTTACTTGGAACAGTCCAACTTTGTACAATATGATGGTCATACAGTCCCTTGCATCAAATGCTTCACAAGCAGGCTTAATTTCAATACTGGCAGGTATAATCTTGGAAAACTACTCGGAGGGCAATAATAATACACACACTCAGACCAGGCTGTACCTTTTCCTCAGATATAGAGTACACTGTTCCTTAGAACTCCTGTCTGGCTTTTATCCTAAGGCCCGGACGCCTAAATGCTGGCTTTTATCCTTGGCAAATAATCTTCCTCCCATATTTATCCTTGCACTATATTTGTAATCCTTCTGCCCTTCAGCTTACTTGCGTCTAGCTGGATACACTGACGCTGCTTGGCTTGAGGGTACTGCAGGTTTCTCCCAGGAGGCAGACTCTTCTTCTGGGGTGTCCCTTCTGAGCTAAACACAGACTCAGGAACTTCAGGCTGACTAGGATTCCCTTCTAGCCACCTGGACTGCACTAACTCTTCCCTGCCTGGGCCTACCTATATATACTCAGGGGTCTCTAGCTCCCTCTAACATCTAGGAGGCTGAACTACACCCTAACAGGCCTGTTACCCAGATAACACAGGGAAATTAACATAAAACATCACATTAATACAATAGACATATTAACCCTTGTGTAGTGCCCACCTTTACCTAGTGGGACACTACATACCCCCACGCTATGACGTTGCCCATCCACGGCGCAACATAAAGGGGTCTTCCCAGCTGGAAACTGCAACCTGAAAGACAAAACGACAGTTCTACTGGAAAGTGCAGTGAAAAGGGGCGTCGTTCTCTTCTCTCAGGATGGTATAAGGGAACAGGGGGCGCTGACCTGGCACAGCGGATCAAGGATAAATCAGGATAGTCCATAATAATAGTCCATAGAAAATGCAAATATAACATACGTTCCTGGAGGCTCAAAGAACAAATTGAGTCAGTTCCTGCGGCTTGTAGAAGGTTAAACAGGGGTTTCCTGTGAGGGGCCACCTGGGCCCATAATGTAGTCCCCAAATCTCACAGGTGGGTGCCCCTTAGTAGACCGCATGAATCTCCTTACTGGCAGAGGTTCTTCATGCCTTGGCTCAGGAAGGTCAGAGGAACCCACAGGCTCTGGGGCTACTTCAGGTGCTCTCTGGGAAGTTGTCCTGGGGTTGAGAACTAGCAGGAACCGGAGCTGGTACCACCAAGTTTAACCAGGGCGTGAGAAACCAATGAAGTGGATCTTTGTCATGTATTAAGTTCTCAACAGCCTTCATAGGATCAACAGGTGGAGCTGGCAATTAGGGCTCAGGAAGCTCCGGCTCAATGTCCTCTTCTGCGGGTTCTCCTTCTATACAAGGCTTTAAACTATTTCTATGTACAACTTGGGAGCCTTTACCTTCTCTGGTGATTTGGTAAATGTGAGCCTCAGCATTAGGAATGGCAGAAATGACATAGGGAATCCTTTCCCACTTACTGTCCAATTTACTGGGTCGATGGTTGTTCTTCAACCACACCATGTCTCCTAGAGCTAGGGGTTCTGCATGAGCAGCCAGGTCATAGTCTCTTTGCTGTCGTTCCCAGGCATTCTCCATGCACTCCTGAACAATCTCCTTAGCATTGAGGAGACGTCTTTGATGCTCCACCACCCAATCAGTCTTTGGTAGTGGATTGATGACATCAGGCACTTGTACATCTAGGGATGTGCAACCTCCCTTGACAGCCGAACATCAGATAGAAAGGTGTGTACCCGGTGGAGCAGTGAATTGTGTTGTTATAGGTATACATGAGTTGTGGCAACAGAGTAGGCCAATCACCCCTTGTCTCAGGGGGTACTACTCTCAGCATTTCAATGAGAGTTTGATTCTTCTTTTCACAGAGTCTGTTACCTTGCGGCTGATAGGAGGTGGTCCGGACTTTCTGGCAATTATGCAGCAGGCACATCTCTTGGAGCAGCTGTGACTCAAACGCAGACCCTTGGTCGAGAGGATTCTCTCTGGGCAGCCGTAGGGCAGGAGGAAATGCTTCCAGAACGCCTCTGCTGTCGTCTTAGCTGTCAGGTCTTTCACAGGCACTGCTACGACAAACTTAGTGAAGTGATCAATAATGGTCATGGCATAAGTATACCCTGAGCGACTTGGCTCCAACTTCACATGCTCAATAGCAACAAGTTCTAAAGGAGTTTTACTCACGATAGGATGGAGAGGCGCCCTCTGGTCATGGCGTTCACTTCACCCCACGGCACAGGCAGTGCATTCTCGGCACCATCCAATAGAATCTCCTGCGAATGGTGGCCTCAGTCTTCTGCACGCCGAAGTGTCCGGACTGGTTGTGATACATTTCTAACACCAGACTGGCATCTCAACGTGGTATGAGGATCTGATATATCCTATCACAGGAAACTGGATCCAGGCTCCTCCTAAGCAACAGGCCCTTTTGGAGGAAAAGTTGGTGGCGATGTCTCCACAGTCTCATTAGTTCTGGGTCTGCACTCTTCCTGCGGACTCTCTCAGGAGTTCTCCCACTCGTAAGGAAGTTGAGCAGTTCAACGAGGACTCTACTTTCGGACTGGAGCTTAATCCACCTTTCTTGGTCGCCCCTGGACTCAGGAATATCAAATGAGGAAGGATCAGCAGCAGAGAGGTTTTCAGTGCGGATATTATCCTGCTGGGTAAATTTATTGTAGAACGCCAGCATTTCCACTTCTTCCCAGGTGTCTTTTGGTTCATCTGGGGCTTCTGTAGTGGGGAGCTGAGACAGGGCATCAGCATTGTCATTGGAGCGGCCTGCCCGGTATTTCACAGTGAATTCATAGTTGGCAAGGCGGGAGGCCCATCTTTGCTCCAGAGCCCCTAACTTGGCTGTATTCAAATGTGCCAGGGGGTTATTGTCCGTGAAGGCAACAAACGGTGTGGCAGCGAGATTGTCTTTACATTTTTCAGTCACAGCCCACACTAAGGCAAGGAACTCCAGCTTAAAGGAACTATAATTCTGATCGATTTTCTCAGCTCTCTTCAGGGATCTGCTGACGTAGGCAATCACCCTATCTTTGTTGTCCTGCACTTGAGCCAACACGGCCCCCAGGCCTCTTTTACTGGCATCCGTGTAGAGGTGAAACGGCTTCTGATAATCCGGGTAACCCAGGACAGGGAGTTCAGTCAGCTTATTCTTTAGGAGCTGGAAGGCAATCTCCCGTTCTTCATTCCATTCAACAGGGATAGGAGTCTTTGGACTCTTCTTGGGATGCCCCCTTAGGAGTTCCTGGATCGGATCTGCAATTTGAGCAAAATGCGGGATGAAGCGCCTATAATATCCTGCAAAGCTGAGGAAACTTCTCACCTCTTTCATGGTGGTGGGAGTAGGCCAATTACGGACAGCAGCAAGTTTATCAGGATCAGGCTTGACTCCTTCGGCACTGACAACGTGCCCTAGGTACTTTACTGCTGGTTTCAGCAGGTGGCACTTGGACGGCTTGATTTTAAGGCCATATTTAATAAGGACTTGAAACACTTCAGCCAGATGTTTTAAATGGTCCTCATACGTCTTGGAATATATAATGACGTCATCCAGGTATAGTAGTACAGTCTCAAAATTTCTATGGCCTAAACAACACTCCATCAGCCGCTGGAATGTCCCTGGAGCGTTACACAGTCCAAACGGCATATAATTAAATTCAAACAGGCCCATAGGTGTAGTGAAAGTGGTCTTTTCACGATCTTCTGGGGCCATGGGCACCTGCCAGTACGCGCTTGAGGGTACTGCAGGTTTCTCCCAGGAGGCAAACTCTTCTACTGGGGTGTCTCTTCTGAGCTAAACACAGACTAAGGAACATCAGGCCGACTAGGCTTCCCTTCTAGCCACCTGGATTGCACTAACTCTTCCCTGCCTGGGCCTACCTATATATACTCAGGGCTTTCTAGCTCCCTCTAACGTCTAGGAGGCTGAACTACACCCCAACAGGCCTGATACCCAGATAACACAGGGAAATGAACATAAAACATCACATTAATACAATAGACATATTAACCCTTGTGTAGTGCCCACCTTTACCTAGTGGGACACTACAGATGTCTTAAAAACCCCATCCCCGTGTCTTGCTAAGCCATGCCCCCAGTTAGGCCACGCCCCTCCCCCACCGCAGCCGACGGGGATTGAAAAAATGAATATAAAAATCAACTTCTGTAACCTGCAGTGGTGGGAGGGTGGGTGACTTTCTCCCTGCAGCTCACGCTCAGACAGCACAGTGTTGCTGTGTGAGAGTGAGCTGTTTAAAAAGACATCCCTGTGCTGGAGGACACAGTTAAGGGGATGGTCTGCTATGGAGGTCAGTGTTAAGGGGCAGATTGCTGTAGAGGCTACTGTTAAGAGGGCAGGGTGTTATGGAAATCACAGGTAAGGAGATGGGGTACTGTGGAGGTCACTAAAAAAGGGGTGGCCACTGTAGAGGCCACTGTTAAGGGGGCAGGGTGTTATGGAAATCACTGTTAAAGAGATGGGGTACTGTGGATGTCACTAAAAAAGGGGCGGCCACTGTAGAGGCCACTGTTAAAGGGACGAGCCGCTGTGGAGGTCACTGTGTCACAGTAAAGGGAGGAGGGGACTGTGGAGGCCACTATTAAAGGGGCAGCAGGTTCTGTGAGGTCACTGTTAAGGCAGCAGGGTTCTGTGAAGTCTCTGTTAAGGGAGCGGGATACAATGGCAGTCACTGTTAAAGGGGCAGTCACTGTGGAGGTATCTGTTAAGGGGGCCAGGAATGGTGGAGGTCAGTTAAGGGGACTGTAACCTATGGTCAGTGTTAAAGGGCGGGTGCTGTAGAGGTCACTGTTAAGGGGGCGGGCCCCTGTGGAGGTCATTGTCAAGCGGGTGGGGTGCTGTGGAACTGACTGTTAAAGGGGCAGGCTCTATGAAAGTCAAAGTTAAGGGAGTGGGCTGCTGTGGAGGTCACATTTTTAGGAGACGTGGATGCTGTGGAGGTCACTGTTAAGGGGGCGGGGTACTGTTGATGTCACTGTTATAGTGGATACGGTCGATATCTTTTAACGACACACACAAACATTAAATGAAATAGATTAAATAAACCTGTGCGAAGCCGGGCCCTTCTGCTAGTTTACTGATAAATTCCGACATGCACAGATCGTCTTTTTTCACAGCTCTAGGATCCTTGCCAAGTATTAAAATTACCTAAAATTAACTGACTGGTCAGTGGCAGTCCCAACAGTCAGACCGAGAACAGGGGTCCCATGTTCCCATCCTAATTGAGTGGCAGGCGGAGCGTGCACCCTGCCACTTCATTTGTTCTTTATGGGACTACTGGAAATAGCCAAGTGTTGTACTAGATTTTCTCCGGTATGTTGTCTCTTCAGCTTTGCTGCATCATCTTTACTGAACCATGCTCACTTAACGCCCTTCCTAAAGTACACATCCTCTGCGTCTGGAGGAAAGAAGGTTTGTACACAAACATAGAAAAGGATTCTTTACTGTAAGAGCAGTGAGACTATGGAACTCTCTGCCTGAGGAGGTGGTGATGGTGAGTACAATAAAGGAATTCAAGAGGGGCCTGGATGTATTTCTGGGGTGTAATAATATTACAGGCTATAGCTACTAGAGAGGGGTCGTTGATCCAGGGATTTATTCTGATTGCCTGATTGGAGTCGGGAAGGAATTTTTTATTCCCCTAAAGTGAGGAAAATTGATTCTACCTCACAGTTTTTTTTTTTGCCTTCCTCTGGATCAACTTGCAGGATGACAGGCCGAACTGGATGGACAAATGTCTTTTTTTCGGCCTTATGTACTATGTTACTATGTTACTCACTACTGTTCCACATACCAGGCTCTGCTACATTGTTAATACTGATGCTTGGCTATAAAGACTATATAGATCATATAGAAGAAGACAAACTCTTTCAAACAAAGCTAGAACCAGCTCTGTACCTCACATGGATCCAGAGATCCCCTCCCCATTCATTGCTCCAATTGCCCAACTAGATTTATATCAAGCTGGCTCAGGGGCAGTGTCCTTTCTCATGGGTCGTGTCTTTCTTCTGTAGCTCTCTCCCGATTACAGCTCAGAAGGCAGTTGGAGGATAAAACTGAGCATGCCTTCTCAGTAAGTAGGACAAAGAAATAAGAAAAAAGCAAACAGCAGGTGGTGCTATACAGATAGATTTAATTGAATAACTCAGTAACTATAATACATTTTTAATGACATTCTCTTACAAAAGTATTCAGACCCAGGTGCTGGTTTGAAAACTTTACAATATTTTTCGTGGGACAACTGCAGGGCCGGACTGGGACAAAAAATAGGCCCGGGCATTTTTGACTGAGCAGCCCAATCACATGACCCCCAACAGGCCCCACCCCCTTGCAGTCTAGGGGCGGAGCCAAACCCGGAAGCACAATTGAGGGGCAGGGCCAGCCACCAGTAAGATAGGAAGGCTTCAGCCAACACACAAGCTTTGCAACAATATAGGAAGCTACAGAAAAGTCTTATAATATCCTTAGTGGATCTCAACCTCCCCATCCTCCACACCTTGTACAGGTCAGTGCCCCCGAAATTGCACTCACAGTTCTCCAGCAACTCTGGCAAATACCACCTATTCTGTACAGGGTGGGTTTACATCTGCGTTATGCCATTCCATTATAGGTTCCGTTTCAAATGGAATATAACGGAATGGCCAGATGGAATGCAAAACGGAAACCTTTAAGGGTCCATTCACACGTCCGTTGTTTCTTTCCTGATCTGTTCCGTTTTTTGCAGAACAGATCTGGACCAGTTCTGTACCCATTCATTTTCAATGGGTCCTGAAAAAAAATCTGACATTGAGCTGTCCGATTTTTTTCAGGACCCATTGAAAATGAATGGGTCCAGATCTGTTCCGCAAAAAACTGAACAGATCAGGAAAGAGACAACGGACGTGTGAATGGACCCTAAGAGACATTCCGTTTTGCTCTGTCCTAATAGAAGTTTATGAGAAAGCATAACAGATCAGTCTGGGTCCCCTTATGCAAGACGGAAAACAAAGTCCCGTCGACAGGACTTTGTTTTCCATCTTGCATAACAGTAACCAGATGGATCCGTTTTGATTCCCATAGACTTTTAAGAGGACGGAGAGCAAACGGAATGCCTCCTGCAGAGTCTGCACTGTATGAGAGGTAGCAGTGGCTGTGAAGGGAAAAGTTCCAGAGCACAATGACAGCCCCAGAGCCTCTCTGCTGCCTGACCAACCGTATGCTGCCACAGCGCCATCCCAGCCTGCAGGACATCAGAGAGGCCTGGGGTCCACATTATAGCACCACTACATTTACTTATTATCAAAAAGCATCATACATAACCAAGCAAAAGCCAGAATATAATAAAAGACAAAAACATTAAACTACATTTATAATAAAACAATTTACTTACAAAAGAAGCTGTTCAGTCGTCTGCTCTGCCATCCTCTGCTTGCTTCCAATGATTATTTGCCCTCCTTTCTGTCTCTCCTCAGTGCGCAGGCGCACTGTTATGGGGGATCTGTGGATGACAGTATGACACACTGTTATGGGGGATCTGTGGATGACAGTATGACACACTGTTATGGGGGATCTGTGGATGACAGTATAACACACTGTTATGGGGGATCTGTGGATGACAGTATGACACACTGTTATGGGGGACCTGTGGATGACACACTGTTATGGGGGACCTGTGGATGGCACACTGTTATGGGGGACCTGTGGATGGCACACTGTTATGGGGGACCTGTGGATGGCACACTGTTATGGGGGACCTGTGGATGGCACACTGTTATGGGGGACCTGTGGATGGCACACTGTTATGGGGGACCTGTGGATGGCACACTGTTATGGGGGACCTGTGGATGGCACACTGTTATGGGGGACCTGTGGATGGCACACTGTTATGGGGGACCTGTGGATGACACACTGTTATGGGCATCAGTGGATGACACATGGTTATGGGGGCATCTGTGGATGACGTACTGTTATGGGAGATCTGTGGATGACACTATTATGGGGGCATCAGTGGATGACGCACTGTTATCGGCATCTGTGGATGATGCACTGTTATTAACAGTGCGTCATCCACAGACCCCACCCCATAACAGTGTCATCCACAGATATCCCCTTAATAGACTGTTAAGGGGATATCTGTGGATTGCATGGCACTGTTATGGCGGCATCTGTGGATGACACTGTTATGGGTGGCCGGGGGGGATCTGTGGATGACACACATATATGGCAGCGCAAGCATCTTGTGCTATATATATGTGTCATCATCCACATGATCCACAGATATACCCCCCCCCCATAACAGTGTCCCTCCCTATTGTAAGACAGACCCCGCTGTTCCTTATGTAAGTGAGCTATTGAGCTTGTAAATAAACTTGTGCAAAGTATATGAGTAGTTAGTAACTACTCATATACTTTGCACAAGTTTATTTACAAGCTCAATAGCTCACTTACATAAGTTACTATCTTATCTAATATAATCTATCACGATTCACTATCATCACTAACTTACTGCACAGTCTGTGGCAGACTGTGGGCATGGGCAGGCGGCAGCGACAGCCAGTTGGGCACTACTGGGGCGCAGGGGCGGGCACTGGCAGGCAGAAGCTGGTGGCGTGGCAGTGCTCCAGTCCCGCTCTTTAACATTCAAACTTGGCGGCCGGCGGCAGCGTAACTGTGACGTGACGTCACTCACTACGTTACGTCGCACGCGCTGCTCCTCCCACACTGAAGGCGGAGCAGGCGCGTGACGTCGGAGTGAGCGACGTTACACTGCCGGCCGCCGGAAGATGGGAGGCGGAGCACAGGAAGCGGAGCACAGGAGGCGGAGCACAGTCTCACACAGTCAGTATATGTGTCTGTTCATTGTGTCACAGTGGGCGGCCGGGGCTGGCAGGAGGCGGAGCAGTCACAGTGACAGGGGTGTGATAAGGCCATACCCGGCCGGCAGTCACGGCACACAAACTCGAACCCTGAGGCAGCCCCCCTGAGGCGGCCCGGCCCACCGGGCAAATGCCCGGTCTGCCCTATGGCCAGTCCGGCCCTGGACAACTGCTTTAATATTTGTTCCCTAAAACTACATCTTTTTGTTACCTGACTTTTTTTTCAGGTACATTTTAGGGTACTTTCACACGTTTTTCTTTTCCAGCACTGAGTTACATCCTAGGAGCTCTTTACCGAAAAAGAACTGATCAGTTTTATCCCCATGCATTCTGTTCAGGAGAGCAATCCGTTCAGGATGCATCAGAATGTCTTCAGTTCAGTCTTTTTGACTGATCAGGACAGAGATAAAACCGCAGCATGCTACGGTTTTATATCTGGCCCAAAAAACTGAACACTTCCCTGAATTCCGGATCCAGCATTTTTTTTCCATAGGAATGTATTAGTGCATTCAAAATACCGGAATGCCAGATCCATCTTTCCGGTCTGTAGATGCACAAACTGAAAAAAATGTTAAAAAAATAAATGGATGACACCGGAAAGACGGATCTGGCATTTCAATGCATTTGTAAGACAGATCAGGATCCTGATCAGTCTTACAAATGCCATCAGTTGGCATACGTTTTGATGGATCTGGTAGGCAGTTCCGATGACGGAACTGCTTGCCAGATCACTCTGCCGCCAGTGTGAAAGTACCCTTAGTGACTATCACGAGTCACTATATTTCCTATTCTGTATCCTCATGTAGGCTGATTCTACATTTTCTGTCTTCCAGAGAATTAACCACTAGACTACCCAGTGGCATCAAGTCCTGGGGTGAAATTGTGCTCTCTGGTTGTTTATATTGTCCTGGAATTGCAGGGATCAGACTGTTACAACTGCATTACTAGTAAACAAGGAGTTGGAAATGTTGCATAGGGGATATTGATCTGCTGTATCACTTGAACAGATTTGGTGTGGGGCTACTTCTAAAGAGGTAATCTAAGGGCCCCCCCGGTTTTCACCCATTAAACCCTTTACATAGATTTGGACTCTTCTGCAGGGTAACCACCGGGCAATCTTTAGAGTAGTGTCTGTTTAAATGACGGCTGGCCCACGGTTGTCAAAAGACCCAGGTGTGGCGCATCAAGGGATCTGCCAAAGCCATAGTCAGGAACAGGCCAAAGCCAGGGCAGTCAGAATTCATGCAATCCGATAAACTGTCTGAGGTCAGGGCAGGCAGCTCAGGTTCAGAAATTAGATCAACCAGAGGTCAGGTTACGTAGTGAAAGGTCAAATTTGGCAAACAAGCAGAGGTCGGTACACAGGCAGATAAAAATAGAAAGAGGACACCTTTGCAGGACAATAGCAAGCTTAAATCTAATGCTCAGGCACACTTCAACAAGGGAACGTGCCTTTAGTACCCCAAGGTGGTGAGCCTTTAACTGGAAAGTTTAGGGTGCATGCACTGGCCTTAAGCCAGAGGGAGCATGCATGTGCACCACTGGCGTAACTATAGGGGTCGCAGTCGTGACTGGGCCCCTTGCCAGTGGTGCTGTATATTTCCCTTAATAAGATGCAGTGCATCTTATAAAGGGAATACTAGTGAGCGCTTCCATTATGGAAGAGCTCACTGGTCTGCAGGAGGAGGGTGAGAAAAGCGCTGTGAGCGCTGAACAGTACTTACCACTCCTCCTGGTCTCTCTTCCCTGGGCCCGCGCTGCTGTGCCCTCCCCGCCTGCAGCATCAGGACTTACACAGCGTACTCTGACCTGGCGCTGGAGAAGGTCAGGGGACAGCAGTGCGGGCCCTGGGAAGAGATGAGAGCTGGGAAGACAGCCTGACTGGGAGAGGAGCGGCAGTGCAGGAGAGGTAAGTTTGTTTATTTATTTTATAGTCTGATATAATGTCTGATTGGGGGTCTGATTAGGGGCCTGATTGGGGGTTTGATTAGGAATCTGAAGGGTCCGATTGAGGGTTTGATTGGGGGTCTGAACAGTCTGATTTGGGACCTGAAGGGTCTGATTCGGGGCCTGATTGAGGATCTAAAGGGCCTGACTGGGGGTTTAGAGAGGTCTAATAGGGGTCTGGAGGTCTAATAGGGGTCTGATTGGGGTTCTGGAGGTCTAATGAGGGTCTGATTGAGGTTCTGGAGTTCTAATAGGGGTCTTATATGGAGGTCTGGAGGTTTATCGGGGGTCTTATCTGAGGTCTTATATTGGAGCGGGGTCTGACATGGAGATCTAATGGAGGTCTAAAGGGGGTCTGGTCTGAAATGTTCGGGGTGGGTCTCATCTGGGGTTTGATATGAAAAGTAAAGGGGTGTTTTTTGTACTGGCACACTATCTGTGTGGTACCAGTATTTTCAGGGGGACTGTTTCTGCAGTATGGTATTGGGGGAGGGTCAGGATAGGGTGTTGAGAAGGTGAGGATGATGGAAAAGTAGGAAAGTAAGATGTCTGTTTGTTAAACTCTGCAGAGACAAGACACTGCTTAAAGAAGTCACCATGGCAGTCTGGTCTGAAAGGAGAAGATAAGGAAAGAGAATATCTGCATCAGAGGAGACATCACTGGATGTAAGAGGTACATATGTGGGGCTGTATTACCCTGTATGTTCTGTAGCGCTGTATGGAATGTTTTCCAAGTATGTCTTAAAAGGGTTTGTCCGTTTTTATTTTTCATATGAGCGCTGCCTTCTCTGCTCTGTAATTGTAGCGGCGAGCAGATAAACAGAGCAGAGAAAGCAGCTCTCATATGAGTGCAGTGTCCCACTCAAGTAACCGTGGGCCCCGCAAACATTTTTTACTATGTATTAAAGTCATGTGATATGCCTGTATTTTGTATTTTATCTCCTGTCATATTCACCATGTCACAATGTGATTTTACACGCAAGTATCCTTTATACAGGCCTAGTCAGGGTGCACTACACTCGATTCTCCACAGGATGGAGCAGTGTCAGTGTGTATAAATAGCTTAGCTCAGACCGAAGTTAGGCTGTGCAGTCATGTGTCGTATGTGCAGTCCTGTGCAGTTGTGTGCTGTGCAGAGCAGTTCAGTTCCTGGTTGAGGTAAATCCAAACCAGTGCAGATGAGCTCAGGTAAATCCAAGTGAGAGTTCAGTTGAATTCACTTCTCTCATGAGCCATGTAGCTGAATATCTGGAGGGAGGCCCCTTCCTAGCCTCTCTACTCTGTCCCTGTCGGCTCCATAGCCCAGGGTTAAGGCTCTTCCAGGGTGACCAATGTCTAAACTGCATGCAGCCGAGTATCTAAGGAATTATCACGTTAATGCAGGACAAAGGATTAGCAAGACAGCCATTACCTGAGGACTTATTGAGCACCTTTGTACTAGGTGTAGGAGATAGCTTGAAGCATCTACATCTCCAGTTTAAATCCTGAGGACAGTCAGGCCAACTGTCAGAACAGCATTGGAATAGAAGTTTCAGGATTCAGAAAAGCACCTTTTTATTCAAGGATTAGAATCAGGCCTGAGTTGTGACCAGTGTAAGACTTTCGTTATTACCAGCCTAGTCTGAGCAGTGGTTTTCTTAGGTATTACAAGAGCCTGCACTTCATTGAGGATTTGCATTTCCCTTTCCCCATATGTATGGGAGATTGTGCTTAATGGCAGATTGTATCAAGAGACTGCTTAATGCCTATGTAATCAAGAGTAATCATCAGTAAAGTGCCATTTGGAGTTTCACCCTGCTTGCCTTAGACTCAATTCCTCTATTAACACTGTAGTAAATGGTTGTACCTCCATCCAAAAGGTACTGATGTCACGACTACAAGGGACATTGCCACTGGCACATTAATACAGACCACCAAGGGCACCTCAAACCCACATCTGGCCAGTGTCCCTTACACCAGAGTGTGCCCCAGAGAATCCTTGTACCGTTCTCCTTTACACCTATGCGAGCCTGCCCAGGTACGACATAACCGTGAGTAACCAGAACTGTATTTACCTCGGCCCACCTATTGCTCACACCGTGACCTCACACCTAATTCCCCTGCAAGGTCTGGCATACGGCATAATTAAAATTGACGTCACTACGAACAGGATCAATATCCTCTGTGCCTTATAGAACAGGATTTCTGATAAATATCCTATGTGCTTTAATGAACTGGACTTGTGCATTGTTGTATTGTTGTGCACTGCAATAATTGAAACCGCATCGTTAAAACTGTAAAATTGTGGATTTTTGAAGAGTCAGTAGCGCTGCTTGCTGTATTTGAATGGACTGTTTTGCATTTAGAATGGCCGCCAAAGGACTTGTAATTGTTTGCTGTGCCATCACTGAGCAGCTTGGCGGTAAAAACTAAAGACACTCCCCCTCTCAAAGTGGGAAAATTTGCATTTTGAAAGAAAACAGTAGAAATATTCTGCTGCGCCACAGACCAAGCCTCATTAGCATGGATTACAATATGAGTACCGCCTCCCCCATACTGGTTTACCTAGGGGGCGTGCCAAAAACAAGAGGAAGCCTGACGGAGCAATCAACAGGGTTGTTGAATGTCCTGTGATCTGCAAGCATGTCAGAGACTGCGCTCCCAAGAGCGACTGGCATCGGAACCATTACCGAAACTCCAGGATCTGCCGATGCACAGCCCGGAGCCGCAGCATTTGAAATGGGTGAGCCACCAGCTTACTCTCTGGGACTGGAGAGGCCGCCCTGCCCCTGCTTAAGTATGGACAGAGATTTCCCTAGGCCGAATCCTTTATTGCCTACTTTAATGCAAGAAATACGTGCTGCTGCTGTACGCAAAACGACACAAGCTAAAATCTAGTTGCCAAAGCCATATACGAGGACCCAAGAGAATGTCAGCCCCGCCTGGAACGGAGGTTGGGCATCGTAATTACCTTTGACAAAGATCGTGGGTTCGGCTTTATTAAAGATCTTACCACTGGTTGTGATTTATTCGTAAACCGCAGATCGGTAAAGCAGAGCTACTTGCCGGGATACATGCACAATCTCCGAGAAAGTGAGCCCATGGAATTTACCCCTGTGGAGGGGCTGAGAGGCCCGTACGCCACTGCTGTGACACGCCCGCGGCCTAAACAAGAAAACTGGGAGGACGCTAATGAACTATCCGAAACTACCCCAGAGGTTCCCAGTAAGCCGATCCATACCACTAACCAAGAGAAAGCCATCTTTATTGGACCTAACATTTCTGACAATCTACTGTGTTGGAGTGCCCTATCAGCCCATATCCATCACCAGAGCTGCCGCGCAAAGTCCAAACGCCTGAGGACATTGTAAACCAAGAACGGTTCGGTGCTTACTTAGACAAAATGCATCAAGACAAAATGAAAACAGCTGCTACAGAGCCTGATATCCAAACCCAACTTCTACTAGAAAGAATTTCCAGACTAGAGGTACATCTAGAAGATCTATGCCACATTGCTGCACTCCAAGCAGACCAGACTTGGCATGGTGAGTGTGAACAAATGCAGTCACATGAGAAAAATCGCACTCCTATGGACTCTGCTACATCAGAGCCAATTGACACTGTACCTTTAAACACAAAAGCTGTTCCTGATGAGCCTATGATTTTAGCATCTGCAAGAAAATTATCCTATGCTACCAGCAGGGTCCGTCTACCAACAGCACCTGTGCCACAACCTAAAGAGTCAATGCAATGGGTAGGTCCTTTCCCAATTTACTTACCAGCAAATGCAATTACAAAGGTTAACCCTTTATTAGATCCAAATTACTGACCACAGCTAAAAGCAGAGCCTGGATTCACCATCTTTGATGACCAAGGAGGAATGGATACTTATTTATGAATAGGCCTGCTCACTTAATCCAATTTGCCATGACTTTTCCAGTTTGGGATTTCCATTGTTGCTACAATGTTTAGCTGCTGCCAGTTCACCACGGCTAGTGACAAGTTCCTGAAGTCACTCTTTTGATCCAATGCCACATTGTGCCTGCTTATTTTTGCACGTTTTTCCCTTTTAACCTCCTTTTCAGGTTGATTAGGGATTTTTGCAATGGACCGTGTTTTATAATGTTTTAAGCCAAATGCCCAGAAAGACATTTTCTGTGATTATTGCACTAAACTATTTCTTAAAAGTTTTATATGCTACAATATTATATTTGCACTTTGATATATGCCAATGCTTCTAAGGACTCTTTATTGCCTGCCATGGACTCTTTTATTGCTCTTACTTATGATCTTTGCCCATATATCCCCGTCAAGCACTGAAGGATATCAACGACCATTATTCACCCAAACTACTGATATGTATTATGTGACATATTTGCCTATAATGTATTTGCATTACATTTGCAAAGTCAACATTTTATATTTGCTCTCTTTTTGGAGATGATTGTATATGTTTTTCAGATGACCGTCTTACTACTACTGGACGTGTCGGGGGCTACACATGAAATACTACGGGGGTATGCAGTGTCCCACTCAAGTAACCGTGGGCCCCGCAAACGTGTTTTTACCATGTATTAAAGTCATGTGATATGCCTATATTTTGTCTCCTGTCATATTCTCCATGTCACAATGTGATTTTACACGCAAGTATCCTTTATACAGGCCTAGTCAGGGTGCACTACACTCGATTCTCCACAGGATGGAGCAGTGTCAGTGTGTATAAATAGCTTAGCTCAGACCTGTTACGCTGTGCAGTCATGTTTCGTGTGTGCAGTCCTGTGCAGTTGTGTGCTGTGCAGAGCAGTTCAGTTCCTGATTGAGGTAAATCCAAACCAGTGCAGATGAGCTCAGGTAAATCCAAGTAAGAGTTCAGTTGAATGCAGTTCTCTCATGAGCCATGTAGCTGAATATCTGGAGGGAGGCCCCTTCCTAGCCTCTCTACTCTGTCCCTGTTGGTTTCATAACCCAGGGTTAAGGCCTGCAAGTACTCTTCCTAGAGGTGAGCAATCCACTCCTATAGATCGCTCTTCCAGGGTGACCAATGTCTAAACTGTATGCAGCCGAGTATATAAGGAATTATCACGTTTATGCAAGATAAAGGATTAGCAAGACAGTCATTACCTAAGGACTTATTGAGCACCTTTGTAATAGGTGTAGGAGATAGCTTGAAGCATCTACATCTCCAGTTTAAATCCTAAGGACAGTCAGGCCAACTGTCAGAACAGCATTGGAATAGAGGTTTCAGGATTCAGAAAAGCACCTTTTTATTCAAGGATTAAGATCAGACCGGAGTTGTGACCAGTATAAGACTTTCATTATTACCAGCCTAGTCTGAGCAGTGGTTTTTTTATGTATTACAAGAGCCTGCACTTCATTGAGGATTTGCATTTCCCTTTCCCCATATGCATGGGAGATTGTGCTTAATGCCGGATTATATCAAGAGACTGCTTAATGCCTATGGATGAATTGTAATCAAGAGTAATCATCAGTAAAGTGCCATTTGGAGTTTCACCCTGCTTGCCTGAGACTCAATTCCTCTATTAACACTATAGTAAATGGTTGTACCTCCATCCAAAAGGTACTGGCACCACTACTACAAGGGACATTGCCACTGGCACATTAATATAGACCACCAAGGACACCTCAAACCCACATCTGGCCAGTGTCCCTTACACCAGAGTGTGCCCCAGAGAATCCTTGTGCTATTCTCCTTTTCACTTATGCGAGCCTGCCCAGGGACAACATAACCGTGAGTAACCAGAACTGTATTTACCTCGACCCACCTATTGCTCACACCGTGACCTCACACATAATTCCCCTGCAAGGTCTGGCATACGGCAGGAGCGCTGCCCTCTCTTAAAACAGCTGATTGTTGGGGGTGTCGGGAGATGCCGCCGGCCTAAAATTGATGACCTATCTTGAGGATAGGTCATCAGTAGTAAAAAGAGGACAACCCCTTCAACAGCAGGACGGGAGGCAATGGGTTAAGTTGAGAATTTGGCATGGTGGACGTTTATATTTTAGCCTCAGGCAGCAGAAAGGCTAGGTGCTCCCCTGCCCCTTGCCATAAAGCACTGAGGGAAGGGGTTCCAAGCTGAACTCTTGTACCAGGGACCATGATCCTTTAATTATGCCCCTGATGTCCCCTATGGACACAACCGAAGCAGGCCTCAGCCTGAATTGAGGAGAGGGACACTGTCAGTGCTACTACAGTGCATAGCCATGTAAACAACGCGTTTCAGGGACTATTAGTCCCCGAAACGCGTTGTTTACATGGCTATGCACTTTCTTCAAATAAAAAAAGGAATATCCAGATCGAAGTTTCATGTCCGTTTCCACCAGTGGATTTGCGCCATTGCAGCATCTTTTCTTCTCGACAAGCACTCTCTGGAGGATTGGACCCCCTTTCCAGGAGAGATATTACCTGCGGCTGCAGCCCTGTGGAATTGTATTTTACTCCATTCATATCTACAATAGAGTTGTGCCTATCTGTAGCACAACTCAATAAGGTGAGCCTTGCTCTTTCTTGTCAATAATTTAATTTATTCGAACGTACTATCCTATTGTGCGTCACTTTCTCTCTCTCTTCCACCACCCCACTTGTGGTTTGAGTGGAGGTTAGAGACGTCCCCTTCTACAACTACAGTGCTACTACAGTTGCTGGGTTTGCTGTATAGGGAAGGGAAATGCCAGGTATCCACCAGGACACAGTAGCTCTGGAACAACTACAAGATACATATGAGAGAAGCAGTAGTGAGGATAGACCACCAGCATAGCAGCATCCTCCTCTTACACCCTCTCTTTGGTCAAGGCTGGCTTAGAAATGTTCTTTCAGAAGGGCTGGTGCATAAATGTTCTCTATGGGCTCCCAGGATCTCTACTCAGGACTAGAGATGAGTGAATCTTCTAATATTTGGTTAGTTTTAAGACTTGGCAAATTTTTCTAAAAGTTCAATTTGGGTCCGAATCTATTCGTTCAGAACCAAAGTTGCTCCAATTGCTCTGGAAATTGGTATATAACCCCCTCTAGTCCTCTTAAACACAGATTTGTTTTATTAAAAGCTCCTATCTAGTTTTGTTAATTTTTTTCATTTTTTTTTTCATATACCCTCACCCATCCCCTTGGTCTGATACAATGTCAAGTGTAACTGTATCTACTTTTATCTTTGCCGCAACAAACTGTGGTTATTGCTTGACCGCAACTAAATGCAATTATCTTCTGCCTGGTGGTGACAGAACAGCTGGGCACTATTTTACAAGATTCATCCGAATTGAACCAGAAAAGGTTCAGGTTTGATTCAGTGTCCCCCAAAAATATTAGCGAATCTCAGCGAATCTCTGAATCTGCGAATAGATTTGCTCATCTCTACTCAGGACCATAACCCTACCAGTCTACCATATGGAAGGTTTCTTTATATTTAGAATATTCAGGATCTCACTATAATTCTCCACACCAACTGAAGTAGAAGAGGGATGGAACAGATAGATTAGTGGTTAAACACAACTTGCTTCATGAGGGAGACATGAAAATAATTAGGAATGTGTAAAGAGGAAGGAAGATTCAATTTGTTTCAAGGGAAATGTCGCACCAAGATGAGAAGGGGATCCAAGAAGAGGTGCACCCACTAACAGACAGCACCCAGTCTGATAGAGATAAATAGATAAAAGGGTAGAAGTGGGGCACTCACTAAAAGTATAGGGATCTTGAATTTATTAAGGTAATAGCATGGTAAAAGTACAATAACGTAATAAAATATCATGTATAGGGATGAGCGAACTCGAACTGTATAGTTCGGGTTCGTACCGAATTTTGGGGTGTCCGTGACACGGACCCGAACCCGGACATTTTCGTAAAAGTCCGGGTTCGGGTTCGGTGTTCGTCGCTTTCTTCGCGCTTTTGTGACGCTTTCTTGGCGCTTTTTGAAAGGCTGCAAAGCAGCCAATCAACAAGCGTCATACTACTTGCCCCAAGAGGCCATCACAGCCATGCCTACTATTGGCATGGCTGTGATTGGCCAGAGCACCATGTGACCCAGCCTCTATTTAAGCTGGAGTCACATAGCGCCGCCCGTCACTCTGCTCTGATTAGCGTAGGGAGAGGTTGCGGCTGCGACAGTAGGGCGAGATTAGGCAGATTAACTCCTCCAAAGGACTTGATTAACTGATCGATCTGCAGCTGTGGATCATTGAGCTGCTGATCCTCAATTGCTCACTGTTTTTAGGCTGCCCAGACCGTTTGTCAGTCACATTTTTCTGGGGTGATCGGCGGCCATTTTGTGTCTTGTGGTGCGCCAGCACAAGCTGCGACCAAGTGCATTTAACCCTCAATGGTGTGGTTGTTTTTTGGCTAAAGCCTACATCAGGGTGAAGCTGTCACACCAAGTGCATTTAACCAGCAATAGTCTGTTCATTTTTTGGCCATATACAAAATCAGGGGCAAGCTGCGCCTGTCACCAAGTGCATTTAACCCTCAATGGTGTGGTTGTTTTTTGGCTAAAGCCTACATCAGGGTGAAGCTGTCACACCAAGTGCATTTAACCAGCAATAGTCTGTTCATTTTTTGGCCATATACTAAATCAGGGGCAAGCTGCGCCTGTCACCAAGTGCATTTAACCCTCAATGGTGTGGTTGTTTTTTGGCTAAAGCCTACATCAGGGTGAAGCTGTCACACCAAGTGCATTTAACCAGCAATAGTCTGTTTATTTTTTGGCCATATCCCAGTCTAATTCTGTCACTAAATCCATACCGGTCACCCAGCGCCTAAATACTAGGCCTCAAATTTATATCCCGCTAAATCTGTCCTTAGTGCTGTAGCTGGGCGAGTTATTTAGTGTCCGTTCAAGCACATTTCTTGTTCTGGGTTGAAATACAATTCCCAATTTAGCAATTTCATAATTTAGTGGTTTCTGCTATATCAGAGCTATTTGAAATCTATCCCTAAAAGGGTATATAATATTCAAGGTGCACATTGGGTCATTCAGAATAACTTCACACACACCCGCTACTGTGTATTTCCAAGTCTAATTCTGGCACTAAACCCATACCTGTCACCCAGCGCCTAAATACTAGGCCTCAAATTTATATCCAGCTAAATCTGTCCCTAGTGCTGTAGCTGGGCGAGTTATTTAGTGTCCGTTCAAGCACATTTCTTGTTCTGGGTTGAAATACAATTCCCAATTTAGCAATTTCATAATTTAGTGGTTTCTGCTATATCAGAGCTATTTGAAATCTATCCCTAAAAGGGTATATAATATTCAAGGTGCACATTGGGTCATTCAGAATAACTTCACACACACCCGCTACTGTGTATTTCCAAGTCTAATTCTGGCACTAAACCCATACCTGTCACCCAGCGCCTAAATACTAGGCCTCAAATTTATATCCCGCTAAATCTGTCCCTAGTGCTGTAGCTGGGCGAGTTATTTAGTGTCCGTTCAAGCACATTTCTTGTTCTGGGTTGAAATACAATTCCCAATTTAGCAATTTCATAATTTAGTGGTTTCTGCTATATCAGAGCTATTTGAAATCTATCCCTAAAAGGGTATATAATATTCAAGGTGCACATTGGGTCATTCAGAATAACTTCACACACACCCGCTACTGTGTATTTCCAAGTCTAATTCTGGCACTAAACCCATACCTGTCACCCAGCGCCTAAATACTAGGCCTCAAATTTATATCCAGCTAAATCTGTCCCTAGTGCTGTAGCTGGGCGAGTTATTTAGTGTCCGTTCAAGCACATTTCTTGTTCTGGGTTGAAATACAATTCCCAATTTAGCAATTTCATAATTTAGTGGTTTCTGCTATATCAGAGCTATTTGAAATCTATCCCTAAAAGGGTATATAATATTCAAGGTGCACATTGGGTCATTCAGAATAACTTCACACACACCCGCTACTGTGTATTTCCAAGTCTAATTCTGGCACTAAACCCATACCTGTCACCCAGCGCCTAAATACTAGGCCTCAAATTTATATCCCGCTAAATCTGTCCTTAGTGCTGTAGCTGGGCGAGTTATTTAGTGTCCGTTCAAGCACATTTCTTGTTCTGGGTTGAAATACAATTCCCAATTTAGCAATTTCATAATTTAGTGGTTTCTGCTATATCAGAGCTATTTGAAATCTATCCCTAAAAGGGTATATAATATTCAAGGTGCACATTGGGTCATTCAGAATAACTTCACACACACCCGCTACTGTGTATTTCCAAGTCTAATTCTGGCACTAAACCCATACCTGTCACCCAGCGCCTAAATACTAGGCCTCAAATTTATATCCCGCTAAATCTGTCCCTAGTGCTGTAGCTGGGCGAGTTATTTAGTGTCCGTTCAAGCACATTTCTTGTTCTGGGTTGAAATACAATTCCCAATTTAGCAATTTCATAATTTAGTGGTTTCTGCTATATCAGAGCTATTTGAAATCTATCCCTAAAAGGGTATATAATATTCAAGGTGCACATTGGGTCATTCAGAATAACTTCACACACACCCGCTACTGTGTATTTCCAAGTCTAATTCTGGCACTAAACCCATACCTGTCACCCAGCGCCTAAATACTAGGCCTCAAATTTATATCCCGCTAAATCTGTCCCTAGTGCTGTAGCTGGGCGAGTTATTTAGTGTCCGTTCAAGCACATTTCTTGTTCTGGGTTGAAATACAATTCCCAATTTAGCAATTTCATAATTTAGTGGTTTCTGCTATATCAGAGCTATTTGAAATCTATCCCTAAAAGGGTATATAATATTCAAGGTGCACATAGGGTCATTCAGAATAACTTCACACACCCGCTACTGTGCATTTCCAAATCTAATTCTGTCACTAAACCCATACCTGTCACCCAGCGCCTAAATACTAGGCCTCAAATTTATATCCCGCTAAATCTCTCGTTACCGCTGTCCTGTTGTGGCTGGGAAAGTTATTTAGTGTCCGTCAAAGCACATTTTTTGTTCTGGGTTGAAATACAATTCCCAATTTAGCAATTTCATAATTTAGTCGTTTCTGCTATATCAGAGCTATTTGAAATCTATCCCTAAAAGGGTAGATCATATTGAAGGTGCACATAGGGTCATTCAGAATAACTTCACACACACGCTTCTGTGCATTTCCAAGTCTAATTCTGTCACTAAATCCATACCGGTCACCCAGCGCCTAAATACTAGGCCTCAAATTTATATCCCGCTGAATTTGAATACAATACATTGGGCCAAATAATATATTTGTTGTTGTGGTGAACCATAACAATGAGAAAAACATCTAGTAAGGGACGCGGACGTGGACATGGTCGTGGTGGTGTTAGTGGACCCTCTGGTGCTGGGAGAGGACGTGGCCGTTCTGCCACATCCACACGTCCTAGTGTACCAACTACCTCAGGTCCCAGTAGCCGCCAGAATTTACAGCGATATATGGTGGGGCCCAATGCCGTTCTAAGGATGGTAAGGCCTGAGCAGGTACAGGCATTAGTCAATTGGGTGGCCGACAGTGGATCCAGCACGTTCACATTATCTCCCACCCAGTCTTCTGCAGAAAGCGCACAGATGGCGCCTGAAAACCAACCCCATCAGTCTGTCACATCACCCCCATGCATACCAGGGAAACTGTCTCAGCCTCAAGTTATGCAGCAGTCTCTTATGCTGTTTGAAGACTCCGCTGGCAGGGTTTCCCAAGGGCATCCACCTAGCCCTTCCCCAGCGGTGAAAGACATAGAATGCACTGACGCACAACCACTTATGTTTCCTGATGATGAGGACATGGGAATACCACCTCAGCATGTCTCTGATGATGACGAAACACAGGTGCCAACTGCTGCGTCTTTCTGCAGTGTGCAGACTGAACAGGAGGTCAGGGATCAAGACTGGGTGGAAGACGATGCAGGGGACGATGAGGTCCTAGACCCCACATGGAATGAAGGTCGTGCCACTGACTTTCACAGTTCGGAGGAAGAGGCAGTGGTGAGACCGAGCCAACAGCGTAGCAAAAGAGGGAGCAGTGGGCAAAAGCAGAACACCCGCCGCCAAGAGACTCCGCCTGCTACTGACCGCCGCCATCTGGGACCGAGCACCCCAAAGGCAGCTTCAAGGAGTTCCCTGGCATGGCACTTCTTCAAACAATGTGCTGACGACAAGACCCGAGTGGTTTGCACGCTGTGCCATCAGAGCCTGAAGCGAGGCATTAACGTTCTGAACCTGAGCACAACCTGCATGACCAGGCACCTGCATGCAAAGCATGAACTGCAGTGGAGTAAACACCTTAAAACCAAGGAAGTCACTCAGGCTCCCCCTGCTACCTCTTCTGCTGCTGCCGCCTCGGCCTATTCTGCTGCTGCCGCCTCGGCCTCTTCCTCCGCCTCTGGAGGAACGTTGGCACCTGCCGCCCAGCAAACAGGGGATGTACCACCAACACCACCACCACCACCTCCGTCACCAAGCGTCTCAACCATGTCACACGCCAGCGTTCAGCTCTCCATCTCACGAACATTTGATAGAAAGCGTAAATTCCCACCTAGCCACCCTCGATCCCTGGCCCTGAATGCCAGCATTTCTAAACTACTGGCCTATGAAATGCTGTCATTTAGGCTGGTGGACACAGACAGCTTCAAACAGCTCATGTCGCTTGCTGTCCCACAGTATGTTGTTCCCAGCCGGCACTACTTCTCCAAGAGAGCCGTGCCTTCCCTGCACAACCAAGTATCCGATAAAATCAAGTGTGCACTGCGCAACGCCATCTGTGGCAAGGTCCACCTAACCACAGATACGTGGACCAGTAAGCACGGCCAGGGACGCTATATCTCCCTAACTGCACACTGGGTAAATGTAGTGGCAGCTGGGCCCCAGGCGGAGAGCTGTTTGGCGCACGTCCTTCCGCCGCCAAGGATCGCAGGGCAACATTCTTTGCCTCCTGTTGCCACCTCCTCCTTCTCGGCTTCCTCCTCCTCTTCTTCCACCTGCTCATCCAGTCAGCCACACACCTTCACCACCAACTTCAGCACAGCCCGGGGTAAACGTCAGCAGGCCATTCTGAAACTCATATGTTTGGGGGACAGGCCCCACACCGCACAGGAGTTGTGGCGGGGTATAGAACAACAGACCGACGAGTGGTTGCTGCCGGTGAGCCTCAAGCCCGGCCTGGTGGTGTGTGATAATGGGCGAAATCTCGTTGCAGCTCTGGGACTAGCCAATTTGACGCACATCCCTTGCTTGGCGCATGTGCTGAATTTGGTGGTGCAGAAGTTCATTCACAACTACCCCGACATGTCAGAGCTGCTGCATAAAGTGCGGGCCGTCTGTTCGCGCTTCCGGCGTTCACATCCTGCTGCTGCTCGCCTGTCTGCGCTACAGCGTAACTTCGGCCTTCCCGCTCACCGCCTCATATGCGACGTGCCCACCAGGTGGAACTCCACCTTGCACATGCTGGACAGACTGTGCGAGCAGCAGCAGGCCATAGTGGAGTTTCAGCTGCAGCACGCACGGGTCAGTCGCACTACAGAACAGCACCACTTCACCACCAATGACTGGGCCTCCATGCGAGACCTGTGTGCCCTGTTGCGCTGTTTCGAGTACTCCACCAACATGGCCAGTGGCGATGACACCGTTATCAGCGTTACAATACCACTTCTATGTCTCCTTGAGAAAACACTTAGGGCGATGATGGAAGAGGAGGTGGCCCAGGAGGAGGAGGAGGAGGAGGAGGAGGAAGAGGGGTCATTTTTAGCACTTTCAGGCCAGTCTCTTCGAAGTGACTCAGAGGGAGGTTTTTGGCAACAGCAGAGGCCAGGTACAAATGTGGCCAGCCAGGGCCCACTACTGGAGGACGAGGAGGACGAGGATGAGGAGGAGGTGGAGGAGGATGAGGATGAAGCATGGTCACAGCGGGGTGGCACCCAACGCAGCTCGGGTCCATCACTGGTGCGTGGCTGGGGGGAAAGGCAGGACGATGACGATACGCCTCCCACAGAGGACAGCTTGTCCTTACCCCTGGGCAGCCTGGCACACATGAGCGACTACATGCTGCAGTGCCTGCGCAACGACAGCAGAGTTGCCCACATTTTAACCTGTGCGGACTACTGGGTTGCCACCCTGCTGGATCCACGCTACAAAGACAATGTGCCCACCTTACTTCCTGCACTGGAGCGTGATAGGAAGATGCGCGAGTACAAGCGCACGTTGGTAGACGCGCTACTGAGAGCATTCCCAAATGTCACAGGGGAACAAGTGGAAGCCCAAGGCCAAGGCAGAGGAGGAGCAAGAGGTCGCCAAGGCAGCTGTGTCACGGCCAGCTCCTCTGAGGGCAGGGTTAGCATGGCAGAGATGTGGAAAACTTTTGTCAACACGCCACAGCTAACTGCACCACCACCTGATACGCAACGTGTTAGCAGGAGGCAACATTTCACTAACATGGTGGAACAGTACGTGTGCACACCCCTCCACGTACTGACTGATGGTTCGGCCCCATTCAACTTCTGGGTCTCTAAATTGTCCACGTGGCCAGAGCTAGCCTTTTATGCCTTGGAGGTGCTGGCCTGCCCGGCAGCCAGCGTTTTGTCTGAACGTGTATTCAGCACGGCAGGGGGCGTCATTACAGACAAACGCAGCCGCCTGTCTACAGCCAATGTGGACAAGCTGACGTTCATAAAAATGAACCAGGCATGGATCCCACAGGACCTGTCCGTCCCTTGTCCAGATTAGACATTAACTACCTCCCCATAACCATATATTATTGGACTCCAGGGCACTTCCTCATTCAATCCTATTTTTATTTTCATTTTACCATTATATTGCGAGGCTACCCAAAGTTGAATGAACCTCTCCTCTGCCTGTGTGCTAGGCCTAAATATATGCCAATGGACTGTTGCAGTGGTGGGTGACGTGAAGCCTCATTCTCTGCTATGACATGCAGACTGATTCTCTGCTGACATGAAGACAGATTCTCTGTTACGGGACCTCCCTCCTCTGCCTGGGTGCTGGGCCTAAATATATGCCAATGGACTGTTGCAGTGGTGGCTGACATGAAGCCTGATTCTCTGCTATGACATGCAGACTAATTCTCTGCTGACATGAAGCCAGATTGTCTGTTACGGGACCTCTCTCCTCTGCCTGGGTGCTGGGCCTAAATTTATGACAATGGACTGTTGCAGTGGTGGCTGACGTGAAGCCTGATTCTCTGCTATGACATGCAGACTGATTCTCTGCTGACATGAAGCCAGATTGTCTGTTACGGGACCTCTCTGCTCTGCCTGTGTGCTAGGCCTAAATATATGCCAATGGACTGTTGCAGTGGTGGCTGACGTGAAGCCTCATTCTCTGCTATGACATGCAGACTGATTCTCTGCTGACATGAAGCCAGATTGTCTGTTACGGGACCTCTCTGCTCTGCCTGTGTGCTAGGCCTAAATATATGCCAATGGACTGTTGCAGTGGTGGCTGA
Organism: Bufo gargarizans; assembly: GCF_014858855.1. Taxonomy (NCBI): domain Eukaryota; kingdom Metazoa; phylum Chordata; class Amphibia; order Anura; family Bufonidae; genus Bufo; species Bufo gargarizans. The sequence goes on along the minus strand of NC_058087.1, from coordinate 93,182,632 downwards.
CGTGAAGCCTGATTCTCTGCTATGACATGCAGACTGATTCTCTGCTGACATGAAGCCAGATTGTCTGTTACGGGACCTCTCTGCTCTGCCTGTGTGCTAGGCCTAAATATATGCCAATGGACTGTTGCAGTGGTGGGTGACGTGAAGCCTCATTCTCTGCTATGACATGCAGACTGATTCTCTGCTGACATGAAGACAGATTCTCTGTTACGGGACCTCCCTCCTCTGCCTGGGTGCTGGGCCTAAATATATGCCAATGGACTGTTGCAGTGGTGGCTGACATGAAGCCTGATTCTCTGCTATGACATGCAGACTAATTCTCTGCTGACATGAAGCCAGATTGTCTGTTACGGGACCTCTCTCCTCTGCCTGGGTGCTGGGCCTAAATTTATGACAATGGACTGTTGCAGTGGTGGCTGACGTGAAGCCTGATTCTCTGCTATGACATGCAGACTGATTCTCTGCTGACATGAAGCCAGATTGTCTGTTACGGGACCTCTCTGCTCTGCCTGTGTGCTAGGCCTAAATATATGCCAATGGACTGTTGCAGTGGTGGCTGACGTGAAGCCTCATTCTCTGCTATGACATGCAGACTGATTCTCTGCTGACATGAAGCCAGATTGTCTGTTACGGGACCTCTCTGCTCTGCCTGTGTGCTAGGCCTAAATATATGCCAATGGACTGTTGCAGTGGTGGGTGACGTGAAGCCTCATTCTCTGCTATGACATGCAGACTGATTCTCTGCTGACATGAAGCCAGATTCTCTGTTACGGGACCTCTCTGCTCTGCCTGTGTGCTAGGCCTAAATATATGCCAATGGACTGTTGCAGTGGTGGCTGACGTGAAGCCTCATTCTCTGCTATGACATGCAGACTAATTCTCTGCTGACATGAAGACAGATTCTCTGTTACGGGACCTCTCTCCTCTGCCTGGGTGCCGGGGCCTAAATATCTGAGAATGGACTGTTCCAGTGGTGGGTGACGGGAAGCCAGATTCTCTGCTATGGAACCTCTCTCCAATTGATTTTGGTTAATTTTTATTTATTTAATTTTTATTTTAATTCATTTCCCTATCCACATTTGTTTGCAGGGGATTTACCTACATGTTGCTGCCTTTTGCAGCCCTCTAGCTCTTTCCTGGGCTGTTTTACAGCCTTTTTAGTGCCGAAAAGTTCGGGTCCCCATTGACTTCAATGGGGTTCGGGTTCGGGACGAAGTTCGGATCGGGTTCGGATCCCGAACCCGAACATTTCCGGGATGTTCGGCCGAACTTCTCGAACCCGAACATCCAGGTGTTCGCTCAACTCTAATCATGTATCAATATTGCATTGAAGTATCAAAGTAACAGTAAAAGTGGAGCAAATAAAATATGGTACTATCGACAATAAGCAATAAAATATACTATAATAAAATGCAGTGAATAAGGGTTGAATACAGTACTATATAGGGTTATATAAATTAATATGGATCCCGATAAATATGGTAAAAAGTAGTGAGTTCATATGTCAGCCATAGGGACATTCACTGATTAAATCCTGAGGAATAGTTCCATGTAAGGTGATCCGTTCCAACAACCAGTCTTTAAATGGTTCTCTCAAGCAAGTAAGGTCAGAGTCCCAAGCGTATGCAGCTAAAGAAGTTTTACTGAATGTCAGTTTGGCTGCTAATACGCACAGCGGCGTCCCGCTGTAATAATGCGATCGCTTATGAGTGGGGTATACAAGTGCTTACCCGAGGCTTCTGGATAACGATTCCTCGACACGGTGCGTTGGTGTACGGCTCCGGTCTCAAGGATAGATGTCCTGTTTCAAAATTGGCGCCAGTTGAAATGTTTGTTGCACGCGGTATGAGTTACCTGCGTAGTACAACACCGATGATTCCGGTAATGGCTCTGGCGCACAGGTGATGACTTCCAGGCTTCTCGGACTTGTAGACCCACTTGTCCTGGTGGGGGGGGGGGGGGATACCAGACGCGTTTCGGGGATTTACAAGGGGTCTGCCTTGTAAATCCCCGAAATGCGTCTGGTATCCCCCCCCCCCCACCAGGACAAGTGGGTCTACAAGTCCGAGAAGCCTGGAAGTCATCACCTGTGCGCCAGAGCCATTACCGGAATCATCGGTGTTGTACTACGCAGGTAACTCATACCGCGTGCAACAAACATTTCAACTGGCGCCAATTTTGAAACAGGACATCTATCCTTGAGACCGGAGCCGTACACCAATGCACCGTGTTGAGGAATCGTTATCCAGAAGCCTCGGGTAAGCACTTGTATACCCCACTCATAAGCGATCGCATTATTACAGCGGGACGCCGCTGTGCGTATTAGCAGCCAAACTGACATTCAGTAAAACTTCTTTAGCTGCATACGCTTGGGACTCTGACCTTACTTGCTTGAGAGAACCATTTAAAGACTGGTTGTTGGAACGGATCACCTTACATGGAACTATTCCTCAGGATTTAATCAGTGAATGTCCCTATGGCTGACATATGAACTCACTACTTTTTACCATATTTATCGGGATCCATATTAATTTATATAACCCTATATAGTACTGTATTCAACCCTTATTCACTGCATTTTATTATAGTATATTTTATTGCTTATTGTCGATAGTACCATATTTTATTTGCTCCACTTTTACTGTTACTTTGATACTTCAATGCAATATTGATACATGATATTTTATTACGTTATTGTACTTTTACCATGCTATTACCTTAATAAATTCAAGATCCCTATACTTTTAGTGAGTGTCCCACTTCTACCCTTTTATCTAAGATTCAATTTGTAACAGATTCGATTCAACCGGCTCAAAACCTCAAAAGAACCAATGAGTGTGCCAACTTGCACGCATGTACCTTAAGGGCTCGTTCACACGGCCGTGACGTTTTTTTGCGGTCTGCAAATTGTGGACCTGTGAAAAAATGGATGCCGCAATTTACGGAACAGAACAGGAGGCTCATTATAAAAATGCCTATTCTTGTCTGCAAAACGGACAAGAATAGGACAGAACTATTTTTGCGGGGCCACGGAACGGAGCAACTGTGTGCTGTCCGCATCTTTTGCGGACCCATTGAAATGAATGATTCCATATACCGACCGTATGCGGAACGCAGAAAACGGCCCGTATGCTGAACGCAAAATACGTTCACGTGAACGAGCCCCAAGTCTGATGTTCTAGGGGAAGAGCCAAAATTTGTAAACTGAGAGGGAGTTTCAGTGCTGCCCATAATTATTCATACCCCTGGCAAATTTTGACTTAAAGTTACTTTTATTCAACCAGCAAGTACGGTAATTTTTTGACGGGAAATTACATAGGTGTCTCCCAAAAGGTAATAAGATGATGTACAAGAGGCATTATTGTGGAAAAAAAAATAAAAATTCTCAGCTTTTATTTACATTTGAGCAAAAAAAATAATAAGATGTTCCGCACTGTGGAAAATCTCAAGGACGTGGTCGGAAGCCAAAAGTGACACCTAAGCTGGCCAGGAAGATAGTTAGAGAGGTGAAAAAGAATCCAAGATCACCACCAAGGCCATCCTGGTGAATCTGGGCTCTGCTGGTGGCAATGTCTCAAGGCAGACAATCTAACGGACACTGCACAATGCAGACCAAGGAGGACGCCACTTCTCCAGATAAGGCACACAAAAGCTTGCTTGGCCTTTGCAAAAGCTCATCTGGACAAAGATTGGTTGAGAGTAGAATTCAGACCATTTCCAAGTGGCGCTGATGCAGAAAAGTACTCCGTACTACAGTGTTACCATGAAAGGTAATCTTTTATTTAAAAGGTCAACGTGTTTCAGGGGCGAACTGCCCCCTTCATCAGGACAATAAAACTTTTACATGTGAACATATCCTTTGTCATTCTTACTTATATGCATTCCGTTTGAGCGCGATGTGCAGAAACACAGGAGGCGGAAACAGGGCGGGTTTGGGGGCGGGAAAGAGTGGGGTGCTGCTAGGATACCATGACCTCTTTCCAAGTGGGAGGTGGCCAATGATCGTGTTTCGGAGGCGGGCTAAGTCGTCAGCTGGTTGCCGGGTTGTGGTCGGAGGTGTTTATATCAGATGTTATATCCCCGAGTGACGCGTGAGGAGCGTATACCAAACGCGGTCACATGATCTCTCTTGTGCAGGATGATAGGGCGTGCCTGTTGACCAGCATTCGCCTGATTTGTTTGTAGCTGGCATCAAGGAGGAGCATACACCCAGGGTAATGTGGGTGGTGCATTCACTGTGGGAGGGGCATATGTGCCGTATCGTGTGTTCAGTAACTGTCACTAGAAGGAATGGAAATAAGTCAAAATTTTCTGAACGTAGCATGTATCGTTAGTATCTGGTTATCTGGTATACAATACTACAAGGGCTGTGCGTGTACATAAATCAATGGGGTATGAGGCTCAGTACTTGTTTTTTTAACTGCATCTGGTAGTCTAGTGCAATTAATATAAATATATTAGAAACAGAGACATATAGAGGATACTTGCGTCTCAGATAAAATAGATAAATAGGTAAATAAAAAATAAAATGAAATATAAAGATAATAATAAATAAATAGATGTGGGGAATTTATATATTGCTACTAAAATAAATTATCATATAAATGTATATGGAAACACATGTAAATATATACACACATGTGCATAAAAACAGTGTTGTGCTTGCTTCGGCAGCACATATACTAAAATTGGAACGATACAGAGAAGATTAACATGGCCCCTGCGCAAGGATGACATGCAAATTCGTGAAGCGTTCCATATTTTTACTGATTATGGTTGCTAAAATGTGTCTGCTTCAGCTATGGCTATCAACTGAGGTCCCTACTCGGGAAATGGTGGTAGCACAAATGCGCAACTTATTTCATTTAGAATGGTAAGAAGCGCTAAAATGTAAAGAGGTGCTAGGACAACGATTTTTTTCAAACATGGAAACTGTTTGCTCTGGCGTATGGTCCATGCACAGAATACATGAAAATAATGAGCCCATTCAGGCTGACAGCATGGTATCTAAAAGAGGACCTGAAAGGAGATCTAGGACCATTAAAAGTATCCAGATAATGTTCAGCAGTTACTTTCAGAATCACTCGGGGATTGGTACACTGACCAGGCGCAAATACTTTCAGAAGGGGGGAGGATACTCTCGTTTTTCTGGAAATCCTTAGAGGCGAATGGTACAATTTCGTCTCTTCCTCTTCTCTCGCCATCTGCCTATGTGGAGGCACCTCTATTGGGATTATAGTTTTCCTGGAATCTACCTTAGGGCAACAAATTGCATCAGTTGGGGGTGGGGGTGGGGGGGGGAAGGGACCGGGAGGTATGCCACTTTATGGGAAAGGGCAATTTAAGGGAGGGGGCCTAAAAATGAAAATGACATTCCAAATGTACTTATTTGAATTGTTCTTTACTTTGCTCTGATTGATGTCCTGCAATGCTGAATGGAAGAGAATGTAATGCTTCCTAATTGCTTGATTTGTGCTATTTAATTGACATTGTATGGAATCTCACAAAACTTAATAAAAAGATATTTAAAAACAAAACAAAAAAAAAACAGTGTTTGGCCACTGGGTCTATCCGGGTGTTTCTGTAGTGGCATGCATTATAGTACAGTCTCACTCATCTCGTTTGGTTCGTATGGAGTCAAGGTGTCCAATTGGTAGATACAATATACCTCTCTTCTCTGGAGGTTACTGAATCTGTTATATGGATTGTCCTGTATATGGTGATCGTTAGTTTATTTTTTTATTTTTTCAGGTGTAATTGCGCAGTGTCGCAAAAAACTATGTTTTGGGCATAGTTTTTGTATGTTGTGTCTATGTTGGTTAACCCTGCAGTGTAATGCTTGTGATGTGCGGCCGACATACTGGATTCCGCATTCGCATTCAATTAAATATATCACGTAGCTGCTCTTACAGGTTAGGTGGTGTTTTATTGGGAAAGTAGTAACATTTTTTGTGGAGCTGAAAGTTTTCTTATTGTGCGTGATCATATTACAGCAGAGACAGCATCTTGTAGAGCATTTGAAACTGCCCACAGGTTCCTTTATTGTTGTATTTCAAATTTTTGTATGTTTTTTCTGTTTACTTGGGACTAAGGTGCTTTTTATTGTGGGTCCTCTCCTGTAGATGATCACAGGTTTTTTTCGGGCGATATTTCTCAAGATATGGGTCTTGTTTCACAATATGCCGATGTTTGGCCGGTATTATCGTTTTATTTGAAGTGTTGTATTGTGAAACAATTAGATTTAGATGTTTCAAATGTTTATCCGTTTGTTCTTTCGCTGTACTCCTTAAGCATTCTTTTTGCAAATTTTTTAGGCTCTTCTGGTATGCGTCTTTTAGCAGTTTGTTTGGGTAGCCTTTGTCAGTGAACCTTTTTTGTATGATTTTTGCTTGTTCCTTAAAATCAGCTTTCTCTGTGCAATTGTGCCTTATGCATTTGTATTGGCTGTATGGTACATTTTAAAGCCATTTTTTATGGTGGAAACTCTTATAGTGTATGTAACTGTTAGTGTCAACCTGTTTGAAATATGTTTTTATTGTAAGAATGCTATTTGTAATGGTGTTGGAGATGTCTAGAAAATCTATATTTTTTTTTTTTTTGGTAATTTGGGATAAAAGTAATCCCCCAATTTGTATTGTTGAGTTTATCGTAAAATTTTAGAGCTGACCACTCATCACCATCCCAGATAATAAAGTTATCGTCTATATACCTTTAGTAGTAGACGATCTGCTTATTAACAATGTGCGTATTCTCAAAATGGCCCATGAATATTTTTGCGAAAGCTGGTGCCACTTTCATACCCATCGCAGTACCACGGCATTGATGATATGTGGTGCCGTTGTGAATGAAAAAATTATTTTCTAAGATAAAACCCTTTCATCTATAACGCCTAGCCCCAGCAAAAATATCTACACCTGCGAGACCCCCGATCTGACAACAGGTGAAGGAGGAGAAAAAACAAACCCACCTACTCCGAACTATTTGCTAGATGACAACATAGACGACTCCATCTTCCCAATACACCAAACCTCAATACAAGAAATCAACATGGAGAATGAACCCCTAATTATCATTGACAATACTGTTGTATAAAAATATTAATAGTTTGTGTAAGGAAAAAGGTAAATCCATTCTTCCATCAGCCGCAGTTAGAGAAAGACCCAGGTGCTACCATCTTGATTGAATTCTGAGCAACTCCTTCCCCTCCTTGCCCAGTCTCCATCCTTTATTGACTAACAAAAGGTGTAAATTGGGCTGGCCCAAGACAAGGATACAGGAAGTGATGACATTTCAAAGGACAGGGAGGGGCAGTCAATGTGGCTGGGCAGACAATGGACACCCCCCATCCCTGTATAAGGAAGGATGAGTCATGCCCATTACCCAACCAGCCAAGTGGCTGCCCACCCCCCATCACTGTCAGCATGGACCTTATTCAACACTGCTCCAAAGTGATCAGTATCTAATAAAGATGTTCTCATACTGACAGTTTTACCACTGGTCCTGATTCAGCCAAAGTACCCTCTGCTAGAGTGCTCTCTGGCTAAATCTGACACAGGGAGACAGATGACAATCTATAAAAACACACACACATCCTAAGATAAAATGTCCGCATAATAAAATTTCCACAACAGTCCCTCCTCTTTGTCATATGCTCCCCAGTGTCCCTTGACAAATCTTGATCTTCTTCTTTGAAAAATACAGTCTTGTCTACGAAAAGTCCTGAATCCATAAAACAAAACAGATGATGGAAAACAGAACGTCAATCTTGACACGTAGCTTCTTTTCTTCGGGAGGTGACTTAGGAGGTTGTGTTTCGCGTTGGTCGCCGGCTGGTTTAGGATACTCTGCATCTGGTCCATGGTTTGGTCTTCAGGGCGTCTTGTCTGTTCGGGCTTCGGTATATCGATTAGACATCAGGAACATCTCACTCCGGCGTATAGAAGGAATGGAGACAAAAAAACATAAGTATATGTCCTATTTCCTTTCGCCTGAATCCAATGGAAAACCAGTGAGCCCCAAGACCTCCCAAAGTTTTAAAAAGCATTCTGACTCTCACTAGTCATAGCCCCGCCCCTTCCCAGCTCCTGTCAGTATGGGCCTGACCCTTGTCAATGGTGTCTGCTAGCCTGGCATAACCATATACCTTCCTCACAACTGGAGGATCCCACATCTACGGGTCGCCTTGCTGCAGGATTAACAAGCCAGGAGCAGGAGCCAGAGCTAATATTAATATCGTCTATCAACAAATGCCTCCTTGTAACAAATAAACAAAAGTGATACTCTGCATTCTTTGACTTAGTTGAGCAGCTTCTTGAAGTGACCGGTGTGGATCCAGTTGTCTCGTCCCTCGAACTTCAGAGAGGTTGGCGTCATCAACAGCACCTGGAATGGCCCAAGATATCTCGGCTCTAGTCCCGTCCTCGGATGTTTCTTTAGCACGACCCAATCACCTGGTTGACTAGAATGAACACTGGTTATTGAGTCTGGGTCCGGGAGCAACTCCCGAAGCCGGTGGTGGACATCGGGTGATAACCCGTGGGGCTGCCTGGAGGCATACCTGATGGAATAAAAGGGTTACAGCGGAACATTCAGGCCATGGATCGGCCATGATTTTTACCTTCTTTGCAAAAATCTGACCCAAGTTCCAGCAAAGAAAAGGCAGTTGTGATGGTTTAGAAATTGATTGACATTTGAGAGCTTAGAAAGTTTGAAGATCGTTGTTTTCTGCACCACTTTGCCCCCTTTTCATCGTCCTTAAAACCAGGATGAAGAGAAGCTGAATTAAACATGGTGCATCGTCTCAAGGTTAGATGGAGAGATGACGGAGGGATGAGAGAGTGAGATAGAGAAAGAGAAAGAAAAATGCTTCTCTTGGACTCTGCAGTCTTAGCGGGATGGGAGTACATGACAGTGTTAGTTCGCACTTGTAGTGTCCCACTAGGTAAAGGTGGGCACTGCACAGGTTAATGTGTTTCATTGCATTAAATGTCATGTGTTTGTTTTCCCTGTATTAGCTGGGTGTCAGGCCTGTCAGGGTGTAATTTAGCCTCCCAGACGTTAGAAGGAGCTAGAGAGCCCTAGATAAATATAGGAAGGCCCAGACAGGAGAGAGTTAGTTCATTCCAGGGAACTAAAGGAGTCACTTCGTCCACCTGAAGCTCCTGAGGCTAGGATTAGCTCAGTAGAGGCACCCCAGTTGCAGGACAGAACCTCCTGGGAGAAACCCACAGTCAATCAACAGCCAAGTGAGGAAACTCCAGGGTAAGCTAAGTAACCCTGATGGGCAGATGCAAATAGAAAGTGCAGCAAGAATCTAATACCTGAGGAAGATATAATTACCAAGGATTTAAGCCACCCTTTAGGCATCGGGGCCTTGGGAGATAAAGCCAGAGCAGGAGTTCTAGAAAGGACAGTGTACATTGATTCTGAGGAAAGGTACAACCTGCTGCTGAGTGCTTGTGAAGTTACCCTCTGCGTATCTTGCATAAATAGTGCCTGCCATTTTATGAATAAGCCTACTTGTGGAACTGTGATTGAAAGACTGTGTTACCACCTGCTGTACAAAGTTGAACTGTTCAGTAAAAGTAACGTTTGGTTCACTATTCTACTTGTGTACCTCCATAATCCCAACTACCAACCGGTGTGCCACCGTCCAAAGGCACTGGCGTCACGAATCCAACAGGGACCTTGCCCCAGGCACTCAAAATACCCGTAACATCCAGGGCACCTCATCCACCATCAGGCCTGATCCCTATATACAGAGTGTGCCCCAGAGGAACCGTGTCTACCTCTCCTTCACTGCCATGCGCCTGCCCAGGGTTCTCCAATACAGTGAGTAACCCTAGATTGCCCATAACCGTGACCTCACTTCGCTATACCCTGCAGGTCTGGCGTGTTGCACACTGTCTGGGACTTTTGAATGTCCTGTTGCTGCAGATCGATGGATTCGTGCAGCCACAGTTCTGCTTTCTGGAGGGAACCATGGCTTTGGAGTCTAGTGGGGAATTTACGGACAAACTTTTTCCCAATCCAGACCTCAAAGGTCCCTGCTTTGGGGATGGTCCACTCTGAACCTAAAGTCCCTTGGTGCCAATCTTTGAGGGGCTTAACAACTCCTCCTCTATAGATGGATTTCACATACTGCTTGGCTGTCCTATAGTAGTCAGAAGTGGTACCCTTCTGATCCCTACCTAAACCCATGCTCACCTCAGTTTTGGCTCTGAATAGTGAACTGACCACAGGATAGGGCTTCCAATTGACCTGGAGTGGAAAAAGGGGTGCACAGAGAACACACAGTACCTTCTGTGGGGACGAGGGGTACACAGAGAACACACAGTACTCTGTGGGGAATAGGGTTACTCACACAGCTATTGGTATGCCCAGGTGATATATATCACCTTGTCTCCTTAAAAAAATGCTCATCAACTCACTTTCCTTTGCCGATATGATTCTATATAGTCAAGCTGAACAGCACACAAAGCCCTTTTTGCAGTGACTGATCAAAAACCTCTCACTGAGCAGCAACCCTTGAATTCAGACAGAAGTTCCCACACAATATCATGAGACCCCCAGTACTCCTAACCAAATCTACAGAGAAAAGAGAGGGAGCGAGAGAGAAAAAGAAAGAAAATGAGAATATGAATAGACTAAAAATAAAAATGGGTTGGTAAATAAGGAAAACTGAAAGAAACTTCAATAAAAACCTAAAAAATGAATTAGTAAAAGAAGAAAAATATAAATGTAAATTAATCAAAGAAATACCCAAACTAAAATAGACAAAAATAACTGAAAAATAAAAAAAGGAAAAAAACACTTAATTACATAAATTGAGCTTCAATAAAAAGTTTATTTTACCTTAACCCAAAACGCATACTAAAACCTTAGGAACACATACAATTGTATAGGACTGAATTAACAAATCAATGTCCTGGAGGGTTCCCCTGAAAACCGTACAAGAGAAATTCGATCCACCCAGTAATTGAAATGTTAATTTGCGCAGCCCCAAACAGCTTCAGATTCATTTGACCAGAGAAACAGTATTTAACATCACACGGTCCCAAAACCGGTTTCTTTCACATTTTAGCCGTTCATATTGTGATTTAAAATCCGCTTCATTGATCCATGACCTTGGCTGTCCCTGGGTTCTCTGCCTTTGCAAAGAAGTATGTCTGGGACTATTACCCTACCTTGCTGAATAAACCACTTCACTTCTAGGTATGGTTCTGGAGTACTTAACATACCTGTGTCTGTTGCCATTAGCAACGTCACAATATTGTGCAATGTGCCCGTGTTCCCTGCATGCAAAACAAAGAATAGCTCGCCTCCTTGCACAAGGCGATTTGACTTGGCGCACAACATTAACCATCCCAGCATGAGTAGATCTCACACTACTATCTGTATTGAGTCCACTTACCATGGACTCATCTGAGGAGTCTTCTGGCCTTGTGTTAATACGTCCAACTCCAGGGTCAGACACATTGTCCACCTCCATTCCTGAGTCAGATCCACCATGCGACCCACAGTCCTCAGACTTTTCCATGCTTTCAGCCCATACATTGCCTCTAATCCCAGACACATTACTCTCCAACAGTTGTTTCATCAAGCTTTCAGATAAACTTTCATTCTCCTTGCACAGCTCAGTATTACACCTCACAGTACATTCATAATTGGCGCTAGCTTCAGCTGCCTGCTGGACAAGAGTTCTCAATTTAACAATTTCCACTTTTAAATCTTCCACTTCTCCTTCCAAACTCAGCTTCAGCCTACAAGACTCCTGATATTTATCTACTATCCACCCAGCAGCAAAAATCAGAGCATACTTGCCTTTCCTTTTGCCCCATTTTCTGGTACCGATCAGGTTTGCTAGACAATTCTGGGCCTGCAGCCATGGATCAGTAGATCCCTGCATAGCCTGAAGAATGGCATCTGTATCCTTCACCTTTGCTACTTCTTTAAAAATACTTTCCATTGCACAAAAACAAACACCACAATGGTTGCTACAAAAAAAAATAATAATACAACACACTAGTACCAATCTCTAGGAGTTGTCCCAAAACTTTTGGCACAGAACTTTTCTATACTGTAGTACCCGTATTAATTATGCCAAACAGGTCTACAATTCAGTATAACAGCCACAAACATTAATCAGAATCATCAACTATAGGACGATTTCACCACTAAACTGCCACTAATGTTCACACAATGGTTCCTGTATCAGACTGGTCACTGCGCTATACAATAGCCGAACACTCAACTGAAATCCAGCACAAAACTTACCAAAACAAAATCAAACTGTACATAGAAAGGTTACAAAAAGACAAGATAACTATTCGACAAAACTAACATTTCAGGCAAAAACAATCAAATCGACTCCATAGCAAACTAACTAAGATGGCCGACAAGCACATGGTCATAAAGATGGCCGACAAGCACACGACCCTTCACACAAAGGAAATAAAGATAGTGTCTACAATATCCAGCAAACCCCCTGAAACCAGAGCAAAACCTCCACTCTGTGGGTGATTTACAGGCTAACAATATAAAAACACTCTCTAAACGCTGTCTCTAATGTACAAACACTAACACGAATTGCTGCCTCTATAAAATTGTCTCTTACAAAATCACAGTAACATAAAATTTAGGAAGTTACAAAAAACACAATACCCTGTGCTACTCAGCATACAACCTCCATACAATCAACACAGATACACCAAAAACTATACAACGAAAAAACTGTTACCATATCCTTACACAAATAGAGCAAAAAATGTTCTTTTAACAAGCAGAAATTTTCTCTGACGCAACAGACAAAACTATAGTTTCCTATTCCCTCCCTTTTACCTGCTGTGCAGAGAAAAAAATCTGTTGAATCCACCTAGCTCGCCATCTGTAGTAGAAAAATTAATATTTGTAATCAGCTCGCATCAAAGTTTGTGTAAGGAAAAAGGTAAATCCATTCTCCATCAGCAGTAAGAGAAAGACCCAGGTGCTACCATCTTGATTGAATTCTGAGCAAATCCTTCCCCTCCTTGCCCAGTCTCCGTCCTTTATTGACTAACAAAAGGTGTAAAAGGGGCTGGCCCAAGACAAGGATACAGGAAGTGATGACATATCAAAGGACAGGGAGGGGCAGTCAATGTGGCTGGGCAGACAATGGACACCCCCCCATCCCTGTATAAGGAAGGATGAGTCATGCCCATTACCCGACCAGCCAAGTGGCCCCCCATCACTGTCAGCATGTACCTTATTCAACACTGCTCCAAAGTGATCAGTATCTAATAAAGATGTTCTCATACTGACAGTTTTACCACTGGTCCAGATTCAGCCAAAGTACCCTCTGCTAGAGTGCTCTCTGGCTAAATCCGACACAGGGAGACAGATGGCAATCTATAAAAACACACACACACATCCTAAGATAAAATGTCCGCATAATAAAATTTCCACAACAATACTATGGCAGGTGCATCAGCCCTGGTTCCTTTTTTAGACCACACCAAACAGACAGGACCAAATTTTCAACCTATAATCACATGAACTCACAAAGTCAGAGAACAACCTCTTACAGAAGAGACTCTCCTTCTGTCCACATAATAATGTCAATATGTTTTAACTTGAAAAAAAACTGACCATAAAAAGACACTTTGAACACGAGAATACAAAGAAAAAAGATAGCACTATGTATACAAATACAGAAGAAACACAAAACATACAAACACCAGGAAGTGCACCCCAAATCTTGTTTTTTCCCAGTCCAAAGTCAAGGACACCTTATACCGACATTTTTTGATCTGGTATCAGCAGATTTAAAAAAATGTTCAAAACAAAACTCCAAAAGGCCCCATGCTAATGGAAACCTGACTTACCAGGAAACGTGTGACAAGAGGAGCCTTAGAAATAATGAAAATCTAATAATTCGCCCAGCTGATAAGGAAGGGGGGGGGGGGGGAATAGTAATAGAAAATGTAGAGGAATATGAAAGAGAAGCACACAACATCCTTAATGATACCGACTATTACCGGGTAACATCGGAAAATCCCTTCCCAGACATAAAAAAGAGGCTTATAAGCCTTATAAAAGAAGGCCCAAGAAAATCAATACATAAATAAAAAATAAAAAAATGTCCTTATACCAAAGGCATCATCTAATCCCAATTTATACCACTTACTATAAAAATACATAAAAATATAGAGAACCCCCCAGGGAGGCCTATCGTGTCAAATACAAACTCATCAACTAGCAACCTATCACACTACCTTGATTTATTCCTTCAACCATATGTTCAGAACCTAACGAGTTACCTACACGATTCAAGACAGTTAATGGAAGAAATCGGCAATATAACATGGGAAAGCACCCATGCATTATTTACTATGGACGTTACAGCATTATATTCAAATATTGAACACAATTTGGGTATTGAATGCGTGGAAACTACACTACGCAACGACACCACCCTAAAACCACCACAGATTGAATTCCTATTGGAGAGCTTACGTTTTATCTTAGAAAATAATTTTTTCATTCACAACGGCACCACATATCATCAATGCCGTGGTACTGCGATGGGTACGAAAGTGGCACCAGCTTTCACAAATATATTCATGGGCCATTTTGAGAATACGCACATTGTTAATAAGCAGATTGTCTACTACAAAAGGTATATAGACAATATCTTTATTATCTGGGACGGTGATGAGTGTTCAGCTCTAAAATTTTACGAGAAACTCAACAATACAAATTGGGGGATTACTTTTACCCCAAATTACCAAAAAAAAAAACGAAATAGATTTTCTAGACATCACGATTACAAATAACAATCTTACAACAAAAACATATTTCAAACAGGTTGACACCAACAGTTACATACACATAAAAAATGGCTTCAAAATGTACCATACAGCCAATACAAACGCATAAGGCGCAATTGCACAGAGGACGCTGATTTTAAGGAACAAGCAAAAATCATACAAAAAAGGTTCACTGAAAAAGGCTACCCAAACAAACTGCTAAAAGACGCATACCAGAAGAGCCTAAAAAATACACAAAAATAATGCTTAAGGAGTACAGTTAAAGAACAAACGGATAAACATTTGAAACATCTAAATCTAGTCACACAATACAACACTTCAAATAAAACGATAATACCGGCCAAACATTGGGATATTCTGAAACAGGACCCATATCTTGAGAAATATCTCCCGAAAAAAACTGTGATAATCTACAGGAGAGCCCCCGCAATAAAAAGCACCTTAGCCCCAAGTAAACAAAAAAAAACACACAAAAACTAGAAATACAACCATAAAGGAACCTGCGGGCAGTTTCAAATGCACGCACAATAAGAAAACTTTCAGCTTCACAAAAAATGGTACTACTTTCCGAATAAAACACCACCAAACCTGTAAGAGCAGCTACGTGATATATTTGAATAATATATTTAATTGAAGCATTACACTGCAGGGTTAACCAACATAGACGCAAGTATCCTCTATATGTCTCAGTTTCTAATGTATTTATATTAATTGCACTAGACTACCAGATGCATTGATTTATGTACACGCACAGCCCTTGTAGTATTGTATACCAGATATCCAGATACTAACGATACATGCTACGTTCAGAAAATGTTGACTTATTTCTATTCCTTCTAGTGACAGTTACTGAACACACGATATGGCACATATGCCCCTCCCACAGTGAATGCACCACCCACATTACCCTGGGTGTATGCTCCTCCTTGATGCCAGCTACAAGCAAATCAGGCGAATGCCGGTCATGTGATCGGAGGCACATGACCACGCTATGTGGATCCAACAGGCACGCCCCATCATACGGCACAGGAGAGATCATGTGACCACGTTTGGCATACGCCCCTCACGCGTCACTCGGGGATATAACATCTGATATGAACACCTCCCACCACAACCCGGCAACCAGCTGACGACTTAGCCAGCCTCCGAAACACGATCATTGGCCAGATCCCACTTGGAAGGCGGTCATGGTATCCTAGCGACACCCCACTCTTTCCCGCACCCAAACCCGCCCTGTTTCCGCCTCCTGTGTTTCTGCACATCGCGCTCAAACGGAGTGCATATAAGTAAGAATGACAAAGGATGTGTTCACATGTAAAAGTTTTATTGTCCTGATGAAGGGGGCAGTTCGCCCCTGAAATGTGTTGACCTTTTAAATAAAAGATTACCTTTCATGGTACCACTGTAGTACGGAGTACTTTTCTGCATCAGCGCCGCTTGGAAATGGTCTGAATTCTTCTCTCAACCAATCCTTCGTTATCCCATTGACCGTGAGCCACGGAAAAGGGCACAGACCTGGGCAGCAGACGCAGAGGCCTTCCTGCAAGCTGGACGGGAATATTCCAACAAGGCGATTTATAGGTGTTGTGACTTGTCACAACCCTACATGGTAAGCACAATCAGTGTATTTGCATTTTTATTGTCTGTAAGGTTCTACACATGAGGCGCTGCCTCTTTTTCTCTTCTTCCCTTCCATCTGGACAAAGAAGAAGACTTCTGGTCTTCTGTGTTATGGTCAGATGAAACAAAAATGTAATTGTTTGGTCAAAATGATGTTTCCTTCATTTGGCGTAAAAAAGGAGAAGCCTTCAACCCAAAGAACACCATCCCCTCTGTCAAACATGGTGGTGGGAAGCTAATGTTTTGGGGTGTTTTTCAGACAATGGACCAGGGAACTTATTCACAGTAAACGGCACCATGAAAAAAGAGCACCACATGAGGATTCTCAACAACAACATCAGGCAGTCTGCAGAGAAACTTGGCCTTGGCCACCAGTGGACATTTCAGCATGACAGTGACCTAAAACACACAGCAAAAGTGGTGAAGAAATGGTTAGCAGACAACAACATTAATGTTTTGGAGTGGCCCAGCCAGAGTCTAGACTTGAATCCAATTGAGAATCTGTGGAGGGAGCTAAAGATCAGGGTGATGGCAAGAAGACCCTCCAACCTGAAAGATGTGGAGCTCATTGCTAAAGATGAATGGGCAAAAATACCCGTGGACACATGCAAAAAGCTGGTCTTGTGAGCAGAATTCTGTAACAGGGAAGCTTTAAGGGTGCCTTCACACGCAGAAGATTTTGTGGCAGAAAATTCCACCACTGAAAATAAGTTCCATTCATCTGGGGATTGCATAAATCCATGTTCTTGCCATCCCATTCCAATGAATGGAACGGATTTTCAGCCGCAGAATTTTCTGCCACAAAATCTGCCACGTGTGAAGGCACCCCTAGTCTTTTACCAGATCTGGAAGTAATTATTGACAGTGGATTTGGCTGTCAGAACTCAAGAAGAGACAGTAATCGGAAGAGGAACTTATAAGGGTCCATTCACACGTCTGCAAAATGGGTCCGCATTTGTTAAGCAATTTTGCGAAACAGGTCCAGACCCATTCATTTTCAGTGGGGCCGGAATGTGCTGTTCGCATCCGCATTTGCGGATCCGCACTTCCATTCCGCAAAAAAATTAGAACATGTCCTATTCTTGTCCTGATTTGCGGACAAGAAAAGGCATTTTCTACGAGAGTGCCAGTGATGTGCGGTCCGCAAAATCTGTAACGTACATTGCCGTTGTCCGTGTTTTGAATAAAACAAACAGACGTGTGAATGGACCCTAACTGGTGTCCGTACTCTGCAAAGAAACAACTTACTGGTTGACTGACTGGGATAGTTATTGTAGGAAATTTCTGCCCAGGTGAGCAAAGCAACCCACTCGTCATGACGTGTAGAAATGACATGTTGAAAATTGTTGGCCAGGACCTGATTAATGTATTTCACCTGTCCATTGGTCTGCGGATGATAGTGGTTAAACGCACTTCATAGTCACACACTACATGATGTGCAGGGTTAAACCATGCAGGTAAAAAAGGTGTTTCAGGAAGAAGTTGGCTAACTGACTTGCAGATAGGAGGCCAGACAGAGATAGGAATTAAGCCAATTTAGAAAACTGGTCAGCCACCATCCAGACTATATTACATCCTGAGAAAGGAATATTGGTGATAAAATCCATGACTACATGTTGCCACAGGACATCTGGCACTGGCAAGGGTAGTTAGAATTCTATAGGAAGCAGTTCCTGTCCACTGCCGCTCCTCTCCTTTTGGGGTGCATGGAATGGAAGCCACTTTGCTCAACCATTATGTTCTCCCAGGGCTCCAGCGCCTCCCATCAACAGGCTGAGGCTTGCTTCTTGCTGGCTATGGGAAGGTGCCCAAGAAATAGGTTCTAGTTTGTTAGTTTCCTGCAAATGTGTGCCATTTGTTAGTTTCCTTGTTATGTGTGCTGCCTTCTGCTTAGCTTCTGGAATTGACCCTTTGCTGACTGACCTGACTTTTACTCCTTTATTCGGTTCTGACCCTGAGCTGCTCCCCCTGATCTCAGACTGTTTATAGTATTGCTGGTACTCTGCTTACCGCTGATCTCAGCCTGCCTGACTACAGCTTTCCCTGATCTCTCTTGTGCAACGCACCGGTGTCTCTTGACCCATATGGATCAGGTGTCACTTGAGGAGAGACTACCCCCAGGTAGCAGCATTAGGCTACTTTCACACTGGCGTTTCTGGGTCCGCTTGTGAGATCTGTTTCAGGGCTCTCACAAGCGGCCCAAAATGGATCAGTTAAGCCCCAATGCATTCTGAATGGATAAGTTTGGCTCCGTTGCTCCTCCATTCCGCTCTGGAGGCGGCGCAAAACACATCCGTCCTGACTTACAATGCAAGTGAATGGGGACGGATCCGTTTTCACTGACACAATATGGTGCAATTGAAAACGTCATGAACAAATAATGCAAACTGATCCGTTCTGAACAGATACAAGTGTTTGCATTATCGGTGCGGATCCATCTGTGCAGATACAAGACAGATCCGCACCGAACACAGGTGTGACAGTAGCCTTAAGGATTCCCCTGCAGTGTTGTCCAGGTCCCTGTATAGGCATTATAGGGTGAAGACCTGGGGATCCACCTAGATAACGCCCTTAGGAGTAGCCCCAAGTCAAATTTGTTCAAGTGACACAGCAGATCCACATCTGCTTTGATATATAGGTCTTTGCTTTTGAGTAGTGTTCTGAGTCCTGAGTGTTCTGGGCCCTTCAGAATTTTCTATAGTTCTGCCTAAATTTGACATAAAACTACATACTATTTTCACACATGTCCTAAAAGAAGGTAAAGATAACCAAATCAAACACATGAGTCAAAAATATTAGATGTGTTCATTCATTTGTTGGGGAAAATGTTACAATATCATGTCTGAGTGTCAAAAGTATGTGTGACTTTTTAGGATTAGCAGATAATATTGATGGTGAAATTACAGTTTGGGTGTTTGGAGGCAGGCAACAACCCACCAGGCCACCAATATACTGCACCTCCCTTTACAACAAGGACGGGCTTTACATTATGGAGCCACCGTGCTCTTTACGGGACCACAGATAGCATGTTGCTTCGTGATTGATTCACATTAAACGTCCCCTGGGACCAACTAGCCAATCAAACCGGCATTGCTGGGGCGAATTGCAAATATAATATAACAATGTAATTTGTGATTGCCTAATAACAACATGACTATATGTATATTTAATATAAACGTTGACACTTGGGGGCTTAAAGGGAACCTGTCATGTGGACATTAACTACTAAAAAGTACCTTAGATGTATTCACTTACTGGTGTGACAGATCGTTACCTCATTATATACACACAAAGATGCCGCATGCCGCATGCTAATGAGCTGATTTATGTCCAGCGTGATGTCATTGAGTCCAGCGTATATTTAATTCAGAGATATAGTCACTCCCCTGCCTACCTGCTGCTGATTCCTATGGAAAAAAATCTGCAGCCGGTAGGCGGAGAGAGTCAGGAGCTCATGAATATTCATGACTCATCATTATCAGCTGGAGCTTTTCAATACAAGATGTTGGCAGATTGACTGGGTCAATTAACCACTTCAGCCCCGCTAGGTGAAACCCCCTTCATGACCAGAGCACTTTTTACACTTCGGCACTACACTCCTTTCACCGTTTATCGCTCGGTCATGCAACTTACCACCCAAATGAATTTTACCTCCTTTTCTTCTCACTAATGGAGCTTTCATTTGGTGGTATTTTATTGCTGCTGACATTTTAAATTTTTTTGTTATTAATCAAAATGTAACGATTTTTTTGCAAAAAAAATGACATTTTTCACTTTCAGCTGTAAAATTTTGCAAAAAAACGACATCCATATATAAATTTTTTGCCAAATTTATTGTTCTACATGTCTTTGATAAAAAAAAATGTTTGGTCAAAAAAAAAAATGGTTTGGGTAAAAGTTATAGCATTTACAAACTATGGTACAAAAATGTGAATTTCCGCTTTTTGAAGCAGCTCTGACTTTCTGAGCACCTGTCATGTTTCCTGAGGTTCTACAATGCCCAAACAGTAGAAAACCCCCACAAATGACCCCATTTCGGAAAGTAGACACCCTAAGGTATTCGCTGATGGGCATAGTGAGTTCATAGAACTTTTTATTTTTTGTCACAAGTTAGCGGAAAATGATGATGATTTTTATTTTTTTATTTTTTCTTACAAAGTCTCATATTCCACTAACTTGCGACAAAAAATAAAAAATTCTAGGAACTCGCCATGCCCCTCACGGAATACCTTGGGGTGTCTTCTTTCCAAAATGGGGTCACTTGTGGCGTAGTTATACTGCCCTGGCAATTTAGGGGCCCAAATGTGTGAGAAGAACTTTGCAATCAAAATGTGTAAAAAATGACCGGTGAAATCCAAAAGGTGCACTTTGGAATATGTGCCCCTTTGCCCACCTTGGCAGCAAAAAAGTGTCACACATCTGGTATCGCCGTACTCAGGAGAAGTTGGGGAATGTGTTTTGGGGTGTCATTTTACATATACCCATGCTGGGTGAGAAAAATATCTTGGTCAAATGCCAACTTTGTATAAAAAAATGGGAAAAGTTGTCTTTTGCCAAGATATTTCTCTCATCCAGCATGGGTATATGTAAAATGACACCCCAAAACACATTCCCCAACTTCTCCTGAGTACGGCGATACCAGATGTGTCACACTTTTTTGCTGCCAAGGTGGGCAAAGGGGCACATATTCCAAAGTGCACCTTTCAGATTTTGCAGGCCATTTTTTACACATTTTGATTGCAAGGTACTTCTCACACATTTGGGCCCCTAAATTGCCAGGGCAGTATAACTACGCCACAAGTGACCCCATTTTGGAAAGAAGACACCCCAAGGTATTCTGTGAGGGGCATGGCGAGTTCCTAGAATTTTTTTTTTTTTGTCGCAAGTTAGTGGAATATGAGACTTTGTAAGGAAAAAAGAAAAAAAAAGAAAAATCATCATTTTCCGCTAACTTGTGACAAACAATAAAAAATTCTAGGAACTCGCCGTGCCCCTCACGGAATACCTTGGGGTGTCTTCTTTCCAAAATGGGGTCACTTGTGGCGTAGTTATACTTCCCTGGCAATTTAGGGGCCCAAATGTGTAAGAAGTACCTTGCAATCAAAATCTGTAAAAAATGGCCGGTGAAATCCGAAAGGTGCACTTTGGAATGTGTGCCCCTTTGCCCACCTTGGCTGCAAAAAAGTGTCACACATCTGGTATCGCCGTACTCAGGAGAAGTTGGGGAATGTGTTTTGGGGTGCCATTTTACATATAACCATGCTGGGTGAGAGAAATATCTTGGCAAAAGACAACTTTTCCTATTTTTTTATACAAAGTTGGCATTTGACCAAGATATTTCTCTCACCCAGCATGGGTATATGTAAAATGACACCCCAAAACACATTCCCCAACTTCTCCTGAGTACGGCGATACCAGATGTGTGACACTTTTTTGCAGCCTAGATGCGCAAAGGGGCCCAAATTCCTTTTAGGAGGGCATTTTTAGACATTTGGATCCCAGACTTCTTCTCACACTTTCGGGCCCCTAAAAAGCCAGGGCAGTATAAATACCCCACATGTGACCCCACTTTGGAAAGAAGACACCCCAAGGTATTCAATGAGGGGCCTGGCGAGTTCCTAGAAATTTTTTATTTTTTGCATAAGTTAGCGGAAATTTATTTTTTTGGTTTTTTTCTCACAAAGTCTCACTTTCCGCTAACTTAGGACAAAAATTTCAATCTTTCATGGACTCAATATGCCCCTCAGCGAATACCTTGGGGTGTCTTCTTTCCGAAATGGGGTCACATGTGGGGTATTTATACTGCCCTGGCTTTTTAGGGGTCCTAAAGCGTGAGAAGAAGTCTGGAATATAAATGTCTAAAAATGTTTACGCATTTGGATTTCGTGAGGGGTATGGCGAGTTCATGTGAGATTTTATTTTTTGACACAAGTTAGTAGAATATGAGACTTAGTAAGAAAAAAAAAATATAAAAAAAAAAAATCCGCTAACTTGTGCCCAAAAAAATGTCTGAATGGAGCCTTACAGGGGGGGGTGATCAATGACAGGGGGGTGATCAATGACAGGGGGGTAATCACCCATATAGACTCCCGGATCACCCCCCTGTCATTGATCACCCCCCTGTAAGGCTCCATTCAGACGTCCGTATAATTTTTACGGATCCATGGATCTGATCCGCAAAACACATGCGGACGTCTGAATGGAGCCTTACAGGGGGGTTATCAATGACAGGGGGTGATCAGGGTGATCACCCCCCTGTCACTGATCACCTCCCCTGTAAGGCTCCATTCAGACATCCGCATGATTTTTTACGGATCCATGGATACATGGATCGGATCCACAAAACACATGCGGACCTCTGAATGGAGCCTTACAGGGGGGTTATCAATGACAGGGGGTGATCAGGGTGATCAGGGTGATCACCCCCCTGTCACTGATCACCCCCCCTGTAAGGCTCCATTCAGACATCCGCATGATTTTTTACGGATCCATGGATCGGATCCAAAAAACACATGCGGACGTCTGAATGGAGCCTTACAGGGGGGTTATCAATGACAGGGGGTGATCAGGGTGATCACCCCCCTGTCACTGATCACCCCCCCTGTAAGGCTCCATTCAGACATCCGCATGATTTTTTACGGATCCATGGATCGGATCCAAAAAACACATGCGGACGTCTGAATGGAGCCTTACAGGGGGGTTATCAATGACAGGGGGTGATCAGGGTGATCAGGGTGATCACCCCCCTGTCACTGATCACCCCCCCTGTAAGGCTCCATTCAGACATCCGCATGATTTTTTACGGATCCATGGATACATGGATCGGATCCAAAAAACACATGCGGACGTCTGAATGGAGCCTTACAGGGGGGTGATCAATGACAGGGGGTGATCAGGGAGTGTATATGGGTGATCACCCCCCTGTAAGGCTCCATTCAGACGTCCGCATGTGTTTTGCGGATCCGATCCATGTATCCATGGATCCGTAAAAATCATGCGGACGTCTGAATGGAGCCTTACAGGGGGGTGATCAATGACAGGGGGGTGATCACTGACAGGGGGTGATCAGGGAGTGTATATGGGTGATCACCCCCCTGTAAGGCTCCATTCAGACGTCCGCATGTGTTTTGCGGATCCGATCCATGTATCCATGGATCCGTAAAAATCATGCGGACGTCTGAATGGAGCCTTACAGGGGGGTGATCAATGACAGGGGGGTGATCAATGACAGGGGGTGATCAGGGAGTGTATATGGTTGATCACCCGCCTGTCATTGATCACCCCCCTGTAAGGCTCCATTTAGACGTCCGTATGCGTTTTGCGGATCCGATCCATGTCTCCGTGGATCCGAAAAAATCATACGGACGTCTGAACGGAGCCTGACAGGGGGGTGATCAATGACAGGGCGGTGATCAATGACAGGGGGGTGATCAGGGAGTTTATATGGGGTGATCATGGGTGATCAGGGGTTTATAAGGGGTTAATAAGTGACGGGGGGGGGGTGTAGTGTAGTGTAGTGTAGTGTGGTGTTTGGTGCGACTGTACTGACCTACCTGAGTCCTCTGGTGGTCGATCCTAACAAAAGGGACCACCAGAGGACCAGGTAGGAGGTATATTAGACGCTGTTATGAAAACAGCGTCTAATATACCTGTTAGGGGTTAAAAAATTCGGATCTCCAGCCTGCCAGCGAACGATCGCCGCTGGCATGCTGGAGATCCACTCGCTTACCTTCCGTTCCTGTGAACGCGCGCGCCTGTGTGCGCGCGTTCACAGGAAATCTCGCGTCTCGCGAGATGACGCATATATGCGTGACTGTGCGCCAGCCTGCCACCTCCAGAACGCGAATCTGCGTTAGGCGGTCCGGAGGTGGTTAAAGAAAGTGACCCATCATTTTGCTAAAAGAATCAGTCACTTATTTATGTTGCCCTTAGTTAGGACACCATAAAACTGGTGACAGGTTCCCTTTAAATATTGCAAAACTATAGCAGTGTTACCACTAATAGTATAATAGTAGTTTAGTATAGTATAGTATAATACCAATATATCAAGTGAACTACATATTTCTATATTGAACAGGACATAATGATTAATGAAAAATAGGTTACCATATCAATGGTCATTATATTTGAGAGCTACACTGGTCTTTTTTGCCATATTTGACTCATTTGTGAACTAGTGCCTTTGGTACAGGGAAACGCTTTGGAACATTGATAAATGATACATTAATGGCAAATGAAATGATTTGTGCATATAGAGACATTATCAGTTTTTTATATATTTTTTGGGGGGGGGTCTTGATTTGTCTGATCACGTGTACTCTGGATGAGAGGAAATATATCCGTTATATAAGACTGTATATACTAACAATCATGACTGACTAATTGATGTCTGGGTGGCGGTCCTATATCTCTGTGCCAGGGACTGACCAGGAGGTACCTGACACTTGATTGCCCCTATCTGGGCGGCTATTTGTTTTTTTAGGCAGAGGCTATAGAATAGGGAGGAATAGGGATATTATTCCTTCTTGTCAATAGACTCACAAGTCCTAAAATCATTATAAAGCACCTAATGGTATTTTTATATATAATAAATAAAAGGTTATATTTTAGTGGTGGTGGTCTGTGATATATATACGTTCTTTAATCCCACTTTGAATACTTATCTGACTTTCTGCCAGTCTACATTTCAGGACTGTGACTTCAAGTGTTTATTCTTTCATTGTTTATGTTTATAGCTTAATGAAAATCCAAAAGTCAGTATCTCAAAGAATTAGAATATTATATAAGACCCATTAAAAATGATTTTTAATGCAGAAATGTTGGCCTACTGAAAGATATGTACAGTATATGCACTCAATACTTGGTAGGGGTTCTTTTTGCATGAATTAGTCCATCAATATGGCATGGCATGGAGGTGATCAGGCCGTGGCAGTGCTGAGGTGTCATGGAAGCCCAGGTTGCTTTGATAGAAGCCTTCAGCGTGCCTGCATTGTAGGGTCTGGTGTCTCTGATCTTCCTCTTAACAATACCCCATAGATTCTCTATGGGGTTTAGGTCAGATGAATATGCCGGCCAATCAAGCATAGTTGTTATTAAACCAGGTATTGGAAATTTTGGCAGTGTGGTCAGGTGCCATGTCCTGCTGAAAAATCAAATCAGCATCTCCATAAAGCTTGTCAGCATAGGGAAACATCAAGTGCTCTAAAATTTCCTGGTAGATGGCTGCACAGTGGACCAACACCAGCAGACGAAATGGCTCCTTAAACTATCACGAACTGTGGAAACGTCACACTGGACCTCAAGCAACCTGGATTGGGTGCCTCTACACTGTTCCTCCAGTCTTCGGGACCTTGATTTCCAAATGAAATGCAAAATTTGCTTTCATCTTAAAACAGGACTTTGGACCACTGAGCAACAGTCCAGTCCTTTTTTTCCTTAGCCCAGGTAAGACACTTCTGAAGTTGTCTCTGGGTCATGAGTGGCTTGACACAAGGAATGCGACAGTTGTAGCTCATGTCCTGGATACGTCTATGTGTGGTGGCTCTTGAAGCACTGACTCCAGCCACAGTCCACTCCTTGTGAATCTGTCCCAAATTCTTAAACTGCCTTTTCTTGACAATCTTTTCAAGGCTGCAGTTATCCCTGTTGCGTGTGCACCTTTTTCTACTACAATTTTTCCTTCCACTCAACTGTCCATTACTATGCTTGGGTACAGCACTGTGAACAGCCAGCTTCTTTAGCAGTGACTTTTTGTGGCTTACCCTCCTTCTGGACAACTGTCAAGTCAGCAGTCTTCCCCATTATTGTATAGCTTGCTGAACTAGATTGAGGGACCATTTAAAGCAGGCATGCTCAACCTGCGTCCCTCGAGCTATTGTAAAACTTCCACAACGCCCTGCTGTAGGCTGATAGCTGTAGGCTGCTCAAGCATGCTAGGAGTTGTCGTTTTGCAACAGCTGGAGGGCCACAGGTTGAGCATGCCTGATTTAAAGGATTAGTAAACCTTTGCAGGTGTTTTGTGTTGATTAGTGGATTCGATTGTGACACCATCAGTCTACGTTATTGAGCTTTTTTACAATATTCAAATTTTCCGAGATACTGACTTTTGGGTTTCCATTAGCTGTAAGCCATAATCATCAACATTCAAATAAATAAACACTTGAAATAGATCACTCTGTGTGCAATAAAACTATATAATATATGGAGTTCCACTTTTTTTATTGAATTACTTAAACTAACTTTTCGATGATATTCTATTTTACTGAGATGCACCTGTATATGCAAGAGATCATACATAAAGGAAGCAATTATTTAAAGCAAACTTGTCACTATAAAAATGCTATTCAGTATAACCTGTAACTTGATTGAAATCCCTACTCTTTCTGTTCTTAGGACTTGTGTGGGCTTCCCTGGTATGCATTTGGCCCCCAACCATCTATGTTTGTGTCCACAGTCTGGTCACATATAGTTTCTAGGTCAGAGAAAAGTAGAGTGGAACATGGTATCAAAGCAAGAACTGGTGTTAATAGTGCGCTGTAAGCCCATCTCTGGGAACTACATATGTTAGAATGGAAGTTTGATCCCTTTCTGTGTAAAGAAAGGACTAGCTTAGAACAATCGTTTTTTTATTGGAAGTTTTAAGAATACAATAAAGAAATAAACATATATCCTTCAATATTCATACATCGAAGCATGCACATAAACATTTCGAGACTCATTAACATTTATGCTTTTGAGCCTAGTTGTTACAGACAAATGAGTAAAAATGAGAGAAGCTGTCATATTATTGGAGTTAGAAAACCCAGCATCATTACATGTAGGCTCCAATTGAGCCTTGCTGCATCTATACTCCCTCCTCTGGAATGTTTTAAAAAAAACTGCAAAACATATCAAAGAATAAAGAAGAACCAAAGAAAACTTAATAAACTATACTGTTCACTCTCAGCTTCATGAGGAGGACGTAAGATACTTTATTTGCTTGGAATAACAGCATAGCTAGATGACAACCATATTTTACAAGATGTCTCAAATTTGGGGTAGGTATGGTTCTTGTAGGCCAACATATATTCTCATATGCACATGAAGTATTTACCATTATAATCACTTCCTGTAGGGAGGGGGCCATAGGGGTCTTCCAATACCTTGTTAATATCAGTTTAGTGGACAGCAGAACATGGCCTATAATGATATGAAGGTGAGTTGGGTAATCCATAATAATAACAGGGCCAGTTCGGGGGAGGGAGTAATATGCCTCCCTATGATAGAGAATAGGAGGTCAAAACTTCCCTTCCATAAATGTTGAGAAATAGGACATGACCAAAGGATATGAAGAAGGTATCCCCTACCACCACATCCCCTCCAGCATAAGTGAGAAGTACCGGGATATATGTGGCTTAACCTATCGGGTGTAAGGTACCATCTAAGCATTGTTTTGATAGCAGCCTCATAGTGAGATACACAAGTGAAAGTTTTAGATATAAAAGAAAGTGAGGAGGACCAGCTAGAAGCAGAAAATTCCTTACTCAATTCCTTTTCCATGAAATAAAGAAAGTAGATTTAAAAATAGTAATGATATTTATTTATATAGCGCCACCATATTCCGCAGCACTTTACAAATTCATAGAATTCATGTGATCTCACAAATACTGGTTTAGAACTGAGGATAGCATATAAAGGCCTCAAGCCATTCGATTACTGCTCTATGGAATTCCAGAGGTCTATAACGTTTTTACATGCTGATACCTTAAAAGGATCTCTAGTATGAAAAAGATGGTGAATTCTAAGGTACATATGAATATCTTTACGGGAAATAGAGTACTGGCCATGTAAGGAGGAGAACTGCTTCAATTGGTGTCCATCAAAAAGGAGTGCCACTGAAGAGCAGCCTTTAGAAGCCCATGTTGCTATAGCCAGATCAGAAATAAAAAAGGCCAGTGTCTCCAATGGGACGTAAGTCCTAGTCAAAAACCACACTTTTGGAGCTTTGGAGTGAAAGATTCTCCAGGTTGAGATGGAGAAAGAGGGAAAGCTCGGGAGAGTTCCAAGAGAGAGCGATCGGTCAAGGGCTGCCCAAAGTAAAGCCTTAAGGTTACATCTAGGAGAAATGGCTGCCTCTATATGAATCCAATGGTCCCCAATATCAATACCCTTAACCTGGTCAGAATTACGGATAGCCTGAGCTAGGGGTTCAATGGATAGGATGAATATGAGAGGGGAAAGATGCAAGTACCATTAGAGATTGTAAATGGAGATACACGGGCTGAGGGGTTACTATATTATGCTTTCACTGCACCCAGGAAGGGGCCACACAAACCCATAGTTTGAAGCATAGAGAAGGCAAAAGACCAGTTAATACGGTCTCGGCATCTAGGGTGACCAACACCGCTCCCAATCTCGACCTCTCCACATGGTCAATTATGTTCATAACCCTCCTTGTGTTACCAATAATTTGCCTGCCTCTGATAAATCCAGATTGGTCGCAATCAATTAGCGATGATAGAATGGGTGCTAAACGGGAGGATAACACTTTGGCATACATTTTTAGATCTGTATTTAATAAGTAAATGGGCGTAAAGTTTTGTGGAGTATCTGGTGGTTTCCCTGGCTTTGGAATAGTAACTATAACTGCTGGGAGCATTTCAGATGGGAAAGAGCCGGTAGAAAACCCTTTCTGCAATGCTTCCTGTATAAAGGGGAGGAGGATATCTGTAAAGGTCTTATAATAGCCATTAGAGAGACCATCAGGTCCAGGGACTTTCTGGTTGCGAAGCGAGTCAATTATTTTCTGAAGCTCTGTTATGGAGAGAGGGGTGCTCAGTATATCTTATTGTTCAGCTGAGATATGTGGAAGGTTGAAACTATTCAGGAAGGTCTTAATATCTGCCGAAGAATTGTGGGGGGCGTCTGGGGAGGGATTTAAATTATAAAGAGAAGAATAGTATTCCATAAAGCTATCAGCTATACCCTGGGGATCCATAATCATCGAGTTATCTTTGGAGGCTCGAATGTATGGAATCCTAGATTTAATCCTTTGAGATTTCACCTGCTGAGCTAACAATCTACCCACTTTATTATTTTGAGAGCAGTATCTAGCTTGAATCTTTTGTAAATTTTGTTGATATCTATAAAGGAGGCAATCTTTAAGTTAGAGTCTGAGATCTTTTAACTGATCTGAGAATACAGGGTTGGATTTATTCTTATTCTCCATATCCTTAATAGAGTCC
Organism: Bufo gargarizans; assembly: GCF_014858855.1. Classification (NCBI taxonomy): domain Eukaryota; kingdom Metazoa; phylum Chordata; class Amphibia; order Anura; family Bufonidae; genus Bufo; species Bufo gargarizans. The sequence continues at coordinate 93,152,982 of NC_058087.1, read as the reverse complement.
AATAGCTCTGAAATTCTTTTATCTCTAGCTTTTTTTTTTGCCGTATGGCTTAGTTTAATTGAAAAAAAAAGCTCTAATAAATCCCTTATGGGCGGTCCATATACCTAGCCCACATTATATTGGAAGTACTCATGAAGGGCGGCCTCAAGGGTAGTTTTATATGTTGGGTGAGATAGTAGAAATGTATTACTGCTCCAAAGGGAAGGATGTGGGGTTGCATGAGATTCCTGTAATGACAGTGTGATAGCTGCATGGTCAGACCATTTGATTAAACCTATAGTGGAGTCTGAGACCAATGGGAGTAGGGATTTGGATATCAAAAACAGGTCAATACGGGAATAGGAATGATGTGCTGTAGAGAAATATGTATAGTCCTTTTCTTGTGGATGATGGATTCCCCATACATCAAACAATTCTTCTGAATGTGCCCATTGCTGAAAGTTGGTATTCTTATATCTAGTGGGGTGAGAGGTGTCTAGGTCTGACACTGGGGGTAAGTTAAAGTCTCCACATAAAATCAAGTGTCCCTGTTTTAACTTATTTACTTTCCTAGAAAGTTTTTTTCAGAAAGCGGACTTGGTGCGTGTTGGGAGCGTATAGCTCCACAATGGTGTAGTGAACATTATTGATGGAGCAGACTAGGATAATATATCTACCCGCTTCATCAATGATGCTCTTAATTTGAGTAACAGCAATAGTATCCCTAAAAGCTAAAAGAACCCCATCTGTTTTTTAACATGAGATTGAATAATAACTGGAAATTTAGGATGGTGGAGTCTGTGGCTATCTTTTACTAAAAAATTAGATATTTGGGCGCACAAAAATATAACCTTTGAGAACTAGGGCCTCCTGCCAGATAAAGGCTCTTTTAGGAGGATTGTTAAGACCTCTGACATTAAGAGAGATGATCTTAAGAACCATAGGGAAGGTAACATAAGCTTAACCTGATGTACTCCAATATGACACAGAAGACATTTCGATCCTCCCCAGTAATAGAGCCGTCTCCGCAATATCCGTGATAGAGTTCATGCAGCTGAGAGTGAGGGAAATTAAACTGAAAAACAAAAAGAGAAGAGCAAAGAAAAAGCATACAGAACCAAAAACATACAATAATGGCTATGCAGCGCAAATAGCTGCTGCTGAACTTTGGGTGAAGCCAAGGCACATAACTAAACCTCTAAACTTTGAGGCTGTCAGCTAAAAATACCCAAATGAAATGTCACACGGTCTATAGTGCTTGGTGCCTCTTCCACATTCCACCACACACCAATCTTGGAGAACATGTTGAGGATCTTTGGGAGTCCCTTCCTGGAATTTTGCAATGTCAATCTTCCAGGAGGATAAGAGGGCCTTCCCTGATTCCACGGAGCTGATGGCATGTAGGATTCCATCCTTGTTGATCAGAAGCTTTACTGGGAACCCCCCAGCGGTAAGCTAATTTCTGCTCTCATAGGGATAGTGTAACTGGAGCCAACTGACGGCGTTGTCTTAATGTGATGACTGATAAATCAGCAAACAGCTTGATAGGTTTGTATGGACCCTTCTTTTTGGACGCCTCTAGGACTTGCTCTTTTATATGAAAGAAGTGGATCCTTGCGAGGACATCTCTGGGAACTGTAGTGCAAAGATAGCTCGGTCGTGGCACCCTATGAGCCCTGTCAATAACCATCACTTGTGCCGAGAGGGAAGGCAAAAGGGCCTGAAAGAGTGAACAAATATATTGCTTGAGTTCCGTATTACGGATGTCCTCTGGAATGCCCCAGAATTTTATATTATTCCTGTGGGTTCTATCGTTAAGGTCATACATTTTAGCTTTATTTCTCTCTAGATTCTCAGAAAGGTCAATGTGGGCATCTATTAGATTATTGTGAGATGACACAAATTTCCCCATCTTCTTTTCTATATGGGAGACTCTGGAAAGCAATCCCTGTATGGTAGACTTGATTAGACCTAGCCAGGACTATAAGTCTGCATGGAACGATTTTCTCACTTCCAATAACATATCTTTAATCAAGGTACCTGAAGTAGGTTGGTTGGAGGTCTGGAATTGTTCCATATTTGGAGTTGAATAAATGGGTACTGAGAGAGCGAAGTGCTCTCTTACCATCTGAGTAGATGTCGAGGGCTCCCGGAGTCCCGGTCTCTGCTTCTCTGGGCTGCCTAAGGATAGCAAGGATAGCATGAATTTTTGGCTACCAGGACCAGGAAGGGGGAGTGGAATCCTCCCAGGGAAAGGGAGGGGTGTAACCAACTGGTGGTTAAATGCCCGTACAGGGCAGAGACTATTGTCTTTCTCTGAAGGGGGTCACGTCGTGTAATGTGTTTGGGGGGACCTTGGAAAACCTGCTCACTCAACCAACTCTCCAAGAATACAGCTAAGGAACTACAGCTTTTAAAAACCACCTTCATATCTGGTAACTGACTTTCATTTGCTAACTGATTGTACCACCATCTGTATTTGCACATCTGACCATTATATATATCTGTGTGTATATAGTGTTGTGTCTAGTATGTCCTTAAGGCAATTAAATATATAAATGAATCTTGCTTTGCTCTGAATCTCGATCCACGAATCCCCACCTCCGTGTTTCGGCATAACGTTCTACACTATCTGTGGGTTGGTTTCAAACCCGATATAACCCCAATCGGGATTATATCTAACAAGGAACTGGTGGCAGTCTACTCTTCTGGTAGGGCTCTGTTTCACTGGGGCAGTGAAAGGACCCTCTCAGGTTGTCAGGGTTGTGAGTGAGTGTTGTGCCACGCTGGAGGTTGTGTGGGCCACTCTCTCTCACTCCTCGTGCCTCCCTTTGCCCCTCGTGTCTGTGTAACCAGTGACAAAACCGTAACGCGTGATCCTGATGTAGTGCGATTTCAGGTGGGGCTGCAAGGTGCGGTATCGTCATAATGATCACGTTGCTTATCTTGCATGGTGAACATGAAAAAAACTGATGTTTTTGGTCACCTCACCATCCAAAAATTATATAAAATGTACCCCAAATGGTAACCGTGACAGCTTGTCATGTAAAAAGAAAGCCATCACACACCTGCCACAACTTAAAAGTAAAAAAAGTTTATGGGTCTTTAAATATGGTAACAAACAAAACAAGAGATTTTATGATGCAAAAGTAGTAAACATAAAAAACTATATACATTTGGTATATTATATCAATCCCGCAGAATAAAGTTATCATGTTATTTACCCAGCACGGTGACCCCCATAAAAATAAAAAAACACTGACAGAATTGCTATTATTTGGCTACCTCAAATCTCAAAATGTCTTAGCTATACCAAAATAGCACTAATGGAAACAATAGCTTGTCCCGCAAAAAAGCGAATCCTCATACAGCTTGGTTTAACTAAAAAATAATAATTATCGTTCCTCCTAGAATATGATGACCTAATATACATTTATGATTTTACCACATAACAATTAAGAAAAAAAGCTGCTCTCACCTGCTCCTTCTCTGCTTTGAGCACGGAAAAAAATGCACCTGGATGCGGGTAACTTGAAGTCCAAAGGAAAAGCTAATTTTTTATATGATTTTATATTATGAGTCTAGTGATTTTATAGTGTAAAAGTAGTAAGACATAAAAATACTATATCACTTGGTTATTGTCATATTCATATTAACCAGCAACTATCATTTAATTTATCTAACACAGTGAACCCAATGAGAAATAAAAAATAAAAGAAACACTGACAGAATTGAGATTGGAAATTGGAAATTTATCTAAAAACCATTTTTACCCCAAAATGGTACTAATAAAATGTAATGCTTTTCCTGCTTAAAAAAAACAAGCCCTCAAATACCTCCACTTATCTAAAAATAAATATGTTATGGGACTTAAAATATGGCAAAACAAAAGAGAGTTGCTCAGAAAAAAAGGGGGGAAATTTATGAAACCCTTCCCGATAGAATTCTGGTTTCAAAAAGTCGCAAGTAGCGGCTTGCAACTTTATGTGGTCACTTAAACAGAATTGAGCAACTTTTTGAGCACTGCACATTTCAGCGCCACCAACAGTTTTGGAGTGCCAATTTGGTCAGATTTTCAGAGTAGATCACTCTTGTGACACATTTATGAAGTGCAAATTTTTTATGTGTTGCAAAAAAAGTTGCAACTTCAAGTCAGGCATCCCCCAAGCGTACTTTACTGAAATAGTCACATCTACATTGTACCTGTGACTGCCCCAAATTTATTATTACTTTGAACCGTTTTCTTAAATTTGGTGCAGGTGCACATAGCAACTTCAGTCTAAAACCTCTACTGAAATACAACTACAGTATAATGCTAAATTACCCCAATGTGATTTTATGGTGTAAAAGTACTTAAAGATTATAAAACTATAAATTAGAAAATGTCATCTATGCCATATGGAAAATCCTATAAAAAATAAGAATAATGCTCAAAATTGCCATTTCTTTGACCACATTGCCTCCTAAAAAATGGAATAAAAATTGATCAAAAAAGTTACATCTATCCCAAAATGGTAAAATTAAAAAGTACATATCGTACTGCAAATAAAAACCTCACAAAGTTCAGTTCACAAAAAAAATTAAATGAAAAGTTTTGGTTCCAAAAGCAAACTGGTGCACCTTTTTTTTTTTTTTTTTTTCAAATTGCATGCAATTTTATTGCATTTTCTAGCTGACAGTGGTCATCTACACAATTCTGAGAATACTGTCACCAAAAACTGACCTGCAATGTCAATTTATGCTGTGGGGTTTTCTGAATGGAACATCTGGCTGTGATGCCACATGAAAATCAGCCCATTTTGGGGCAGTTTTCCTCCTGGACTTGTGTAACACCCCAGAGTTGTGTTACTACATGCCTCTACCCAGCTACTGTCTTCTAAGAGCCTGTATATTGTCATCTGATGTAATTTATATTATGCCTTCACAAATGTGCTTGTAAAACCATGTTAAATACAATTGTCCCTGTAATTTTCCAGGTTTACCAGCAAGTGGCAGCAATGCAAGAACCGGGTACTAGTCATAGTTTAGTATATCTAAGCTGGAATGGATCATTCCAGCTTAGCCCCCCCTCTGTGAGCAGAGTGGGCTGTGCCCACATCCTGCAGCATGGGTGGAGAAGGAAGTTAGAGTCAGTGTGCCAGCCACCCCTGTTGGGGAAGCATTCAGGAGATCCCCTGCATAGGGAAGACAGCAAGGATCTTGTCTCGGCTGAGACATTGATCAAATTCCCAGTCTGAGACCTGCAGCCTCAGCTGGATGAGAAGAAAGCAGACAACCTCCAGAGTTCCAGGAAGAAAGCATTCCCTGAGAAACTACCTGTGAGTAAAGTCCAGGGACCTAGGAGAACCCATTCCTCCTCAGCTAGTCTGTCCCCATACAGCAGAAGCTATAGAAAAGCGCATAGGTTAGTTCCTGCCACAAAGCTACAAAGCAGACAAATTATCCTGCAGGCTCCAGATTTTAAGTGCAGAAGTGTTATTTCTGCCAATGATTGCTAAAACCTGCTAGGACCAGAGACCAAAGCTGTATACTGCTTGGATATCTGCTGCAAAATTCTCTATTACTCCTACTATCACTACACTTAAATTTATTGCAAGTGAGCCAGGAGCCCAGCCGCACCTAGGTAGGAGACACTGTTGACACATTTATCATCAACCTACAGAGACATTATAGGCCATTACACCACTCTGGCATTCCTAATCTGGGACGTGCGTTGTAACACCTAGGAAGGGCTCTGGGATGGTACCCTGCGCATGCTGCAATTGGCGTCACAAACTAATATAGACTATTGTCAACCCGTACCTGCCCATTGCATAAGTGGCATCAGCGTATCCATTCCTGGTCACTGCACTTGCCATGTGTGCAAATAACCTAAATGTGAGATGCACATCATATTTACCCTTTTAACATTTCCACTTTATTTTTGGTTTCAGGCACAAAAAATTTAATTTTTGATATTGTTAAAGTGTTTTTCTGGTACGCCACCCAAACACAATGGGGGAGATTTATCAAACTAGTTTAAATAGAACTGGCTCAGTTGCAAAGGAGCTCTGAAAAATGAAAGGGGGAATCTGATTGGTTGCAATGGGCAACTAAGCCAGTTCTATTTAAACCAGTTTAATCAATCTCCCCCAACATGCTTTGCTCTGTAATGTTTCACAGAGATTACTCTGGATCAATGCTTGATAAAAATTACAGTTCAAAGCAACATGAGAACCCCTTTAATGTTGTAAATAGAATACTTATTTTGGCTTGAAACACTGAGCTAAGTAATGCTGAGGGTAATTTGACACAAGGCAAATTTGATGCAGAAATTTATAAGACTGAAAATCCATTTTATTTGTCTGAATGGGTTTTTCTGGCCTTATTGAAAGAAAAGCAAAGGGAGATGGGACCGTTTTGACAGATGGTTTAATCTGCTGGTGAAAAAGGCTCACCTGGATGGGTTAAGGTACTTTCACACTCGCGACAGAGGATTCCAGCAGGCAATCCGCACGCAAACTGATGGCATTTGTCTGACTGATCCGGATGCGGATCAGTCTGGCAAATGCATGGAAATACAAGGATCCATCTCTCCAGTGTCAACCAGAAAAATGGATACGATATTCGTTTTTTTTTGCATTTTTAAAGGTCTGCACATGTGCAGATCGGAAAGCCGGATCCGTTTTGCCAGAACACTTAATGCCTTTAATGTAAATAATGAAGGATCCAGCATTCCGGCAAGTGTTCTTTATTTTTTGCCAGAGAGAAAACTGCAGCATGCTGCGGTATTTTCTCTGTCCAAAAAAACATAATAGGGACTGAACTGATGCATTCTGAACAGAATGCTCTCCATTCAGAATGCACTAGGATAAAACTGATAATTTTTTCCCCGGTATTGAGCTCCTGTGATGGAACTCCATACTGGAAAACAAAAACGCCAGCGTGAAAGTACCCTTACTCTGGTGGATAGAGGTAGCTGGTGCAGCCAAGCTTCTTCAGCCAAGGAACAGCATGCCAGGCAGAACATGTAGAAGAAAATTCAGACAAGAAAGTCACAAACAAGCAAGTCCAGACTTGAAGGTAAGTTTATAGCTTTTATTTATTCATTCACAGTTTCCAAAGATTACGTGTTTCAGGACCGGAATGGTCCCTTCTTCAGATCAAGAGATAAAATGCAAAAAGGTACATGTGCACAGTTTAAATAGCCATTTTTTTTTGTGGAAATCCCAGCCCCCCATAGGGGATGGAATATGCAAATAAAAACAAGTGAATACATGAATAATAAATAGTGTACATAGTAAGATGCATAAAAATGATTAAAGAATTGGACCCTTTCATAATACAAGCTAGAATTGTTAAAAATATTTACGGGGGTTAGTGTATTGTTAGTGCCTTATACTAAATAGTACTCACTAGAGATGTGTAGTATCTAGAACCAGCCACTAGATGTCAATGGAATCCTGTGTAAGTAAAACATGCAAATAAAAATATAAGGTAATAAGTAACTTAAGTTACTATACAACAGTTTCTGCATCTTTGTTAAGACCGTAAGGAGCTCTAGAACCAAGTTTGTTCATCCAGAACATTTTTCTATGTTTGAGTACTTCAAAACCATTGTACGTGTGCAGCGGTACATGATCGATCAATCAATCAACTCTAATACTAAAGGACTTTTGTGGGCCAGCATGCAATGTTTCGATAGCCCCTTTTTATACTAATTATATTATGAAGTGCTGTGTTGTGCATCCAATATATTGACCATGTGCAAGATAAAGGACATATTCAGTCTTACCACTAAGGTAAAATTTGAAGGGGAATGTTGTGCCATAGGTGGATGAGGTAAAACTGTTGGTTTTATGCGTCATGATCTGGCAACACAGGTATCTCGCAGTACCGCAGCAAAAACTACCCAGACTGCCTGTTTTATTTGGAAGTGGATTACCATTTGTCTGTTTGAGGCGGCTGGGGGCAAGAATGTTCTTGATGGTAGGGGCTCTTTTGAAGGTTATCGGAGTGACTTACCAAGGTGAGGATCTTTTAGGAGGATCTGCTAATGTTAGGCAAGAATAGAGTGAACTTTTTTTGTGGAGCTCGAGAAGGTGGTTATGGGTGCATCTGAGTCCACCGTATCCCCCCTTGGATGGACTTCTATATACTGGTCCTGATTTAGAGCCTGGCAGTGGATTAATGCATTCTCAACAATTTTTTGGGGGTACCTTTTACAGAAACCTTTGTTCAATTTGTTTGGATTGTGAGGAAAAGGTTGTGTCCTCATTTTTAAATGCATTGAAACTGGCTGTATGGTGGTGTTATTCAACCATTTTCTGTAATGGTTACTGTCAACAAGTATAAAATGGGTTAATGTGATGAATTAGCCATCATTGTGGGTGATATTGATGTATAAAGAAGGGATTGATGTGGTTTTAAATTCAAAAGACAGACTATAGGTATTTGTGGAACAATATGAGGGAATCAGAGCAGCCTTTGCAAATAAAAAAACAGATCATCAATAAATCTCCTGTATAAAATAATATGCTCTTCCCAAGCATTATTGCCACTTATGAAAACATCTTCAAAAGCCCACATGAATAAATATGCATGAGCCGGCGCTACTTTGCTCCCCATCGCTGTACCACATTCCTGATAAAATACATGGTTAGCATGCATAAAATAGTTATTGTTAAGGATAAAAGACAGGCCATCAATTAAAAATGTCCGCAGCTTACTAGGCATCTCATGGTCATGACACACTGTAAGCCTTTTGTGTATTGTATATTGGAATAAAGTTAGGAAACATCCGTGGTTACAAGGAGGCAGTTGGGTTTCCTTCAAATCTCTAATGAGATGTGTAGAATCCTTTAGATAGCTTTTTAGGGACGTAATGTATTTTTGAAGACGTAGGTCTTAAAAATGAGCTAGGTTGCTCATAGCGGAGTTCGTGTTGGAAATTATAGGTCGCCCTTTAGTGATGTTTTTATGGACTTTTGGAAGGTGGTAAAAATAAGGTTTTGCTGGGAAAGGTATGTGTAAGTACTGCCTTTCTTTTTTGGTAATGATCCTACCTGTGTAAGCTGTTAATACTAGTTGGTCAAGATTTTGGCGAACTCCAGTAAATTGATCATGATGTAGACTTTGGTATTGTGAAGTAGTATTTGGTATCATCGAGTATATTGTAGGCCTCTTTTTCATAGTCTGCATAATTCTGAATGACTATGCCCCTGTCACGGACGTTTCTGTGACAGGTGGCAGGAGACTGGCAACACATGGTTTGATCTGACAGGTTTTCTGTTGTTTCTGGTATAGCCACACCCCTTGCCTCAGGTGTTGGTAATATGGTCATTTAACCTTCCTTATTTATAGTTGCTTCTCCCACTATGCTGTGCGGTTTATAGCTTCAGTTTCAGTTGTGGATTTCTGGTGTGTGGATCTCGGCTGAGTTCCTGGTGCTTCCATAGCTCCTTTGAAGTTAAGTCTTGTATTTTGTTTTGGTTCTGTTTGTTTCATTTCCCTATTGTTTGTATTGGGCCTGAAGAAGACTCCTGTTCGTCCTTCCTTTTGGAGGAACAGGTAGTCTCGTCCCTGCCATTAGTACCAGGGTCCTATAGGGCTAGATAGGACTCTAGGTATTCCTGTGTATGAACACCCCTACCTCTCTGGTCTGTTCATAATGGTAGGCAAGAAACTCCCAGGCTGTGAGCTGTGCGCTGCGATTGGCCAGCGCTGCAGCCTAGGAGAAGGAGACGCCCACAGGACAAGGGCAGACACCGCCTACTATAACTTACAGAGCAAAGGTACCGGAGGGCATAACGGGAGAACGGATTGTTTTTACAAGTGAAAGGTCCTCTTTAAGCACCAGGATTGTAGCAAGCCACATTAATTAAGATGAATGCGACAATCACAGAAAGAACAAAAATGGCATCGATCACAGTGCAAGTTAACTCTTCAAAGTGCAGTAAAGTAGTGAGTTGATGGCTTTCCACAGCAGCAATAGGGGCAAAAGTGAGAAGAAAGGCACCATTTTATTTTAAATATACTGTATACCCCTAACTATAAATGCAGCTTCTATACATGGATGATAATCATCCTAGTACAGATAATTGTTTTTTTACTGTATGGCCATAGCAGATAGGGTTATTGTAGAACAGATAAAATTGGTGGTTAGGGGCTCGTACAAGTCTTGTCTGGCCTTTTTTTTTGCTGCTAAAAAAACCCTGTGTGACTATTTCATGGCATCATTTATGGCTTTTTTTTTGTCCACACATTGATAGTCACTATATTTTACAAAAGCATCAATAACTAGAGTATGCAGAGTTTAAAAAATGCCAGGGACATTTACCCATTCCCAACATCCACCATACATGAATGGTGGATGTTGGGTCTTTAAAAATGACAGCAGATACTCTGGGCTAATGTCTGCAATCAGCGGTAACACAGAGTGTGGACATTTGACCCCTCAGATGCCGTGGTCAAATGTGACCATGACATCTGAAAGGCAAAAATCCTGAGAGCACTGGCTTACAGAGCCAGAACACCTACCCCTGAGCCAGAGCCTGTACTAGGCTTTTAGTACTGTTACTGGTATATACCAATTCTGTCCTGCAGGTGGCAGCACTGTATTGAAATATACCAATCTTGGTATATTGTAATGGATACAATTCCATTACTTTATACATATTGCAATCTATTGGTTACATGTTGTGGTCCACTTTGGGACCCCAAAAAAGTAAAAGAAAAGCAAAAAAAAAGTTGTTTCTTAAAATAAAAAAGATACATTTAAATCACATCCTTTTCCCAATAGCGTAACTGAAAACAAAAATCAATATAGGTAATTTGCAATTTTTCCCACCATTTTTCCCATCAAAAAGTCATACATACACCAAAATGGTATTAATATAAAGTACAGATTGTCCCGGAACAAATGACTCCTCACACAGCCCTGTAGACGTAACTATAAAAAGTCTGAATATGGCGATGAAAGGAAAAAATGATTTTTTTTCCAGTTATTTTTTTTTCAATATTAAAAACAAAAGAATAACTACCGTATATAAATGTGGTATCTTTGTAATCATGACCCATTGAACGAAGGGAACAGGTTAATTTTACCGCATAGTGAATGCTGTAAAAACAAAACCCATAAGGCCTCATGCACACGGCCCCGGCTGTTTGTGCACCACGTCACAGATGCGGATCCATTCACTTGAATGGGTCCGCAATCTGGAAGGTGTGGTGTGAAACAGAGTTGAATGGGTTTGTATTCGTCTGCGGCATATGCAAGGATGATGCCCATGCAAATTTGGTCCCCAATTCCCGGAAAGGCCGGGCAACATGAGGCCTAAACCTGTGGCGGAATTCAATTTTTTTCCAATTCCACCATATTTGGTATTTTTTTGATGTTTACCACTACATCGTATGCAATATTAAATGGAACCATTAGAAAGTGCAACTTTCTAAAAATAAAAAAAACAAGCCCTCATATGCCTATGTGAACAGAAAGATAAAAAGGTTAAGGCCTCGGAAAGGCAGGAAGTGAAAAACAAAACCGCAAAAAAAAAAAAAATCCTTTGGGGGTGAACCTGTACTTTCCAGTAACACTCACACTCACTACACAATGTGTAGTTATGGCTCTGGGAAAGCAGAAAGTAAAAAAAGCACATATATAAAAACTACTCTGCTGTTTGTATTTTATATTTCCAATAGACTTGCAGCTAACATCTGGATTTTTTGTCTTTTTATTTTACAAAGGTGCATGTTTAAAAAAAAAAAAGGAAATTCTGTTAAAAAAATTATAAAATTATCAACAATGCTGTAAACTATGTGAACCCAGCCTAGGGGTAATTATTGTATGTCTGGGTACAATACATTTGAGTGAAAATAACGCTAAAAGCACATGTGTGAAATGCGTTTGTGTCACACATGTCAGCTTTTTGGTCAGTCTTCATTGTTTTATTATTTTTTTTCTGATTATTATTACTATTATTATTATTACTATTGTGGGCAGAGGTTAGCAGTTCCCTATGTGTTGCTTGCTGTCTGTCTATATAGGTTCCTGGCAACAGTAACATAGTAACATAGTCTATAAGGCCGAAAAATAGACATGTGTCCATCCAGTTCGGCCTGTCATCCTACAAGTTGATCCAGAGGAAGGCAAAAAAAAACTGCGAGGTAGAAGCCAATTTTCCCCACTTAGGCCTCTTTCACACGAGCACGATGGAAAGGTCCGGATGCGTTCAGGGAAACTCGCACCATTTTGCAAGCAAGTTCAGTCAGTTTTGTCTGCGATTGTGTTCAGCTCAGTTTTTCAGCGCGGGTGCAATGTGTTTTGCTGCGTTTGTCATGTGCTTGATAATAAAACAGAAGGTTTACAAACATCTCTTAGCAACCTTCAGTGAAAAACGCATTGCATCCACACTTGCATTCGGATGCAATGCGTTTTTCAGGGAAGCCCCAGTCACTTCTATGGGGCCAGGGCTGTGTGAAAAACGAAGAACATAGAACATGCTGCGTTTTTCGCGCAATACAATTGAAATGAATGAGTCGGGATGCGTTCACGTCACCATTGCACCCTAATGGAAAACTCGTTCGTGTGAAAGGGGCCTCAAGGGGAAAAAAATTCCTTCCCGACTCCAATCAGAATAACTCCCTGGATCATATAGCCTGTAATATTATTACACTCCAAAACGCCTCTTGAATTCCTTTATTGTACTCCCCATCACCACCTCCTCAGGCAGAGAGTTCCATAGTCTCCCTGCTCTTACCGTAAAGAATCCTTTTCTATGTTTGTGTACAAACCTTCTTTCCTCCAGACGCAGAGGATGTCCCCTCGTCACAGTCACAGTCCTGGGGATAAATAGTGATCTAATAGTTAACAGTGATCGGTATAAAGCGACATACAAAGTATAGATTCCATCTTCTCTGCATGTCTTCAAGTCCCCCCTGCACTGGGAATGCCTAGAACATCTGCAAGCACCGAGTTCACACTACCACATTTCTCGATGCAGTTTTTTTTTACATTCACACTGTACAGTATTGGAAACGTTAAAAGCACAGGTCACAGGCTAAACTAAAGCGAGCCAATGTCAGGATTCATTGTTTCCAGACTGCAGTCGTGCTCATGAATCCGACACAATATCTTTATTTGATGACAATGAGAGGAAAATCCCTGTGATAATAGATCAGTTCCCACTAGAGGTTTGTATAAAGAATAGACCCCACACCATGCAGAACACACGGTGAACTGATCTGCCTCTGCAGGCAGAAAGGGCCCCATCTGCTTTTTGTGCACTTTGTACGCCTATAGTTGTGCAGGGTATATATTGGCTTGCTGCTAGAAATATACTTTGACTCGCAGACCAGCAAACCAGCTAAAATGGGGAAGGTAAGATGCATTTGAGAGAATATTATTTGACCATATGCAAATTATATAATATTTCTCATTTATATGTCATGAAATAAATGCCATATATAGCTAAAGGACTTCAGATGTAAAGCAGCACTCTACAATATCCCAATCTGAATCTGTCGTTTTTGATTAAGGCCCCTTTCACTGAAGTGTATTTGCAATCCATGTATGCCCTGTATTTTTTGTACCGGAATCCGTGTATGTCATCCAGATGAACTAAAATGGTGAAGGTACGTATCCCTAAATACACATGAAAATACAGATGAAATACTAATACAGTACGAAGCAAAATAGTGATGGAAGGAAGGTGTGTGGAAACTCTGGAGATTACTGAAGCAATGCTGATGACCTACGGATGGTATATCATCTAGATTCCGTGTCACGGAGCCAGAATATGGATAAGAGGCCAAAATGGGATATATACAGGAGCTGTTCACAACACTTTGGCTCTAAGCAACAGCCTTTTGAATCCAAATTGTATATGATGTAGAAATGTCAGATTGGATGGAAGAATAACATAGCAAGAAACTTATTTTTGGATTTTGAAGACAATATGTGAAAACTGCATCTTTTCTTTAAATATTAAGTGTCATTTCAGCTATTTTGTGTGTACAGGAAGTGATATAGGTAATGTTATCCAGCTCACCTGGTCGGCGTGTAATATCCCGTGTGCACGGAGTACAGCCAGCAAGTTCCTGGGCGTAGACAGAGTGAAATAGAAAAAATGACTCTGGCACCTATTTTTCTTCCCATAAAATCTTCCTCTTTATTCAATCACATCATATGCGGTACAGTATCACAAACAAGCTGTTCACGCGTTTCGGAGACCTTCTCCTTAGTCGTAACGTAATGGGAAGAAAAATAGGTGCCGGAATCGTTTTTTCTATTTCACTACAGGAAGTGATACAAATATTTTTATTAGCAACATAGTAACATAGTACATAAGGCCCAAAAAATTGACATTTGTCTATCCTGTTCGGCCTGTCATCCTGCAAGATGATCCAGAGGAAGACAAAAAAAAAAGGAAGAAGCCAATTTTCCTCACTTTGGGGGAAAAAAAATTCCTTCCCGACTCCAATCATGCAATCAGAATAGCTCCCTGGATCAACGACCCCTCTCTAGTAGCTATAGCCTGTAATATTATTACAGTCCAGAAATACGTCCAGGCCCCTCTCTAGTAGCTATAGTCTGTAATATTATTACACTCCAGAAATACACCCCTGAGGTACCCCACTAGTGACAGTGACCCAATCTGAGTGTGTACCACTAATAACCACCCTCTGTTTTCTATCACTGAGCCAGTTACTTACCCACTTACAGACGTTTTCTCCCAGTCCGAGCATTCTCATTTTATATACTATCCTTTTATGTGGTACAGTGTCAAATGCTTTGGAGAAGTGATTTATAATATACTTAATAATATACTTTACTAGCTGAAGGACCCGGATTCGCTCAGGTATATTTAATCTATTTCAAATAAATGTGTGTGTGTGTTGTTAAAAGATATCAGCACTATCCACTATAACAGTGACCTCCACAGCCCCCCACCCCCAAACAGTGACCTCCACAGCCCCCCACCCCTTAACACTCCTCCCCCCGACAGTGCCCGTCCCTTAAAATTGGATCTTCATAGCAGCCCAACCCCTTAACTTTGACCTTTACAGCAGCCTTCCCCTTTAATAGTGGCTTTCACAGCATACCACCCCCTTGACAGTGACCTCCACAGGGGCCCGCCCCTTTAACAATGGCCTTTACTGGACCGGGGGCGTGTTCTTTTGAACAGTTCACTCTAGTTCACTTAGTCCATTCACAGTCTCCGTAGGTGTTTTGTGGTCCGCTAATTGCGGATCCACAAAACACGGACACCGGCAATGTGCGTTCCGCATTTCACGGACCACACATCGCTAGCACTATAATAGAAAATGCCTTTTCTTGTCTGCAGTTGCGGACAAGAATAGGACATGTTCTATTTTTTTCGGGAACGGAATTGAGGATCCGGAAGTGCGGATGTGGACAGCACATAGTGTGCTGTCTGCATCGGTTCTAGCCCCATTGAAAATGAATAGGTTCGCACCCATTCTGCAAAATTGCGGAACGGATCTGGACCCAAGTTGCGGATGTGAATGGACACTATGACAGCAGCACTGTACTGTCTGAGTGTGATCTGCAGGGATAAAGTCACCGTCCCCCCCACCTCTGACAGCTGACAGAAGTTTATTTTTACCTTAATTTTTCAATCCCCTTTGGCTCAGGAGTGGGGGGGGGGGGGCTAACCAGATCTGGGCGTGGCTTAGCGGGTCCTAGAAGTAGATTTTTAACTAAATTTTTTTCAATCTCAGTCGGCTGAGGAGTGGGAGGGGGAGTGGCCTAACTGGATCAGGGGCATGTCCTTTTGAACAGCAGCACTGTGCTGTCTGAGTGTGAGCTGCAGGGAGAAAGTCACTCTCCCTCCCACCCTTGCAGCTGACAGAAGTTGATTTTTACCTTAATTTTTTTCAATCCCCCTCAGCTCAGGAGTGGGAGGGGGCTAGACCTAACCAGATCATGAGCGTGGCTTAGCAGGGCCTGGGGGGGGGTTAAGTCTTTTGAGGGTGGACACATTGTGGCAAGGGGCGTGTCAGGGCTCCTTCCTACAAGAGTGACACCCCTCTGGGCACCTTACTGGCTGATTTGCATACCAAATACTGCAGTATTTACTCCATCCAAAATTCCGGAACACTTGCTGGCATTATTTTCCATTGAAATGCATTCATTCCGGATCTGGCACCAAGTTTTCTGGCAAAACATATCCAGTCTTCCGGTCTGCGCATGCGTAGACCTTTAAAAATGCAATAAAATAAATACGGCTTGCAGCGGTTTTGTGTTCAGTCCAAAAATGCTACCGAAATGAACTGATGCATACTGATACATCCTGATCAGTTTTGTTCCCATTGACAATGAATGGGGACAAAACTGATCAGTTTACTTCAGGTTTTCGAGATCCTCTGCTGGATCTAAAAACCTGAATTAAAAACACAGATGTGAAAGTAGCCTAAAAGGCTACCTTCACACTTGCGTTGTTGTTTTCTGGTTTTGAGATCGGACAGAAGATCTCAATACCGGAAAAAACGTTTCCGTTTAGTCCTCATGCATTCTAAATAGAAAGAAATCCCATCAGATTGCATCTGGATGTCTTCCGTTCCGGCAGCATTCCGTTTTGTGATTGGTCACAAAACCGTTGCAAGCTACGGTTTTGTGTCCAGTCATAAAAAAAAGTAAAAAAGAAAGGATTGCAAGTCAATGGTGACGGATCAATTTTTTTTAGGAGCCTAAAAATACTTGTCCATCACCCATTGACTTTTAATCTATTGAGTGATGGATTAATTTTTTTTCCGTTTTGATTTCACACATCCGCATCCTAACCGAACGGATGCATCCCGATGTGCAAAATTAAAATAGATCCGTTTAATTCCAGTATTGAGATCCTCTGCCGGAGTGTGAAAGTAGCCTAATACTGTTTCTCTCTCTCTTCCTGACTTTTAGTGCTAATATCTCATCTCCCCTGTATCTACCTACTGTCTCACTAAATAACTAGCCACTGGGACACACAGGGGAGATTAAGGAGAGCCAGGCTGTCAGCATCACATACAGAGGAGAGGATTTCTGAATGTGAATGCAATGTTAGTATATAAATAGGCCTTAGTCCTCTTTCACACGGGCGACATGTTTTTGGCCCGGATAAGATGCGGGTGCGTTGCAGGAGTGGAAAACATTGTAATACGTTTTACATGCGCGGGATTAAAATCGGCATGTTTGGTACCCAGACCTGAACCCGGACTTCTTCACAGAACATGGTTTTAAGGGAAAATAATAGCATTCTTAATACAGAATGCATAGTACAATAGGGCTGGAGGGATTAAAAAAAAAAATAATATAATTTAACTCCCCTTAATCCACTTGCTCGTGCAGCCCGGCTTCTCTTCTCTCTTCATCTTTGCTGTGCACAGGAAAAGAACCTTTGATGACGTCACTGCGCTCATCACATGGTCCGTCACATGATCAATCACCATGGTAAAAGATCATGTGATGGACCATGTGATGAGCGCAGTGACGTCCTCAAAGGTCCTATTCCTCAAAGAAGACGACAGAAGAGAAGTCGGGCTGCGCGAACAAGTGGATTAAGGTGAGTTAAATAATGTAAAAAATTTTTTTTACCACTCCAGCCCTATTGTACTAAGCATTCTGTATTAAGAATGCTATTATTTCCCCTTATAACCATGTTATAAGGGAAAATAATACAATCTACACAACACCTAACCCAAACTTGAACTTTTGTGAAGAAGTTCGGGTCTGGGTACCAAACATGCCGATTTTTCTCACGCGCGTGCAAAACGCATTACAATATTTTGCACTTGCGCGGAAAAAATCATGCATTTTCCCACGACGCACCCGCATCTTATCTGGGCCAAAAACATGATGCCCGTGTGAAAAAGGCCTAAGGCTTCTTTCATGCAGTGTTTGGTCAATGATTTCCATATGTGAATATTAGGCCTAGTTTACAAATCAGTGTTTTGGTCACCGCTTGAATATGTTCCAACTTTTAAAAAAACAGAAAGTGAGACATGGTTTGTGGTGCGCTTTGTGTTTTTTTTTTCCCAGTAAGGGTACTTTCACACTTGCATTTTTCTTTTCCGGCATAGAGTTCCGTCCTAGGGGCTCTATACCGGAAAAGAACTGATCAGTTTTTTCCCCATGCATTCTGAATGGAGAGCATTCCATTCAGGATGCATCAGGATGTCTTCAGTTTAGTCTTTTTGACTGATCAGGCAAAAGATAAAACCGCAGCATGCTACCGTTTTATCTCCGGCCCAAAAAACTGAAGACTTGCCTGAATGCAGGATCCGGCAATTTTTTTCCATAGGAATGTATTAGTGCCAGATCCGACATTCAAAATACCGGAATGCTGGATCCGGAATGCGCCGACCGAAAAATTGGTGAAAAAAATAAATGCCGGATCCGTTTTGCTGGATGACACCGGAAAGACGATCAGGATCCTGATCAGTCTTACAAATGCCATCAGAGGGCATACGTTTTGCCAGATCCACCAGGCAGTTCCGGCGACAGAACTGGTTTCCGGATCACTCTGGCGCAAGTGTGAAAGTAGCCTAAGCTGACCACACACTCAATCCTAGTTAGTTTCTTTTGTATATCCGCTCAGTAATACTGTTCCTTTGTGATACACTGTAATAGTATCCCTATACAGTGTGCCTATTTTGTCCCCTTCAGATTAATGATGCCCCCTTTAGTTCCCCCTTCACAGTAGTTACGCCCCCTCACAGTAAGAGTGCCCTCTTAGTGCTTACTTTACAGAAAGAATGCCTGCTCGGCAGGGGCATAGCTAAAGGCTCATGGGCCCTGGTGCAGAAGTTCAGCTTGGGCCCCCACAACCACCTTCCCTCAGTGCTTTATGGCAAGTGGCAGGGGTGCACCTAGCCTTTCTGGTGCCTGAGTCAAAAATTGAAACATCCCCCCCCCCATGCCAAATTCTCAACCTAACCCAATCCCTCCAGTCCTACTGTTAAAGGGTTAAATTGATTCAAAGATTAAAAAAAGGACTCAAACCGCAATCTTGCTCGGAGCGCAGCAGGTGTATGAGCTGCGCGGTCTCACCTATAGAACTACTGTTAAAGGATTGTCCTTTTTTTACTACTGACGACCTATCATATGATGAGGTCATTAATATCGGACCGGGAGGGGTGCCAGGAGATCAGCTGTGTAAAGAGAGGGCAGTGCTGATAGGAGAGCTGCTCTCTCTGCTCTGTTCATGTGCTCACTGCAGCAATTGCAGTGGTGAGCAGGTAAACAAAGCAGAGAAGCGACATGCACACATAGGGCTCAAAAGGGGGCTTGAGCCCCTACCCCTTTATTTTTTATGTTGTCCCATGCCCAGGGCCTGTCCAGGGTTGTCCCAAGCCGTGGGGGGGGGGGGGGGTGGCCGTCCGCCCCCAGGTGTCAGGCTGTCAGCTACAGAGGGGTACTGCCATGCCTGCATGCATGCTGGTAAGGTATAGTATTCTGAGAGAACACCGGCACTCCAGAGTGAACTGTGAGAGAGTGAGAGCTGTGGGAGGAAGGACCTTACATGACATCATCACCATGTGACCAATAACATGGCAATATTACTGGTCACATGGCTATGAAGTAATCAAAGGTCCTTTCTTTCTTCCAGGAGTGTTGCTGCAGCCTGCAGGAGAAGGGTAGGACATGTGGGTCGGCAGCACACTGCTATCACAGGCACTGGCCGACTGTCTGCAGAGTAGGAAGATCAGGGATGGCTGCTCAGCAGCGTCTGTAGAGGGGAGAGAGTTTGTGAGCGCGGGAGAGGTGGATGTGACTACTGGGGAGGGTTTTAGGATTATATACTGGGGGCTGCTGTATGAGATTATATACTGGGGGGCTGCTGTGTGGGATTATATACTGGGGGGCTGCTGTGTGGGATTATATACTGGGGGGCTGCTGTGTGGGATTATATACTGGGGGGCTGCTGTGTGGAATTATATACTGGGGGGCTGCTGTGTGGGATTATATACTGGGGGGCTGCTGTGTGGGATTATATACTGGGGGGCTGCTGTGTGGGATTATATATTGGGGGGCTGCTGTGTGGGATTATATATTGGGGGCTGCTATATGAGATTATATCCTGGGGTGCTGTATACTGGGTGCTATACTGCTCTACTGTATATTGTGGGATGCTGTAGGGATGCTGTATATTGTGGAGTGCTATACTGCTCTACTGTATACTGTGGGGTGCTATATTGTATGCTATAGAGTGCTATACTGCTCTACTGTATACTGTGGGGTGCTATATTGTATGCTATAGAGTGCTATACTGCTCTACTGTATATTGTAGGGTGCTGTATATTGTGGGGTGCTATACTGCTCTACTGTATACTGTGGGGTGCTATACTGTATGCTATACTGCATACTGTGGGGTGTTATACTATGTATTGCATACTATAGGGTGCTGTATGCTATAGGGTGCTATACTGCATACTGTGGGGTGATATATACTATAGGGTGCTATACTACATACTGTGGGGTGCTGGGGTGCACTGTAATGCTGGGGTGCACTGTAATGCTAGGGTGCACAGAGCCCCAGTCTCCTTCCTGAACTGCAGAGCCGTGCCCACTTCCAGCCCTAGGCCCAGCTGCCCAGAGCACTGATCCTGAGCCTGCTGGAGTCTTCAGAACTGTAAGTATTTACAGTCATTAACTGTAAGCTATATTATATATAGTGGTGGAGGGCGTGATTGCCTGCCAGGGGGTGGGAAGGTTGAAATTCTCGCCCAGGGTCCAATTAATATTAAAACGGCCCTGCCCAAGCCGACCTACTACAGGTGCGCCGCAAGTCCACACACGACCCCCCTCCATCCCGCCAGCGGTAGCGCAATTTATTCACCGGTACAATTTATTCTCCAGTACGCCCGCTCACCACTGCAGGGTCAGGATGACAGGGTCCTTTAAGACTAGCGCAGGGGCTGCCTGGGTAGTGGATGTGCGTGACGCACGTCTGCTATGTCACGTGACCCCCCAGCGGGATAAATGCAGGGGAGCAAGCGCCGGCCTGTGTGACTCCGTCTGCTGCCTAAGTTCCTTTAGTGCCTGTTTGCTCTCAGTGCCCGCCCTGGTGATATATTGTATATAATTTAAGTACCAGGAATAAAACAAGTATGCAAAGGGATAATAGTTGTAGTGTTTTGTCCCTTTGCATACTTTTGGTTGTAGTGCATTGTCCATTTGCATACTGGGGGTTGTAGTGATTTGTCTCTTTGCATATTGGAGTCTGTGGAGTCTTGTAAAGACATCACTCATTTTACCATAATATGTACAGTGCAACCAAAAAAGTAATATTTGTGGATTCTGTCGTGTTTACAATTACAGTATCAAAAAATTCATGAAGAACTAGGTAGGACTTCTAGAAAAGTAAGCTTTGTGGTACAAACCTTTTTTGAAATTATGTCACGTGCCCTTTCTTTTTTGCTTAAGCCCCTGCCCTTCAAAATGTCTGTGCACATCCCTGCAGAGAAGGGAGTGCTCATACGAAAAATAAAAGTGGACAACCCCTTTAAAGACATGCTTGGAAAACATTACATACAGCGCTACATAACATACAGGGTAATACAGCCCCACATATGTACTTCTTCCATCCAGTGATGTCTCCTCTGATGTAGATATTCTCTTTCCTCATCTTCTCCTTCAGACCAGACTGCCATGGTGACTTTCAGCAGCGTCTTGTCTCTGCAGAGTTTAACAGACATCTTACTTTCCTACTTTTCCATCCTCCTCCTCCTCACCTTTTCAACACTCCATTCACCCCCCCCCATCCCCAATAATATACTATAGAAACAGTCTCCCTGAAAATACTGGTACCACACAGATATTGTGCCAGTACAAAAAAAATACCCACTTACCTTTCAGATCAGACCCCCATATCAAACCCTAGATGAGACCCCCCCTATTTCCGACCAGACCCCCTTTAGACCTCTGTCAGACCCCATATCAGACCCCCATTAGACCTCATAGTCAGACCCCGCCCCAGTATCAGACCTCAGATAAGACCCTATTAGACTTCCAGACCCCCATATAAGACCCTCATTAGACCTCCAGTAGACCTCAGACCAGACCTCCAGACCCCTATTTGACCTCAAAACTCCCATATCTGACCCCTATTAGAACCCCATTAAACTTCTAGACACCCATTCAGACCCTCATTAGACCTCCAGACTCCAATAGGACCCTCATTAGACCTCCAAACCCCCAATCAACCCCCATTAGACTTCTCTAGACCCCAGTCAGACCCTTCAGACTCCCATTCAGAACATTTAGGCTCCTAATCAGACCCCCAATCAGATCCTTCAGACCCCCAATCAGATTCTTCAGACCCCCAATCAGATCTATCAGACCCCTATATCAGACCTCAGATCAGGCTATAAAATAAATAAACAAACTTACCTCTCCTGCTGTGCCGCTCCTCTTCTGGTTAGGCTGTCTCCTGGGCTCTCATCTTTTCTCAGGTCCCGCACTGCAGTCATCTGACCTCCTGCAGAGTCAGAGTGCGCTATGTAGATCCTGACGCTGCTGGCAGCCAGGACACAGCAGCACCGGCCCCAGGAAGAGCGAGCAGGAGGAAGGGTAAGTACTGTACAGCGCTTCTCTCCCCCTCCTCCTGAGAGCTTTTGTTATGGAAGTGCTCACTAGTATTCCCTTTATAAGAGGCAGTGCATCTTATAAATGGAAATATACAGCACCACAGGCAAGGGGGGCCCTCTGTGCCCCCTTGGCTTAGGGGCCCGGTCGCAACTGTGACTGCTGCGACGCCTATAGTTATGCCAGTGCCCCTTGGTGCCTCACAATAGTTATCCCTGCTTATTACCACCACCTAGTAATTATGTCTCCTTAGTGCCAGAGTAAGAAGGCCGGCCCGTCCCCTTCCCTGCTCACACCATACCCACTTTTTTTAGACCTGGCGTGACCAGGGAAAAGTCACAGATTGCAGCCCAAATTTTGCCAGGTATACGCCTTATTTATGGTTAGTAAATAGTATTATCTGTCCTTAATACTTTCCCTTCTTTTATGTTCAGCTCACCGACACCCGTCTCGCTTCACCACAGCCACCGCTGCATCCCTCCTTCGCCCGGATGAAAACATCCGGTCTGGGGGAGCAGCAAATAGCAGGTTGCAACGGAGACGAGCCTCAGTAGCGTCACCCGTGATGCTAGGGTGACTAGTTCCTGTCGCGGCCTGCTATTGGCTGTCCCACAAGCCAGTTGTTTTCCCCCGCGCTACAGGGAGATACAGCTGTGACACGAAGCGATGCGGGTGCTGGGGAGCGAGTTAAGTACAACCTCTGTGAGGGGCCCGGGCATATGGTGGAGCATTATAGAACTTGGATAATCCCTTTAAAAACAGCATATAAAACATGTGCATGTGGCTGTACCCTAAAATAGTGAAGGCAGGGGTCTGGAGTTAATTTTGATAGTAATCAGCAAAAAACAAAACAAATATGTTTACATTGAATTCTACTTTTATGTAGAGTAAGATATTAATAATTCACTTTGTATTCTTGCCAGATCATCTTTTATGAAGACAGGAACTTCCAAGGACGCTCCTATGAGTGTAACTCTGATAGCTCCAACTTACTGTCTCTTTTCAATCATTGTGGCTCAATCCGTGTTGAACACGGTAACTGGATGATCTACGAGTTTCCTAATTTCAGGGGATGTCAGTTTTTCTTGAAGAGAGGCGAATATCCTGATTTTAACCAATACCTGGGCTTTGGAGATACCATCAGATCCTGCAGAATTATTCCCCAGGTACTTTCTTGTAATTCCAGATAAAGAAAACTAAATCAACCGAACTTGTGACACAACTGCCTCTTATAATGATATTGTAGTGCTAGTCCACGTTTTTTGGTTTTGGTATTTAGCTAGGGGGTTGGAGAAAAAGACTTTTTCATATCCACAAATAATTACGTTTTTACATTTTAGAGAGCATATTGTAAAATCCTACACCCACAGCATGCTTCAATTAACAAAAATGCAATGGGACAAGAACATGCCAGGAAACTGTCTTAAAGTCCATGCACACCATCAGCATTTAATTTTTTTTTCATTTTACTCATTTTGGGCTAAAAGTCAATTTTTCAATTGGTCTTTATTAAAAAGATTCAGCCGTTCTGTCACAAAGGGTTAACCGTTTCTCTAGCTGAGTGCATCCTACTTTCACCTTGTGCTGGTTATCTAATAACCCTTATCTCTAATTACATAAAGGTCATAAACACTTATTTAAGCCACATTCTTATCTGTAAGATAAGGATTGAGCTATAATGAGTGTTTATAAGGAGCTGTAAAGCTGCCCATGCTAATTAGCTAATTGTTGACTAATATGGCTGATTTTGGCCAATCATCATTTCACAATTATGCGTGAATGACCATTTGCAATGGCAGTGAGCAGACTATTACCATAAATGTGATGTCAGGTTGGATTATGCTGGCTGTGGTTGGATGAAAATACAAGGTTATAACATGGTCATCTGCAGTTCACTTCATTGTTACTATCCTGCAGAAAAATTAGTGCCATGGATAGTTCCCCTGAAAATATCAGTACCCCACAAATAGTACCCGGTGCAATAAGTATTGGCTCCCCCCAAAAAATAGTTACAGTATGCCAAGTGTCCCTGACCCAGCAGTAATCCCCGGTATATGCCCTGAAAAATAACTGTGTAAAGTAGACACCCATCAACAGTAATAGTTCTCTCCTACATTGCCCCAATGCCATTAACAGAACTATTGCCAGGGTGCCCCATAGTAATTGTGTCTCCAAAGGTGGTGCTACTACTACTCCTCCAGAGTGTATTGGCATCATCAGAACGTGGATGCATTAGATTTGTGTCCTTCTCATGCCCTCCTGTCTCCTGACCCAGCTTACCCATGGTTTTATCTATTTGTATCTTGTGAACTGCTGGCATTGTTTATTTAAATCTTTTTATTGAATAGGTAACAAAGCCACATGTCTTTTTATATATAAAAGTAATAATATGTAGGGGTTTTCTGAGCTTTTTATATTGATGGCCCATTCTAAGAATAGGCCATCAGTATGTGATTGTTGGGAGTCTGACATCCGGCACCCCTGCTGATCAGCTGTTTGAGGAGGACGTTGCATTTATTAGTGGCCAAGCACAGTACTGTCCATTGGATAGCGGCTGTGCTTGGTATCGCACCTCAGCCCCTTGGTTATGTGACTGAAGAAGGCGATGTCACGTGGCCTAGGAAGAGGCCACGATGCTCACCGGAGTGCTGCGGCCTCTTCAAACAGCTGATCAACAGGGGTGCCCTCACCAATCACATATCGATGGCCTATTGTGAGGATAGGCTGTCAATATGAATATCTGAGAAAACCTCTATCAGGTTATATTGTTTTGGGGAGAAATTGAATATATTCTTTTTTGTATTCCACTAGCAAACATCATGCAAGCTTAGAGTCTATGAGAAAGAAGACTTCAAAGGCCAAATGATGGAATTCACAGAAGATTGTCCACAAGTTTATGAGAAATTCCGCTACCATAACATCCACTCATGCAATGTCCTTGAAGGCCATTGGATATTTTATGATGAGCCTAACTATAAGGGTCGTCAGTATTACCTGAAGCCAGGAGAATACAGGAGATGCAGTGACTGGGGTGCAGTAAACAGTAGGGTTGGCTCTTTTAGAAGAGCCACAGACTTTCAATAACACACTGAAGAATGCATTGTTGCAAATTTTCTGCTAATAAAATATACTAAGAACTAAATTTGTGCCAAAAAGATTAATATGTCATTAAAATACAGTAAGCTATACAATATTTGTCAGGCTACTTTCACACTAGCGGCAGGACGGATCCGACAGGGTGTTCACCTTGTCGGATCCATCGTACTATAATATATAGCGCAGCACGGCGAGAGGCTGCCGAACTAAAAGTACTGCATGTCTGACTTTTTAGTCCGGAGGCCTCTCGCCGTGCACTGCCATGCTGTGCTGGAGCTCTGCCTCTGTCCCCATTATAGTCAATGGGGACAGAGCGGCAGTCCGGCGGCACGGAAAAATAGCGGCAGGACGGATCCGACAGGGTGAACAGCCTGTCGGATCCGTCCTGCCGCTAGTGTGAAAGCACCCTAAAGGACACTATTACTGAATATTATTTTGGTTGACTTATTTTTGGTACATTTGTTTGCAGGATTTTTCACAACTTTTTTAAACTTAGTTTTGCGTGACCAAATGTTACCTTAAGTCCTTCCTGACATCTGCTATATATGTACGGCACAGCAGGCAAGGAGCTTCCACATTTTACAGAACATGTATGGCATAATGATTAGGCAGGCACAGGAGCTGTGCCTGATCAATCACAGCAGGGGCCTGTTTCCGACAGCTAGGCCTCTGCTCTAACTGCCAGCCAATAAATACATGTGGGCATAGTTTTCAAATTGGGGTAACTTATTTGGGGATTTCCACTCAACAAGTACCTGAGGGTCTTTGCAAATGTGATGTAGCACCTAAAAATCATTTAAGCAAGACAGACCTTCTTCCCTTCTGAGTCCTGCCATGTGCCCATACAACAGTTTACACCCACATTTATGAACCCAGTAAAACCTGCCTAACAATTTAAGGAGTATGGTATGAGTCGCAGATGGCACAAGCTGGGCACAGCATATTGGGCACTAAAATGCTTTATCTGTGGAAAACTTAGGTAGGGTACAGGTCCTCCCTAAAGAGTCCAGCCCTGTATGGAGGCTTCCCGAAAATATTAGCAATGTCTCAAATTCATAGTGGAAAGAGAACTATTTCGCTAACGACACCTTGTGGAAGTGGCTCCCTATGAGTCCAAATCTGACTTTTTAACATGCCTTGGGACATGACAACAGAAAGTAGCCTAGTCAAATATCCATCCATTAACAGCTGTTCCAGGGTGCTTGTCCCTCGTCAGTACAAAAAAGTTGGATTTTGACTATTGACTTGGAGCATTACCAATAAGTCTACTCTCCATAACATTGAGCACTTCCAGTAAGTCTCCATACTAGGCTGCTGTCTTTAGGGTCAACCAGTATCATATCCTATCTAAGGCATATCACTCAGCCAGCCAGAATCCTATTGATGAGGGAAAAGCAGCCTGAAACAACTGTCTGCAGATGGATATTTGGCTTGGCTATTTTCCCTTGTAATGTCCCAAGGCTTGTTGAAAACTTGAAAATTTCATTTTGCACAGTCCCATGCTCATTAATTTCTGTAAAATACCTGTGGTGTCAAAATACCTGCTCCCCATCGGTTGCCATGGTTACTTAGCAATTTGTAGAAGCATCATACTTACCTGCGAGCAGCGATGTCTGTGTCCGGCCGGGAGCTCCTCCTACTGCTAAGTGACAGGTCTGTGCGGTGCATTGCCTAATGATCTGTCACTTATCAGTAGGAGGAGCTCC
Source organism: Bufo gargarizans (assembly GCF_014858855.1). NCBI lineage: Eukaryota > Metazoa > Chordata > Amphibia > Anura > Bufonidae > Bufo > Bufo gargarizans. The sequence continues at coordinate 93,125,634 of NC_058087.1, read as the reverse complement.
CGGCCGGACACAGACATCGCAGCTCGCAGGTAAGTATGAAGCTTCTACAAATTGCTAAGTAACCATGGCAACCGGGACTGCAGTAGCGTCCCGGTTGCCATGGTTACCGATCGGAGCCCCAGCAATTAAACTGGGACTCCGATCGGTACTCTCCACTGCCACCAATGATGGGGGGGGGCATTTTAATTAGGAGGGGGAGGGAGGGGAGAGGGCCCACTGGCCACCAACGAGTTAACTACAGCGGAGGGAGGGGGGGCCCACTGGACACCAATGAGTTAACTACAGGGGAGGGAGGGGGGGCTGGCTACCAACAAGTTATATTTTCATATCCAGTAGAACCTGACTAATAAATTTAGGGGCATGGTGTGAGTCTCCAATGGCACAAGCTGGGCATGGCACATTAGGTACTGAAAGGCCATATATGTTGAAAAATTTAAATTTTCACTTTGCATAGTCCGCTGCTCATTAATTTCTGCAAAATACCTGTGGCATCAAAATGTTCACACCACAACTTAATCAGTACCTTGAGGGGCATATTTTCCAAAATGGGATCAATTCTCAGGGGGTCCATTTATTATTTCACGCCTGTTGTCAGCACAATCTTTGTAAATCACCACATTAGGCCTCATATGCGCATGGTGCTCTTTTAAGGGGTCGTTCACACGAACGTATTTTGCGTTCCGTATACGGACGTTTTATGCATTCCGCATACGGTCTGTATACGGAAACATTCCTTTCAACGGGTTCACAAAAGATGCGGACAGCACTCTGTGTGCTGTCCGCATCAGTTGCTATGTTCCGTGGCCCCGCAAAAATTATGAGTCCTGTCCTATCCTCGTCCATTTTGCAGACAAGAATTTCTGTAATAGGCCTCCTGTTCCGTTCTGCAAATTGAGGAAGGCACACGGGTGGCATCCGTTTTTTACGGCACGGTCGTGTGAACAAGCCCTAATTCTGAGCCCTCTTGTATGAGGGTCACATGCAGGGTGTTTCTAAAATCAGGAACCACAGCATAATAATAAAGCCTTGTGTTCGTACTAGCATACTATGGACACAGCATATTGGCCACTGAAATGGCAAACATGAGGAAAAATTTTAATTTTCACTTTGCACCATATGCTTTGGATTGATTATTTCAAAACATCCGTGGGGTTTGTACTTTTACTGAATAAACGCTTAAAAAGAAAACTTTATTATTATATTTATTAAAATAGTGGCGACCCACCACATGATAAACTTATCAGGCTAAGTCTGGAGGAATGGCTCACACCACAATTGTATGGGTACAGCCTCTGCCTCCACACTTATTGAAACAGTGTGTTTATCTGGATGTATCAGGATTTTATTCTCTCTGTGATATCCTGCCCAATTATCCAAACACACTGTGGATAATTGCTAAGTACGCTGAATACACTTATTTAGCAGGAGGCTGTGTCATTCTGTGCTGCATGCGCGCTAACAGGAGCGTGCAGCGTCCTTTACCTGCAGGCAGAGTGTCAGTTTCGATAAACAGATGGGGCGAACTGCACTCATGCCAATATAAGACTCTGCTCCTGAGGACAAATCACTGTTATAAATAGTGATATAGAAACGCGTCGAGCAGACGCACGAATAGGCAGGGACAGTCCAACATTTATGTAAATGGCGATGGGATCTAATAGGATAGGAGAAGCAGGTTATAGGGTAGAGCTTTAATAAAATAGTTCTCGCCTGCAGTGTATCCATCCTACTGTTCCATTTGCATAACTTTGCTAGTACAATGCACTGTTGCAACAAATTCAACAGTTGCAACTTGGTGTATGGCTGTTGCTATAAATTACCAAAACAAAATAAGTGTATTCAGCGTACTTAGCAATTATCCACAGTGTGTTTGGATAATTGGGCAGGATATCACAGAGAGAGTAAAATCCTGATACATCCAGATAAACACACTGTTTCAATAAGTGTGGAGGGAGAGGCTGTACCCATACAATTGTGGTGTGAGCCATTCCTCCAGACTTAGCCTGATGAGTTCATCATATGGTGGGTCGCCACTATTTTAATAAATACAATAATAAAGTTAGCTTTTTAAGCGTCTATTCAGCCAGTAGAAGTACAAACAGTATATACGCAAAATCATCTCTATAGTTAAATCCAAAACATCCATGGGGTCAAAATTCCCACAAATTCTGTGATGAGTGTGGTTTTCAAAATAGGGTTACTACTTGGGGGTTTCTTTTTTTATTTCACTTCAGAGCCTCTCCAGAGCTGTAAAAATCACAAAACTAGGCCTCATTCTCTTCTGAACCCTGCAACGTTCCCAAACAGCTTTTTATGACCACATACAGGATATTATTCTACTCAGGAGAAATGATCTAACAAAATTTGGGGTCCTTTTTCTCCCACTACAACTTACAAAACAGTTGAGACTAAAACTACATAAATTAAAATAAAATGTAAATTTTTCATTTCATGTCCCAGTTTGAAAAAATAAATTAAAAATTATTAAATTAAATTAAATTAAAAAAAATAAAAAAAATCTGTGAAACACCTTAGGGGTCAAGCCAATCTGTTCTGTCCTACTTATGTGTGAAGGTACATAGCTTGACAAACAGCTAAACCTTTCCCAGCAAACTTCGTCTTTATTGCAAGGTAAAACTGAGGAACAGAAAAATAATGCATTTACTAATGTAGTCTGACATATGACAATACACAAAATACAATATGCAAACCATGTGAAACATACCAGCGATGCTACTGTGAGCTTAGATGAAGAGGATAGATCAGCAAACTCCCATATTGTGTGGATACCCCTGTAATGGTGGTTGTGAATGACTGCCATGAGCAGGGCTGATGATGTCACTAGAGTTCATAGGCTACAAGTTATGGAAGCTGAAGTGGGTCAAACTTCTAGTGTGAAGAGCTGCAGTGTATATAAAACGGCCACTAGATGGTGCAATTACACAATGAACAGAGAATTATACATTATAAAACATATTAACTATGCATAAATGAATAACAAACTGCTGAAGACATGACACAATCACTATACCCCTAGGGAAAATCCAAAATGGGATAACTTTTTGGGGGTTTACACTATTCTGATACCTGCAAATTTGACATGACACCCAAGAACCATTCCAGTGAAATCTGCTTCCAAAAGACAAATGGCGCCCCTTCTGAACCCTGCAGTGTGCCCATACAGCAGTTTATGACCATATATAGGGTGTTAAAGGATAAAAACAGGATGCAGCGCTGCGGATTACCACAAGGATGATCGCTATAGAGACCTTTAGTTGTTGACAATAGAACAACATGTTTGAGGGACAACGTTCACAGACAACACAACGGCCATTTACCACAAGGTAACTTTAGGCCTCTTTCACAGGGGCGTCCCGGATTTGCTCCTGATGCGGGAAACCCTCGCGAGTGTGCACACAATTTCAGTCAGTTTTGACTGCGATTGCGTTGCGCTGTTCAGTTTTTATCACGCGGGTGCAATACGTTTTGTACACTAGTGATAAAAAACTGAATGTGGTACCCAGACCCAAACCCAGATTTCTTCACTGAAGTTCGGGTTCGGATTAGGTGTTCTTTAGATTTTATTATTTTCACTTAAACCATGCTTATAAGGAAAAATAATAACATTCTTAATACAGAATGCTTGCTAAAATGTGGCTTTAGGGGTTAAAAAAATATATATAATTAACTCACCTATCCTCTTGTTTGCGCAGCCAGCATCGTCTTCTTTCTTCTTATTTCAGGATCTGCAAAAGGACCTTTGATGACGTGATCACACTCACCACGTAGTGAGTGCGGTGACATCAGCGCAGGTCCTGCTGAATGAAGAAAGAAGACGATGTCGGCTGCGCGAACAAGAGAATGAGGTGAGTTAAAAAATATTTGTGGTCAAGGCTCCGGGGGGAGTGTGGAAACGAAGGAGGAGAAACTGGACGTGGTGGGACCTAACTGGCTAGTGGTGTGCCTTTAGCCATGTAACGCGGGTAGCCAAAAAAGGGGGCAAAACATGGATTAGCAGCAGTTTATTATTTGAGAATTTACAAGACCAAACTGGAAAAAGCTTTGGCGATCTCGACCCGTGGATGTGGGATGTAACGGGAGAAACATGAAGATTGCCATCGTCCCATCTTTCGTATGACGTGAGCGGGAACGCCATGTTTGGAAGCTGCGGATGCGGCCCCTATCCGGAAAGAGTGTCCGGAGATGGAGGCAGCGTGGAACCCCAGACCTGAAACTATGGAACGAATGTGCCTGATCAACTGCGCGGATGTCAGTGAAAGCACGGGGAAAGGCAGTAAGGGGCTGTGGGGAGTTCTCTCGTGGAGAGTGGAGAGTAGCTGATTGAACACTGACACTGGGCACCAAGGATTGGACGAATTGAAATACTCGATCTGTACCGGTGGACCTAGCAACCACAGAAGACCGAACGTCCACTCCAGCTCGCAGAGGCGTTATTCCCAGAGAAATAATGTTCATACGAACAGATGTATAAACCGCCTCCTACTGGTCCACAGGTCTTATAAAGGTTCACCAACCATGGAATCCAAAGCACCGGACACGAATACCTTCAAGAAGGAATAGAACAGATGGTGCAATACCCTCGGGATCTTTAAAGGTAAGAGGTTTATTGTACTTACAATTATTATATGACAAACTTGCACATAGAAATGCCCGACCCGGGTTTCGCTATTCGCTTCTTCAGGGGCTGCGATGCACTCACCGCTGCAAACACGAGTAAAATGTCTTCTACGTAGAAGACATTTTACTCGTGTTTGCAGCGGTGAGTGCATCGCAGCCCCTGAAGAAGCGAATAGCGAAACCCGGGTCGGGCATTTCTATGTGCAAGTTTGTCATATAATAATTGTAAGTACAATAAACCTCTTACCTTTAAAGATCCCGAGGGTATTGCACCATCTGTTCTATTCCTTCTTGAAGGTATTCGTGTCCGGTGCTTTGGATTCCATGGTTGGTGAACCTTTATAAGACCTGTGGACCAGTAGGAGGCGGTTTATACATCTGTTCGTATGAACATTATTTCTCTGGGAATAACGCCTCTGCGAGCTGGAGTGGACGTTCGGTCTTCTGTGGTTGCAAGGTTCAAGAACTGACATTAACTGTTTGGTAGAGCGCGGTTCCCGCACTTTCTGTTTGTAAACTCGCTTAGGAGATCGAACCTACTCCCTTAAGGGGACCGCTGCTGAGGTCCATTAACTTCACACCAGATAATATTATATAACTTTCTCTTGTACCGGTGGACCGACTTGGGAGGTTTTGGAGGAAAGTAGAGAGAAGGTGAAGTGGTCTGAACTACGACGGAGCTGACTGATTGCCGGCCCTGGGTTCTGGGTTGAGGTGCAGCAGAATTCCCCAGGCCTGAGGAACCCATAGAAGCTGAGAGGATCAGACTTCGGAAAGGGCCAAAAGGACTGCCATCTAGGGCGGCAGAAATTTTTGGGAATAAATCCCCTGTGACTGGTTGTCTGGAGGGAGTGGAAGGAGAAGAGAGCTTCTGGATGCCTCTCAAGGCCGCCTTGACTGCCTGGGAGGAAAAGAAAGAGGTATGACTGGGATGACTGATCATGTGGTGGTGCTGGATGCCCGCTAGGTAAAGTCTGATGGTGTTGTGGGACAATCGGAGCTCCTTGTGGCAGTATGCCAGGAAGGCCAGGATGAAAGAGACTCTGTCCCTGTCCCCCCTGGGGTGAAGGTGTGCAAACCGCCTGAAGGTGTTCCACCCCGTTAGATAGTTGTGGGCTGAATTGACCGAGAGTGACCTGCGGATGAGACCATGGGTTGCGGAAATGTACTCCTCTAGTCCATGATCAGGGCTTCGAACCCTGGTGGGTTGATCCCGACTCTCTGTGCTCCCGGCATGACCTGAAAAAACAAATTGAAGTTTAAACGGGACAGAGCATCGGCTGCGGTATTTTTCTTGCCCTCTATGTGCCTGCAGGTGACATGGAAATTATTCTGGAGAGACAGCCAGGTGAGCTTACGGACCAGACACATGACCTTTGGTGAGCTGGACCTACCCCTGGCGAGGATGTCGACGACTGCCTGGTTGTCGGTCATGAAGCACACCGGCCTGTTACTCCATGACTGCCCCCAGATGAGAGCGGCTGCGACTATGGGGTAGACCTCGAGCAGGGGAGAGGACCTGGCAGCCTCCTGGTCCGAAGAGACCTGCGTGGGCCAAGGACCCGCGAACCATTGGTCCCCGCAGATGGCCCCGAAACCGAGGGAAGCAGCAGCATCGGAGAAAACCAAGGGGGAGGCATCGTCCCACTGAGGAACAAAGAGGGAGATGCCATTCCAACTGGACAACAATAGGGACCACATGGCCAGATCTGCCAACGCATCGCGTCCGAGGTGGATGAGGGCATGCTGATCAGAGGCTGTTGGGAGGAGTCTGAGCAGGCCGGCGGTGAATGATCTGCCCTGCGGCATGATCCTGGCGGCAAAGTTGAAGGACCCCAATAGAGACTGGAGTTCCAACTTTGACACCGTGTGGGTACCCACAAGCCTGGCCACTGAGTCCTTTAGCCTGCTTAATTTGTCCAGGGGAAGGCTGGCCTCCATTTTGACTGTGTCCAGGGTGATGCCCAGAAAGGTGATTACCCTGGAGGGGCCTTCCACCTTTGCTGGGGCCACTGGAACTTTCAGGCGACCGAACAGGCTGAGGAGGCTGTCCAGCCTGTCCGGGGCATGCTCGGGCTGCTCGATGAGCAAGAAGTCGTCCAGATAATGGATGACGCTCGGGCAGTGGACGTGATTGACCAGGACCCAGTGAAGTGCTTGGGCGAACTGGTCAAAGAGCCAAGGACTGCTCTTTGACCCGAACGTCAAGCGGGTGGCAAAATAATATTTTGCCCTCCATTTGATGCCGTAGAACTTCCACAGGTGAGGCAGGATAGGCAGCAACTTGAAGGCATCGGAGATGTCCGCTTTTGACAACCAAGCTCCTGCCCCGACCTGTAAGATGAGTTTCACGGCCTCGTCCAGTGAAGAGTACTGCATGGAGAATTCGTCCGACGGGACCAGGGAATTTAGGCTGGGGGTGCTGGATGCATGAGGAGCGGACAGGTCATAGATCAATCTCTTTTTATTGGAGGATTTTTTGGTCACCAAACCTATGGGGCTGACTCGGTACACAGGGAAAGGGGATTCAGCAAATGGACCGATCATGAAGCCCTTCTGTAGCTCCGCCTCCAACAGTTCGTCCACCGCCCCGGGATCCGCAAGAGAAGAGAGAAGGTTGGGGCACTCATGAGTGGTCTGTGGAAGGGTGACTAGCCCTGTATGAAACCCCTCCGCAAAACCCTGTTTGAGGAACAGGACAAAACTGGGGTCATGATGTTGCTGGAGGAGGGAGAGTAACAGGTCAATGTTGACCCCGCCTAGTCATGGGCGTTTGGCCGTGCGTTGGGAACAAGAGGACTGAGGATGGGCCCTGAAACAAATGCAGCAGATGTGCAAGGCTTTGCACTTATCGAAACTGCAGAAACCCAGGTTAAAGTTATTGCAAATCTGATTCTTCCCTAGAAAGGTGATGGGACGACCTAGTTTGTCCGTGGCGGGGTTGGGTTTCTGCGCTCTGGAGCTAAACATTGTCCTGGCAGGGGATGGGTTAGGGACATGGGGGCACCAGTCAGAAGAATGGAGAACTGACTGGCAACCGGCACAGGCTGGGGATTTCAGCCCGGCGAAATGCCTGCAAAAAATCTCCATGTCCAAAACCGCCCAGTTGGTGACATGCTGGTGCTGGAGGAACGCTGCTGCCGCTTTGGTGGAGAAGGACCGGTGATACTCATAAAAAGCGGAACCGCCATATTTGTATCCTAACTCGGTGACCTTGTACATGTATGTGTCCACTTCCTCCCTGCGGTGGGGATGAATGGAACACACGATGTCCCGGTACAGGCTGAAGGTCAGCATGAATTCGGGGATGGTCAGCTTCTTATTGAGGCGGACGTCTTTGGACCTCAGTACCACTGACACATCACCGCAGGCGATTGTCCGGTTTTCGACCGTGCCATGGGTGGAGATCAGGATGGCGGCCAGATTGATGTCCTTCCCTGCCAGGATATCCTGCCTGATGCTCTCTGGTATGAAGAAAGCGGGGGCGATGTCGGGCGAAGCAAGGCTTGTACCAGGGGTGTTAGCGTGGGAAGTTGAAGGAACAGCTTCGGGCTCTGCGGGAGGAGGAGGCGTGGCAATCGTGTTCTCGACGGCCTGGAGCCTGGAGTCGATGTGTGATATTGAAGACGCCAGGTTGTTGATGGTTGCGTGGAGTTGGGTCAAGGAGAGCTGAATAGTTGACATGGAGACCAGGTCTTCGGAGGCTCCGGGTGGTTCGGGAGCCCTGGGTGACTGGGGAAAGAGCAGGCGATACAATTCCGCCTTTCGTGCTGATGCCGAGTGGCGGATCCCTTTCCTTTTGAGCTCGGCGACCAGCCTGGGGATGGTCCAGTGTCTGTAGGACACGCGGCTGGCTGCCTCGGAGACTGCTGACTGCTGATTCTGGGATGGACATTGAGTCCTCAATGTCCGATACGTGAGACATGATATCGGGGAGAGGGCACGCCGTTTGAGTCAGACCCTGTTGGGAGGATCTGAATTGAAAAGACAAACTCATGCAAAAGAACCCCCAAAAAAGGGGGAAAAAATAATTAAAATTTTCTTACCTTGAGCCAAGCGGAATTTTGGGGTGGAAAAAGGGAAACCTGGGAACGAGCAAAAACCCGGGAAGGTCCACGGAGAGGGTGAGACTTTGCACCTCGTAACCTGGGATTTGTGAGTGAGGTGGAAATTTAACAGGTACCTGCGTGGAGAAGTACACCAACAACATTTCTGAAAACGGAACTTACGCGGATGATGATCAGGAAAAGAACGAGACCTGAATGAGGGATGAAAGAAATGACAACCTGAGCGGGTCAGGAATTAAACGAGAGTGATGGAACGTGCCGGATGATCGGACTGAAGACCCCATGGTGTGTCGGGAGATGGTTGCTGGGGAAGAAGAAGACGGTGCCATGGCCGAGTGGCCCTTATGAAGCCGTGATGGCAAGATGAAAAACGAGAATGGAGGTAGGTGAAGGACAAAACATGAAAAACAAAAAAGGCCTGAGCGTGTGAGAAAATGAAGAAGCATGAGCTGCTTGACAGGTAACTGGAAAGAGTTGGGTCCTGTGAAACAAGACCGAAGGCCGAGATGCCTCTGGTGACGAGGCCTCAACTGGACGCCAAAGTGGAATCCTACCAGAGTGACGGCCAGTGAGGCGACATGAAAATATTCTGTACACTGTATAACATCTGCCAGAAAACCTTTTTTTCAACTCATTGATTAGTGATTAGATTTCAACTCACTGATTAGTGAACCTCCACTCTGCAGTAATTAAACAGAGCTATTCTAGCAAGCACAATAAAATAATATGCCAGTGGGGGCAGTATGTAACCTAAGAGAAAAACTAAATACAAGTAAAGCCTCATTCACACGTCAGTGATTTCCATCAGTAATTTTGAGCCAAAACCAGGATTGGAGTCTCCACAGATATGAAGTATAAGGACAAGATCTGCACCTGTTCTGTGTTTAGAGCAGCACCTAATTTTAACTCAAAACACTGATGGAAATCACTGATGTGTGAATGAGGCAGTACTGAACATGCTGTTTTCCAAATACATAAACATGTAGCCATTTAACCACTACCCGACCGCCTAACGCAGGATTGCGTCCTGCGGGCGGCCGAGTTATTCCTCCTTGACGCGCCGGCGCGTCATCTCGTGAGACGCGAGATTTCTTGTGAACACGCGCTCACAGGAGCGCGCGTTCACAGGATCCGAAGGTAAACTAGTTGATCTACAGCCTGCCAGCGGCGATCATTCGCTGGCAGGCTGTAGATGCAATTTTTTTTACCCTTGAAAGGTATATCAGACGCTGTTTTGTTAACAGCGTCTGATATACCTGCTACCTGGTCCTCTGGTGGTCCCTTTTGCTTGGATCGACCACCAGAGGACACAGGTAGCTCTGTAATAAGTAGCACGAAGCACCACACTACACCCCCCGTCACTTATTAACCCATTATTAACCCCTGATCACCCCCCTGAGAGAGAAGAAGTCTGGAATCCAAATGCCTAAAAATGCCCTCCTGAAAGGTACTCATTGGATTTTGGGCCCCTTTGCGCACCTAGGCTGCAAAAATGTGTCACACATTTGGTATCACCGTACTCAGGTGAAGTAGGGCAATGTGTTTTGGGGTGTATTTTTACATATAACCATGCTGGGTGAGAGAAATATCTCTGTAAAATGACAACTTTGCATAAAAAAATGTTAAAAGTTGTTGAGATATTTCTCTCACCCATCATGGGTATATGTAAAAATACACCCCAAAACACATTGCCCTACTTCTTATGAGTATGGCGATACCACATATGTGACACTTTTTTGCAGCCTAGGTGGGCAAAGGGGCCCAAATTCTAAAGAGTTCCTTTAGGATTTCACAGGGCATCTTTTACGCATTTGGATTCCAAACTACTTCTCACGCTTTAGGTCCCCTAAAATGCCAGGGCAGTAAAAATACCCCACAAGTGACCCCATTTTGGAAAGAAGACACCCCAAGGTATTCCGTGAGGGGTATGGTGAGTTCATGTAAAATTTTAATTTTTGTCACAAGTTAGTGGAATATGAGACTTTGTAAGAAAAAATAAATAAATATCATTTTCCGCAAACTTGTGACAAAAAAAAACTTCCATAAACTCACTATGCTAATCAGCGAATACCTTAGGGTGTCTACTTTCCGAAATGGGGTCATTTGTGGGGTGTTTATACTGTCTGGGCATTGTGGAACCTCAGGAAACATGACAGGTGCTCAGAAAGTCAAAGTGCGTAATTCAAATTTTTCACATTTTTGCACCATAGTTTGTAAACGCTATAACTTTTACCCAAACCAATAAATATACACTTATTGCATTTTTTTTATCAAAGACATGTAGAACAATAAATCTAGAGAAAAATTTATATAGAAATGTAGTTTTAATTGAAACATTTTACAACAGAAAGTGAAAAATTTATTTTTTTGCAAAAATTTCGGTCATTTTTTATTAATATCAAAAAATTTCAGCAGCAATGAAACACCACAAAATTAAAGCTCTATTAGTGAGAAGAAAAGGAGATAAAATTAATTTGGATGGTAAGTTGTATGACCGAGCAACAAACCGTGAAATTAGTGTAGTGCAGAATTGTAAACAGTGGTCTGGTCATTAAGGATGTTTAAGCTAGGGGGACTGAGGTGGTTAAAATAGCTGGGTTAAAACTGTTGAATAATATACTGTATTAGACACTACCTGTTTATCTCAAATCTCATATATACTAGTCACAAAAAGGGATATTTGGCTTGTGGGTGAAATTTCAGGGTGAACCTAAAAAGCACAGGTGAACTTAATGTGATCTTCTCTAAACTTTTGAATGCACGACTGTTTAGTATTTCAGTACTTTTTGCACAACTTGCTGTTCTCTAACAAGGAGCTTAACGGCAAAATTCACGACAGGTGCTTGATCCATGAATCACCCAATAAATTGCATGGTTCAATAAGAATTGGTATTTAAACAGTCCTCCTCATCATGCTCTTCACATTTTGATATCATAAGACCAAGACAACACCTAACAGTTGATCAACAGGCTTCTAGCAGGATGTTCTCAAACAATAGTGGCCACTGAGCTTGAAGTGTCACAGAGTGTCATCAGCAGGTTGCAACAGAGATACAGAGAGACTGAAAGAGTCACAGAAAATCATAGTACCACACTGATGACTGCTTCATTGGGAACAATACCCTGCAGAGCCAGATGATGAATGCCACACAACTCTAAGTTAATTTAAGGGAGGTGAGAGGCACCCAAGTGTCACTTCAGACCATTCAAAACCAATTACATCAGGTCTGCGTGCTACACGACCTGCAAGGGTTCCTGACCACAGCTGGCATTGTCTAGCATGGACTAGGGAGCATATACACTGAACGAGGGACCAGTGGGCCTCATTGCTGTTCACTGATGAAAGCTGATTCACGCTGAACAGAAATGATGGCCGCCAACGATGTTGGAGACATCAATTAGAGAGCTATGCATCAGCCACTGTTGTCACCAGGCGAGCCTTTGGTGGTGGTGCAACACCTCAGAGTGGCATTACCACTTCTGCACCCTGCTACTGTCTTTATTGGTCTAACAAAATGTCATCTTATGTATTTTGTTCAGGTCCTATACACTGTGCATTTCTAATGTTATGCAACTGTTATATTCATGTAATGTGCCTGGTTCACCAGCAGGTGGCAGCAGCTACAGTTAGAGAGAATGGAACTCACCATTCCATTCTCCCCTTTTTTCTTGGTCAGAAGTTGTCCAGTCCTTTTTACTACCAGAAGGAGATAGGGAGTTCTGGTGGGTTCTGGTTGAGACTCCATGTTGGAGATTCTAACCTATTCCCTGGCATAATCCAGAGTCAGACTAAAGAGAGAAGTTACAGCATCATGCAGAAGCAGAGATTACATTTAAGTCTGTTAGTACAGCAGAGCCAAAGAAAAATCGATGTAGCAGAGTTGAGATTGTTTTCCTGCCAGAGTTAATGCTAAAGCCTGCTGGATAAAGATTAAGTCTGTAAACTGTTTGGAGAAACATTTATGCAAATGAAAGCTGCAATTTAACTTCATCACAAGGTCTGGACCTCAATTGTTCACCCTATTTGTCTGCTTCAGAGCCAACGACTGAGGTTCCAGTGTATCCAGGTAGGAGCACCGTGACATGTGTACAAAACATTATAGGCCACCCTATATCACCCGGCCATTCCTACACCTGGGTACCAACACCATTTCTTACAGGGATTCTGTCCCGTTGTTGCTTCATTGAAACTGGCGTCACAAAACACTTATCTCATCTTAAAGGGACCTCTTGTGGACCGTTGTTGCAGTGGTGTTACAGTGTAGGCAGGTGTGTCTAGCCAATACAGAACTGCCCTAAACTTTGTGAGTTTGAGTTGAGAAAGATGGACCGCCAGGCTTAAAGGACCACATCAATTGTCATGCGATCAATGGATTCTTTTTATTGTGAAAAACCACGCATATAATTCTCGTATATTAGGGCAGGAAACCCAACACAGACAGAATGCCTGACACCATTAAAACAGGTAACTAATAATGAAAACAACGAGCATTTGGTCAACTTCTTAACCACCTACAACAGTAACTATAGAGCAATACAGAACATCCTAGAAAAACACTGGAACCTTCTAGAGAAAGACCGTGTCCTCAAAAAATGTATTCCATCCAGACCCTGACCTTCAGAAGAGCAAATTAACATGCAATTGTCATTTCACTACCAAAAATGAAATTCCTATTATATGTGATGCTGAAGGGCAGATATTCAGAAGCTACATTTTTCAGTTAATTTTACCTTTCTGATGTCTGTATTCAGCGTTTTGCAACCCTATTTCTCTGTTCCTCTATTTCAGCGGTAAAGGCTAAATCCCATGAACGGGAAGGACCTTCTGACATCAAGGAGGAACGTGACATACTGAAATCACGTGACCGCAAAGCAGACGCACCCTCATTCAGAGTGATGGTGTCTGAAGTGAGTGGAGAGCAGAACCAGTGTGTCACAGTGGGAAGTGGGGGAAACTCCCCACCGTACGATGTCGGGAATTTTGGAAATCAATTAGGCCTGGATGCCGGGATCAGGGAGCAGGTCACCTCCTAAAGCGCCCCTAATCCACACCCTAACCCCTCACTGTATGAGTGGACCTGGATGGTAGGACTGCTCATACCCAGGAAACCTAGGACCCTGAGTCACCCTGATAATCCCTCACATAGGAGCAGGGGAGAGACGACCTGTTCTTCCAAGACACGGATGAACAGGAGTCTCAACCGGCCAAGTAGCAGAGAAAAGCCAAGTGGAACGGCAGGTAAGTATCCAGTGGCGGGAATAACCACTGAACCAAGAACCCTGGAATGCATGGTAACTTACCTGCCACAGCTGCTGGATGGCACAACAGAAGACACACCAAAGTGAACTGGAGCCCATGCAAACGTACTGCAATCCAAACACCACACCGGACTCAGTATGTACTGACACACAAAGTAACCAGCACTCCAGCAACAGCACACTGACTTGACTTTTGGTTCCCCCTCCGGGGATCCCTGAGACCTCCTTACGGAGGTACAACAGACAGGGAAACGCCTTGCATTTATGCCGGACATAAAACACCACTGACCATACATAAAACAGCAACAAGATGTACACCACGCTCTGAACATAATCACACGCCAAACATCAACTTAGGTAAGGTAGGGAACATGGAAGATACATAAGGAAGACATCGTTGGAGACATCGATGTCCAGCTAGGTGGCTCTAAAGGACTGGGCAGATGGAACACCCTGGACTGCAGCAGAGCTTCAGCACAAACAACAGCTGAAGTACAACTGACCCCAGCCAGGGAGCCACAGGAGATAAAACCCTAGTGGCCACACCCAGCCAGGAAGTTAACCCCTCAAGCACCAGACAGGGGACGAACCAGGAGAAGGACAGAAAAGCACATACAAGCCGACATCAGTGCATTGCCCCTGTGTTACGCCCACAACATTGAGGCTGTGACACAGGTATTTACACACAGGTATTTACACTGGGGAAACAGGAGGGATTATAGTGGGTGCACATGGCGATGGGGAAATGCGTGGGGGGGCAAACATGGTGGAAAAATGTGTGTGAGGGGGTGAACATGGCCTGAAAATGTGTTTTTCTGGGGGGTGAACATGGCGGGAAAATGTGTGTGGGGGACATGGGGGGGAAATGTGTGTGGGGGTGAACATGGGGTGATGTTTGTGTGGGGAGGTGAACATGGGGGGATGTGTGTTGGAGGGCAAACATGGGGGGTGAACATGGGGGAATATGTGTGGGGGTGAACATGGGGAAGGAAATGTGTGTGTGGGGGAACATGGGGGGGAAATGTGTGTGGGGGAGAACATGGGGGATGTGTGTGGGGGGGTGAACATGGGGGGATGTGTGTGGTGGGGTGAACATGGGGGGATGTGTGGGGGTGAATATGGGGGGAAATGTGTGGGGGTGAACATTGGGGGAAGTGTGTGGGGTGAACATTGGGGGAAGTGTGTGGGGGTGAACATTGGGGGAAGTGTGTGGGGGTGAACATGGGGGGAAATGTGTGGGGGTGAACATGGGGGAAAATGTGTGGGGGTGAACATGGGGGGGAAATGTGTGGGGGTGAACATGGGGGGAAATGTGTGGGGGTGAACATGGGGGGAAATGTGTGGGGGTGAACATGGGGGGGAAATGTGTGGGGGTGAACATGGGGGGAAATGTGTGGGGGTGAGCATGGGGGGAAATGTGTGGGGTGAACATGCAGGGGGGAAATGTGTGGGGGTGAACATGCGGGGGGGAAATGTGTGGGGGAGTGAACATGGGGGAAATGAGTGTGTGGGGGTGAACATGGAGGAAATGTGTGTGGGGGGAAGTGTGTGTGTGTGTGGGGGTGAACATGGGGGAGACTGTGTGTGTGTGGGGGGTGAATATGAGTGTGTGTGTGTGGGGTGTGGGGGGTGTACATGGGGGAAAGTGTGTGTGGGGGGTGAACATGGTGGATGTGGTTAGAGCTGGGGGTGCAGATGGGAGGCTAGCATGATGGTGAGATGTGTACATTGGGGAATATTGGGATATGGCTTAGAATATTCTGGCTTGGTATCTGTGGAATGCTAGTTAGGCTTCTTGCCGACGAGAGTAATCATGTGAGCACGAGACAGTAACACTGCGGGTGTCTGGTAGCGCACAGCATCATAGACACCCATGAATGCAATATTAGGGTGGCTCACTCCCTATGACTCTGGATAGCTGCTTAAACCTGAAATTGAATCACCCTATTCAATACATACACAATGTATACAATGGACTAAATAGGCAAGCACTCAGAACATCATGGGGCAGGCACACTATTTAATACTAATAATATAGAGTAAACAACAAAAAATCACAATAAAATATGCAACAATAAAACAGTAAAATGAAGTATAAAATCGCTAACGAATAAGGTGCAAGGTAAGTTCCTGTCGAAATAAATATACCAATAAATGTCCTTATTAATGCATCTGATATTACCGCTGAATTGGTGGCAGCCTATTTCTTGTGCACGCTTTGATCTAGCGTTATATCCAAACCGCAGGTTAAAAGTTTTTTGTAGCCGCAGTATAATAGCAGTATGCGGATAAATGGTTGCTCACTGAGCACTCACCCCACCTGATGGTATACGGTCTTCACGCTGGCTGGTGTGTGCTCAGGTGTACGCATTCAGAGCGGATCAGTACCTGTATCGAGGTCAAACTTTCATGCAGTTGCCTGGACTGCCTCTGTATGCCGCTCCGTGCACAGTTCTCACTAGATTCAGTCGGAGAGTAAAAAATTGCATGGCCATGCTTTGATTAATTGTAGAATCATTCAGAGCATCGGTATACAGCACCAGACACGTTTCGAGGTCTTGCTGACCTCTTCCTCAGTGGGTATACTCCATATGCTCAGACTCCACTATTTATACTCTACTCAGTGATAAGTAAATCCTGGAGAACAGATCTCAAAGTGAGCCAGATAGTCGTAGATAAGTCCTGGAATAGCGGATTTCAAAAAGGCAAATTCCATCTAATGCGATTTTGATGCGTTTTTTAACGATTTTTTCAACAGATACATTTTTATCACCAAAGGTGCTGGATTGGATGTATTATTCATTCTGATGTACCAAAAATTAAAAATTCATTCTTATTCCTTAGATATATCCACAATAAATGAACAATATAATAACAAATAGATAATATTAAAAGTGCATCAATTTGTAAAAAAATATATATAGAAAGGCATACATATGGGGATGTAAAATCATTGTTTGGGTGACAATCGATATTTGGGTGATTCAATAAACAATCGATGAACGGTCGATCCAAGGGATTTGGAGCACCTTCTAGAAACCAACGTCCAAAAACAGTTTTATACTCTTTTCTAGCTGTCACTTGCCAAGCTGGCTAATAAATTTTCCGGTAGGGCAGTTCCGCCGGATTAAAAGAAACTGTACTGATGAGAACAAGTTTGAAGAGGAGGCCATAAAAATAAAAGATTAATTTATTAACAAGGAATATCCTGAAGAAATAGTCAATAGTGCATTGGATCGGATTAAGAGATTAGAGAGAGAGACTTTCTTCTCTGATAATAAAAATTAGAATATAAATGTACCACCAAAAGAAATGGAACTGAGAGTCATTCTACCATTCAATGCACACTATTAGAAAGTTCAATATATTCTGAAACAACATTGGCATTATATATTGGACGATAAAACAATAGGCCATTTGCTACCAAAGGTTCCTTTGATATCTTTCACAAAAGTGCCCAATTTGGGCCTTAAAATAGCGCCCTCTGTCAAGCAAGAATAGGGAAAGAAAATTTCTATGTTTCAACATTGGACAAATATGAATGGCTTTTTTAGGTGTGGGAGATGCCCTGCTTGTAAAGAACACAATATTCCCTAAAAGAACACTATAAGTAATATCTACACAGAATTCATTCTCTTGGAAAATTAGGGATAGCCTATCCTGTAACTCCTCCAGTATCATCTACATTATCCAGTGCCCATGTCAGAAACAATATATTGGACGAACAAAACGACCATTAAAAACAAGAATAACTAATTGCAACTGGTGTCATATACCAGTTGCCCCCCTAAAAAAGTGATTAAGGTAGGGGTGCAATATACCTATAATATAATTTCTATATAGTGCATTTGTATTGTGCAGCATTTTTGTGCGGTTCTGCTGAGATACCGCAGCTGTAAAGAGAGACAAACGCTATTAGAAAAACTAATTGCAACTAGTATTATATACCAGTTGCTCCACAAAAAAAATGGTTAAGGCAGGGGTGTGATACACCTCTAATATACTTCCTATATAGTGCATTTGCATTGTGCAGCAGTTGTGTGCAGTTCTGCTGATATACCGCAGCTATACAGAGGGACAAACGCTATTGGAACAACTAAGAGCAACTAGTGTGATATACCAGTTACCCCCCCAAAAAACTGATTAAGGCAGTGGTGTGATGTACCTATAATATAATTTCTATATAGTGCATTTGTATTATGCAGCATTTGTGTGCGGTTCTGCTGAGTTAACGCAGCTATACAGAGGGACAAACGCTATTGGAACCAATAATTGCAACTGGTGTGATATACCTGTTGCCCCCCCAAAAATAAATGATTAAGGTAGGTTTTGTTATATACCTATAATATAAATTCTATATAGTGCATTTGTATTGTGCAGCAATGGTGTGCTGTTCTGCTGAGATACCGCAGCTATACAGAGGGACAAACGCTTTTGGAGCAACTAATTGCAACTGGTTTGATATACCAGTTGCACCCAAAAAAAACTGATTGAGGTAGGGGTGTGATATACCTATAATATTTTTATATAGTGCATTTGTACTGTTCAGCATTTCTGTGTGGTTCTGCTGCAAGAACGCAGCTATACAGAGTGAGAAATGCTATTGGAACAACTAATTGCAACTGGTGTGATATACCAGTTGCCCCCCCCCCCAAAAAAAAATAAACTGATTAATTCAGGGGTGTGATATACCTATAATATACTTCCTATATAGTGTATTTGTATTGTGCAGCAGTTGTGTGCAATTCTGCTGAGATACCGCAGCTATACAGAGGGACAAATGATTTTGGAACAACTATTTGCAACTGGTGTGATATACCAGTTGCCCCCCCAAAAAACTGATTGAGGCATGGGTGTGATATAACTATAATATCATTTCTATATAGTGTATTTGTATTGTGCATCAGTTCTGTGCGCTTCTGCTGAGATACCGCAGATATACAGAGGTACAAATGCTATAAGAACAAATAATTTCAACTGGTGTGATATACCAATTGCCCCCTCAAAAAACTGATTGAGGCAGGGGTGTGATATACCTGTAATATACTTTCTATATAGTGCATTTTTATTGTTCAGAATTTGTGTACTGTTCTGCTGAGATACCGCAGCTCTACAGAGGGACAAACGCTATTGGAACAACTAATTGCAACTGGTGTAATATACCAGTTACCCCCCCAAAAAACTGATTAAGGCAGTGGTGTGATGTACCTATAATATAATTTCTATATAGTGCCTTTGTATTGAGCAGCATTTGTGTTCGGTTCTGCTGAGTTAACACAGCTATATACACTACGTGCAGAATTATTAGGCAAATTTTTATGCATGTTGTCTTACTCCAAGCTGTATAGGCTCGAAAGCCTACTACCAATTAAGCATATTAGGTGATGTGCATCTCTGTAATGAGAAGGGGTGTGGTCTAATGACATCAACACCCTATATCAGGTGTGCATAATTATTAGGCAACTTCCTTTCCTTTGGCAAAATGGGTCAAAAGAAGGACTTGACAGGCTCAGAAAAATCTAAAATAGTGAGATATCTTGCAGAGGGATGCAGCACTCTTAAAATTGCAAAGCTTCTGAAGCGTGATCATCGAACAATCAAGCGTTTCATTCAAAATAGTCAACAGGGTCGCAAGAAGCGTGTGGAAAAACCAAGGCGCAAAATAACTGCCCATGAACTGATAAAAGTCAAGCGTGCAGCTGCCAAGATGCCACTTGCCACCAGTTTGGCCATATTTCAGAGCTGCAACATCACTGGAGTGCCCAAAAGCACAAGGTGTGCAATACTCAGAGACATGGCCAAGGTAAGAAAGGCTGAAAGACGACCACCACTGAACAAGACACACAAGCTGAAACGTCAAGACTGGGACAAGAAATATCTCAAGACTGATTTTTCTAAGGTTTTATGGACTGATGAAATGAGAGTGAGTCTTGATGGGCCAGATGGCTGGATTGGTAAAGGGCAGAGAGCTCCAGTCCGACTCAGACGCCAGCAAGGTGGAGGTGGAGTACTGGTTTGGGCTGGTATCATCAAAGATGAGCTTGTGGGGCCTTTTTGGGTTGAGGATGGAGTCAAGCTCAACTCCCAGTCCTACTGCCAGTTTCTGGAAGACACCTTCTTCAAGCAGTGGTACAGGAAGAAGTCTGCAAGGTAAGAAAAACATGATTTTCATGCAGGACAATGCTCCATCACACGCGTCCAAGTACTCCACAACGTGGCTGGCAAGAAAGGGTATAAAAGAAGAAAATCTAATGACATGGCCTCCTTGTTCACCTGATCTGAACCCCATTGAGAACCTGTGGTCCATCATCAAATGTGAGATTTACAAGGAGGGAAAACAGTACACCTCTCTGAACAGTGTCTGGGAGGCTGTGGTTGCTGCTGCACGCAATGTTGATGGTGAACAGAACAAAACACTGACAGAATCCATGGATGGCAGGCTTTTGAGTGTCCTTGCAAAGAAAGGTGGCTATATTGGTCACTGATTTGTTTTTGTTTTGTTTTTGAATGTCAGAAATGTATATTTGTGAATGTTGAGATGTTATATTGGTTTCACTGGTAAAAATAAATAATTGAAATGGGTATATATTTGTTTTTTGTTAAGTTGCCTAATAATTATGTACAGTAAAAGTCACCTGCACACACAGATATCCCCCTAAAATAGCTAAAACTAAAAACAAACTAAAAACTACTTCCAAAAATATTCAGCTTTGATATTAATGAGTTTTTTGGGTTCATTGAGAACATGGTTGTTGTTCAATAATAAAATTTATCCTTAAAAATACAACTTGCCTAATAATTCTGCACTCCCTGTACTTCCTATATAGTGCATTTGTATTGTGCAGCAGTTGTGTGCAGTTCTGCGGGTATACAGCAGCTTTACAGAGGGACAAATGCTATTGGAAGAACTAATTGCAACTGGTGTCATATACCAGTTGCCCCCCAAAAAACTGATTAAGGCAGGGTTGTGATGTACCTATAATATAATTTCTATAAAGTGCATTTGTATTGTGCAGCATTTGTGTGCGGTTCTGATGCGATACCGCATCTATACAGAGTGACAAACGCTATTCAAACAACTAATTGCAACTGGTGTAATATACCAGTTGCCCTCAAAACACTGATTGAGGCAGGGGTGTGGCATACCTATAATATACTTCCTATATAGTGCATTTGTATTGTGCTGCATTTGGGTACGGTTCTGCTAAGGTACCGCAGCTATACAGTTTGGCAAACGCTATTGGAACAACTAATTGCAACTGGTGTGAAATACCAGTTGCCCCCCCACAAAAAAACTGATAAAGTGGTTTGATATACCTGCTTCCAGCAAATACTCATGAAAGGGTTCTATATACCTGATTACACAAATACTGCTCTTCTATGGGGACTTTGTCACAGGGTCATTTTGAAAATGACAGGCAGAGGAAGAGACAGGTCATTCCGCAGTTGCGATTACATCAATGGATGCAACAGATTTGGTTGAGTGGCTCACTCAGCCTTACGCTTTCGCACCCTTATCATTCTTTGTATCAGCAGCTTCCTCACTCTCTGCTGTGTGCACCCCCAAAGACACCACCACCTCCACCACCATAGCCCCTCCACTTGAGTCAGAGAATTACTTTCCCATCCATTCAAAGATCTTACCGATGCACAGCTATTTTTGGTATCTGATGATGATTCTGAAGAGGAGGTAACAACGGCCGCCACAGAGTGCTCTGACGACAGTACCCAGATCAGCCCTAGGAGGGTGATCCCCGCTGTTTCTGACTACTCCGAGATCTCTAATGTCAGTGGTGGTGAAGGTGATGATGATGACGTGTTCATGGACGTCACGTGAGTGCCCACAAGAGAGGAAGAGGAGGTTAGTTCAGAGGGAGAGATTTAGCATCAGAAAGAGAGGAGAACGAGGCAAAACTCGCAGTGCACAGGAAGCAAAAAGCAGACTGCAAATGTATCTGGAGCGAGCCTTTCACCATGCATGGTCATATCTGGCGCTCCCAGGATGCCCGCACATGGCTCCGCAGTCCTTTTTTTAACATGTCAGCTGCTGTCAATAGTGTTGCCATCTGTCGCCTGTGCTGTCAGCTTGTAAGTCGCGGTAAGCCCAACACTCAGGGAAGACCGCCTTAAGAAGTGACCTGGCCTCCCATCACCGAGCCCAGTGGGAGCAACACCGTTAGAACCCACAAAGCCACACTCCTAGCGCTCCACGTCCTTCCTGCCTCTTCTCCTTCTTTTTCTCCTCTCTCCTCCCATTTGTCCTCCACTCTACCTTCCACCATGCCATTGTAGCGTTCATCTGGCAAAAGGCAGGGTTCCATGGTCCAAATGTTCAAATATAAAAAGTTGATGACGCCGCATAACCCTCTTGCCCAACGGCTGACTGCTGGCTTGTCGGAACTGCTAGCCTGCCAACTACTGCCATATAAACTGTTGGACTTAGAGGCCTTTAGAAAATTTATGGCCATTGGCACACCGCAATGGAAGGTCACTGGAAGGAAATATTTTTCCCAGAAGGGCATCCCAGAGCTATATGGCAATGTTTAGCGGCAAGTGAATGTATCTCTGGCACATAGTGTCGGTGCCAAGATACATCTGACCACAGGCACATGGTCTAGCAAACATGGGCAGGGAAGGTACATAACTTTTACTGCCCACTGGGTGAACCTTCTGGCGGCTGTCAAACATGCAATCCGTTGCACCCGTGTGGATTCTTCTTCTCCTCCTACTCATTCTCCATCTCCTCCTTGGCTGACTCCTCCTTCTCTTCCGCTGCACCCCCCAGTGGCCCAGAACCTATTTGAGGTAAGACATTGCCATGCTTTGCTGCGGTTGTTATACCTGGAAGCCAAGAGCGACACTGGTCCTGCACTGCTTTCAGCTCTGTGGTCACAGGCTTATCAGTGGCTAACCCCTCTCAATTTGACAGTTGGTGTGCAACAATAGTCCCAATCTGCTGAGCGCACTGAAACAGGGTAAAATGGCACACGTGCCATCTATGACACACGTCCTGAACTTAGTCGTGCTGCGATTCGTTGCCAAGTACCCCGAGGTCCAGGCCATTTTAGAAGATCTTACACGGCCATGGCTTGCCTTGCTGACGTTCAGCAGCGACACCATTTGCCCATCAGACGTCTGATTTGTGACGGCCCGATGTGCTGGAACTCCACCTTATATATGCTTGATAGGCTGCTTCAGCAAAACAGTGGCGTTAATGACTACCTTTACGAACTCTGCGGCATGAAAGGTTCTAAGGAGCTTTTTTTTTTTTCCACTGTGCCAATGGCTGCTCATGTGCGACGCATGCAGACTTCTGCGACCATTTGATGAGATCACTAAACTGGTCAGTCACAGCCATGTTGCCATCGGTGACATCTTACCTCACGCCTTCTCTCTGAAGCATTGTGTCATCGATCAAGCTGTAGAGGAGCAAGAGCAGGAAGATGAGGAAGTTACAATGCTGAGTCAGAGGAGGATGGTGCCTGGGTGGAGGAGGAGTAGGATTAAGAAGAGCAGGCTTTAAACTTTTCTTGGATCCCTGGTGTTGTCCGTGGATGGGGGGAGGAGACCGAGGACGACATTGTCCTGGGTGATGAGCAGGAGCCAGGTCGTTCCACCGCTTCTAATTTAGCTCAAATGGGGGCCTTCATCCTCCAGAGTTGAGGGACCCCCGTATCAAAAGCATAAAGGGCAAGGACCAGTAGTGGTTAGCAATGTACTTAGACCTCCAGTACAAACACAAATTGGCGGACATGTTACCAGCATCACGGAGGGCTGGCAGAATACAACATTTCCAGGCCTTGCTTTGAGAGATGCTACATTCTGATGTAACGGGCACTGGCAGAGGAATTTCCACCCACAGACAAACAGTTGCCAGTACCAATCCTACAGCGCATGCAAGAAGAGGGCGGTTTGAAGATGTGTTGGTGACTTCGGATATGAGATCATTCTTGCAGCCAACTCATCGACATATTCCCTCCAGATCCAGCCTCAGGGAACACCTAGACCGACAGGTGAACAACTACATCGGGTTAACGGCCGATTTGGATGCTCTGATAAGCGAGGAACCCCTTGACTACTTGTTGTGCAGGCTTGACCTGTGTCCAGAGCTTGCACAATTTGCCATGGAACTCTTGGCTTGCCCCTCGTCGAGTGTCCTGTCTGAAAGCACGTTCAGCACAGCAGGGGGGATCATGACCGATAAGCGCACTCTCCTAGCTCACGACAGTGTAGACTACCTCACATTTCTAAAAATGAATGATGCAAGGATCTCGGAGGAATTCAACACTTGTGATGACCACGTGTAATTGAATTACCTCATGCCAGCCCACACATATCTGCCACCAACCAGAACATATAATGGCCCCTGTCTTATGTAAATACAGCGGCATAAAATACCTTTTCTGTCCGGTGGATGCCTAATGTTTGAGACTTCGGAGAAATTCAACACCTGTGACGACCACGTGTTATCGAATTTCAACTATTATCATAATTTTTTTTTTTTCAAGGGGATTTCATTTGCCATGTTTTTAATCCAATTTTATATTTTTTGTTCTTTTAAACATATGTATTTGACATGTATTTGTACTGGCCTGCAGTAAAATTGATATCCAATGACCGTCTAATATACCTCCAGCCACATAATCACTTGATGTTTTCTGTCCGGTGAATAAATAATTTTTGGGGCCTGTAGTCCGCTTGCCTGCAGTAAAATTGATATCCATTGACTGTCTAAAATACCTTCAGCCACATAATCACTTGATCTTTTCTGTACGGTGAATGCATAATTTTTGGGGCCTGTAGTCTACTGGCCTGCAGTAAAATTGATATCGAATGACCGTCTAATATACTTCCAGCCACATAATTACTTGATGTTTCTGTCCGGTGAATTAAAAATTTTTGGGGCCTGTAGTCCACTGGCCTGCATTAAAATTGATATCCATTGACTGTCCAATATACCTCCAGCCACATAATCACTTGATCTTTTATGTACATTAAATGCCTAATTGTTGGGGTCTCAGAGGAATTCAACACCTTCTGACAGTGACATTAGCTGTGCCACATCTCCAGTGTAAAGAGTGCGCATCCAAAAAATATCTGTGACATCCAGTGTACTTTTTTAATAGACGGTGTCCGCTTCTGACAGTGACATTATCTGTGCCAGATCTCCAGAGTAAAGTGTGAGCATCCCAAAAACATCTGTGACTTACAGTGTACTTTTTCAATAGAGTGTGTCCGCTGTGGACAGTGGCATTAGCTGCGCCACATCTCCAGTGTAAAGTGTGCGCATCCAAAAAATATCTGTCACATCCAGTGTACTTTTTCAATAGACAGTGTCCGCTGCGGACATTGACTTTACCAGTGCCACATCTCCAGTGTAAAGTGTGAGCTTAACAAATGTATATGTGACATACAGTGTACTTTTTATGTAGACGCTTTGGTCAGTGACATTACTGGTGATACCTCTCCTGTATAACGTTTCCTCATCCCAAAAACCTGTGACATTCCCTGTAATTTTTTATTAGCCACTGGTGACAGCATTGACATTATCTGTGGGATATCTCCTGTGTGACGTTTCCACATCCCAAATACCTTTTTAAATTTTTGGGCACATACACTTCCAAATCCTACGCTACTGTATGTGTGACAAACTTTCAAGCATACAGTATATAAAATTTACATAGTAACATAGTACATAAGGCCGAAAAAAGACATTTGTCCATCGAGTTCGGACCGTCATCCTGCAAGTTGATCCAGAGGAAGGCAAGAAAAATATAAAAAAATGTCCCCACTTTAGGGGAATAAAAAATTCCTTCCCGACTCCAATTAGGAAATCAGATTAACTCCCTGGATCAACGACCCCTCTCTTGTAGCTATAGCCTGCAATATTAATACACTCCAGAAATACATCCAGGCCCCTCTTGAATTCCTTTATTGTACTCACCATCACCACCTCCTCAGGCAGAGAGTTCCATAGTCTCACTGTTCTTACCGTAAAGAATCCTCTTCTATGTTTGTGTACAAACCTTCTTTCTTCCAGACACAGAGGATGTCCGCTCGTCACAGTTTTAGTCCTGGGGATAAATAGATGATGGGATAGATCTCTGTACTGACCCCTGATATATTTATGCATAATAATTAGATCTCCCCTCAGTCATCTTTTTTCTAAAGTGAATAACCCTAATTTTGATCATCTTTAATTTAATATGAAGAAGGTGAGCAGTAAGGGACAGGGAAGTGGCCATGATGCTGATGGTGAACGCAGAGGCCGTGTCCCTGGGCGCGTTGAAACTGTGCCTGCTGCCAGAGCACAAGAAAAACAATCATCCATGATACCTAGCTTCATGTCCCAGTTTGCAGGGTGGCGCAGGATACCACTCTTGAAGTCAGACCAGTGAGACAGGTGGTCGTTGGATTGCAACAGATAATGCTTCCAGTCGCTTAAGCACCACAATGTCTTCCACCAAGTCCAGCCTCGGTAGCCAAGAGTCTGCTCAACACAATCCTCACCCTGATCCTCCTTCCTCCCACCATGGAGAGTCTTGGCAACCAAGTGATCCCACACTCGGATATTCCGAGGAGCTATTTTCTGCGCCACTCCTTGATTTGGCACTCTCGCCAACCACGCTTGAAGAAGGACAGATCTTGTGCCCTGATTCCAAAACTCTTGAGCATCCCCAGTCACAAGAAGATGATGGTGGGGAACGGCAATTACTGTTTAATAAGTTGGATGATGATAAGACACAGTTGCCAATAACTCAACTGCAATTACTGTCTCAAAAGGTTGATGAAGAGGATGAGACATAGTTGTCAATCACTGAGGTTGTGGTTAGGTCAATAAATCAGGAGGATGAGCAGAGTGAGAAAGTGGAAGAGGATGTGGTGGACAATGAAGTCACTGACCCAACCTGGGAAGGTGGAAAGCAGAGCAAGGACAACAGTACAGAGGGGGAGGGATCTGCTGCACCGCAACATGCTGGAAGAGGCTGTGGGGTGGCAAAAGGGAGAAGGTGGGCCACACCAAACAGGCCCGCAACTGTTCCATGGAGCACCCCCTTACAGAAATCTCCCGTGCCAACAGGTAGGTGTTCCGCAGTATGGCGCTTTTTTGAGGAAAGTCGGACGACAAAAGAATAGTAGTTTGCAACCTGTGCCGTAGCAAAATGAGCCGGGGCGTGAACAATAGCAACCTCACCACCAGCAGCATGATCCGCAACATGGCATTCAATCACAGTAATAAGTGGGCCGAACGCCTGGGTCCACAGTCTGCGGGTCATGTCACTGCCTCCTCTTCCCTTGTGTTACGTGCTGGCCAAACCCCTGTCGAAGGCACAGGCCTGAAGGACTCCCACCCTGCACCTGGACCTTTGCAAGCACCATCAGCGACCACATCCACTTCCGTGTCCCAGCGCAGCGTACAAATGTCCTTACCTCAGGCATTTGAACACAAGCGCAAATACCCAGCCACCCACCCACAGGCCATAGCATTAAATTCGTAACTTTCCAAATTACTGGCCCTGGAAATGTTGCCATTTAGGATTGTGGACACTGAGGCCTTCTGCAGCCTGATGTCGGCGACTGTCCCGTTTAACGCAGTTCCATCACTATTTTTCAAGGTGTGCCGTGCCCGCCTTACACCAACATGTGTCCTGTAACATCACATGTGCTCTGACCAACGCAGTTACTGGGAAGGTCCACCTAACCACGGACACATGGACAAGTTCATTCGGCTAGGGACGCTTCATTTCCCTGACCGCACACTGGGTGAAAGTTTTGAAGGCAGTAAGCGAGTTGTACCCTGGAATGGCACAGGTGCTACCAACGCCAAGGATTGCGTGCCCTAATTCCATCAGGGTTTCCGCCTATGTTAGTGTCCCAACCCCCACTTCTCCTCCTCCGCCTCCACCTCCACTTCCACCATAGAATAATCCTCTTGCAGCACCAGTCAGCCATCATTCGGTAGTTGGAGGCAGTGTAGCACTGCAATGGGAAAGCATCAACAGGCCGTGCTGAAGCTGATCTGCTTAGGTGACAAACAGCATAATGCTGCAGAGCTGTGGCCGGAATGAGAGACCAGACTGAGCTGTGGCTCTCGTCACTCAACCTAGAACCAGGCATAGTTATGTGTGATAATGGCCGTAACTTGGTGCTGGGCAAGCTCACGCACATCCCATGCCTGGCCCATGTCTTTAACTTAATGGTTCAGCTCTTTCTCAAAACCTACCTCAATTTGCCTGAGCTACTGGTGAAGGCGCGCCGCTTGTGTGCACATTTCCGCAAGTCATTAACAGCTTCAGCTGGTTTGTCAACGCTGCAGCAGCACTGGAAGTTTCTATCTCACTGACTGGTGTGCGACGTGAGCATGCGCTGGAACTCCATGTTCCACATGTTGGCCAGGCTATGTTAGCAGAGGGCAGTAGTGAAA
The DNA here is from genome assembly GCF_014858855.1 of Bufo gargarizans. Lineage (NCBI taxonomy): Eukaryota > Metazoa > Chordata > Amphibia > Anura > Bufonidae > Bufo > Bufo gargarizans. The sequence goes on along the minus strand of NC_058087.1, from coordinate 93,097,245 downwards.
TACCAGCTGCAACATGGTCGTCACATTTCCACTCAGCTTCCGCTCTTCACAAGTGAGGAGTGGGCATGGATGTCTGACCTCTGTGAGACTTTAAGAAACCTTAAGAAATCAACACTATTATCAGCGTAACCATCCCACTTCTGTGTCTACTCAAATGTTCGCTGCTCACAATTATGGACAACGCTTTGCATGTGGAAGAGGTATAAATGGGGGAAGACATTACACAGGGTGATAGCCAGACCACCCTCAGCGCCAATTTGACGATCAAGAGGAGGAGTAGAAGAAGCAGGAGACGTTTGCCTCTGCCACAGAGGGAAGTACCCATGAAGGTTTAATTCCATCTGTTCTGCGTGGGTGGCAGAAGAGGAGGAAGAGGATGAGGAGATTGAGAGTCATCCTCCTGATGACGACAGCGAAGTCTTGCCTGTTGGTACTCTAGCACACATTGCTGACTTAATGTTAGTCTGCTTTTCCAGTGACCCACATTTTAGACAACACAAATTACTGGTTGTTCACCCTTCTCGACCCCCACTACAAAGACAACTTCTCATCTCTCATTTGTCTGGTGGAGAGGACGAGCAAAACGGTGCATTACCAGAACGTCCTTGTTGAAAAATTGCTCTAAAAATTTCCATCTGACAACACTGGCGGCAGAGTCCATAGTCCCTTGGACAACCAAGAGAGTGAGACAAGGCGAACACACAGCAGTTCCAACAGAGACAAGGCAACACTCTCCAAAGCCTGGGAAAATTTCATGGCACCCCGCCAGCACCCTCACCCTGATGCACGGCCTTATGTGACAAGGAGGGAAAATATTTGGAAGATGGTTAAGGAGTACAGTACATAGCAGACTGTGTCAGCGTCCTCAATGATCACTCAGTGCCTTACAACTACTGGGTGTCCAAGCTGGACAAGTGGCACTAACGGGCACTCTATGCCTTGGAGGTGCTGGCCTGCCCTGACGCCAGCGTTTTGTCTTAGAGGGTATTTCTGCTGGTGGCATTATAACAGATAAGCGTGTCTGCCTGTCAACTGAAAATGCTGAGAAGTTGACTCTTATAAAAATGAACAAGGCCTGGATTGACCATGACTTCTCGACTCCACCAGAAGAAAAGCAGCTGAACATAAAGGCACTTTAAATGTGTTGTTTATCATGTACTGAATACACTGCATTCCCATGCACCCCTTCAGCCACAAACAAGGGTATATGGTTGAATCTTTCTTTTCTCATCCTCCTCCTCTTTCATCACATCAACATGCTTATTTGTTGAATATGATGCCCTCGCATATAATGTTTTACAGGGTCAGCTCACCTGCAGGCCCTCGCATATAATTTTTTAGAGGGTCAGCTCACCAGCAGGCCCTCACCTACAATCTTTTACAGGGTCTGCTCACCTGCAGGCCTTCACATATAATGTTTTACAGGGTCAGTTCACCATCAGGCCTGCACCTAAAATCTTTTACAGGTTCAGCTCACCAGCAGGCCCTTGCATATAATGTTTTACAGGGTCAGCTCACCAGCAGGCCTGCACCTAAAACCTTTTACAAGGTTCAGATCACCAGCAGGCCTGCACCTACAATCTTTTACAGGGTCAGCTCAGCTGTAGGCCCTTGCATATAATTTTTTTTGAGGGTCAGCACACCAGCAGGCCTTCACCTACAATCTTTTACAAGGTCAGCTCATCTGCAGGCCCTCACATATAATGTTTTAGAGGGTCAGCTCACGTGCAGGCCCTCGCATATAATTTTTTAGAGGGTCAGCTCACCAGCAGGCCATAAATCATAATTTTCAAGGGTGTATATGCCCTCCTTTATGTGTAATAAAAGGTGTATTGGAGCGCCGATTTACGTGGAGGCACTGTGTCATAGTGAGGTGAGAATCCCCATTCACCCTGCCTACCAAGGGGTGCCCAATGGGGTGTTAAATATATATGTTATTGATTATGTTATATTCATTTTTACTTATTTTTATCTTAACCAATTATATTTTGTTTATTATTGGTGTCTTAATAAATATTGGTGGTTACCGTATTTTTCGCCCTATAAGCACAAAAGTGGGGAAAAATAGCAGTGCGTCTTATGGGGCGAATGATGCGGCCGTCGGGTGTATCGGCTGAGAGGGAGGAGGGACTGGGGGCCGGAATCTGGTTCTGTAATGGCAGCGGGGCCCGATGCAGTCACTGAATTCTACTACACCGGGCCCAGCTCACAGTAGTATCATCATATCTAACTTGTAGGTATTGTTAAACTATTCAAATATCATCTGAAATCCGGCGCTTTACTTACTACTAACTTCATAGCAGTCAGGAGGCTGGGCAGTCAGTAGTGAGTCACGCTGCGAGCGCCTGCCCGGACTCCTGGCTGCTATGGCGTTAGTACTAAGTAAAGTGCTGGATTTCAGATGATATTTGAATAGTTTAACAATACTTACAAGTTAGATATGATTATGCTCCTGTGAGCGGGGCCCGGTGTAGTAGAATAAAGTGACTGCACCTGGCCCCGCTGCCATTTCAAAACCAGATGCCGACCCCCCTTCACTACACAGGGACACTGTTATGGGAGATCTGTGGATGACACATTAGATAAGATGCTATATATGTGTCATCCACAGATGCCCCCATAACAGTGCAATCCACAGATGCCCCCATAATGATCCCCCATAACAGTGTCATCCACAGATGCCCCATAACAGTGCCATTCACATATTCCCCATAACAGTGCCATCCACAGATGCCCCATAACAGTGGCATCCACTGATGCCCCCATGACAGTGCCATCCACAGATCCCCCATAATAGTGTCATCCACAGACCACCATTAGTTCAAAACCTACCAAAAGCATACCTTTTGGTTCAAAATATTTTTTTTTCTTATTTTCCTCCTCAAAAACCTAGGTGCGTCTTATGGGCCGGTGCGTCTTATAGGGCGAAATATGCGGTACTTTAGAAATAGTATTGTGTCTGGAGAGACAACTAATTGTACTTATTTAATAAAGATCCGTTCAGTAATTTTTTTGAGTTCTTACACATGCATTTTCACCAGTTGTCACAATGCCCGTTCTGCAATTTTGGAAGCATTTGTCTTCTCTGTGTTCTGCTTTGTTTGAAATGTAAAAATGACATATTTATTATTCATTGAACATGTAAAAAAATGCATCTCCTATATAATTATTTTTTACAAAAGAAAAAAAGTATATACTGCTTCAATCTTTACAGGGGAAAATTGTAATTCCTTATTATCGATGTCTGATAAGGCCAATGGAAATTTGATTTAAAAAATATACTGTAATTTGCAGTATGGGAATACCTGTGTTGGCTGAGAAGAAGATGATATCTGAAACACAAAAAGTTATACACATTTATCTAATTTAAAATTGTTAAAACTTTACAAACAAAACTTCTGAAACTTTTTTAATTGTTTATTAACAATTTCTAGATCCTGGACTCTGCAAAATAGTACAAAAAAAATAATAAAAATAAAATAAAATAAAAATAAATAAAAAATAATTTTTTTTGGGGGGGAATGTTTGCTAGAAGAACATGAGAATATATTAATATAGATGTATTTTTATAAACAGTATTGTGGAACCATTCTGAAAAGTAAGTCGCCAGATTATGAAGAAGCTGGAACAAAATGTAAATCAATGGTCACCATAATAATTTTCTATTTGTCCCAAAAACATGCAAAAAGAAATATATATGCACATATTTGCAACTCTGCCAGGAAGACAGAAAAAAAAAAAATCAAAAATATATTTACAAAACCATGCAGTATACATTCCAAGCAATATGCAACAAAAACATTAATTAATATTCAAAAAACACAAAATAATTTGATATTCTATTTTAAGTATATAATAGCCAAGTAACTTTATTAGAAGTTTGAAATACTCTCAACTAATTAGAAATACATACGAGACAAAGGGGATATATAATTTTTATTCTTTATACTTATGATATTTAGTATTTAATATAACTAAAATAATACAGTTAAGGCTAGTTTCACACTAGTGTTCGGCTGTCCGCTCGTGAGCTCCGTTTGAAGGGGCTCACGAGCGGACCCGAACGCTTCCGTCCAGCCCTGATGCAGTCTGAATGGATGCGGATCCGCTCAGACTGCATCAGTCTGGCGGCGTTCAGCCTCCGCTCCGCTCAGCAGGCGGACACCTGAACGCTGCTTGCAGCGTTCGGGTGTCCGCCTGGCCGTGCAGAGGCGTGCGGATCCGTCCAGACTTACAATGTAAGTCAATGGGGACGGATCCATTTGAAGATGCCACAATATGGCTCAATCTTCAAACGGATCCGTCCCCCATTGACTTTCAATGTAAAAGTCTGGACGGATCCGCTCAGGCTAATTTCACACTTAGCTTTTTTTTGCCAATATAATGCAGACGGATCCGTTCTGAACGGAGCCACCGTCTGCATTAATATGATCGGATCCGTTCAGAACGGATCCGATCGAACGCTAGTGTGAAAGTAGCCTAAGGCTACTTTCACACTTGTGTTTCACGAATCCATTTGAAAGGCATTTCAAACGGATACGTCAATAAACTGACTAAATGGAGCCAAACGGAAGCCATTCAGACGGATCAGTTTGAACCGATCCGTCTGTATTGCGGATCCGTTTGTCACGTTGGTTTCCGTTTTGTCATCCGTTTAGCGGATCCGTTTTGGAATGAGAAGCATCTCTAGGTTCCATCTTCATGTATTTAGATCCATAGGGTTGTAATGCTCCTATATTCCTCCAGGGCTATCTTGTTTAAATTTAAAGTTGGTCCGGCTTTGATAATGGACCACACCTTTCGGACTCTTGTACACGACTACATGCACTTAAAGATGTATAGTGTTTGTTAGCGGGCCATATGTCCCTGATCGTCATTGATCTTGCATACGGGAGTACAGAGCATCATGATGCTGACCATGTTGTGCCGCAAACTAGGCTATTGTCCCGCACTCAGATGATCTATTAGTGCAAGACTATATCCCCGCGGGCAGCTCAACTTGCACAGAATCATTGTACACTATGAACCTGTGTACTCTCGTGCGCACAATCAATGCCACTACGGGACATATGGCCCGCTCACGGACCGTATGTCTCTAGGGGCATACAGTCGTGTGCAAGAGGCCTTAAAGGGGTTTTCTCATCTCATACAATGGGGGCATACCACTAAGATATGCCTACATTGTCTTATAGGTGCGGGTCCCACGGCTGGTACCCTCACATATATTGAGAACGAAGCCAAGAAAGTAGATGAGGTCGCACTGCACTTGCCGCCCTCCATTCATTTCTATGGGAGAGGCGGGGATTAGTGCTTGGTGGTGGACGTACCATGGGAAATTTCTTGGCCTCCAGAAACAGTGCTCCCCGCTCCGTTCTCGATATAGGTGTGAGTCCTACCAATATTACCCACACCTATCAGACAATGGGGGCATATTCAAGTGAATACCCCCCATTGTCTATGTTAATACCCCTTTAAAAACTGTATGTGCCTTGCGTGTCACTTGTGGTAATCAGACTAGTTATAATAGAGCGTCATCGGGAAATCATTAAACGTTAAAATCACAATTTATTAATGAATTCCTGATGATGCTGATGGACCGTGACTCCCACAAGGGCTCATATGAAAGGGCACAAGAATGAACAATGAACAAGCATTTGCTTGTTCATGTGCCAATCATAGGGTCTATGATCAATAAAGAGCCAAAAGATAGCTCATTATTGATGGTCATGTTTTAATAGATCTTACGACATTGGCACTAATGCTGTTTTGATATAAAAACTACCAAGGGTGTTATAATAAATGCACATAACGGACATATTTTGCTACGTTTTGAAACGGTTACCATCTAACGGATACATTAATAAACGGATAAAAAATGTCAGTTAAATGTCGGTTCAATCCTTTCAATTACTCAGGTAACGGATCCGTTTTCTCTTTTTTTTTTTCTTCAGTTGTCCCTCCCCTATCTGCATGCTATATAAAAATGGTGCTATATTGTGACATCCAATTGCTGGAAGAGGAACAATGCTGCCCGCTCATGTCCTTTTTTCTGTGGACTATATGGTATGGAAACTTCGAAACATGCGAATGTCATCCATGAAAAGGAAACAGCGATATTGGGTGCATCCCATTACATCATGCCGAATGACACGAGGTGTTTATTCAACCCTTTATCAAGAACTCAGAAAAACACCCTGTCAAATTTTCAGAATATCTCCGTGTCAGTGTCGCATGCTTTGATGACCTTTCACAACGTTTACGTCGCCGATTGAGATGGAAGGATGCGAAATTTCATTGAAGTGTAACTCCAGAAGAACGACTCATGGTCACTCTGCGGTATGTATGGTACAACTTTCCATTATTGCTTCTACTGGGTTTCAGAGCCTTTTTGATTTGATTATTATTGAGAGTATATGATTAATCTCAAGAGACAACTTTTTATATATAGTAGTTACCTAAAATATGTAAATGCATCCAAATTTTATACCATTTTCCGTTCAACCACTAGGTAATGTTGATCTGTTTGCTGTGAAGGATCTTTAATTAATGCTTGTGGGACAATCCGAAAAGTTGTTTTGCTGCAGTGTATTTCTTGTCAATAGTATTTGTGTAAAAATTATGTAAAATTTTATTTTATTTTTTTGTAGGTTTCTGGCTACCGGTAAGAGTTTTTCCAGTCTTCATTTTCAATTTCGACTAGGAAAATCTACAATATCTTACATTGTTAAAGATACCTGCCGGGCAATTTGGAATCTTCTGCGTGAAGAATTTCTTCCCCATCCTACTTGCCAACAGTGGATCAGCATAGCCGACAAGTTTTATGAGGTGACACAGTTTCCCCATTGTATTGGTGCAGTGGATGGGAAGCATGTGAGGGTCTTTAAGCCCCCACGTAGTGGATCCTCCTTTTTTAACTATAAAAAGTATTTTTCTGTGATCCTAATGGCAATTGTTGATGCACATTGCAAATTTGTGTCTGTTGATATTGGAGCTTTTGGACGAACAAATGACTCACGTGTTTTAAAAAATTCTAATATGGGAAGGAGGCTGTACTCGAGGAAACTATGGTATACCAGAGCCCAGGCCTTTACCAGGTACTACAAACCCTGCTCTTCCATTTGTTCTAGTCGGAGATGAAGCTTTCCAAATGTGTGGAAATTTACTGAAGCCATATGCCAGCCGTGGTCTAGACTATCGCAAAAGAGTGTTCAATTACAGACTGACTCGCGCAAGAAGAATGGTCGAGTGTGCTTTTGGCATATTGACTGCAAAATGGCGAATATTCACTTGTGCAATACAATTGAAAACAGATACTGTGGATGATGTCATAAAAGCATGTGTTGTGTTGCACAATTATGTACTGACCAAAGAGCCTTTGCCTACGGAGCCACTGGCATTAAATCCACCAGGAGATCACATAGAAACTGGCCCAAGATCAACAGTTGCTGTGAGTTGCATGTGCGATCGATTTGCAGAATATGTCATTTCTTCATCTGGATATGTGCCTTGGCAGGATGAACATATTTGAATATTCCAGCGTTGTTCTAAAAGAAAAAAAAAAAATTCTCTATTGTTTGTTGCTGTTTGTTTATTAAATATGTACAGTTGAAAGTTGTAATTAGTTATGTACATCATAGTTTATTTTATTGTTTGTTCTTAATATATTGTTGAGTCAACCATGATGCATCGGTCTACCTACATTTAAATCAGCAGAAGGTAAGCTATGCCTCTCCAACCATCTGCATATCCCTTGTTTGTCGTTTTGAGTCTTGACTGTATTAAAACCACTGACAAAGTATATTTGAAATAATAAAAGTATTTATTTAGATAAAGACTTTTTTAAATATATATTTTTATATTTTAAGAATCATTTGCATAAGTTTACAAATAAACTTCCATAAAAGCACATAGCTCAACACAATGGAAGTAGAGTTCACATTAGAAAAGGATAAGATAATCTCTACCGTAAATGTAGAAATGCCAAAATGTCCATTGTGAAAAGGCTGTTCTATCTGTGACTGTGATCCTCCTTAGTACATGATGCAAGTGTACACCATTCTCGTGATTGCACATGCTATGTGATAGCATCATCATACCAAGCTCTAAATCATCACACTACAGTATGCACCGCGAGACATGTCTTCCTTGAGCGGGACTGAAGTTATATGGTGACATGGAACATGCAAATGGAAGTGCACATTATCAGTTATTTCAATGGTATGCATGTCTTGCCAAACACAGGGCTACTGTGCATCATCAATATGATGTAAAAAGTGCTAGACTACAGCCATGTGGGTGGCACAACATGCAGAGAATCAGTGTAATCACTGATGGTGTGTCCTCCAGTACCCCTTTAAATTACATCAGCAGGTACAATTGTTCGTTGACAAACCCCATGTCTCTGAGTGTGTTCAGTCTTGTGCATGAGACATTATATCAAAGAAAATAGTAATGACATATGCCATTTATAGTATTGTATTTGCATAGTTTTCAAGCTAGTGTACAAAGGAGGATCACGATAGCGAGACAATAGCAATGGAACAACAGGTGGAAGACTGAAAAAGTCATCAGCTTCGTGCAGACCACGCAAGGTGCTGAATAAGTGACAGTACATAGATTTGTGTACTGTGTCACTCACTCACAAGTGTTAAACAAGAACTATCATCATAATCATTGCAGTCCATTACCGTAAAAGAGTTGAACCAACCTGAGTCTAGTCATGGTAGCTAATCTCTGTGTCTCTGACCCATGTGCTGATGAATGGCATTTTTATCCTTAATATAAGGGGGGAAAAAACTAGCTGGAAAACTGTCAGTCATTAGCATCTTGGCTTGGAGAGAAAGTTATCATGAATAATAAGGCCAATTACTATTTTCAGGGTCCAATCTGCTATGATTATCATGTTAGTTCTTGAAAATCTAAATGTACGAACAAGGAAATCAAACCACCTGCCTATATTTAGCAGCTTGTACGAGCTTCTGAAAGCTGATAAGTGCACAATAATTACACACATATCTGAAACATCCTTAAAAGTAATCCAAATCTATAAAAGTATAAAACATAGAACATTTTTCAAGTTCAACATCATTAAAGTGCAAACATTGACACAGTGGTCAATATAAACCTTGTGAGGTACTCATTTATAAACTTCAAGAAAACATATTATATATTGTGTTAACTAGGTTGGTGGTTGAGTGAATGGAGCCTTTCCTGGGGTTGCAATTGGGGACCCATCATCTTCTGCACTTTGGTCTAGGAGTGATTGCATGAACGACTGTTGCGATCTGACATATTCACCCTGTTGTTGATGTTGTGGAGTATGAAGGGAATATGAATCAGTACCAGATTGGTATGGAACAGATTTGTTTGAGAAAGGTGGGAGTGGGAAAACCGGAGGTAGAAACACCTTCGTTTTTGGAGATTCTATTTGGAGCTGACATAGAAATCACATTAGGACTTGGTGTCTGTAGACGTGTTGGAGAACTAACAGTGCTTTGGGATTGCAAAGGTGTTTGTGCAGAGACATAGGAAGGTAGCTGTGATTTAGATTGCCTTAAAGTCTCTTGAAAGGTTGATGCAGGTTGATAGCTGAGGGATGTGCTATGGCTTTGAGAAGGTTGAAATGTGTGAGACGTTGGGTATTGGTGGGACGTAGGTTGTCTTTGGGATGGTGGATGGCTTTGGGATGGAATAAAGTTGTGGGATGTTGATGGAAAGTTGTGGAAAGCTGGAAAGTTTGGTGCAGTGCCTACGTTTTGGGCCTGTTGGAAGTTGTTGTACAGAGGTAAAGTGTTGGATGGTGGAAGTTTTTGGGACTGGCTAAAGTTTTGTGAATGGGGAATTTTTTGTGGTTGTAAAAAGTTTTGGGATAGGGGTAAGTTTTGTGACTGTTGAAAATTTTGTGACTGTTGAAAGTTTTGTGACTGGGGAGCGATATGTGGCTCAGTGTATGAGTGAGCCGGGGGAGAAGTCATGGATGTTGGGTAGGAGGTGGCTGGGGGATACGACTGAGCCAGAGGACCAAAATGAGAGGGCGGAGGGTGTTTAATATTCCAAACAGTTTTGTCACTCGACAATCACAATTCTGCTCTGGAGTCATGTTGTCCATCCAATGACTTAACGTTAAGAGAAACTGCTGATTATGGTTAAGGGGTTCTGGACGACAAACTACCTTGACATGCTTGATCATGGTAGTTAACTTTTGCTTATACCGAGTTTGCTCCTCCTCTATTTTTAATAAACAATCTCGGAAGATCAGTGCAAGATCCTCAAAGACTCTATGTGGTCTTTAAAGTGGTCTCGGCCTACTTAAAACTCTGTCAAAGGCGGAAATAATGAACTGTTGAGTATCTTCAATCTGAGCACATGTCTCAGTTTGGCGGCGCGACTCCAGAGCAGAATCCTGTGACTGAGATGGTAACGAAGTTTGATCGGTAGATTGTCCAGACAATTGTTCGGTTGATTCCTCATGTTCAAGAGGTTCTGCTTCAGGAGGGAGTGTGCTTGAATGAGTCCTAAAATAGATAGGGAAAATAAAGGTATAATTTTTATATTCATTATTGTTTTTTGCTTCCCTTTAGGATATTTAACTCACGTGCGCTGCTGAAAACAACGTTGAAGAAATTGAAGATGTGGTGCATATTGGTAAGGTTTCCTCTGAGAAGTACCTGAACCACTTGGCGCCGTTCGATCATGATTGAGGTCACACATATACCTATCGCTTATTGACCGCCAGCGTGTTGATATGATTTCAGCTAGAAAATAAAGATCAATTATAATAACCGTATATACTGCTATATATATTCTTATCTGTCGACATCGGATTGAATAAAAAACTGTTTCCCCAGGCAGTCCAACATTCTGCATTGTATATAACTGTTTTTTTGCCCGGTACCTGAATTGGCTGTATCAGTTGTTGAAACCAACTTTTCTGAACAGAAAACTTATGCTCACTTCGCTATTCTTCAAACTAGAAACATCACTATCAAATCTTCTAAAACCAAATTAATTAACAAAAGGAATGAAATTAATGTACCACAATTATTTTGAGCCTGACGGCTCAAATCGTTCCATGTGGGAACCACATTGGCATAGACCTCTTGCCATTGTCGACAAGTTGTGTTGTGGTCCAAGTGTTTGGGGTCTGTTTGGTCCCATAGAGCTGGCCTTGCTTCTACTAGCAGTATTAGCAGCTCACAGTTTATGATTGGGAGAAATTGCCTATCTTCCTCGTCCAATTCTTGCTGTCTACCCTATTTGGTTTAAAACAAATGTTATTATTACCTTAAAAAGCTACCTGCAATTCCAACTGCACTTAAGTTTATTTGTTAAAACTTGTATAGCGAATATGTTGCATGTGCCACCATTGCCCACTGCATCTTTGGTTTTAATTAAAAAATTGTAAAAGAAATTTGGTATCCTTGTATTTGGTCTTTCAGTGTGAAGGGGTATAAAGATATAGACTTGGCGAGCGGGTCGTTGCTTTTAATTTAATATGAGAGTAGCCCCTGTTCATGGTATGTCCATTATGGGATAAGCAAAACTTAAATTTTTGTTTGGGTAAAACCAATGTCTCCAATCCTCACGGTCATTTGTTATAATAATAATTTTTTATTTTTGGGGTATGATGGCCACGTTATCTTATAGGTGATATAAGATACTGTACACTGGGGCAGTGTGGACAGCTCACATCACAGCACGTGTGCCTACTCACACGGCTTACACATCCACGATGACTGCCACGACCACGTTGTCCGCGACCACCACGCCAGGAAGTTCTTTTTTGAACAGGTGATGGATTTTCACTTTGCCTGTTTGTGTCCTAATAAATAATATAGCTATAGTTATCACAAAAGACAATTGATTACTTTAGAGAACCTAAGTATAGATACTCACATCGTCGTCGTTATGACGTCTACTTCGCGGATTTTCAATGGAATGTGTACCCTCCTGTGTCTGAAAAACAAACACAGTTTTGGATTCATTGAAAATTGCCGTCTGCCTGCCCTGCAGCAACCAAAATGCATCACCCATATACACTCTTTCATATCTTGTTGCCAATACATTGGCCTATCTATCCTTTTGCGGTGTTGGCAAATCATGTACCTTTCGAGTTTATAGCCATTGTACCAATTATGGATGTGTAGAAACCAAAAAATCTAAATATAACTTTCCACACTTACTGACTCCATTGGTTCAGGAGAAAAACGCAATTCCTCTCCAGCAGAGGATTCAGTGTCGGAGTGTCCCTGAAATATATAAATATGTATTGTAGTTCAGACATATTTATTATTTGGAACATTAAGAATTTATTTTTATTTAAAGATTTTTACCTGCATGTGAAAGGATGGAGCACTTTGACTGCCAACCGAAGGAGAAGGCGAAGACATCTGAAAACATTACAGAACCATTATAGACAAGAGCTTATAGACATATTTTAACATACACATTGGCACAAGATGCAACAAGAGTTAAAACAGGGATTTGTCAAAACACAAAATTGCTCCTCTGGTCCTTAAAATTATATCAACCCCCTATTGCAATTCGACTTTTGCCAACATCAACAGACCAGACCACAACTTAGATCACTCTACAATGTGAATGACCCACACAAAATCAGATGGCAGATTAGATCCTCATGACTCTCATCCGGCCCACGGTAGCCTTATAGCATTCCCCAGTAGCCTTATAGCATCCCCCAATAGCCTTATAGCATCCCCCAGTAGCCTAGTAGCACCCCCGGCAGTAGCCGAATAGCATCCCCCAGTAGTGTAATAGCATCCTCCAATAGCCTTCCACAGTAGCATAATAGCATTCCCCAGTAGCCTTATAGCATCCCCCAGTAGCCAGAGCATTCCCCAGTAGCCTTATAACATCCACAGTTTCAAAATATTTGCCCCCAGTAGCCAAATAACATGTCCCAGTAGCGTAATAGCATCTCACAAAAGGCTAATAACATCCCCCATGTGCCTAATAGCATCCACAGTTTAAAGATATTAGCCCCAGTAGCCAAATAGCATTCCCCAGTACATGATTAAAGTAAATAATTTTCAATTGCATCAATTCATACCCTTTTCTTGAGACTTTCTCCAACTTGAACATCAGCTTTCAGAAATGGTGAGGAGTAGCGCTCATGTGACTGTCACATGACACTACCTTATTTTCCTGTCTTCGTTTGGAAGTTCCTGTTTGTTCTGTTCTTGAAATTATATACCCCTGAGAAAAAAATTATCCGTTGACGAGTCCCTTTTTAGTTTTAAAGGCCGCCTTTCCTTCCGTCAATATATTCCTTCCGAGCGTGCCAGATATGAGGTAAAGTTGTATAAGGTGTGCGAGAGCACAACCAGCTACACCTGTGGTCTGTCTATTTAACCCCCCAGGCTGCCCCGAAAATATTGGAACATCGGGAAAAATTGTGTGGGATTTATTGGCGCCATTCCTGCACAAAGGGTACCACATGTACACAGATAATTTTTACACTAGTATACCCCTTTATAAATCCCTCCATGCTGCAAACACAGGGGCTTGTGGGACAGTCCGCAAAAAACGAGTTGGATACCCACAACCGCTGGTCTCCAAACGTTTGGAGAAAGGAACATCCTTCGCCCTCGCAAGTGACCAGCTGCTTGCTGTGAAGTGGAAGGACAGAAAGGATGTCTACATGCTGACCACCTTGCATGCAGACACCACAGTGGCAGTTAGGGAGAGGGGGGCTACGGCGGACAAGCACAAACCAGTCTGTGTGACAAACTACAATAAATTTATGGGAGGTGTAGACCTCTCGGACCAGGTGCTTCACCCCTACCTGGTGAAGCGAAAAAACAGGGCCTGGTATAAAAAGGTAGCAATCTACCTCATCCAGATTGCTACCTACAATAGTTTTATTTTATTCAAAAAGTCCCAGGGAAGCCTCAACTTCCTTGAGTACCAGGAGAAGCTGATTGAGAGTCTCCTGTTTGAGTCCCCCGCACATGGGCAACAAAAAAGATGCCGGGTGTGTAGCAAACATGGAAGGAGGAGGGACACCCGGATTTACTGCTCCAGTTGCCCATCACAACCAGGCCTCTATAATTACCCCTGCTTTGAAACGTACTATACAGTTGCGAATTATTAATTTTATTTAATACCAAAAAGAACGGGGGGGGGGGGGAGGTTCAGGAATTCAATTTATTCTCATTTTCTGTTTAGTTTGTGGGCTTTACAGGGATGGAGGGATCCCTTTGGGATGGTTCGTGGAGCTAATTTTTTTTCACCGTCTTAGTATTAATTTCTGCAAAAAACTACGGGTCTAAATGCTCACTACACCCCTAGATGAATACCTTAGGGTGTCTAGTTTTCAAAATGGGGTCCATTATGTTACCATTTTTACGAAACCATTTTTTTTATTGTTTTCGCAGCTCAACACCATTACAAGTGTGCAATGGGGCCTGAACCATTTTCAAGCATAATTTGTGTTCTGAAAACAACTGGGTCTTTCTTTATGTTTAGGCCCTTCCGTTTGTCAAGACATAAGATTTGGGCCACAATGGGGGTATTTATGAAGACAGGAGAAATGGGGTGATACATTTTGGAATGTACATCTTCATTTTCATGTGCTCTGTAGAAAAAAATCTGTCTTTAAATTGACACTTTTGTGTAAATTTTTTTTTTTTTAAATTCCACCTTCTTAGCATTAATTTCTAGAAAAGACTAGGGGGGTCTAAATGCTCACTACACCCCTAGATGAATACCTTAGGGGGTCTAGTTTTCAAAATGGGGTCCATTATGGGGGGTTTCTATTGTTTTGGCAGCTCAACGCCATTGCAAGTGTTCAATGGGGCCTGAACCATTTTCAAGCAAATTTTGTGTTCTGAAAACAACTGGTTGTTCCTTTATGTTTGGGCCCTGCCGTTTGTCAAGACATAAGATTAGGGCCACAATGGGGGTATTTCTGAAGACAGGAGAAACGGGGTGATATATTTTGGAAGGTACATCTTCATTTTCATGTGCTCTGTAGAAAATAATCTGTCTTTAAATTGACACTTTTGTGTAAACAATGAAAATTTAATTTTTTTTCACCTTCTTAGCATTAATTTCTACAAAAAACTAGGGGGTAAAAAAACTCATTACACCCATAGATAAATACGTTAAGGGGCCTAATTTTTAAAATGGGTTCACTTTTGGGGGGGTTCTATTATTCTGACACTTATAAACCTCTGCAAACTTGGATTGTTGCATGAAAAAATATTTACTTAAAAAATTGAAAAAATTATGTTAAAATGTAAAGTCTCCTAAATAAAAAAAATTGAAAAATTTTGTGAGTGCAGCCAAAATAAAGTAAAGATGTGGAAATATATTTCTGATAAAAAAAAAAAATTGAATAGTATTTATGTATGTATATGAAATATTGCAGTTGAAAATAGGAAAATGTGCAAAATTTTGAAAATTTTCATAAAATTTCACTTTTTTAATAAAGATACACATAGTTTATCAGTAGAATTTTACCACCTAAGTAAAGTACAATATGTGACGAGAAAACTATGTCTGAATTATTTTGATGTGCAAAACCGTTACAAAGTTATTCTAAGCTAAAATGACACATGTCAGATTTCCAAAATGTGGCTTGGTCATTAAGGCCCAAACAGGCTTACACTGCCTGATCTGCTGCCCTGATAACCCCTGCCATACCAGGTGTTAACCCTTTCCTGAGTTACCCCTTGCCCAGCCTTGCCCAGAACTGTGTTCCTTGGCCTGCATGCATTTACCCCTGCAGTGCCACAATTGTGTTTAACTCCTTGTACCCTGTAGGGACAGAGTAGCCAGGCGGGTGGGTTGCTGATATTTGTGTGTATGTAAGTGTATTATTGTAGTTAGATCCTGGGGAGGACTTGGGACTGTGTTAGCGTAGTTAGGACCGTATTAGTGTGTTTGTTTACTTATATTGCTGTGTGGTGCTATAAATATATATATATATATATATATATATCTATTCCATTGATATGGATATATATAATTATAAGCAAATATTAGACTGTGACGTATAGTGTGTTAATAAATACCTTTTATTTAAGCACAGTGTGCAGTCTTTTGTAGTAGTAAGGCGCCGCAGCAATAGTCGCACGTAGTGTAGTTCAGTGGAGTGTAAAGGTAACAGAGGTTAGTTAACATAGCTAACTAGGTATTTATATATGATTAAGGCATAAATAGGCGGAGTCATCACTAGACGACTCACGCCTATTTATGAATATTAATTATTGAGATTTGCATAAATATCAATAATTCATATTCCCTTTAACAAGTAACAAACACTGCCCAAATCCTACACCCACTCAGCATCCATAATAACACTCAAACTCAGAGGGCACAATGCCTAGCTGTGTAATAGAGACAAGTGCCTGCTCCCCCAGGCGGGAATGCTAACAACAAGTCCCCAACACACTATTACTCTTGAGCAGATTAATAGCATACACGTACATGGACACAACTATGGGGATACCAACCATCAATCTGGAGGCACATCACCCTGACGTTCGTTTCACCGTCACTTCCTCTTAATGTGGTGGCAGTCCAAACACATGCTTTTTAATCCCTTCTGTGAGCTGTAGATTTACTGTGCATCAGTATTACAAGTCACTATTACTGTCAGGTCTAATTTATCTTGGTGGACTTCACCATACAATGCTTCAAGATTCAAGTAGTGGCCCCATAAAGAGTGGAGTTGGTTGGCAGCAACAGCAGCAGTGGTAGTAACAATAGTGGCTGCATGACAAAGTGGGGAGAGTGGCAGCAGTGGAAGTACAAGTGACAGTAGTGGCCCCATGACAGTGTGGAGAAAAAAACTAAGCTGGTATTTTGAGCATCCATAAAGCCCCTTTCAAACGGTCAGTATTTGATCAGTGTTTGTAAGCCAAAAACAAGAGTGGGTCCAAAACAGAGATAAAATGTCAACACAGACAGACAGGGACAATAATCGCCCCATAACAGAGTGGGGATGGGGGCCAACTGCAGGGGCAGTAACAGGGACAGTAGTGGCCCATAACAGTGTGGGGATGGGGGCCAACAGCAGTGGCAGTAAGAGGGAAAATAGTGTCCCATAACAGAGTGGACATGGGGGCCAATAGCAGTAACAGGGACAATAGTGGTCCCATGACAAAGTGGGGATGGGGGCAGGAGCAGTGGCACAATATGGTGGAAGATCACAGGAGCATAACCCAACAAGGAGTGTGATAGCAAGGTCCAGTGGTATGAATGTCCTTTTAAAAATTGAACATCTAAATATCAGTAGGCCAAGAAGTCACATTGTGGGAATGGCAGTAGAGGCAGCAGACAGGTGGCAGCATCAGAATGGTGGCGGCAGCATGAAGACAAAAGTAACGGCACATTTTGCTGAATATTCCAGTGTGGCATCACACTACAGTTTGATCATTTGTGGAAGAATGATTTATTCAGTCGAATCAGGCACTGGTATCTGGAGATCCTGTTGATCCATGCCTGATTCATCTTTATGCCACGTTGATCACCAGCTCTGATGCCACAATAGTGGCTGGGCAGGAAAGCATGCCCACGGCAAACTTGGCTAGTTGCAACCACACTACAAGTTTGCATGCCCAGTAGTCCAGGAGATTTTAGATCATGGGTGACAGGGTGCAGTCTAAGTATGCCACTACCTGCTGGTTGAGGTTCTGATTCATGCCCTGTTGCTGTTGGGTAATTTCTTTAGTAGACAGCTGAAGAAAACTGCTAATCATAGACTCCAGACTGAAATAGCTGCATATGAAGCCGGTGCTGCTACTGTTCTCAGCCCCCACTAGTCATAGTAGTGGAGCATGAGTTACAGAGGGTCCCCCAGTCAGACCTTCCTGAGGACGGGCGATAGTGCTCTCTATAGTAGTCCACTTTTGCACCCCACTCAGAAGGTCTAAAAAAGGCCCCCATTTTTGACCGGTAGCAAAGGTCTAACAATGTGGATAGCCAGTAGTCATCCCTCTGCCGTTCCATGAAAATGTGTCTGTCACTAGTACTACACAAACATGACAGCATGCATCTGGCCATTTGCACAAGGGAGTCGGAGGGCCTCCCTGCCTCCATCTCTACTGCATACGGCCACGGTCTGTCAGGGTCATCTGCGTCTTCGCCCTCCTGCTTCTATCCTGTCACTTGGGCAGATAAAATACCTAGTTGTATATAAACTTCCTGGGCATTTATCTCCTCCTCCACTGCCAGTTCATCCTCTTCGGGGCTCAGGTGGACATAAAATATAGGTCCCATGTCTTCTGTCTCTTCACAAATCAGATTTGTCAGCATCCCCTACGAAGGAGGTGAAGGAGTGGAATGATATTATTCATCCTGTCTGCCTGCAGCAATAAAAAATCATTGACCACCTTCCTCTGTCCTGGAAGAGATCGCTCTTGTTCAGGAATTGGCAATGACAGACTTCTCATCAAACAGGTGGTTTTCAAACTCAAACAGTGCTTTATCTGTTACACAGCACATTGCATTTCCAAGTTTGGCAACACTTGGCAAAATGAAGTCACAGCTTTACCTCACAATGTGTTACATCAACACAAAACAACAAACGCTTGCCCGGCTAGGCACTCACTATACAGAGGTCTCCCTAACTCACCTCTAGGTCAGTGTTCACACTGCGTTTTTCTGCTTCGGTCACACAGCCTCCTAGCTGTGACCAGTGCAACCCACCAGTCCTCCTGGTGGAAGCAGCAAAATACCTTGGGGAGATATTGTCCAGTAGTCCTCCTGACTCTGACAGTGTGACATATCTCTTCTTCAGGTGTCGCCCCTCCTGGCTGGAACCACACAGACCCTCTTCAGCGTCCTTCTCAATTCCCTTTCTCAAGCTTCCTCAGCCTTGTCGGCCCCCTTCAGCCCTCCTGACTGGGACCACACAGGCCCTCTGCAGGTTTGTTCCTTGGGGCCTAACTCCTCCTCTCGCAAACTGAGGATTGCTTTATCCCCAAGAGATTATGCCACCTGGCCTCATCTCAGGCCAGGTGATCATGGGTAAACCACAGCAAATATAACACACATCTCCTCTAATAGGTTTCCTGCACCATTATTGAAGACACATGTATTCCCTCATATATGAAGCCTGTCTCTGCCTCACAGCCCATACAGGTGGTGTAACATATGGAGTGTGGAATTCTAACAGATGGAAACGTCGCATATCAGGTGATGTTGGGGAAGAGCATTTTGCCTTTGCATCTCAAGGAAGTGCGTGCATGCACAGTTTCCTGGAAATTTTTAACAGCTCTTTCAGTTCAGTGGAAGACTTAAGGAACCGGTTAACAATGGGATTGAAGACATGTACTGTGCAAGACATGTGGGTCTTCTCTCCCTGAAGCAGAGGAGAGAAAATGTTTTTCCGTTATCAGTAAACATAGTTGGTGAGGAGACAGCCAGTTTCCTAAATTTTTTTAATTAAAGCAGTTCCTCCCCAGTGTGGCTCTGTTCACCAGTGCTGACCAGGTGCAGAACCGTGTAACAATGCCTAGCTTTGCATAGGTGATATGCTGGAGGACCACTTTGAACTGTGCCTAGAGGAGAGGATGATTACAAAGTTGAGAATGAGGAGGCAGAGGAGGATATTGGTGCAGAAATCTCAGCATTACAATGCAGAGGCGGCATTGCCATCACCTGACCGAGTTGCTGGAATGCCTGTCTCAGAACGACATTTACTCAGTGCGCTGTGAACAAAATATATTGTCCTTGGCCATAGTTGCAACTCCATATGTCAGCGCTGGCGTGAACTTTACTAGACACCAAGAGGCCTAAGGACTGGCCGACCTTCTGCTCAACATACATTTGCAGGATCGGTACAGCTTTTTTGGAAAAGTAATGTCTGCTTGGGATTTTCCACCATGGCTGTGCACAAGCCATCAGTTCTCTGAAATGTGCACAGTCACCTTCATGGAAATGGAGGGACTGTAGTACCAGTAACGTTCAGCTTCTGCACCATTAGATGATTGTACGCATACTGTTGTCTTTTTTCAATTGCCTCGGTGATCATTTGCTGTCAAAACAAATGACAAGGAGGAGGAGGAGAAGCATCAGGAGCAATAGACGACATTGAAGTCGATGGGAAGGAAGCTTCCTTTTGCTGATGTTGCTGAGCCCTGACTGCTGGAGAGGGGGTGTGGGCAAGTGGGAGATACAGCTAAATAAGTGGCACAGTTTTCCCACATCACTTTATGGTGACACTTCATGTGTTGACACCGGACCATTGAGCCTTCATTAGCACCATGGCTGCGCCTCACCTTCTGCCCACATATCCTGTATACTGCCATGCTAACATCCCCCAGCGACTTGATCAAAAATTTCCACACTGCCAAGTACGGCATTTTCCCTCCACCACTGCGTGAGGCCTGCCTGCTGCTTTTATGAACCTATGCACTGCTAGCGTGTTCCTCACAAGTAGTCTCCCTAGTAGCAGATGGTGAATCCCTCCCTTGTTTGGCTGCAGATCTCCTACTGCTTCCACTCTGCTGTCTCATGGGCAAGCTGCCACCCTCGCCCCCTGATGATTATAATGCTCCCTCTTCACCCAGTTACCATGTGCAATCGGCTAGATCATCATCTACATCTCTTTGGTTGTCACTGGTGTCAACCTCACCTTTCTCTTGCACAAGTCCCTGATCATTCGCAACATGTGCTCCCATCGGTATTGTACGCTTAGAGGAGTCTGCAGCAGACCTCTACTTCAAGTATGTGCTGGACTGTAACTGCTGACTGTCCTCACAAAGCTCACCCTCACTGAAAAGTGGAGCAGAGCCAGCGATATACATTACTTGGCTAGCAGAAGGAGCAGCAAAAGCAAGAGGCAGGTTCAGGACAGATGAGGGCACAGAGGCAGTTCCTAAGCATGATGTCAGAGGAACCCACTGATTCCAGGATGTATGTATTTTGTATATTGTTGCTTTAGATGATGTTAAAGAGCGAGTCAACCATTTCAGTACTGCTGGATTGTTGGTCAAAACACAACTACTTGGTAACAGTAGCAGCACTGGCCTATTGCTGCTGCTATCTCAATCCCTTCTTCTGATGCTACTTGTGCCAACTAAAACAAATTTTTTGCCACTGCCCTTTCCTTTGGAGGGCCCAGGCAACTGTCTGTTGACCATAGTGTACAGTAACTGTATCAGTAATGTAACAGATTAACTATGAGTGTCGCAGGATTTAAACTAGATAAATGTGGCAATATATTAGACTGCCCTTTAATACTGAGCCACAGTAAGTCTATATATACGTAAACTAATAGAATATCTATGAATGTGCCAGCAGTTCAAAAAGATGCATAGGGCGATATATTAGACCGTCCTTTTACACTGAGGTACAGTAATTCTATATATAAACTAATGGGGTCATTTATCAAACTGGTCTAAAGTAGAACTGGCTTAGTTGCCCATAGCAACCAGTGAGATTCCATCTATTTTTTGGGACAGCTCCTATGGAAAATTAAAGGTGGAATCTGATTGGATGACACGGGCAACTAAACCAGTTCTATTTTATACCAATTTGATAAATGACCCCATTAGTTTATGTTGACCTCATAAGAGATTAACTGAGAATGCGCCAGCAGTTCAACAAGATGCAGACGGCTATATATTGGACTGCTCTTTAATGCTGAGGCACAGTAATTTTATATACAGTATAAACTAAGAGATTAACTGCGAATTTGGCAGCAGTTCAACAAGATGCAAGGTCAATATATTAGATATATTATACATATTAAATACTGAGGTATGGTAATTCTATATATAAACTAACAGATTAAATAGAATTGTGGCAGCAGAACAACAAGATGCACACGGCGATTACACTCAACCTGTACTTTCCCTACAGTGTCTAAAAACTCACTCTAAGATTTCCCTACACTGTCCCTGCAATCTCCCTATCCAATATTCTGCAACACTGTCCCTAGCTCATAAGCGCATCTTTCCCTTAACTCAGCTCACAGTGAAATGGGGGACACCGTGCGGGATGAAGCTTTTTATAAGGCTGTGACATCACATGTGATGGCTATCTGCTGATTTGCTAGATGCACAGCATTATGGGTGATATCACATTCCTGGGCTTCTTACTCTCACTTTGTAAAATGCGCAACAGCCATTTTGGAAAAAAATCAGATTCATTACCATTTTTTCCTAAACTTCAGATCTAATTCCCTTTCGGATGCTTTGATTCGCTCACCACTAATCATAATGTTAGTTAGAAGCAACTATTACTGTTATTATATATATATATATATATATATATATATATATATATATATATATATATACAAACCGGATTCCCAAAAAGTTGGGACACTATACAAATTATGAATAAAAACTGAATGCAATGATGTGGAGATGGCAAATGTCAATATTTTATTTGTAATAGAACGTAGATGACAGATCAAACGTTTAATCCAAGTAAATGTATAATTTTAAAGGAAAAATACGTTGATTCAAATTTTCATGGTGTCAACAAATCCCGAAAAAGTTGGGACAAGTAGCAATAAGAGGCTGGAAAAAGTAAATTTGAGCGTAACGAAGAGCTGGAAGACCAATTAACACTAATTAGGTCAATTGGCAACATGATTGGGTGTAAAAAGAGCTTCTCAGAGTGGCAGTGTCTCTCAGAAGCCAAGATGGGTCATGGCCATAAAAGCATACTGGATGCACGTGATCTCCGGGCCCTTAAACGACACTGCACCACAAACAGGAATGGGCTCAGGAATACTTCCAGAAACCATTGCCAGTGAACACAATCCACCGTGCCATCCGCCGTTGCCAGCTGAAACTCTACAGTGCAAAGAAGAAGTCATTTCTAAGCAAGATCCACAAGCTCAGGCGTTTTCACTAGGCCAGGGATCATTTAAAATGGAGTGTGGCAAAATGGAAGACTGTTCTGTGGTCAGACGAGTCACGATTCAAAGTTATTTTTGGAAATCTGGGACACCATTTCATCCGGACCAAAGAGGACAAGGACAACCGAAGTTGTTATCCATGCTCAGTTCAGAAGCCTGCATCTCTGATGGTATGGGGTTGCATGAGTGCGTGTGGCATGGGCAGCTTGCATGTCTGGAAAGGCACCATCAATGCAGAAAAATATATTCAGGTTCTAGAACAACATATGCTCCCATCCAGATGTCATCTCTTTAAGGGAAGACCCTGCATTTTTCAACAAGATAATGCCAGACCACATTCTGCATCAATCACAACATCATGGCTGCGTAGGAGAAGGATCCGGGTACTGAAATGGCCAGTCTGCAGTCCAGATCTTTCACCTATAGAGAACATTTGGCGCATCATAAAGAGGAAGGTGCAACAAAGAAGGCCCAAGATGATTGAACAGTTAGAGGCCTGTATTAGACAAGAATGGGAGAGCATTCCTATTTCTAAACTTGAGAAACTGGTCTCCTCGGTCCCCAGACGTCTGTTGAGTGTTGTAAGAAGAAGGGGAGATGCCACACACTGGTGAAAATGACCTTGTCCCAACTTTTTGGGGATTTGTTGACACCATGAAATTCTGATTCAACATATTTTCCCCTTAAAATGGTACATGTTCTTAGTTTAAACTTTTGTTCCGTGATTTATGTTCTATTCTTATTAAAATATTAGAAGTTGGCACCTCCACATCATTGCATTCAGTTTTTATTCACGATTTGTATAGTGTCCCAACTTTTTTGTAATCCGGTTTGCATATATATATATATATATATATATATATATAGAAGCACAGTAATCTTAATTAGAAGTAGAGCAGCTTGTTCCTGTTTTTTGGCACTGAATGGGGTGGAGAATAACATGTGCATGTGCAGTGGCCGGATTCAGGTTGGTTCCCCCAGACACTGTCGAAGTGTCACTACGTATTGCTGCTCTCCGGAGGGGATGGTAAGGCATGTTGCACCCCAATGGGAAATAAGTCCAGAGGGTCAGGGTCTGCAGTAAACCAGTGTGCGTCTTTACTGGAAGAATTCACGTGCAAAACAATATAGGCAAGGCATATGGATGGCTTCTCCAGTCTCTTCGCTGGCAGAAGAAGGGCTTGATGCTGTCCTTCTTTCTCAGAAGGCTGGTACCCTGGTCAAAGTCTGAAGGCCCACGGTCTAAAGCTCAGTAGTCTGGGTGGCTCCTTGGTATCAAGTACGTAAAAAAGAAAAAAAGGAAAACGAGGTTATCCCAACTCTACCAAGGGATCAACTAAATGCCCCTGAAGAGAAGGAAAGAAGGGCGCCAACAGGACAGTGGTAGTATAAAAATAGGGGAGAAAAGTCACTGAAAGAAGAAGTAGGCAGCTCAAATCAGTGTGAACAGAGTTCTCACACTCAATCAATGGACATAGAGCAAAAAACAAAAAAATAAAAAAATACGTAACCTGTGAAGTAATAGAAACAACACCAGGAAGGAAAAGGCGCTCACCCTTTTCCTTCCAGGTGTTGTTTCTATTACTTCACGGGTTACGGATTATTTTTCTTTTGTTCTATGGCTCCTTGGTCACAGGGCTGGTGACCCATCATCTGTGGCTCAGGATCCCCATCTCAGCATCTTTTTCTGGTCACTCATGCAGACTGGCATGAGTCTCCCTCTCAAAGAACTGATCCCTAACTGTGGGTTTTGTCTGACTGCACTCCTTATATACAATTTGTAGCTAGACTGGAACCTTCTAGTGGGAGTGGTGGAGTGGAGAAACTCAGCACAAACAATTGCAAAGTTACCACTCCTGTCTGTCATAGACTTACATTAGTGCTTCAATGATGCTCAATGACAATAACACAGCAGTTTTTTGAGACAAAAACAAGTTTTCAGACATAACAAGATGGATTACACCCAAGAGTGCTTAAAGAGTTCTGTTCAGTCATTGCTGTGCCCCTGTTTATAATTTTTAAGGATTCTCTATGGACTGGTACAGTGCCAAGTGATTGGCACAAGGCATATGCGGTGCCCATATTAAAAAAGGATCAAGGTCATCCACAGGCAATTATAGACCAGTTAGTTTAACTTCTGTTGTGGTAAAAATGTTTGAAGGACTCTTAAGGGACTATATACAGTAGTATGCGACTATAAATAATATTTTAAGTGATAACCAGCATCGGATTTCCAAGGACAGAAGTTGTCAAACTAACCTGATTTGTTTTTATGAGGAGGTTAAGTAGTAGCCTGGACAGAGGGGTGGCTGTGGATGTAGTGTTTCTGGATTTTGCAAAGGCTTTTGATACTGTCCCTCATAGATGCTTAACCCCTTAGTGACCACCCATACTTGTTTTTACGGTGGTCACTAAGGGGCCTTAGGCTGGGCCGCCGCGTTTTTACGGCGGCCCGGTCTAAGCGCTGCACGGCTCCCCCGTGCAGCGGGGAGCACGGACCCGGCTCTCACATGAGAGCCAGGGCCCTGCTCTAACAGCCCAGACCGGCAGGAGTGCCGATCCGGGCTGTTTAACCCTTTACATGCCGGGCGCAATGGCGCCCGCTGCATGTAAAGTGGTGACAGAGGGAGCGGACTCCCTCTGTCTCTCATCAGCACGCCGAAAATGCGATTGCGGGGTGCTGATGTGTTCAGAAGCTTACCTTGCTTCCGTTCAGGGCCCCGAGCCTGTGTTCAGTTCTCTCCAGCAGGCTGTGCTTCTCTGGCGCAGCCTGCTGGTCAATGTTTGAAATGCATTGCTATTCAAATGTAATGCTTTATAAAGATAATGCATTACATTTTAAAAGCAATCAAAATACTGTATATTATAGTCCCCTTGTGGGACTTTTAAGTAGTAAAAAAAAATAGAAAACAAATACACATTTATTTAAAAAAAAAATCCATGAAATAAAACAATATGCTTTTTTTTTTCCATTGAAAATACTCTTTTCAATGAAAAAAATTGTAAAAAGAAAATATCCCCCATATGTTTGGTATTGCCGTGTCCGTAACGTCCCGGACTACATAAATATTACATAAATTATCCCCTATGGTGAACGCCGTAAAAAAAAAAAAAAAAAAAAACAGACTAATTTCTAATTTATTCTTAGTTTCCAAAGAAAAAAACGTAATAACAAGCAATCAAAAAGCGCCATTTACTCCAAAATGATACCAATGAAAAATACAAGTTGTCCCTCAAAAATCAAGCCCTCACACAACTCCATAGAAAAAGAAAAAAAAAAGTTATGGGTCTTGTGAAGTGGCAATGCAAAATCATTTTTTGGGTTAATAAAAGGGGTTTTATTGGAAAAAAAGTAGTAAACGTAAAATAAATTATAAGTATTTCGTATCACTGTAATCAAACTGACCCAGAGAATAAAGATATTATGTTATTTGCACCGAAAAATGAACGCCTTAAAATTTATAATGTAAAAACGCAGTGGCAGTATTGCTATTTTTCCCCATCTCCCTCCCAGAAAGAGTTAATAAAAGTTAATCAGAAAGTTATGTGTACCCCAAAATGATGCCATTAAAAACTACAACTTGTCCCGTAAAAAACAAGCCCTCATAAAGCTATATAGACAAAAAAATAAAAAAGTTATAGCTCTTGGAACGAGACCATGAAAAAAGGAAGAAAAAAACGCTTGGTCATAAAGGTCCAAACAGGCTTGGTCGCTAAGGGGTTAATAACTAAAGTAAGGTCTATTGGCTTGGAAAGTCCAGTTTGTAATTAGATTGAAAATTGGCTAAAGGACCATGTCTAGAGAGTTGTGGTCAATGATTCCTATTCATAATGGTCCCAGGTTATAAGTGGTGTACCCCAACGTTCAGTGCTGGGCCCTTTTTTTGTTTAACCACTTAAGGACCACAGGTTTATACCCCCCTAAAGACCAGGCCCTTTTTTACAAATCGGCACTCCAAAGCTTTAGCGGTTTATTGCTCGGTCATGCAACTTACCACCCAAATGAATTTTACCTCCTTTTCTTCTCACTAATAGAGCTTTCATTTGGTGGTATTTCATTGCTGCTGACATTTTTACTTTTTTTGTTATTAATCGAAATTTACAGATTTTTTTTGCAAAAAAATGAAATTTTTCACTTTCAGTTGTAAAATTTTGCAAAAAACCCGACATCCATATATACATTTTTCTCTAAATTTATTGTTCTACATGTCTTTGATAAAAAAAATGGTTTGGGTAAAAGTTATAGCGTTTACAAACTATGGTACAAAAATGTGAATTTCCGCTTTTTGAAGCAGCTCTGACTTTCTGAGCACCTGTCATGTTTCCTGAGGTTCTACAATGGCCAGACAGTAGAAAAACCCCACAAATAACCACACGTCGGAAAGTAGACACCCTAAGGTATTCGCTGATGGGCATAGTGAGTTCCTAGAATTTTCTATTTTTTGTCACAAGTTAGCGGGAAATGATGATTTTTTTTTTCTTACAAAGTCTCATATTCCACTAACTTGTCACAAAAAATAAAAACTTCCATGAACTCACTATGCCCATCACAAAATACCTGGGGGTGTCTTCTTTCCAAAATAGGGTCACTTGTGGGGTAGTTATACTGCCCTGGCCTTTTAGGGGCCCAAATGCGTGCGAAGTAGTTTCAAATCAAAATCTGTAAAAAATGGCCTGTGAAATCCAAAAGGTGCTCTTTGGAATGTGGGCCCATTTGCCCACCTTGGCTGCAAAAAAGTGTCACACATGTGGTATCACCGTACTCAGGAGAAGTTGGGAAATGTGTTTTGGGGTGTCATTTTACATATACCCATGCTGGGTGAGAGAAATATCTCGGCAAAAGACAACTTTTCCCATTTTTCTATACAAAGTTGGCATTTGACCAAGATATTTATCTCACCCAGCATGGGTATATGTAAAATGACACACATTCCCCAACTTCTCCTGAGTACGGCGATACCACATGTGTGACACTTTTTTGCAGCCTAGATGCGCAAAGGGGCCCACATTCCTTTAAGGAGGGCATTTTTAGACATTTGGATCCCAGACTTCTTCGCACGCTTTAGGGCCCCTAAAATGCCAGGGCAGTATAAATACCACACATGTGACCCCATTTTGGAAAGAAGACACCCCAAGGTATTCAATGAGGGGCATGGCAAGTTCAAAGATTTTTATTTTTTTTGGCACAAGTTAGCGGAAATTGATTTTTATGTGTTTTTTCTCACAAAGTCTCCCTTTCCGCTAACTTGGGACAAAAATTCACATAATCCACAAGCTCAGGCGTTTTCACTAGGCCAGGGATCATTTAAAATGGAGTGTGGCAAAATGGAAGACTGTTCTGTGGTCAGACGAGTCACGATTCAAAGTTATTTTTGGAAATCTGGGACACCATTTCATCCGGACCAAAGAGGACAAGGACAACCCAAGTTGTTATCCACGCTCAGTTCAGAAGCCTGCATCTCTGATGGTATGGGGTTGCATGAGTGCGTGTGGCATGGGCAGCTTGCATGTCTGGAAAGGCACCATCAATGCAGAAAAATATATTCAGGTTCTAGAACAACATATGCTCCCATCCAGATGTCATCTCTTTAAGGGAAGACCCTGCATTTTTCAACAAGATAATGCCAGACCACATTCTGCATCAATCACAACATCATGGCTGCGTAGGAGAAGGATCCGGGTACTGAAATGGCCAGTCTGCAGTCCAGATCTTTCACCTATAGAGAACATTTGGCGCATCATAAAGAGGAAGGTGCAACAAAGAAGGCCCAAGATGATTGAACAGTTAGAGGCCTGTATTAGACAAGAATGGGAGAGCATTCCTATTTCTAAACTTGAGAAACTGGTCTCCTCGGTCCCCAGACGTCTGTTGAGTGTTGTAAGAAGAAGGGGAGATGCCACACACTGGTGAAAATGACCTTGTCCCAACTTTTTGGGGATTTGTTGACACCATGAAATTCTGATTCAACATATTTTCCCCTTAAAATGGTACATGTTCTTAGTTTAAACTTTTGTTCCGTGATTTATGTTCTATTCTTATTAAAATATTAGAAGTTGGCACCTCCACATCATTGCATTCAGTTTTTATTCACGATTTGTATAGTGTCCCAACTTTTTTGTAATCCGGTTTGCATATATATATATATATATATATATATAGAAGCACAGTAATCTTAATTAGAAGTAGAGCAGCTTGTTCCTGTTTTTTGGCACTGAATGGGGTGGAGAATAACATGTGCATGTGCAGTGGCCGGATTCAGGTTGGTTCCCCCAGACACTGTCGAAGTGTCACTACGTATTGCTGCTCTCCGGAGGGGATGGTAAGGCATGTTGCACCCCAATGGGAAATAAGTCCAGAGGGTCAGGGTCTGCAGTAAACCAGTGTGCGTCTTTACTGGAAGAATTCACGTGCAAAACAATATAGGCAAGGCATATGGATGGCTTCTCCAGTCTCTTCGCTGGCAGAAGAAGGGCTTGATGCTGTCCTTCTTTCTCAGAAGGCTGGTACCCTGGTCAAAGTCTGAAGGCCCACGGTCTAAAGCTCAGTAGTCTGGGTGGCTCCTTGGTATCAAGTACGTAAAAAAGAAAAAAAGGAAAACGAGGTTATCCCAACTCTACCAAGGGATCAACTAAATGCCCCTGAAGAGAAGGAAAGAAGGGCGCCAACAGGACAGTGGTAGTATAAAAATAGGGGAGAAAAGTCACTGAAAGAAGAAGTAGGCAGCTCAAATCAGTGTGAACAGAGTTCTCACACTCAATCAATGGACATAGAGCAAAAAACAAAAAAATAAAAAAATACGTAACCTGTGAAGTAATAGAAACAACACCAGGAAGGAAAAGGCGCTCACCCTTTTCCTTCCAGGTGTTGTTTCTATTACTTCACGGGTTACGGATTATTTTTCTTTTGTTCTATGGCTCCTTGGTCACAGGGCTGGTGACCCATCATCTGTGGCTCAGGATCCCCATCTCAGCATCTTTTTCTGGTCACTCATGCAGACTGGCATGAGTCTCCCTCTCAAAGAACTGATCCCTAACTGTGGGTTTTGTCTGACTGCACTCCTTATATACAATTTGTAGCTAGACTGGAACCTTCTAGTGGGAGTGGTGGAGTGGAGAAACTCAGCACAAACAATTGCAAAGTTACCACTCCTGTCTGTCATAGACTTACATTAGTGCTTCAATGATGCTCAATGACAATAACACAGCAGTTTTTTGAGACAAAAACAAGTTTTCAGACATAACAAGATGGATTACACCCAAGAGTGCTTAAAGAGTTCTGTTCAGTCATTGCTGTGCCCCTGTTTATAATTTTTAAGGATTCTCTATGGACTGGTACAGTGCCAAGTGATTGGCACAAGGCATATGCGGTGCCCATATTAAAAAAGGATCAAGGTCATCCACAGGCAATTATAGACCAGTTGTGGTAAAAATGTTTGAAGGACTCTTAAGGGACTATATACAGTAGTATGCGACTATAAATAATATTTTAAGTGATAACCAGCATCGGATTTCCAAGGACAGAAGTTGTCAAACTAACCTGATTTGTTTTTATGAGGAGGTTAAGTAGTAGCCTGGACAGAGGGGTGGCTGTGGATGTAGTGTTTCTGGATTTTGCAAAGGCTTTTGATACTGTCCCTCATAGATGCTTAACCCCTTAGTGACCACCCATACTTGTTTTTACGGTGGTCACTAAGGGGCCTTAGGCTGGGCCGCCGCGTTTTTACGGCGGCCCGGTCTAAGCGCTGCACGGCTCCCCCGTGCAGCGGGGAGCACGGACCCGGCTCTCACATGAGAGCCGGGGCCCTGCTCTAACAGCCCAGACCGGCAGGAGTGCCGATCCGGGCTGTTTAACCCTTTACATGCCGGGCGCAATGGCGCCCGCTGCATGTAAAGTGGTGACAGAGGGAGCGGACTCCCTCTGTCTCTCATCAGCACGCCGAAAATGCGATTGCGGGGTGCTGATGTGTTCAGAAGCTTACCTTGCTTCCGTTCAGGGCCCCGAGCCTGTGTTCAGTTCTCTCCAGCAGGCTGTGCTTCTCTGGCGCAGCCTGCTGGTCAATGTTTGAAATGCATTGCTATTCAAATGTAATGCTTTATAAAGATAATGCATTACATTTTAAAAGCAATCAAAATACTGTATATTATAGTCCCCTTGTGGGACTTTTAAGTAGTAAAAAAAAATAGAAAACAAATACACATTTATTTAAAAAAAAAATCCATGAAATAAAACAATATGCTTTTTTTTTTCCATTGAAAATACTCTTTTCAATGAAAAAAATTGTAAAAAGAAAATATCCCCCATATGTTTGGTATTGCCGTGTCCGTAACGTCCCGGACTACATAAATATTACATAAATTATCCCCTATGGTGAACGCCGTAAAAAAAAAAAAAAAAAAAAAACAGACTAATTTCTAATTTATTCTTAGTTTCCAAAGAAAAAAACGTAATAACAAGCAATCAAAAAGCGCCATTTACTCCAAAATGATACCAATGAAAAATACAAGTTGTCCCTCAAAAATCAAGCCCTCACACAACTCCATAGAAAAAGAAAAAAAAAAGTTATGGGTCTTGTGAAGTGGCAATGCAAAATCATTTTTTGGGTTAATAAAAGGGGTTTTATTGGAAAAAAAGTAGTAAACGTAAAATAAATTATAAGTATTTCGTATCACTGTAATCAAACTGACCCAGAGAATAAAGATATTATGTTATTTGCACCGAAAAATGAACGCCTTAAAATTTATAATGTAAAAACGCAGTGGCAGTATTGCTATTTTTCCCCATCTCCCTCCCAGAAAGAGTTAATAAAAGTTAATCAGAAAGTTATGTGTACCCCAAAATGATGCCATTAAAAACTACAACTTGTCCCGTAAAAAACAAGCCCTCATAAAGCTATATAGACAAAAAAATAAAAAAGTTATAGCTCTTGGAACGAGACCATGAAAAAAGGAAGAAAAAAACGCTTGGTCATAAAGGTCCAAACAGGCTTGGTCGCTAAGGGGTTAATAACTAAAGTAAGGTCTATTGGCTTGGAAAGTCCAGTTTGTAATTAGATTGAAAATTGGCTAAAGGACCATGTCTAGAGAGTTGTGGTCAATGATTCCTATTCATAATGGTCCCAGGTTATAAGTGGTGTACCCCAACGTTCAGTGCTGGGCCCTTTTTTTGTTTAACCACTTAAGGACCACAGGTTTATACCCCCCTAAAGACCAGGCCCTTTTTTACAAATCGGCACTCCAAAGCTTTAGCGGTTTATTGCTCGGTCATGCAACTTACCACCCAAATGAATTTTACCTCCTTTTCTTCTCACTAATAGAGCTTTCATTTGGTGGTATTTCATTGCTGCTGACATTTTTACTTTTTTTGTTATTAATCGAAATTTACAGATTTTTTTTGCAAAAAAATGAAATTTTTCACTTTCAGTTGTAAAATTTTGCAAAAAACCCGACATCCATATATACATTTTTCTCTAAATTTATTGTTCTACATGTCTTTGATAAAAAAAATGGTTTGGGTAAAAGTTATAGCGTTTACAAACTATGGTACAAAAATGTGAATTTCCGCTTTTTGAAGCAGCTCTGACTTTCTGAGCACCTGTCATGTTTCCTGAGGTTCTACAATGGCCAGACAGTAGAAAAACCCCACAAATAACCACACGTCGGAAAGTAGACACCCTAAGGTATTCGCTGATGGGCATAGTGAGTTCCTAGAATTTTCTATTTTTTGTCACAAGTTAGCGGGAAATGATGATTTTTTTTTTCTTACAAAGTCTCATATTCCACTAACTTGTCACAAAAAATAAAAACTTCCATGAACTCACTATGCCCATCACAAAATACCTGGGGGTGTCTTCTTTCCAAAATAGGGTCACTTGTGGGGTAGTTATACTGCCCTGGCCTTTTAGGGGCCCAAATGCGTGCGAAGTAGTTTCAAATCAAAATCTGTAAAAAATGGCCTGTGAAATCCAAAAGGTGCTCTTTGGAATGTGGGCCCATTTGCCCACCTTGGCTGCAAAAAAGTGTCACACATGTGGTATCACCGTACTCAGGAGAAGTTGGGAAATGTGTTTTGGGGTGTCATTTTACATATACCCATGCTGGGTGAGAGAAATATCTCGGCAAAAGACAACTTTTCCCATTTTTCTATACAAAGTTGGCATTTGACCAAGATATTTATCTCACCCAGCATGGGTATATGTAAAATGACACACATTCCCCAACTTCTCCTGAGTACGGCGATACCACATGTGTGACACTTTTTTGCAGCCTAGATGCGCAAAGGGGCCCACATTCCTTTAAGGAGGGCATTTTTAGACATTTGGATCCCAGACTTCTTCGCACGCTTTAGGGCCCCTAAAATGCCAGGGCAGTATAAATACCACACATGTGACCCCATTTTGGAAAGAAGACACCCCAAGGTATTCAATGAGGGGCATGGCAAGTTCAAAGATTTTTATTTTTTTTGGCACAAGTTAGCGGAAATTGATTTTTATGTGTTTTTTCTCACAAAGTCTCCCTTTCCGCTAACTTGGGACAAAAATTCACATAATCCACAAGCTCAGGCGTTTTCACTAGGCCAGGGATCATTTAAAATGGAGTGTGGCAAAATGGAAGACTGTTCTGTGGTCAGACGAGTCACGATTCAAAGTTATTTTTGGAAATCTGGGACACCATTTCATCCGGACCAAAGAGGACAAGGACAACCCAAGTTGTTATCCACGCTCAGTTCAGAAGCCTGCATCTCTGATGGTATGGGGTTGCATGAGTGCGTGTGGCATGGGCAGCTTGCATGTCTGGAAAGGCACCATCAATGCAGAAAAATATATTCAGGTTCTAGAACAACATATGCTCCCATCCAGATGTCATCTCTTTAAGGGAAGACCCTGCATTTTTCAACAAGATAATGCCAGACCACATTCTGCATCAATCACAACATCATGGCTGCGTAGGAGAAGGATCCGGGTACTGAAATGGCCAGTCTGCAGTCCAGATCTTTCACCTATAGAGAACATTTGGCGCATCATAAAGAGGAAGGTGCAACAAAGAAGGCCCAAGATGATTGAACAGTTAGAGGCCTGTATTAGACAAGAATGGGAGAGCATTCCTATTTCTAAACTTGAGAAACTGGTCTCCTCGGTCCCCAGACGTCTGTTGAGTGTTGTAAGAAGAAGGGGAGATGCCACACACTGGTGAAAATGACCTTGTCCCAACTTTTTGGGGATTTGTTGACACCATGAAATTCTGATTCAACATATTTTCCCCTTAAAATGGTACATGTTCTTAGTTTAAACTTTTGTTCCGTGATTTATGTTCTATTCTTATTAAAATATTAGAAGTTGGCACCTCCACATCATTGCATTCAGTTTTTATTCACGATTTGTATAGTGTCCCAACTTTTTTGTAATCCGGTTTGCATATATATATATATATATATATATATATAGAAGCACAGTAATCTTAATTAGAAGTAGAGCAGCTTGTTCCTGTTTTTTGGCACTGAATGGGGTGGAGAATAACATGTGCATGTGCAGTGGCCGGATTCAGGTTGGTTCCCCCAGACACTGTCGAAGTGTCACTACGTATTGCTGCTCTCCGGAGGGGATGGTAAGGCATGTTGCACCCCAATGGGAAATAAGTCCAGAGGGTCAGGGTCTGCAGTAAACCAGTGTGCGTCTTTACTGGAAGAATTCACGTGCAAAACAATATAGGCAAGGCATATGGATGGCTTCTCCAGTCTCTTCGCTGGCAGAAGAAGGGCTTGATGCTGTCCTTCTTTCTCAGAAGGCTGGTACCCTGGTCAAAGTCTGAAGGCCCACGGTCTAAAGCTCAGTAGTCTGGGTGGCTCCTTGGTATCAAGTACGTAAAAAAGAAAAAAAGGAAAACGAGGTTATCCCAACTCTACCAAGGGATCAACTAAATGCCCCTGAAGAGAAGGAAAGAAGGGCGCCAACAGGACAGTGGTAGTATAAAAATAGGGGAGAAAAGTCACTGAAAGAAGAAGTAGGCAGCTCAAATCAGTGTGAACAGAGTTCTCACACTCAATCAATGGACATAGAGCAAAAAACAAAAAAATAAAAAAATACGTAACCTGTGAAGTAATAGAAACAACACCAGGAAGGAAAAGGCGCTCACCCTTTTCCTTCCAGGTGTTGTTTCTATTACTTCACGGGTTACGGATTATTTTTCTTTTGTTCTATGGCTCCTTGGTCACAGGGCTGGTGACCCATCATCTGTGGCTCAGGATCCCCATCTCAGCATCTTTTTCTGGTCACTCATGCAGACTGGCATGAGTCTCCCTCTCAAAGAACTGATCCCTAACTGTGGGTTTTGTCTGACTGCACTCCTTATATACAATTTGTAGCTAGACTGGAACCTTCTAGTGGGAGTGGTGGAGTGGAGAAACTCAGCACAAACAATTGCAAAGTTACCACTCCTGTCTGTCATAGACTTACATTAGTGCTTCAATGATGCTCAATGACAATAACACAGCAGTTTTTTGAGACAAAAACAAGTTTTCAGACATAACAAGATGGATTACACCCAAGAGTGCTTAAAGAGTTCTGTTCAGTCATTGCTGTGCCCCTGTTTATAATTTTTAAGGATTCTCTATGGACTGGTACAGTGCCAAGTGATTGGCACAAGGCATATGCGGTGCCCATATTAAAAAAGGATCAAGGTCATCCACAGGCAATTATAGACCAGTTGTGGTAAAAATGTTTGAAGGACTCTTAAGGGACTATACAGTAGTATGCGACTATAAATAATATTTTAAGTGATAACCAGCATCGGATTTCCAAGGACAGAAGTTGTCAAACTAACCTGATTTGTTTTTATGAGGAGGTTAAGTAGTAGCCTGGACAGAGGGGTGGCTGTGGATGTAGTGTTTCTGGATTTTGCAAAGGCTTTTGATACTGTCCCTCATAGATGCTTAACCCCTTAGTGACCACCCATACTTGTTTTTACGGTGGTCACTAAGGGGCCTTAGGCTGGGCCGCCGCGTTTTTACGGCGGCCCGGTCTAAGCGCTGCACGGCTCCCCCGTGCAGCGGGGAGCACGGACCCGGCTCTCACATGAGAGCCGGGGCCCTGCTCTAACAGCCCAGACCGGCAGGAGTGCCGATCCGGGCTGTTTAACCCTTTACATGCCGGGCGCAATGGCGCCCGCTGCATGTAAAGTGGTGACAGAGGGAGCGGACTCCCTCTGTCTCTCATCAGCACGCCGAAAATGCGATTGCGGGGTGCTGATGTGTTCAGAAGCTTACCTTGCTTCCGTTCAGGGCCCCGAGCCTGTGTTCAGTTCTCTCCAGCAGGCTGTGCTTCTCTGGCGCAGCCTGCTGGTCAATGTTTGAAATGCATTGCTATTGAAATGTAATGCTTTATAAAGATAATGCATTACATTTTAAAAGCAATCAAAATACTGTATATTATAGTCCCCTTGTGGGACTTTTAAGTAGTAAAAAAAAATAGAAAACAAATACACATTTATTTAAAAAAAAAATCCATGAAATAAAACAATATGCTTTTTTTTTCCATTGAAAATACTCTTTTCAATGAAAAAAATTGTAAAAAGAAAATATCCCCCATATGTTTGGTATTGCCGTGTCCGTAACGTCCCGGACTACATAAATATTACATAAATTATCCCCTATGGTGAACGCCGTAAAAAAAAAAAAAAAAAAAAACAGACTAATTTCTAATTTATTCTTAGTTTCCAAAGAAAAAAACTTAATAACAAGCAATCAAAAAGCGCCATTTACTCCAAAATGATACCAATGAAAAATACAAGTTGTCCCTCAAAAATCAAGCCCTCACACAACTCCATAGAAAAAGAAAAAAAAAAGTTATGGGTCTTGTGAAGTGGCAATGCAAAATCATTTTTTGGGTTAATAAAAGGGGTTTTATTGGAAAAAAGTAGTAAACGTAAAATAAATTATAAGTATTTCGTATCACTGTAATCAAACTGACCCAGAGAATAAAGATATTATGTTATTTGCACCGAAAAATGAACGCCTTAAAATTTATAATGTAAAAACGCAGTGGCAGTATTGCTATTTTTCCCCATCTCCCTCCCAGAAAGAGTTAATAAAAGTTAATCAGAAAGTTATGTGTACCCCAAAATGGTGCCATTAAAAACTACAACTTGTCCCGTAAAAAACAAGCCCTCATAAAGCTATATAGACAAAAAAATAAAAAAGTTATAGCTCTTGGAACGAGACCATGAAAAAAGGAAGAAAAAAACGCTTGGTCATAAAGGTCCAAACAGGCTTGGTCGCTAAGGGGTTAATAACTAAAGTAAGGTCTATTGGCTTGGAAAGTCCAGTTTGTAATTAGATTGAAAATTGGCTAAAGGACCATGTCTAGAGAGTTGTGGTCAATGATTCCTATTCATAATGGTCCCAGGTTATAAGTGGTGTACCCCAACGTTCAGTGCTGGGCCCTTTTTTTGTTTAACCACTTAAGGACCACAGGTTTATACCCCCCTAAAGACCAGGCCCTTTTTTACAAATCGGCACTCCAAAGCTTTAGCGGTTTATTGCTCGGTCATGCAACTTACCACCCAAATGAATTTTACCTCCTTTTCTTCTCACTAATAGAGCTTTCATTTGGTGGTATTTCATTGCTGCTGACATTTTTACTTTTTTTGTTATTAATCGAAATTTACAGATTTTTTTTGCAAAAAAATGAAATTTTTCACTTTCAGTTGTAAAATTTTGCAAAAAACCCGACATCCATATATACATTTTTCTCTAAATTTATTGTTCTACATGTCTTTGATAAAAAAAATGGTTTGGGTAAAAGTTATAGCGTTTACAAACTATGGTACAAAAATGTGAATTTCCGCTTTTTGAAGCAGCTCTGACTTTCTGAGCACCTGTCATGTTTCCTGAGGTTCTACAATGGCCAGACAGTAGAAAAACCCCACAAATAACCACACGTCGGAAAGTAGACACCCTAAGGTATTCGCTGATGGGCATAGTGAGTTCCTAGAATTTTCTATTTTTTGTCACAAGTTAGCGGGAAATGATGATTTTTTTTTTTCTTACAAAGTCTCATATTCCACTAACTTGTCACAAAAAATAAAAACTTCCATGAACTCACTATGCCCATCACAAAATACCTGGGGGTGTCTTCTTTCCAAAATAGGGTCACTTGTGGGGTAGTTATACTGCCCTGGCCTTTTAGGGGCCCAAATGCGTGCGAAGTAGTTTCAAATCAAAATCTGTAAAAAATGGCCTGTGAAATCCAAAAGGTGCTCTTTGGAATGTGGGCCCATTTGCCCACCTTGGCTGCAAAAAAGTGTCACACATGTGGTATCACCGTACTCAGGAGAAGTTGGGAAATGTGTTTTGGGGTGTCATTTTACATATACCCATGCTGGGTGAGAGAAATATCTCGGCAAAAGACAACTTTTCCCATTTTTCTATACAAAGTTGGCATTTGACCAAGATATTTATCTCACCCAGCATGGGTATATGTAAAATGACACACATTCCCCAACTTCTCCTGAGTACGGCGATACCACATGTGTGACACTTTTTTGCAGCCTAGATGCGCAAAGGGGCCCACATTCCTTTTAGGAGGGCATTTTTAGACATTTGGATCCCAGACTTCTTCGCACGCTTTAGGGCCCCTAAAATGCCAGGGCAGTATAAATACCACACATGTGACCCCATTTTGGAAAGAAGACACCCCAAGGTATTCAATGAGGGGCATGGCAAGTTCAAAGATTTTTATTTTTTTTGGCACAAGTTAGCGGAAATTGATTTTTATGTGTTTTTTCTCACAAAGTCTCCCTTTCCGCTAACTTGGGACAAAAATTTCAATCTTTCCTGGACTCAATATGCCCCTCAGCGAATACCTTGGGGTGTCTTCTATCCAAAATGGGGTCATTTGTGGGGTGTTTGTACTGCCCTGGCATTTGAGGGTCTCCGCAGTCATTACATGTATGGCCAGCATTAGGAGTTTCTGCTATTCTCCTTATATTGAGCATACGGGTAATGAGATTTTTTTTTTCCGTTCAGCCTCTGGGCTGAAAGAAAAAATGAATGGCACAGATTTCTTCATTCGCATCGATCAATGTGGATGAAAAAATCTCTGCCAAAAAGAAAAAGGAGGGGAAAGGCGTCTGCCAGGACATAGGAGCTCCACCCAACATCCATACCCACTTAGCTCGTATGCCCTGGCAAACCAGATTTCTCCATTCACATCAATCGATGTGGATGAATAAATCATTGCCGGGATTTTTTGATTTTTTTTATATATACAAAGTGTTTGCCAAAGCATATGAACACCGCCGCCGCCTCCTCAGCTCATATGCCTCGGCAAACGTATCTTTTACTGCAGAGGAGAAATCTCGTTTTGCAGTGCCGCATACACCGACTTTTTTGTAATCTGACAGCAGCGCAATGCTTCTGTCAGAATGCACATCAGTGCTGCAGCTGCTTGATCGCTTGGTCCACCTAGAAGGTAAAAAGAAAAAAAAAAAACAGGCCGCAACGCAATAAATTTATATATATGTAATTATATATACATTATAAATAAATAACTTTTTTGCTTACCGGTGATTTTTTTTTTTACCTTTATAGGACAAACTTCTCCTTCTCCATGGGACAATGTGCAAAGCGCAAATCGCCCAGAGATGTGGCGAAGTACATTATGCACTTTGTCCCAGGTGAAAGGAGAGGTTTGTGGCAGCTCTGTGTGAAAGGGCCCTAAGACCCCTGTGTGCCTGTCCTGTGTGACGCAATCCCTACACTAATAGTGTACCTGAGTGTGGAACTTGCGGAAACACTCCTCTATGCAGAGGGCAGGCTGGTCAGGACAGTCAGGACAAAAAAGGTGGTGTCACGCCTTATTCCACCCCTGCTACAGACACGACATCTTTTCCTTGGGGAACGTTGAGTTGGGGTACCAGGACAGACAGACGGGAAGTGTCTGCCATGTAGCCGGCTCACTACATCAGGGACTTGGGGCACGGACTCTTCCTGGAATTTTAGGAAGGATCCTGTTCTCCCAGCCTTACTGTAGAGAACAAACCTATTATACATCGCCAATTGAATTAAATAAACAGACACCTTCTTATACCAGCATCTGGTGCGTCGGGAAACTAAATAGGGAGCCAACATCTGGTCATTGAAGTCCACCCCTCCAATGTGAAGGTTATAGTCGTGGACAGAGAGGGGTTTCTCAATGACTCCAGTTGCCCGTTCAATTTGGACAGTCGTATCTGCGTGAATGGTGGACAGAAGGTAAACGTCCCTCTTGTCCCTCCACTTCACCGCGAGCAGTTCTTGGTCACACAAGGCAGCCCTCTCCCCCCGTGCAAGTCGGGTACTAACGAGCCGTTGGGGGAAGCCCCAGCGACTAGGTTGCGCAGTGCCACAGCATTGAATTCCGACTAGATGTAAGTGCCGAAAGAGGGCCACGCTTGAGTAAAAATTGTCCACGTATAAGT
This sequence comes from Bufo gargarizans, assembly GCF_014858855.1. NCBI lineage: Eukaryota > Metazoa > Chordata > Amphibia > Anura > Bufonidae > Bufo > Bufo gargarizans. Next base: position 93,056,951 of record NC_058087.1, on the reverse strand, counting down.
GGTACCCCTTGTGGAGTAAGGGTGACACCAAGTCCCAGACAATCTTGCCACTGCTGCCCAGGTAGTCAGGACATCCGACCGGCTCCAGTTTTGAGTCTTTTCCCTCATAGACCCTAAAACGATATGTATAGCCTGTGGCCCTTTCACAGAGCTTATACAGTTTGACCGCATACCGGGCGCGCTTGCTGGGGATGTACTGTTTTATGCCAAGGCGCCCGGTAAAATGTACTAGGGACTCGTCTATGCAGATGTTTTGATTAGGGGTATACGCATCTGCAAATCTGGATGACAAATGGTCTATGAGGGGCCGAATTTTATGGAGCCGGTCATAAGCCAGGGTGGCCTCTTGCATGACAGGTGCTATTGTCCGTAAAATGCATAAACCACATGATGGCCTCAAAACGTGCCCTAGACATTGCAGCAGAGAACATGGGCATGTAATGTATTGGGTCTTTAGACCAATATGACCGCAATACATTTTTTTTAGTTAGACCCATGCTGAGGAGAAGGCCCAAAAAAATTTTAAACTCGGAAACGGTGACTGGTTTCCACCGGAAAGGCTGGGCATAGTAGCTTTCCGGATTGGCGGTAATAAACTGTGTGGCGTAGCGGTTGGTTTCTGCCACAACTAGGTCATAGAGATCCGCGGTGAAGAACAGCTAAAAAAACTGAAGGGCCGATCCTAAATGAGCCGTCTCCACGCGAACTCCAGACTGGGCAGTGAAAGGGGTAAATATGGGTGCGGCGGAATCAGGGGATTGCCAATTAGGATTTGCCAGCACCTCCGGGAGACTAAGGGTTCTACGGGCCTGTGAACGCGGTGGCGACAGGGGAGTTATTGCATGTGCCACCGTACCAGCTGGAACTGCCCTTCTGGTGCTCGCCACTTCACCAGGAAATACGGCAGTGCTGGTAGAAGGTCCAGGGTGTGCTGCGCTGCTGGTGTATGCCGCACCATAAACAAGATCAGCGCTAGCACCACTCTGCTGCAAATGAGGATCATCATGCAGGGTAGGCAGAACTCTTACATGGGATCGGGTACGTCTGGCCGTAGAAGGGACCTCTACCTCGTCATCTTTGCTAGCGGTTAGAGTGCCACTGCTGTCTACAGGTTCATATTCTGAACCACTGGATTCAGCGGATGAGGCGTCCCCATCGCTTTCATCCATCACGGCCAGAATCCTGTAGGCCTCTTCAGCGGACTACCCCTTGTTTGACATTTTGGGTTCACTAAATTTAGGGGGTATTCCTCTGAGACTACCCGGGAAAAAGAGCAAACCTATCTAGTAAAAAGGAGTGCTTGCGAAGTAAAGCTGCGATCGCTAATAAAGATCCAAAAAGCTCAAAAGTGATCTTTATAGCGGTGCAGCGATTTTACGGTGTTTTTGCAGTGATCAGAAAAAAAAAATTCTGTCACTGCGGCGGGGTGGACTGAACGCAAGTGTGCGCACAAGATCAGGCGAACACTGCGTTTTTTGTAGAACCTAAGGTGACCCTAATGTACTTATAGATCTGATTGCGATCAGTATTGATCACTTACAGATACTATATAGTACTAGTGCTGATTAGCGACAGCGATGATGCTAATCAGCGACTAATCAGTGACTGCGGTGCGGTGGGCTGGGCGCTAAACTACCCAGAAAGTAGCTAACTGACTGGCAGGGATGAGGGACCCTTACAGGGGGGGTGATCAGTGACAGGGGGGTGGACAAGGGGGTGATCAGGGTGATCAGGGAGTCTAATATGGGTGATCAGGTGCTAAATAAGGGGTTAATAAATGACAGGGGGGGTGTAATGTGTAGTGTGGTGATTTGGTGCTACTTACTGAGCTGCCTGTGTACTCTGGTGGTCGATCCAAGCGAAAGGGACCACCAGAGGACCAGGCAGCAGTTATATCAGACGCTATTTTCAACATGGCTCACCCATTTCCACAACTGTATGTGGAGTGAGCCACCATACTATAAATATGCTATTTTCAAAATAGCATCTGATATAACCATTTCATTAGTCGATTCAAAAATCTACAGCCTGCCAGCCAATGATCGCGGCCGGCAGGCTGCAGATGAACTTGTGAACTACGCAATCCTGTGAACGCGCGCTCCTGTGTGCGCGCGTTCACAGGAAATCTCGGCTCACGCGAGATGACACCAATCGGCGTTAGTGTAGCCTGGGAGCGCCGCAGAGATGACGCCTTTCGGCGTTAGCGTACCGGTAAGTGGTTAATTTATTTATTAATGACATTGAGGACGGGATTAATAGCACCATAACTATTTTTGCAGATGACTCTAAGCTGTGTAGAACTGTATGGTCTCTGGAAGAAGTCCACAAACTACAAGCTGACTTGAACACTCTGAGTGATTGGGCACCAACACTGGCAAATGAGGTTCAATGCGGACAAATGTAAAGTTATGCATCTTGGTAGTAGTCACTTATAGAGAAGGATTTGGGTGTCCTTGTTGATGGTAGATTAAATTACAGTATACAATGTCAATCAGCTACTTCTAAGGCCACCAGGATATTGTCATGCATTAAACGAGGCATGGACTTGCAGGGCACTGATGTAAGTTAACATTACCACTTTACAAAGAACTGGTGCGGCCTCATCGGGAATATGCAGTCCAGTTCTGGGCACCAGTACCTAGAAAAAATGCTCTGCAGCTGGGAAAAGTACAGAAGAGAGTAACTAAAATTATAAGGGGCATGGAGGATCTTAGTTATGAAGAAATATTAAAATAATTGAATTTATTGAATGTGCTCAAAAGACAAGGGGGCACTGCCTCCGACTGGAGAAGTTCAATCTCCAGAAGCGTCAAAGCTTCTTTACTGTATGAACTGTGAATCTGTGGAATAGACTTCCTCAGGACATGGTCACAGCAGGAACAGTGGACAGTTTCAAAAAGGGTTTAGACAAATTCTTAAAAGTAAAAAAAATTAATGCTTATGAAAACGTGTAGAAATCTGAGACTCGCTTCCTTCTGAGATTCGTGTCTCCACCTATCCGTTGGTTGAACTTGATGGACGTTTGTCTTTTTTCAGCCGTATTAACTATGTAACTTAGCTAAACCAGACATTCAAAAGGTCAGTCTGTCTGGTTTAGGTGGTAAAAAAGTCAGGCCTTTTCCCTCCAAAACATGCCCTTCTTTAAACTCTATTGTAGCTGTGGAAAATTACCAGCTTCTCATTCAAAGTCCCAAAAGTCTCGCAGTATTCATTAACCCTTTCGACACAGCCTTGCAAAGTGCAAGTGGACAGGATACAAATCACAATATATAAAATGCAGTTACACAGTATTACACTATATAAGTCAATTCAAGTTAACCCTTTCAAGTGAAATAAAGTCACAAGTTTATAACTTTGCATAGGGGAAATGGACAAATGTCCACAAATGTCCAGCCTTCAAAGTACCCCTGCTCCAGGGCACTACACATGACACTAGCAAATGCCCAAGGATCCTCCAATTGTGCATAGAAGCTTTCTGTCAAGTGACATAATCACACACCCAGAGCATGATGTTCAATGATTGGCAAATGATGACATTAGAGGAAGCCTATGAATATTCCCTCTTACCACATGTGTCTTAGTCATGATCCTCCTGAGGAAGCTGTGGCTGTGGTGAAACATGTGGGGGGACTAAGCCCTATATTTGTGTGTGTTTTAAATAGCTGACATTTGGATAGTGGATTTCTATTGAATATTATACGGTCCATCAAAATAAAACACTAAATATAGAGAAAGAATTGTTCCCAATCAGCATCATACTATGGAGATAATATTGGGGCTGTTGTATTAAAGTTACATAGCATGATAACTAATAATTAACCCTCTATAGACTTTTACAACAGTGAATCTTGACCTCCAAGAACCCATATATCATACTATTGTAATATATCTATTTAACATTGTTTATTAACGGTAAGCTGGTTATGCACACTGCAGAAAAATATACTATATACACTCATGTCAGCGTTCAACTAGACAACCGAGTAGTTACGCTGTAACACTCCACAATTAAACTTAATAAATACTAAGCATATTATTCTATAACAAAATCTTAGGCACATCACTATTTCATGCTCCTGTGGTATTAGGTCCCCTGATAAGTCACAACTACTACAAAAACATTGCATGTCGGGAGTAGCTAGGGGTATAATAGGATATAAGACTATAAACTAGTTAGGGAAAAGTTCTGCACGGGGTGGCCCTTATCAAGGCGATCTGTAGATCTGTAGTCTCCGCCAGATGTGGCAGATATGTGCCTGACAGACGAGTCCCCTGGCCATGCTGCCACTGGGCTCCATCACATGCTGGTGTTCCATAGGGGTTGCTTCCTGACCTTGTATCTGCTTCTGTTCTTCTCAAAGGTCATTTGCCCTATGGTTGTTGACAAAGCACTCCCTTTCATCAGACTGCAGGTAAAATAGTCAGGATGTGCTGCACCTCAATAGAGCAGTGCACGCAGCATGTCCTGGTCTGGTCTCACTATAAAACAATGCCAGGTATGGTTTTAGTGCTGGATCCGATTTCTTAATTTTCAATATAATACAACCGGATCAATTCAGAATGCATGCAGCCGGTTGAATTATAACGGAAGTGTTTTATTGTGGTTTTGAGATCCCATGACGGATCTCAAAACTGGAAAGCAAAAGTGCAGATGTGAAAACATGAAAAAGATTTAAGGTAATTTCAACACTTGTGAGGTTGGATTTTGGGAGGCATGCTATGTTATGTTCTCCAGCCAAATATCATAAGAAGGACTGAACTAAAGACATCCTGATGCATACTGAATGGAATGCTTTCAATTCAGAATGCATTAGGATCAGTGGCGTCTCTAGCTTTCAAATTTTGGGGGGGCACACTGGGGGCCAGGACAAAACTAGGGGGGGGGGGTAGCTATAACAATGATACATTTACACAAGTATGTTTAGAAATGCTGCGATACTTTACCCAATACCTAAAACCGCAACATGGAAGAAAAGTCCTGCTGTCTGTGGTTTAAAAAATAAATAAACACAATCACTCAGATTTGAACATGTCCTAGTTACCTGTGGATGACACTTTTATAGGGAGAGGGATCTGTGGATGACACTGTTATGGATGGGATCTGTGGATGACACTGTTATGGAGGGGTATCTGTGGATGACACATCCTGTATATATAGCATCCTATGCTATATGTGTCATCCACAGATCCACCCCATGACAGTGTAATCTCCATTTGCCCCTCCATAACAGTGTTATCCACAGATCCCTGTAATGCCCCCAGTTGAGCTAATGTCCCCATAGTGCCCCCATAATGTGCCAGTATAAAATACCCCTATATAGTGCCCCCAGTAAATGTCCCCATAGTGCTTCTCTCCCCCCTTCCTCCTAGTGCCCCATAATGTACCAGTATAAAATGCCCCATTTATCGTGCCCCAGTAGATGCCCTCAGTGTCCCCCATAATTTGCAAGTATAAAATACCCCTTCTTAGTGCCCCCTGTAGATGATGCCATAGTATTCCTCTCCCCCCTTCCCCATAGTACCCACCATAATGTGTCCCAGTATAAAATGCTACTGTACAGAGCCCCCCATATAAAATATCCCTTCTTTGTGGCCTCAGTAGATGCCCCTATAGTGCCCACCAATAATGTGCCAGTAATAAGAGCCCCGAATAATGTGCCAGTAATAAGTGCCCCTAATAATGTGCCAGTAATAGGAGCCCCCAATCATGTGCCAGTAATAAGTGCCCCCCATCACGTGCCAGTAACAAGAGCCCCTCCATCACGTGCCAGTAACAAAAGCCCCCCATCACGTGCCAGTAATAAGAGCCCCCATCACATGCCAGTAATAAGAGCCCCATCACATGCCAGTAATAAGAGCCCCCCATCACGTGCCAGTAATAAGAGCCCCCATCACGTGCCAGTAATAAGAGCCCCCCATCATGTGCCAGTAATAAGAGCCCCATCACGTGCCAGTAACAAGAGCCCCCCCATGTGCCAGTAACAACAGCCCCATCATGTGCCAGTAATAAGAGCTTCATCATGTGCCAGTAATAAGAGCCCCCATCATGTGCCAGTAACAAGAGCCCCCACATCACGTGCCAGTAACAAGAGCCCCCCATCATGTGCCAGTAATAAGGGCCCCATTACGTGCCAGTAATAAGAGCCCCCCAATGTTCGAGTAATAAGAGAGCAGCCCCCATCACATGCCAGTAATAAGAGCCCCCCCATGTGCCAGTAACGAGAGCCCCCCATCATGTGCCAGTAATAAGCCCCCCATCATGTGCCAGTAACAACAGCCCCCTATGTGCCAGTAACAACAGCCCCCCTCATGTGCCAGTAATAAGCCCCCATCATGTGCCAGTAATAAGCCCCCATCATGTGCCAGTAATAAGAGCCCCCCATCATGTGCCAGTAACAAGACCCCCCTCATCATGTGCCAGTAACACGAGCCCCCACCATGCGCCAGTAACAAAAGCCCCCCATGTGCCAGTAATAAGAGACCCCCATCATGTGCCAGTAACAAGAGCCCCATCATGTGCCAGTAAGAGCCCCCATCATGTGCCAGCCCAGTAACAAGAGCTTAGAGCCCCCCGAATGTGCCAGTAACAAGAGCCCCACATGTGCCAGTAAGAGCACCCCGAATGTACCTGTAAAACTATTGTACATATAAAAATAAAATAAAAAAAAACACTTATACTTACCTCCATGTCAACGATGTGATGCAGGCCTCTTCCGGCCTGTGTCTCGCGCTGTATGGCTCAGGCGGCGTGAGAGGCTGCCGGCCTAGTGCCTGCAGCCTATCAGAGGAAGGGGAAGGGACACGCCTCTCCCTCCCCTGCCCTGCTACACTAGCACAGGCATCTGTATCGCTGTTCTGAGGACGGCGATACAGATGACTATGGAGATGAGCGCAATGGAAGCGCTCATCTCCCTGTGCCCTGCGGCTGCTCAGTTGGGGGGGCATTTCATTTGGGGGGGCACAGAGTGATGTAGGGGGGGCCGCCACTGATTAGGATAAAACTGAAGTGTTTTTTTTCCCAGCATTGAACCCCTGTGATGGAACTCAATACCGGAAAACTTTAACGCTAGTGTGAAAGTACCCTAAAATAGACAAATCACCAGATAACATACAACACCGTATTTTAAGAGAATTTAGTAATGCCATAGACAGATCCTTATTTCTGATATTTAAGGACTCTATATTGACAGCGAGCATTCAATAGGATTGACGCTTAGCAAATGTGGTGACAATATTCAAAAAGGGGCCAAAAACAGAGCCCAGAAACTATAGGCCGGCAAGTTTAACATCTGTCATGGTTAAATTGTTTTGAAGGTTTTATAAAAGATGCTATCTTGAAGTACCCCAATGAAAATAAGCAAATAATGCCATATCAGCATGGCTTAATGAGGGATCAGTCATGTCAAACTAATTTAATCAGTTTCTATGTGGAGGTAAGTTCCAAGACTTGACCAGGGTGAGTCAATGGATGCCATATATCTTGATTTATCCGAAGCATTTGATACTGAGCCACATAAAATATTAGTATATACAATGAGAATGGTTGGACTGGGAGAAAATGAGTGTGTGTGGGTAAGTAACAGGCTCAGTGATAGAAAACAGATTGGGTAACTGTCACTAGTGGGTTCAGTATTGGGCCCTATTATCTTCAATATATTTATATTTATCAATTAATTTTTGCAGATTACACTAAACTGTGTAAAGTAATTAACACAGAAGAGGCATGGATCTGGATAGATTGGAGGCTTGGGCAGAGAAGTGGCAGATGAGGTTTAACACTGGAAAATGTAAGGTTATGTACATAGGCAGGAATAATGCAAGTCACCAGTACATACTAAATGGTAAAACACCAGGTAACACTGACATGGAAAAAAACTGGGATTTTAGTGGATAGCAAACTAAGCTGCAGAAAACAGCTAATGGGTTGCATCAAAAGGGGCATAGATGCCCATGATTAGAACATAGTCCTGCCAGTTTGCAAATCACGAGTCAGACCACACATGGAGTACTGTGTACAAGGCAGACATAGCAAAGCTGGAGAGGGTTCAGAGGAGGGCAACTAAAGTAATAATTGGAATGGGTGGACTACTGTACCAGAATGATTATTAAAATTAGGGGTTTAGAAAAAAGATAACTGAGGAGAGATCTAATAACCATGTATACATATATCAGGGGTCAGTACAGAGATCTATCCCATCCCCTATCTACCGTATAACCAGGACTGTGATGAGGGGACATCCTCTGTGTTTTCTACGCAAACATAGAAGAGAATTCTTTACGGTAGTAACAGTGAGACTATGGAATTGAATTCACTAAAAGAGTCCAAGATGGGCCTGAATGTATTTCTGTAGTGTAATAATATTACAGATTATAGTTACTATGGGTCATTGATCCAGGGAGTATTCTGACTGCCTGATTGGAGTCTGGAAGGATTTTTTTCCCCCTAAAATGAGGAAAATTTACTTGAAGCTCACATTTTTTTTTTTTGCCCTCATCTGGATCAACTTGCAGGATAGAAACATAGAAACATAGAATGTGTCGGCATATAAGAACCATTTGGCCCATCTAGTCTGCCCAATATACTAAATACTATGGATAGCCCCTGGCCCTATCTTATATGAAGGATGGCCTTATGCCTATCCCATGCATGCTTAAACTCCCCCACTGTATTTGCAGCTACCACTTCTGCAGGAAGGCTATTCCATGCATCCACTACTCTCTCAGTAAAGTAATACTTCCTGATATTACTCTTAAACCTTTGCCCCTCTAATTTAAAACGATGTCCTCTTGTAGCATTTTTTCTTCTTTTAAATATTCTTTATTCTTTTACCTTGTTGATTCCCTTTATGTATTTAAAAGTTTCTATCATATCCCCTCTGTCTCGTCTTTCTTCCAAGCTATACATGTTAAGGTCCTTTAATCTTTCCTGGTAAGTTTTATCCTGCAATACATGTACCAGTTTAGTAGCTCTTCTCTGAACTCTCTCCAAAGTATCAATATCCTTCTGGAGATATGGTCTCCAGTACTGCGCACAATACTCCAAATTAGGTCTCACTAGTGCTCTGTAGAGCGGCATGAGCACCTCCCTCTTTCTACTAGTAATGCCTATCCCTATAAACCCAAGCATTCTGCTAGCATTTCCTGCTGCTCTATGACATTGTCTGCCTACCTTTAAGTCTTCTGAAATAATGATCCCTAAATCCCTTTCCTCAGATACTGAGGTTTGGACTGTATCACTGATTTTATATTCTGCTCTTATTCTTGCACTTATCAACATTAAATTTTAGTTGCCAGATTTTTGACCATTCCTCTAGTTTTCCTAAGTCCTTTTCCATTTGGTGTATTCCTCCAGGAACATCAACCCTGTTACAAATCTTTTTGTCATCACAAAGAACAGGCTTATCCTCAAATGTGACGCACCTCCGCTCCTGGGCCTGAAATTTATTTTCTGGGCTCTGGCCCAAGTCATATGGTGGGTCTCTTGTTCTGGCAAGCATGTATGTCACTCCATTCAGAAAAATTTGACTTTTGTTTGTCCGCATATGTGCAGCACTTCCAGATTCACCCATATTTTAGTCACCTGTTTCTAGCTGTTTCTGCTACAAGTAGCAGAACCTCCAGCAGCCAGTTTAGTTTGCTAGCTGTTACAAGATGGAACATTTTTTTTCCGCTGCTATGCCCCCTTCCTAAACATCTCTCATAAATGTGGAAATGTGGCGCAATTTAAATGTAATTCTGATGTATGATATTGATACTTCTCGCCAGCTGTCCATTTTATTTATCTTTTTTTTTTTTTATTGTCTCATTCTCTAAATGACTGTGGCTGCTTACCAATACATTAAATTTTCTATGACTGCTGCTGCAATCATTCCACTGCCGCTGTCTGCCTACCTACAATCATGTTTCATACCATTTAGCTACTGCTACCACCATCATGCCACTGCTGCTGTCTGCCTGTTAACATGGTCCATACCATATGCCATAATTACCTACCCTTTCCACATCCACACTGTACTGCTGCTGCTCCCAATTAAAAGGGAGACATTTTGTAGGCTTGTTCAGAACAAGCTTTTGTTTCTTCTGACAGTGCATCACTTGTGCGTTAAAAAAAATATAGGCAGGCATTATTTTTGGCTACTTGGTCCCCCAAAAACTCACTTTTTTTCTCATATCACTGTATGTGTTTGAACACCACCATGCCCCGATAAGGGACAATGATGTGTTTTTAAAAACGGTGTTTGTTAACACCGCCAGCCATACCATTACCCATAGTTATGTATGTTAGTGTCATTCTGACCTTAATTGATATTTTTTGTCATTGTATTCAAGAGTTTTGGGAGTGGGGAGAGAAAATGCTAAAATTTTAAGAAAATTAACCAATAGATACCATATTTTCCTAAAAATCTAGGAAACTAGACAGTGTTATATACCAATTTTCAGGGCAACTTGTGCATCTTTGGTTTGGGTCAGAAACAACGATTTTGAAAAATTTCGTGAATCTGAAACCAACTTAATTTGAAAAGTTTTGATCATCTCTAGTTTATATCATTTTTTTTCATATGCTATCTGGATATTTTTTCACTTATTGTTACATTATCTCTTGTCTATTTTTCTCATTTATTGCATCCTTTATAGACTATTTAGTTGGACTGGTTATATTTAAACCTTGATGCCTGTTCAAGTTGTTAATGAGGCTTGAGATGCTGTGGTTATTTGGTCTGGTAGTTGGCACATAAAGTAGACAAAGCCTCTAGATTCGCAATGCTATTTAATATATGAAGAATGTAGTAGTTTGAAAGAAACAATTGCAGAAATCTGTGCATTATTTTTACAGTAAAAATGTGAGTTCATTATATACAGACTCTACATGTAATGTCAATGAAACATAATTGATTGTCGAGAAACATGAACATTAGGTCTCATGCACACGGCCGTTGTTTTGGTCCGCATCTGATGCGGACTTATTCACGTCAATCGGGCCGCAAAAGATGCGGACAGCACTCCGTGTGCTGTCCGCATCCGTTGCTCCGTTCCGTGGCCCCGCAAAAAAATATAACATGTCCTATTCTTGTCCACGCTTTGCGGACAAGAATAGGCTTTTATATTAAATGCCTATTCCGCAAAACACACCACGGTCATGTCCATGAGGCCTTACATTGTTACTGTCAGAATTATTATAAAGCAACATTGTATATGTGCTATTTTGTATTTAACATAGCCAGTCAAATAACATAAAAAGGATAATAAGCAAGAGAAAACATGTATAAATTACCAAGTGAGAGCATAGAATACACAGACAGAAATTGAAACAAGTGTATTCAACCACAGTGAACCAATAGCAACTGCACTGCCGTCAAGATCGTCAAGTGGCTCTAGATAATTTTCATCTAAGTATTCAAACAAGGCTAACATAGAAGTGAATGTTTCTTCACAAGTAGGTTGAATCTGATCAGGTGGTAATTCAAATCCAAATTCACCATCATCTCTTAGTTCATAAGTATATGAAAATGTAACATTGTTGTCAGCTGCCCAGTCTCCTGAAGTTCCTGAAGTAGAATCTGAATGAAAGAAATAAAGATGGGACATTTAGAAGACAAAATGCATCAAAAGTTATACCATTGACTTATTGATCATATGCTATTTTATCCATCAGACACTTGGCCTGTAATATCTCTATTCATGTGTGTTGCTGTCCATCCTGTATGTGCAGCACTGAAAATAACCTTGATAACTGAAATTATTTGATCAGTTAATAACTCTTTTACATCCAGATGGTATTTTTGTAAAGCGACTTTGCCTAGAATTGTAGGAATGGTTACTATTAGAATATATGGTGGACAATATGCAGTGTTATTTATTATTTTAGCTGCAGTTCCCGAAGGAGTATACGGTATACAGTGACTTGAAAAAGTATTCATACCCCTTGAACTTTTACACATTTCTTCACATTATGGCAGCAAACCTAAATGTATTTTATTGTATTTTATGTGATAGACCAACACAAAGTAGCAAGTATGTGTGAAGTGAAAAGAAAATGAAACATGGTTTTCAAAAATTGGAATAAAACCCTGGAAATTGTGGCGTGCATTTGTTTTCAGCACCCTTGAGTCAATACTTTGTAGTACCACTATTTACTGCAATTTCAGCTCCAAGTCTTTTGGGGTATGTCTCTACCAGCATATCTAGAGGGTGCCATTTTTGCCTGTGCGCTATCTATGTACCTACCTATCTATCTGACAGAGTGAAAAGTCGCAGGATACTCTTTTATTTCGGAAACGAAAGGGAAAATTTTATAACTGAATACTCTAGCAAGTAATAGGAGAGGGGACCTATTTTTTAGGCTATGTCGGGGAAATGGCGGCCATCTTGAAAGCCGGCATATTGGATCAAGGGCAAATATTTCCAATGGGAAGTGAGTTATGTAGCATATCAAAGAACACATTGAACATATCAAAAAGCTGTGCATCACAGGAACATTCCTGATTGTAGTTTCAACTTTTTGTGTAGATACCTTTTTCCTTTTGTCTCTGAAATAAAAGAGTGCCCTAAGACTTTTAATCATCTTGTATACATTTATAAGAGTGTTTGGGGTGTATGCATGATAAGGATAGTTTCATATTAGAGGAATGAGGGTTCATTACTGTGCCTATATTATGGCTGAATGGCTTGGCCCAATCCATGGGTCCTATAACCCAAACTAACAGTATTATAGGGATCTATGATGCTTTCTTTTTAGGACCTGTAGTCGGACTGGGACACTCAGCTGCAGTATGGGCCTAGAAATGTACCAGGTTACACCCATATGAAAATAGTCTACGTGTTTGCAGGGACTTTCACAATATTCACTTTTGTTTAACTGAAGGTGTTGTGTGTAAGCTGCAATATTTGATAGCTAAGACGCTGGGATATGTAGAGGGGACACAGTTTTAATCGATTGGTGTCAAAAAATCTTGTCCTGTCCATGTAGGTGACCTTACAGTAATCTCTCTTCCTCTCATGCAGTGCAGGATCTGCACCTTAACTTAAACCAATCATGATACAACAAAATATGCCCACTGAATGCACATAAAATGTAGATATACGTTATATATTTCTCTATATGTTTCTCTTCCACAAGGGACTTACAATGCCCTAATCTGTTTTGGCTTAAAGAGGTTGTTCCACAAAGAATATTGCTTATAGATAAATACACCCCATAATGATAAACAATTTTTGTATATACATATATTTCAAAACTGCTTTATCCAGAGACATTGCTGAAATAACATTAGAATAGTGCTAGTGTCACACCGGTGACAGGTTTGAGAAGGTCTGAAAGATTATCTGCTCATTAGTGATCTGACAGCCTCTTTTGTTTTCACTTTGTCTGTGTTGCTTGTATGTCCACACCTCCTGTTCAGGTGTGGATCATGTGACCTTTACCTCCCCCTATTTAGTTTGACTTCACCCATCACTCCTTGCTCTGGACAGCTTCATTTGGTGTTGGAAGAGCTGGAGTGTGGTTCTAGTTGAAGTCCTGATCATCCATCATCCATCATCCTTAGAAGTTAAGTGTTCCACTTGTTGTGTTTTGTAGTCCTCCTCCCCCCACTGTTTTTTACTAGGCCTCAGTGAGACGCTGGTTCCTTCACCAGGCAAGGAGCGGGTTGTCTCTGCCCTGTTATTAGGTCTAGGGAATCCGAGGGCCACCAGGGTTTTCTAGGTTCCTGTGTATGGGCATCTCTACCATCAAGAGGTGCCCATACGGATAGGAGTTAGGGCCAGGAGCAGGATTTTATAGGTGGTGACCCTTCCCTAGCGGTGAGGCCTAGTGTCTTTTTTCCCTTCCGTCTTGTTGTCTTTTGGTGTTCTCCCCTACAACATCCGTGACATTATCCAGAGCCAATACCGCCATTTTTTTTGTTCTGATCTGTGCAGCTATGGATGCTATGACCGCACTGGTTGAACAGCTGCAGAATCTGACTTTGGAGGTAGCAGACCTCCGTGCGATGGTTTTGCAGATTCAGAGCCCACAGGTTGCTGGTTCCGGTGGTGGGTTACAGGCCTCCCCTGAATCAAAGGTAGCTCTCCCGGACAGGTTTTCCGGGGGTAGTGACAATGTCATCCGGGTCAGGGAGTCATGTAAATTGTACTTTAGGCTTCGTCCATACTCTTCTGGTGAGTGTCAACACGTGGGTATGATTATTTCATTGCTTAAAGAGGACTACAATCTTGGGCTTTTTCTCTCCCTCCGGTCGGTAGATGAATTCTTTAGAGCCTTGGGTTTTGTCTATGATGACCCGGATCAGATCTCTCAGGCCGAGGCCAAGTTACAGGGTTTGCGGCAGGGAGAACATTCTGCAGAGACCTTTTGCTCTGAATTTAGGAGATGGGCTATGGATACAGAGTGGAGCGATTTTGTTCTCCGTAGCCAATTCTGGCAGGGTCTCTCTGAGAGACTGCAGGACGCATTGGATTTTCATGAAAATCCCGAGACATTGGAATGTCCCTTGCTGTACGTCTTGATAGATGCCTGAGGGAGAGATCTAGGGGTTCTCACTTTCAGAACGTACTATCCAATAAGGGTACTGCTTCCTTTGACACTTATGGTGGAGAGACACGGGTGGTCGTGCCTTGTGATGAGCCTATGCAGTTAGGAGGAGCTACTCCTGGAACTACTGGCAAAAGCTTGGGTCATGTGAAAGGAGTCTACTTTTGTTGTGGCAAGAAGGGACATTTTGTGAATATTTGTCCGTACTTGCAGCATCAAGGTGTAAACAAAAGGAAAAAAAAAGTTGAATCCAGAAATTACTATTGGTAGTGTGGGTGGGCAGCAAGAAAACCTACTTTTGTCTTTTACTGGTAGTACCCGTTTTCTCCTGTCAGCCGAGGTGGCGCTAGAGTACAAAACTGTGAAAATCAAAGCATTTATCGACAGTGGGTCAGGAGTTAACTTGATTGACGGACAGTTTGTACGCATTCACAGGTTGACTACTAATGCATTAGAGAATAGGATTTCTGTCTTTGCAATTGACTCAGCACCTCTCGCCCAAAAATGCCTGTCGCAGGTAGTGAATGACATTCATTTAAGAGTGGGTGATTTGCATCAGGAATCTATCTCCTGTTATGTGTTGGAGGGTCTGCCTGCTCCATTGGTGTTGGGCTTACCATGGTTAAGCAAACATAACCCTAACATCGATTGGCAAGTGAGACAGATTCTCGATTCGAGTGATTTTTGCATAGACAACTGTCTTAATGCATCGTTCTCTATGGTTACCACTAAAGCTGTACCCTCGTTCATTTCTGAATTTTCTTATGTGTTTTCTGAGAGTGGTAATCAGGAGTTGCCTCCGCACCGGGAGTATGACTGTCCCGTCAATTTTATTCCCGGAGCTAAATTGCCTAAGTTTCGGTTGTATAATCTTTCGAAACCCGAAAGAAAGGCCATGCGAGAATATATTACAGAGAGTTTGGCAAAAGGAGAGGATGTGGTTACCAGCGACCGATGTTAATGCTAGTCGTCTGGTGAGAACATTCCACAGAGCTCATCCTGATAAGGTCGGTCCTGGGTGCCCGGAGGTCACCCGTAGAAGGGGGGGTACTGTCACACCGGTGACAGGTTTGAGAAGGTCTGAAAGTTTATCTGCTCATTAGTGATCTGACAGCCTCTTTTGGTTTCACTTTGTCTGTGTTGCTTGTATGTTCACACCTCCTGTTCAGGTGTGAATCATGTGACCTTTACCTCCCCCTATTTAGTTTGACTTCACCCATCACTCCTTGCTCTGGATAGCTTCATTTGGTGTTGGAAGAGCTGGAGTGTGGTTCTAGTTGAAGTCCTGATCATCCATCATCCTTAGAAGTTAAGTGTTCCACTTGTTGTGTTTTGTATTCCTCCCCCCCTCTGTTGTTTACTAGGCCTCAGTGAGACGCTGGTTTCACCAGGGAAGGGTTGGGTTGTCTCTACACTGTCATTAAGTCTAGGGTATCCGAGGGCCACCAGGGTTTTCTAGGTTCCTGTGTATGGGCATCTCTACCATCGAGAGGTGCCCATACGGATAGGAGTTAGGGTCAGTAGCAGGGTTTTATAGGTGGTGACCCATTTCCTTCCCTAGCGGTGAGGCCTAGTGTCTTTTCCCTTCCTCCTTGTTGTCTTTTGATGTTCTCCCCTACAACATCCGTGACAGCTAGCTACTGTTTCTATTGAACAACTTTTCTGTGTCCACCTTAGTAACTTGCCCCTGCTCCTTCGGGTGTGTAAGGGATTCTATTGTGATGAGACAGCTGCTTGTCTAGTTTTCACTGGAGATACTGAGCATGAGGAATTATGGTAAAGCTGTCTCACTTTAATATACTAACCAGTCCATCTTCCACAACGGGGCTGGTCACTGGGTGGTGACATCTTCGTCTGCAGTCTATTACGAGGGGCCTGGTGTCATGGTGGGGTCACTCAGTTCATGGGCCATTTGTATCCACCACCGGTGACCCAGGCTTTCTGATATCAACTCTAGGTCGCATGGGTTGCAGGACCAGCTGGATTCTGCGCCGGCATTCTACATGCAGGTAGGCGGTATATTTAAAGAGGATCCTGCCTTCAGTAGTTGCCTGTGATTAGTTTGTTCTGGACCTCATTAGCTACTCTGACATTTGGTGATCCCTGATCCCTGACTCTGACCTTGCTTGTTTACTGAGCACGCCTGTGGATTCTGATTTAGCCTTTGATTCATTCTCCTGGTATTAATCTTGGCTTGTTATTTACTCTGCATTGTTCTGATTTTGGTATTCCTAACCCATGCCTGGACTTGACCTTGCTTTTCCTTGTGATTTGTACCCTGACACAACCTCTAGTGTTTTACCTGGTTTATCATTGTTTCTGCTTTTGGAATTCTGTGTTGAGATTGTTTGATCCTCCTGGTTTTGAACTGGTCTGTTTGCTTATTGTCCTCTGCTTTGCTGTCTATATTTTGGTTTATCTAGTGCCTGTCTGTCACTATGTTTATTATTTTCTACTCGGTTGTTTTTCCTTATAGGCTACAGCACAGACGGAATTGCCATCCAGTTGTGGGTCACAGTCTAGGGAGAATGATGCAAGTAGGTATGGACAGTGGTGCAGGTGGTGTTCAGGGCTTCACTGCTCCCTACCATAACACTCACTCTGTTATTGCTTCCTTAGTGTTGCAGCTCCAGAAGCACACCAAGATTCTATTATACACCCAAAGGAGGAGAGAGAGAGAGAGAGAGAGAGAGAGGTAAGATTGAGCATGTGTGTTTCTATCTCAGCACATTTCCTAACATAGAAAGGTGCACAGGCAGGGCCGGCCTTAGGTGTTCAGGCGCCCTGTGCGAGCTAACCTTGTGGCGCCCCCCCCCCCCCAAAAAATAAAAATAAAATGCTTGTTGCTGGCATCATGGCATAGGCTGGCTGACTATCCAACCAAGTAGTTACCAGCCCTCACACCCCAAAGGCCGGTGTAATGTTATACTTCCCTAGTTCGTGAGATTTCCCTACCCTCGTCACTTCCGGTCGCACCGGACATGACGTGAGGAGGTGTGCAGCATCGCGCAGGCGCACAACGACAGGTTAGGGAAATTTCACAGCAGACAATAAGATGATCTGGACTCTGGCTGCAGTCTGGCTCTGGGGACTCCATTGTCACTCTCATTATCCCCCCCCCCCCAATCACTCTCATTATTTCCCCCCCCCCCCGCCATCACTCATTATTCTCCCCCCCCATCACTCTCATTATTCTCCCCCCATCACTCATTATTTTCCCCCCCATCACTCTCATTATTCTCCCCCCCATCACTCTCATTATTCTCCCCCCCATCACTCTCATTATCCCCCCCCATCACTCTCATTATTCTCCCCCCCATCACTCTCATTATTCTCCCCCCCCCATCACTCTCATTATTCTCCCCCCCATCACTCTCATTATTCTCCCCCCCCTCACTCTCATTATTCTCCCCCCCCCTCACTCTCATTATTCCCCCCCCATCACTCTCATTATTCCCCCCCATCACTCTCATTATTTCTCCCCCCCATCACTCTCATTATTTCTCCCCCCCATCACTCTCATTATTTCTCCCCCCCCCATCACTCTCATTATTTCTCCCCCCCCATCACTCTCATTATTTCTCCCCCCCATCACTCTCATTATTTCTCCCCCCCCATCACTCTCATTATTTCTCCCCCCCCATCACTCTCATTATTTCTCCCCCCCCATCACTCTCATTATTTCTCCCCCCCATCACTCTCATTATTTCTCCCCCCCATCACTCTCATTATTTCTCCCCCCCCATCACTCTCATTATTTCTCCCCCCCCCCATCACTCTCATTTCCTCCCCCCCCATCACTCTCATTATTCTCCCCCCCATCACTCTCATTATTCTCCCCCCCCCATCACTCTCATTATTTCCTCCCCCGCCATCACTCTCATTATTTCCCCCCCCGCCATCACTCTCATTATTTCCCCCCCCATCACTCTCATTATTCTCCCCCCCATCACTCTCATTATTCTCCCCCCCATCACTCTCATTATTCTCCCCCCCATCACTCTCATTATTCTCCCCCCCATCACTCTCATTATTCTCCCCCCCATCACTCTCATTATTCTCCCCCCCCATCACTCTCATTATTCTCCCCCCCATCACTCTCATTATTCTCCCCCCCATCACTCTCATTATCCCCCCCCCATCACTCTCATTATTCCCCCCCCATCACTCTCATTATTCTCCCCCCTCACTCTCATTATTCCCCCCCCCCATCACTCTCATTATCCCCCCCCCATCACTCTCATTATTCTCCCCCCCATCACTCTCATTATTCTCCCCCCCCATCACTCTCATTATTCTCCCCCCCCATCACTCTCATTATTCTCCCCCCCTCACTCTCATTATTCTCCCCCCCCCCCTCACTCTCATTATTCCCCCCCCCATCACTCTCATTATTCCCCCCCATCACTCTCATTATTTCTCCCCCCCCATCACTCTCATTATTTCTCCCCCCCCATCACTCTCATTATTTCTCCCCCCCCATCACTCTCATTATTTCTCCCCCCCATCACTCTCATTATTTCTCCCCCCCATCACTCTCATTATTTCTCCCCCCCCATCACTCTCATTATTTCTCCCCCCCATCACTCTCATTATTTCTCCCCCCCCATCACTCTCATTATTTCTCCCCCCCATCACTCTCATTATTTCTCCCCCCCATCACTCTCATTATTTCTCCCCCCCCATCACTCTCATTATTTCTCCCCCCCATCACTCTCATTATTTCTCCCCCCCCCCATCACTCTCATTATTTCTCCCCCCCATCACTCTCATTATTTCTCCCCCCCATCACTCTCATTATTTCTCCCCCCCCCATCACTCTCATTATTTCCTCCCCCCCCCATCACTCTCATTATTTCCTCCCACTCTCTTTTCCACCTCTAGTGTAGCGTGGCCAAGCTCTGTTCGATCCGCGGTACAGGAGCATTTGTTTCCTGTACCCGGCCGGACTGACAGGAAGTGCACACTAAGTGAGCACTTCCTGTCAGTCCGTCCGGGTACAGGAAACAAAAGCTCCTGTACCGCGGATCGAACAGAGCTCGGCCACGCTACACTAACAGCACACAGCAGGCGCAGGCAGGCGCTCAGCCTCAGCCACTCAGGCGGCGCAGAATGAGGGGCGCCGCCCGCCGCCCGAAGTTTTTTTTTTTTAAACCGCAACGTGCGCCCCCTGCTGAATACAGGGGAGGGGGAGATGGAGGGGGCGGGGGCCCGCCCGCCCCGTGGGAAAACATAAGTGCCGCCTCGCCTGCCCATATTACATTGCGGGCTGTCGGCCGCCCGGCGCCCCTGTTGCTATGGCGCCCTGTGCGGCCGCACAGCCCGCACACCCCAAAGGCCGGCCCTGTGCACAGGAACACAAAAACAGCAAGTGGCGCTATACTAACATTATTCCTGATAAAGATATAAGCATTTTGGAAATTAGTGTAAATACAATACATATATATAAATATGGACTAGATATAACTATAAGAAATATACTTCATGGAATAATCTCTTTAATATTCACAATGTGCATCTGGTTTTAAACAGGGTTAGTCACTAATAGGCAAAATATAATTATTGGACACAGCAGGAAAGCTACAAAGGAAGCAATCATGAATGGGGCATGTTACTTACTAACACAATAGCTGTCCCTTTTAGGCTTCCTTCACACAATATTTTATAGCCGTTTTTTAATTCTTGAAATAAATGGAAAGTGTGTTGATGTGATTTAATAACATTTTAATAGACTTTTAGCACAATAGAGAGTCTTAATCAACTCCCTCGATGAGACCATCAGTGTGACCAAAGAGAGTGGGACCGATGTGTGACTGAATTAGAGCATCACACATTACACTAATCAATGTAATGCTCTTCTGTGGGCATCTTTATATAGGTATTTCAGGATAGTAATAGAACTGTCATAGTTGTCTTAATAATACACCTACTATCCTACTATTATAATGAGGATTACCTTGCAGATAAAATCTTCCCTTCACAGCAGCAGAAATCTGACAATCAATTACCTTTCTGCTTAGGAGGTTTCATAATTCACATTGCCTGCTACCAAAGGACAGTTTTTGTATTTAATTTTTAATGGCATATTATGTATATTGAGTTTAAAATACTACCCCTTCCTGATGGTAGTGTCTACAGTGGCCACATGAAACATGCTAATGATAAAGGTCATCAAAATGCAACAATAATGCTCCAAAATATGCCTAAAAAGTTTAAAAATGCTAGTTGTAAGTGTTATTTCAGAATTGTACAGTACTTACATAATATCAAAGATGCAGAGCCTACTGTGTATTCATTATTATGTTCTTTTTTCATTTTTTCAATAGCTTTATTGGCAGCAGTTTCCTGGTTAACAAGAAATTAAAATATGCTAATTTAAATGTAGACTTCTATGGCCCAAAAGATCCCATGTTGATCAATATACATGACTGATAAAATTTCCCACTTGCCATTTAATTATTGCCACTAAAGACCACCAGTGGACACAATTTACAATTTCTATAAAAATTAAAATTCACAGAAAAGTTATATTTTCTTTCTTTGTCCTCTTATATTTGGCAAATAAACATTCATGTAAATGATTATTCCTGATGATTGCAACTTGGAGACATGACCACCACAAACAAGCAAACAATAATTTGACAGCTGTTTGCTTCTTTTATTTGTAAACCAACCAACATTAACCCATAAACAAGGTGAATATGTATAGGTTTAGATTCTCTCCCACTATTTAATACAACAAAGCCTCAAAGAGACATGGACATAATCTCATAAAACATAACTTTTACTAAGTGCGAATAAAAAAATTAAGAAAATAACAAAATGTGCTCAAATAATGTAGTGAGAAAAACATAAAAAATATATATACTGTATAGGTTTCACCTGAACCTCCAAAAAGGTAATTGGAAAGGTCTTACCCGACCCAAGGTGGCAGTTTTTCTTTGGCGACGGTCAGTAAGAATTAGCAGGAGCCTGTAATATTGCTGGCAATGTGGAGATTATACACTAGCTATCCCTAAACTTGTGTCCCTATCTGGAAGAGGGTTGGGGGCTAGTTGTCCCTGCCTAGCGCACACAGAGGACCCGCCACGATAGGAGCGACCCCGTCAGGAACCTGTCCCTGATTGGGGCCTATTCCTTAGAGATGTCCCTTGCTTAATTCCTACTTGGCTCCCTACATGCCATGTTTCATCCCATAAAAGAGAATCCTCAGGGGACTTATTAAGTGGAGAAAAAAACTCAAATAGGGGCAAAGTGTATATCCCCGGATAGACTAGGACAGTGCCTGATAAACCATAAAAAAAACTCCACGGTTTGTCCTATAACACAACAAACACTGGTTAATAATGGAGGCAGGGAGGGTGGGGGACCTGAGGTATAAAGCCCTAAAAAAAAAAAAACTCCCTGCAAAAAATTAATAAGGCACCAGAAGAACAGTGGTCCGTGCCTGGGTAAGGGGAAGTGTCCCCACCTAACCCATATCTCACCGCCAAGGTTAGTATCAAGGGAGGGGAGCTCCATACATCGCCCCCATCACCCCTTTTAAATCCTCTCGGTATATGCACCCTAACTTCTCTCCACCTGTTCTAAATGCGTGGTGATACCAAATGGAACACATGGTGAGGACGCGCGCTCCAAACAGAACAGGAAGCAGACGTTAAGTATGTAATAGGTCGCTAAGCGACCAGATGATGCTGGGCATCGGCGCTCACTTCCTATCACTGATTAAGGATAGCTACAGTTGCAAGAAAAAGTATGTGAACCCTTTGGAATGATAAAGATTTCTGCACAAATTGGTCATAAAATGTCATCTGATCGTCATCTAAGTCACAACAATAGACAATCACAGTCTGCTTAAAATAATAACACGCAAAAAATTAAATGTTACCATGTTTTTATTGAACACACCATGTAAACATTCACAGTGTAGGTGGAAAAAGTATGTGAACCCCTAGACTAATGAAATCTCCAAGAGCTAATTGGAATGAGGTGTCAGCCAACTGGAGTCCAATCAATGAGATGAGATTGGAGGTGTTGGTTACAGCTGCCCTGCCCTATAAAAAAAACACATACCAGTTCTGGGTTTGCTTTTCACAAGAAGCATTGCCTGATTTGAATGATGCCTCACACAAAAGAGCTCTCAGAAGACCTACGATTAAGAATTGTTGACTTGCATAAAGCTGGAAACGGTTATAAAAGTATCTCCAAAAGCCTTGCTGTTCATCAGTCCACGGTACGAAAAATAGTCTATAAATGGAGAAAGTTCTGCTGCTCTCCCTAGGAGTGGCCGTCCTGTAAAGATGACTGCAAGAGCACAGCGCAGACTGCTCAATGAGGTGAAGAACAATCCTAGAGTGTCAGCTAAAGTCTTACAAAAGTCTCTGGCATATGCTAACATCCCTGTTAGCAAATCTACGATACGTAAAACACTAAACACGAATGGATTTCAAGGCAGGATACCACAGAGGAAGCCACTGCTGTCCAAAAAACAACAACATTGCTGCACGTTTACAGTTTGCACAAGAGCACCTGAATGTTCCACAGCAGTACTTGCAAAATATTCTGTGGGCAGATGAATCCAAAGTTGAGTTGTTTGGAAGAAACCCACAACACTTTGGGCCAGATTTATCATTAGCTCAGGTCAGAATAATGGAGTGAAAAAGTCTCAAAAAAGTCCCAAAGGCTAAAACTGCGCACAAATTTGCGACTTTTTTCTGCTCTGCACTATGCTCGCCAGTTTTCTGAAAGTGGGCGTGTTTTCTTATGTAAATGAATCTCTAGACAGATTTACTATTGGGACTTTTTTAAAAAGTCGCAAAAAAGTCGCAACTTCACTCCAGTGAGGACCATGCTTATCTTATGAGACTTTTTCATAAAACGTGCGACTTTTTCATAAAGATGTGCGACTTTTGTAAAGCTGCTTACTGACGGATAAACTGCTACCGTCAAACCACATTTATTACAGTCTTAAAGGGGCGATCATAAATCTGACTTGGCTAAAACTGACTTTAGCCACATGTGAAAGTGGAGTGAGCTGTCAGAGTCGTGATAAATCTGGCCCTATGTGTGGAGAAAAAGAGGCACAGCACACCAACATCAAAACCGCATCCCAACTGTGAAGTATGGTGGTGGGGGCATCATGGTTTTGGGGATGCTTTGCTGCGTCAGGGCCTGGACAGATTGCTATCATCGAAGGAAAAATAAATTCCCAAGTTTATCAAGACATTTTGCAGGAGAACTTAAGGCCATCTGTCCACCAGCTGAAGCTCAACAGAAGATGGGTGTTGCAACAGGACAACGACTCAAAGCATAGAAGTAAATAGAACAACAGAATGGCTTAAACAGAAAAAAAATATGCCTTCTGGAGTAGCCCAGTCAGAGTCCTGACCTACACCCGATTGAGATGCTGTGGCATGACCTCAAGAAAGCGATTCACACCAGACATCCTAAGAATATTGCTGAACTGAAACAGTTCTGTAAAGAGGAATGGTCAACGATTACTCCTGATCGTTGTGCTCGTCTGATCTGCAACTACAGGAAACGTTTGGTTGAAGTTATTGCTGCCAAAAGAAGGTTCAACCAGTTATTAAATCCACGGGTTCAGATAATTTTTCCACTTGCACTGTGAATGTTTACATGGTGTGTTCAATAAAAACATGGTAACATGTAATTATTTGTGTGTTATTAGTTTAAGCAGACTGGTTGTCTATTGTTGTGACTTAGATGAAGATCAGATCACATTTTATGACCAATTTGTGCAGAAATCCATATCATTCCAAAGGGTTCACATACTTTTTCTTGCAACTGTATTTAACAGGAAGCGCTAATAGCTCTTATACAGATTTAAGCCAGGATCCAGCACCAAATATTCATATTCAAAGTATACAAAATACCAGGTATGTGCATCAGTGTAACATATGGTGAAGTCAAAGATGAGAGGGGGGAGGCAATAAACATGCTAAGTCCCCAATAATAATACAGTAGATGGTTTAAACTTGGGCTACATGATATCAAGCAAACTCCAATTATTCCTAAGATGACCCCTTCATTAAATCTAGATGAACAGAGTGGCTATATAAAGCAACTACAGTTTTGTTGTTCATTTAGACCACTTGGATATACAGTTTTCAGATAGAAGATCCATTTCGCTTCATATTGTTTCCCCTTCTCCCTGTCTGTTTGATGAGTTCAATCGCCATAAAGCTAAGACAATTCATCCTACCCTCTTGATAAATTACATCTCCAATATGTTCCCCAAACCTCTGTCTCAAATCTCTTGTTTTGCCAATGTATTCCTTTCCATAAATGCATGTCACCTTATGAATGACCGCCTTAGATTTGCAATTGATCATATCTCTGATCCCATACTATCTGTTAGTGATATTTAGGGTGGTCAGACATCCGGTTCCATGCTGGACAGTCCGATTTTTAGGTTCCCTGTCCGCCATCTGGCGCAGAGCCTGGACGCACACAGGGATGTCCCCCCTCTCATTAGCTAACGCTCAGACAGCAGCATTGCGCTGTGTGAGCGTCAGCTGCAGCAACTGACTGAGGCTTCTCTCATCATCAGCTCCCTGTGGCTGACTGAGGGGGACAGAAGCACCCCGGCTGCCCCCAGCTCACCTCCCTTCTTCCCTCTCCTCTCCTCGTATTTTTTTTTTGTGGGCGGCAATGGGGGGCATAGCTTCATCGCTATGGGGCATGGCTTCATCTATGTACGTGTGGCTTGGGATGTGGCCGGTGAGGTCCAGCTTTCTTGGGTGAAGCCAGTGGCCACCCTAGTGACATTGCTTTTAAACTTTTTGCCACACCTCATATATTTACAGGCGCTAAAGCCTCCACATTTAAAATAGCCTAAGATCAGTTTATTAAGCCATGTCCTAAGTACTGGTGACTAGAGTTGAGCGAACACCTGGATGTTCGGGTTCGAGAAGTTCGGCCGAACTTCCCGGAAATGTTCGGGTTCCTAACCGAGCCCAACTTTGTCCCGAACCCGAACCCCATTGAAGTCAATGGGGACCCGAACGTTTCGGCACTAAAACGGCTGTAAAACAGCCCGGGAAAGGGCTAGAGGGCTGCAAAAGGCAGCAAAATGTAGTTAAATCCCCTGCAAACAAATGCGGATAGGGAAATAAAGGTAAATATAGGAATAAAAATAAAAAAAATTAAAATTAACCAATATCAATTGGAGAGAGGTCCCATAGCAGAAAATCTGGCTTCATGTCTCCCACCACTGGAACAGGCCACTGTCATATATTTAGGCCCCGGCACCCAGACAGAGGAGAGAGGTTCCATAACAGAGATTCAGGCTTCATGTCATAGCAGAGAATCATGCTTCATGTCACCCAAAACTGGAACAGTCCATTGTAAGATATTTAGGCCCAGGCACCCAGACAGAGGAGAGAGGTCCCATAACAGAGATTCAGGCTTCATGTCAGCAGAGAATCAGTCTTCATGTCATAGCAGAGAATCAGGCTTCACGTCACCCAACACTGGAACAGTCCATTGTCATATATTTAGGCCCCGGCACCCAGACAGAGGAGAGAGGTCCCATAGCAGAGATTCAGGCTTCATGTCAGCCAAAACTGGAACAGTCCATTGTCATATATTTAGGCCCCGGCACCCAGACAGAGGATATCCAATGACATAGCAGAGAATCAGGCTTCACGTCAGCCAAAACTGGAACAGTCCATTGTCATATATTTAGGCCCCGGCACCCAGACAGAGGAGAGAGGTCCCATAGCAGAGATTCAGGCTTCATGTCATAGCAGAGAATCATGCTTCACGTCACCCAACACTGGAACAGGTCACTGTCAGATATTTTTAGGCCCCGACACCCAGACAGAGGAGAGGTTCATTCAACTTTGGGTTGCCCCGCAATATAATGGTAAAATGAAAATAAAAATAGGATTGAATGAGGAAGTGCCCTGGAGTACAATAATATATGGTTAAGGGGAAGTAGTTAATGTCTAATCTGCACAAGGGATGGACAGGTCCTGTGGGATCCATGCTTGGTTCATTTTTATGAACGTCAGCTTGTCCACATTGGCTGTAGACAGGCGGCTGTGCTTGTCTGTAATGACGCCCCCTGCCGTGCTGAATACACGTTCAGACAAAACGCTGGCCGCAGGGCAGGCCAGCACCTCCAAGGCATAAAAGGCTAGCTCTGGCCACGTGAACAATTTGGAGACCCAGAAGTTGAATGGGGCCGAACCATCAGTCATTACGTGGAGGGTGTGCACACGTACTGTTCCACCATGTTAGTGAAATGTTGCCTCCTGCTAACACGTTCCGTATCAGGTGGTGGTGCAGTTAGCTGTGGCGTGTTGACAAAACTTTTCCACATCTCTGCCATGCTAACCCTGCCCTCAGAGGAGCTGGCCGTGACACAGCTGCATTTGCGACCTCTTGCTCCTCCTCTGCCTTCGCCTTGGGCTTCCACTTGTTCCCCTGTGACATTTTGGAATGCTCTCAGTAGAACGTCTACCAATGTGCGCTTGTACTCGCGCATCTTCCTATCTCGCTCCAGTGCAGGAAGTAAGGTGGGCACATTGTCTTTGTACCGTGGATCCAGCAGGGTGGCCACCAAGTAGTCCGCACACATTAAAATGTGGGCAACTCTGCTGTCGTTGCGCAGGCACTGCAGCATGTAGTCGCTCATGTGTGCCAGGCTGCCCAGAGGTAAGGACAAGCTGTCCTCTGTGGGAGGCGTATCATCATCGTCCTGCGTTTCCCCCCAGCCACGCACCAGTGATGGGCCCGAGCTGCGTTGGGTGCCACCCCGCTGTGAACATGCTTCATCCTCATCCTCCTCCTCATCCTCATCCTCCTCGTCCTCCAGTAGTGGGCCCTGGCTGGCCACATTTGTACCTGGCCTCTGCTGTTGCAAAAAACCTCCCTCTGAGTCACTTCAAAGAGAATGGCCTGAAAGTCTCTTCGAAGGTCCTCCTCCTGGGCCACCTCCTCTTCCATCATCGCCCTAAGTGTTTTCTCAAGGAGACATAGAAGTGGTATTGTAACGCTGATAACGGCGTCATCGCCACTGGCCATGTTGGTGGAGTACTCGAAACAGCGCAACAGGGCACACAGGTCTCGCATAGAGGCCCAGTCATTGGTGGTGAAGTGGTGCTATTCCGCAGTGCGACTGACCCGTGTGTGCTGCAGCTGAAACTCCACTATGGCCTGCTGCTGCTCGTACAGTCTGTCCAGCATGTGCAAGGTGGAGTTCCACCTGGTGGGTTCGTTGCATATGAGGCGGTGAGCGGGAAGGCCGAAGTTACACTGTAGCGCAGACAGGTGAGCAGCGGCAGGATGTGAACACTGGAAGTGCGAACAGACGGCCCGCGCTTTATGCAGCAGATCTGACATGTCGGGGTAGTTGTGAATGAACTTCTGCACCACCAAATTCAGAACATGCGCCAGGCAAGGGATGTGCGTCAAACCAGCTAGACCCAGAGCTGCAACGAGATTTCGCCCATTATCGCACACCACCAGGCCGGGCTTGAGGCTCACCGGCAGCAACCACTCATCGGTCTGTTGTTCTATACCCCGCCACAACTCCTGTGCGGTGTGGGGCCTGTCCCCCAAACATATGAGTTTCAGATTGGCCTGCTGACGTTTACCCCGGGCTGTGCTGAAGTTGGTGGTGAAGGTGTGTGGCTGACTGGATGAGAGGTGGAAGAAGAGGAGGAGGAAGCCGAGTAGGAGGAGGAGGCAACAGGAGGCAAAGAATGTTGCCCTGCGATCCTTGACGGTGGAAGGACGTGCGCCAAACAGCTCTCCGCCTGGGGCCCAGCTGCCACTACATTTACCCAGTGTGCAGTTAGAAAGATATAGCGTCCCTGGCCGTGCTTACTAGTCCATGTATCTGTGGTTAGGTGGACCTTGCCACAGATGGCGTTGCACAGTACACACTTGATTTTATCGGATACTTGGTTGTGCAGGGAAGAGGGAAGGCACGGCTCTCATGGAGAAGTAGTGGTGGCTGGGAACAACATACTGTGGGACAGCAAGCGACATGAGCTGTTTGAAGCTGTCTGTGTCCACCAGCCTGAATGACAGCATTTCATAGGCCAGTAGTTTAGAAATGCTGGCATTCAGGGCCAGGGATCAAGGGTGGCTAGGTGGGAATTTACGCTTTCTCTCAAATGTTTGTGAGATGGAGGGCTGAACGCTGCCGTGTGACATGGTTGAGATGCTTGGTGACGGAGGTAATGGTGTTGGTGGTACATCCCCTGTTTGCTGGGCGGCAGGTTCCAACGTTCCTCCAGAGGCGGAGGAAGAGGCCGAGGCGGCAGCAGCAGAAGAGGCCGAGGCGGCAGCAGCAGAAGAGGTAGCAGGGGGAGCCTGAGTGAGTTCCTTGTTTTTAAGGTGTTTACTCCACTGCAGTTCATGCTTTGCATGCAGGTGCCTGGTCATGCAGGTTGTGCTAAGGTCCAGAACGTTAATGCCTCGCTTCAGGCTCTGATGGCACAGCGTGCAAACCACTCGGGTCTTGTCGTCAACACATTGTTTGAAGAAGTGCCATGCCAGGAAACTCCTTGAAGCTGCCTTTGGGGTGCTCGGTCCCAGATGGCGGCGGTCAGTAGCAGGCGTAGTCTCTTGGCGGCGGGTGTTCTGCTTTTGCCCACTGCTCCCTCTTTTGCTACGCTGTTGGCTCGGTCTCACCACTGCCTCTTCCTCCGAACTGTGAAAGTCAGTGGCACAACCTTCATTCCATGTGGGGTCTAGGACCTCATCGTCCCCTGCATCGTATTCATCCCTGACCTCCTGTTCAGTCTGCACACTGCAGAAAGACGCAGCAGTTGGCACCTGTGTTTTGTCATCATCAGAGACGTGCTGAGGTGGTATTCCCATGTCCTCATCATCAGGAAACATAAGTGGTTGTGCGTCAGTGCATTCTATGTCTTCCACCACTGGGGAAGGGCTAGGTGGATGCCCTTGGGAAACCCTGCCAGCAGAGTCTTCAAACAGCATAAGAGACTGCTGCATAACTTGAGGCTCAGACAGTTTCCCTGATATGCATGGGGGTGATGTGACAGAGTAATGGGCTTGGTTTTCAGGCGCCATCTGTGCGCTTTCTGCAGAAGACTGGGTGGGAGATAATGTGAACGTGCTGGATCCACTGTCGGCCACCCAATTGACTAATGCCTGTACCTGCTCAGGCCTTACCATCCTTAGAACGACATTGGGCTCCACTAAATGTCGCTGTAAATTCTGGTGGCTACTGGGACCTGAGGTAGTTGGTTCACTACGACATGTGGCTGTGGCAGAACGGCCACGTCCTCTCCCAGTACCAGAGGGTCCACTAACACCACCACGACCATGTCCGCGTACCTTACTAGATGTTTTCCTCATTGTTACTGTTCACCACAATAAGAAAAAAATTATTTGGCCCAATGTATTGAATTCAAATTCAGGCCATTTTTTACAGACACCTAACATTATCTGGCTATTTAGGTACCGTATTACACTAATACAGGCACAGCAGTAACGACAGATTTAGCTGAATATAAATTGTAGACCTAGTATTTAGGCCCTGGATGACAGGTTTACGTTTACGGACAGAATTAGACTTGGAAATGCACGGTAGCGTGTGAAGTTATTGAGAATGACCCTATCCGCACCTTCAATCTAATATACCCTTTTATGATAGATTTAAAGTAGGCCTGATACAGCAGAAACCACTGATTTAGGGAATTGCTAAGTTGGGAATTGTATTTCAACCCAGAACAAAAACTGTGCTTTGGCGGACACTAAATGACTTGACCAGCCTCAGCAATAAACACAGATTTAGCTGAATATAAATTTTAGGACTATTATTTAGGCGCTGGATGACAGGTATACGTTTACGGACAGAATTAGACTTGGAAATGCACGGTAGCATATGAAGTTCTTGAGGATGACACTATCCGCACCTTCAATCTAATATACCCCTTTATGGATAGATTTAAACTTGGCCTGATACAGCAGAAACCACTGATTTAGGGAATTGCTAAGTTGGGAATTGTATTTCAACCCAGAACAAAAATATATCCTTTGCCAGACAGCAGACAGTATTACAATTGGCTGGCCACAGCTGAAACACCAGATTTAGGGTACTGCTATTTTGGCAATTGTATTTCACCCCTCAATAAAATAGCAAGCACAGCCAAGCCCCTGATGTAGGATATAGCCAAAAAATAACCACACTATTGATGGTTAAATGGACTTGGTGGCAGCTTGTGCTGGCGCACCACAAGACACAGAATGGCCGCCGATCACCCCAGAAAAAAGTGACTGAAAAACGCTCTGGGCAGCCTAAAAACAGTGAGCAATTAAATAGCAGCAGTTCAATGATCCACAGCTGTAGATCGATCACTGAATTAAGTGTTTTTGATGAGTTAATTACTGCCTAATCTTGCCCTAACAGTCGCAGCTGCAACCTCTCCCTCCACTGATCAGAGAAGAGTGACGTGCGGTGCTATGTGACTCCAGCTTAAATAGAGGCTGGGTCACATGCTGCACTGGCCAATCACAGCCATGCCAATAGTAGGCATGGCTGTGACGGCCTCTTGGGGCAAGTAGTATGACGCTGGTTGATTGGCTGCTTTGCAGCCTTTCAAAAAGCGCCAAGAAAGCGACGAACACCGAACCCGGACTTTTACGAAAATGTTCGGGTTCGGGTCCGTGTCACGGACACCCCAAAATTCGGTACGAACCCGAACTATACAGTTCGGGTTCACTCATCCCTACTGGTGACCCTACGTAATGGTTCTTGACTAATCTGTGACGTATACTCCTCCCTCTTCTGTATGTGATACTAGGGTACTCCTTTTGAGATTATATCTCACACACTAGATGCGGCCTCATCAAATGTACTGACAAGACGGATCTCTCTTCTATTTGCTTTGGTCGTACCACTGGTTTATCAGGCACTGCCCTAGTCCATCTGGGGCATATACATTTCGCCCCTATTTGACTTTTTTTCTCTACTTAATAAGTCCCTTGAGGATTCCCTTTTATGGAATGAAACATGGCATGTAGGGAGCCAAGGGACATCTCTAGGAAATAGGCCCCAATCAGGGACAGGTACCTGACGGGGTCGCCCCTATTGGGGCGGGTGATCTGTGTGCGCTAGGCAGGGACAAGTATCCCCCCACCCTGTTCCAGGTAGGGACACAAGTTTAGGGATAGCTAGTGTGCCCTGTCAGGTTTAATAAGTGGGATTTCTTGCCTTATAAATGGGGTGGGGCCCATCAGTTGCATTGTGGAGAAGTCAGGTGGATACACAGCTGATAGTCCTACTGAATAGACTGTTAGAATTAGTATTTTAGCAAGAAAAAAGCAGCTTAGTCAAGAAAAACGAGTAGCCATCATTACTTTAAGAAATGAAGGTCAGTCAAATTGGAAAAACTTTGAAAGTGTCCCCAAGTGCAGTCACAAAAACCATCAAGCGCTACAAAGAAACTGGCTCACATGCGGACCGCCCCAGGAAAGGAAGACCAAGAGTCACCTCTGCTGCGGAGGATAAGTTCATCCGAGTCACCAGCCTCAGAAATTGCAGGTTAACAGCAGCTCAGATTAGATACCAGGTCAATGCCACACAGAGTTCTAGCAGCAGACACATCTCTAGAACACTTGTTAAGAGGAGACTGTGTGAATCAGGCCTTCATGGTAGAATATCTGCTAGGAAACCACTGCTAAGGACAGGCAACAAGCAGAAGAGACTTGTTTGGGCTAAAGAACACAAGGAATGGACATTAGACCAGTGGAAATCTGTGCTTTTGTCTGATGAGTCCAAATTTGAGATCTTTGGTTCCAACCACCATGTCTTTGTGCGACGCAGAAAAGGTGAACGGATGGACTCTACATGCCTGGTTCCCATCGTGAAGCATGGAGGAGGAGGTGTGATGGTGTGGGGGTGCTTTGCTTGAGACACTGCTGGGGATTTATTTAAAATTGAAGGCATACTGAACCAGCATGGCTACCACAGCATCTTGCAGCGGCATGCTATTCCATCCGGTTTGCGTTTAGTTGGACCATCATTTATTTTTCAACAGGACAATGACCCCAAACACACCTCCAGGCTGTGTAAGGGCTATTTGACCATGAAGGAGAGTGATTGGGTGCTGCGCCAGATGACCTGGCCTCCACAGTCACCGGACCTGAACCCAATCGAGATGCTTTGGGGTGAGCTGGACCGCACAGTGAAGGCAAAAGGGCCAACAAGTGCTAAGCATCTCTGGGAACTCCTTCAAGCCTGTTGGAAGACCATTTCAGGTGACTACCTCTTGAAGCTCATAAAGAGAATGCCAAGAGTGTGCAAAGCAGTAATCAAAGCAAAAAGGTGGCTACATTGAAGAACCTAGAATATGACATATTTTCAGTTGTTTCACACTTTTTTGTTATGTATGTGCCTAAAAATTATTATTTGTCGGAAGCACAAGGGATGTGCTGCCGATAAAGGCAAGGTGACTAGGAATGAATGATCATTCTAATGATTATTCATTCCAGTACATGTTGCATGCTACTATGATTGCTACTTTTAAATAGAGCATAAAGGTTACCTGTCACCATGAATATACTGTCTAATCTGCAGACAGCATCTTATACAGCAAGAGGAGCTGAAAAGGATTTATTATAACTTAAGATTGACAACTGACTGTGCATACTCAGATAGCTGTTAACGACTAAGAGGACCGCCCACTGGACTCCTAAGCTCAGAATAAACATAGGATTTAAATTAATAATTTAGAAATGTCTTCCTCTAATCACGGTCATGGGTGTAAATGCTGCAATTCACATTCACTGAGCTGCAACTAGGTTATGTGACCGGTGTACTGTACAGTGATGTCACTGGTCTGGAAAGAGGCAACTGCACTGAAGGCCTTGTGACGGACTGAACCGTCACTGGGGCTGCTGGAGAAGCCTGAGGGCCAGCCTCCTTCCTACAGACTATGGACCGAGAACTATGGAGACCCCCTAGACCTTTTGGGGTTACAAGGAACTATGAACCCTGATTTATCTGTGTAATTTATATGCCACAGATTTCCTATTGCCCATTCAAAAGGCATGGTGTGGATTCAGCAACACAAAAAGGGTCACTATGCACCGAGACTCCCACTGATTGTGTTAGTGATGGGATTAAGATAGTTGATTATAATAGTAACCGACTCCTATGATACACTCAGGAGATAATCCCATCACATGTGTCTCCTCTTCCCATTCATTCATTATGGAGGGGGTGAAGATATCTGTTTGCATGTTCATTGTTGATTGCATCAAAGACAATGCCAGTGTGTTTGTTAATTGTGTCACAGACAATGCCATTGTGTTTGTTGACTAGGGTTAGTTTTGTGTTTAAACTGTACAGGATTGGCTTCTATGTCATGTCCTCAGTATGTCCTGTGTATATAAGTCAATGCTGTGTGTTCAATAAAGAGTTCCTGTTTTACCCTTCATCATGTTGAGGCTGGTGTTTGATCAACACTGGGGATTGCTATACACTGAAGATTTGCTATACTCCCCTGGCTATACTATTAGCTCTTGTAAGAGCTGTTCCTGCTCTCTGGATTTAGGAGAGGTTCACCCACTGGAGCCTGGAGCCTTGTCGTAGGTCCAGGGTGGGTAGGAGACGGCGAGACCTCAACCAAGCTTTGGCGATTCGTGGGGTCTGTGGCGGTTATGGTGTCAAGTGGAGTGCTTGTAGTCCTCGGGAAGCACTAGGAGCATCCATTGACGGAGGTACCTGGTCGGGGTGCCAGGAGATCCATTACAGGCCTCTTCTAACAGCTGATCATCAGGAGACCATAGTGTCGCAACCCAGCAGATCTGATACTAATCACTACAGATAAGCAAATTTGTAAAAAATTTGATTCGCCGGTTCGCACATTTTTTTAATGAAAATTTGGTTCGATCCCAATTTATATGTGGCGAATTGCGCAAAAAAACTGCTATTTCCTGGCTGCAGAGAGCCTTTATAATGGTGTAGAGCACTGTGACTTGCAGTAACACGCATAGGGAGTCTGCTTTGGTAGTGAAATAATACTGTGAGTCCATATGACATGCAGATGACAGGGGTCGCTCTTAGAATCACTGCACACTTCACTTGATTGGGCAGTAATGGGGCCATAACTGACCAAATAACTCAAGTATGAACTCAGCCTTACAGGTCAATGCTAGCACGAAGAAGAAGCGCACTCCTTTTACACCGTCGTCAGCTGATTCCACATAGATGTCTACAGAACCTGTTCTATTAAACCCTTATACAAGTAGAGCCCCCTGACAGAGTGGAGAGGGTGTCAGCAGTAAGTTTGTGTTGACGTCACTTAATACTTTGCCCTCCCTCTGATCCGTGATGTGAATGGAATAATTGCATGTCTTCTGTGTTTTGTACCCACTCCTGCTTTTGGCTACCAAATCATAAGCCAATTGTGATGTGACCATACAGGCCTTACAGCTGCTACACAGACCGGATCCGTTGTACATCTCATTTTTTCTTCCTTCTGACAGATCAGAAGACATGTCAAATAAATGATGACGTCAGCCAGGCCGAAAGCCAAAATAGTGGAACAGTCATGAAGGGGGGAGGGTGGGAACAGCATGAGAAGTAGTGTTGAATGAACATCGGCCGGAACAATTCGCGTTTGCGATCAAAAGTTTGCGAACCGCGCGTTCGCGTCAGGCACCATTCACTTTAATGGCAGGCGAACCTGAAAAACCTTCAGGTCATATTTGCAACCAGCTAACACTTACTAGAAGTACACAAATAGTCCAACAACAAGGACAGTGATATACCAGAGGGGGATCATTGGCAAAAATTCCCACAAAAAATAGGTATTTTAATCAGGGGCCATGAGGAGTCAGCCGTGGAGAAGATGGAGGATGGAGTAGGAGGAAGAGAAGAAGAGGCAGGCCCGCATGCAATCTATGGCGGTAACACCAAATCTACATGGGAACCACAGGTTACATGCTTGACGGCCGTCAGAAGGTTCACCCAATGGGTAGTAAAAGTTATGTACCTTCCCTGCCCGTGTTTGCTAGACCACATGTCTGTGCTCAGATGTATCTTGGCACCGACACTGTGTGCCAGAAATATATTCACTTTCCGCTGAACGTGGCCATATAGTTCAGGGATGCCCTTCTGGGAGAAATATTTCCTTTCGGGGACCTTCCATTGTGGTGTGCCAATGGCCACAAATTTTTTAAAGGACTCAGAGTCTATCAATTTATATGGCAGTAGCTGGCGGGCTAGCAGTTCCGACAAGCCAGCGGTCAGTCGTTGGGGAAGAGCGTTATTCAGCGTCATCATCTTTTTATGCTTGAACATTTGGGCCACGGAGGCCTGCCTTATGCCAGATGAATGCAATGATGGCATGGTGGAAGGTGGAGTGGAGGAAAAATGGGAGGAGAAGGAGAAGAGGCAGGATGTGAAGCTCCGGGAGTGTGGCTTTGTGTGAACTGACGGCTTTGCTCCCACTGGCCTCAGTGATGGGAGGCAAGGTGCCTTCTTAAGGTGTTCGTCCCTAGGTGAGTGTTGGGCTTACCGCCACTTATGGGTTGACGGCACAGGCTGCAGATAGCAACACTGTTGTCAGCAGCTGACACGTTAAAAAAAGCCCACACTGTGAAACCATGTGCCAGTGTCCTGGAAGTGACAGAAGTGACCATGCATGGTGGATGGCTTGCTCCAGATACATTTACAGTCAGCTTCTTGCCTCCTGTGCACTGTAAGTTCTGCCTGCTTCTCCTCTCTCTCTGCTGCTCCGTCTGACCCTCTGAACTCCACTCCTCTTCCTCTCTTGTGGGCACTCACATGACGTCCATCAACATGTCATCATATTCACATTCACTACCACTGACATTTGAGAGCTCAAAGTAGGCCGCAACAGCGGGGACCTCCTTCCTTGGGCTGAACTGGGTACTGTCGTTAGACCGCTGGGTGGCGGCCATTGCTACCTCCTCTTCCTCCTCTGATGTCAAGAATGGCTGCGCATTGGTAAGGTCTGGGAATGGATGGGAAAATAATTCCTCTGACTCATGTGGAGGGGCTATGGTGGTGGTGGTGGTAGATTTGGGGTTGCACACAGCAGAGAGTGAGGAGGGTGCAGATACAGCGGATGAGGAGGGTGCAGAAGTGAAAGGCTGAGTGAACCACTCAACCAACTCTGGTGCATCCTTTGAATTAATCTCACGTGCCTTCTCCAACTTCCCACTTAGTCTCCGGCCTGGTGCACCTGCCCAACCTCTACCACCCATGCTGAACGGCCTGCCGCTTCCTCTGCCTGTCATTTTCAAAATGACCCTGTGCCTAAGTCCCTAGAGAAGAGCAGTATTTGTGGAAAGAGGTATATTGCAGGCCTCAATCAATATTTGGTGGAAGCAGATATATCTAACCCCATAATCAGTTTTGTGGAAGCAGGCATAACACACCCCTCAATCAGTTTTTTTTGGGGGGGCAACTGGTATATCACACCTGTTGTAATTAGTTTTTCCAATAGCGTTTGTCCCTCTATATAGCTGCGGTATCGCAGCAGAACTGGACATAACTGCTGCACAGTTCAAATGCACTATATAGAAAGTATCGATAGCACATCTATACAGTCCTTAAAAGGACTTTCATTTCCCAATAAACTAGCTTTTGGTGTCCCTAATAGCCTGTCCCTGCTCCAAAAGCAACCTCTCCCTACACTGACAAAATGCTGAATGTATAATGGCAGCCAGATCAGGTTCTGTTATAGGGTGGGGGTGTGTCCATGTGCTGAAACATCTTAATTGGCTGTCCTGTCCCATCTGATGGGTCAAAGTTTGGCGCTATGCAAAACAATATGGCGTGCTTAAACATTGCGATATGTTTGCATGTTCGGCGGATCGCGAACGCTCAAAGTTTGCAGTGAACCGACTGCCAGGCGAACCGCAAGACCATCACTAATGATAAGTCCAAAGAGTGTCGCTATGATATAGTCTGGAGTTGGCAGGAGCATGGGGAGGCAACAGAGTGGCATAACAGCGAGAGATTATGGAGGCGGCAGCAGCATGAGGTGGCCACAGAGTGGCACGACTGCAAGAGATTTTGGAGGTGGCAGCAGCATGAGAAGGCCATAGAGTGGCAAGACGACAAAGTATGGAGGTGGCAGCAGCATGAGGAGGCCACTTTGGCTCTGCACAATTAAATACGTTTTGGTTCCATTTAATATTAAATATTTAATCAATTTTATTTAAAAAAAAGAAGTGTTGCCTAAGACAGGAGAGAATCGGTCTCTCAACGACCAGAAATTGTGGCGATGGCAGCAGCATGAGGATGCCACAGAGTGGCACGACGAGAAAGTGTGGAGGTGTCAGCAGCATGAGGAGGCCAGATTAGCACGACAACGAGAGATTGTTGAGGTGTCAGCAGCATGAGGAGGCCACAGAGTAGCACAACGACAAGAGATTGTGGAGGTGGCAGCAGCATGAGGTGGCCACAGAGTGGCATAACAACGAGAGATTATGGAGGCGGCAGCAGCATGAGGTGGCCACAGAGTGGCACGACTGCAAGAGATTTTGGAGGTGGCAGCAGCATGAGAAGGCCATAGAGTGGCAAGACGACAAAGTATGGAGGTGGCAGCAGCATGAGGAGGCCACTTTGGCTCTGCACGATTAAATAATACACGTTCTCC
Organism: Bufo gargarizans; assembly: GCF_014858855.1. Lineage (NCBI taxonomy): Eukaryota > Metazoa > Chordata > Amphibia > Anura > Bufonidae > Bufo > Bufo gargarizans. The sequence goes on along the minus strand of NC_058087.1, from coordinate 93,018,782 downwards.
CTCACAAAAAGCTTGGAAAATTGATTGTCTGGGAATTTCCATCGAAGATTGCGAAAATATATTTGTGAATTTATATTTTGTTTCTTATAATTTTAATCAAGTTTTGGTTCCATTTAATATCAAATATTTAATCAATTTTATTTAAAAAAAAGAAGTGTTGCCTAAGACAGGAGAGAATCGGTCTCTCAACGACCAGAAATTGTGGTGACGGCAGCAGCATGAGGAGGCCACAGAGTGGCACGACGATGAGAGATTGAGGAGGTGGCAGCAGCATGAGGATGCCACAGAGTGGCACAACGAGAAAGTGTGGAGGTGTCAGCAGCATGAGGAGGCCACAGAGTAGCAGAACGACGAGAGATTGTGGAGGTGTCAGTAGCATGAGGAGGCCAGATTAGCACGACAACGAGAGATTGTGGAGGTGTCAGCAGCATGAGGAGGCCAGATTAGCATGACAACGAGAGATTGTGGAGGTGTCAGCAGCATGAGGAGGCCAGATTAGCACGACAACGAGAGATTGTGGAGGTGTCAGCAGCATGAGGAGGCCACAGAGTAGCACAACGACGAGAGATTGTGGAGGTGTCAGCAGCATGAGGAGGCCACAGAGTAGCACAATGACGAGAGATTGTGGAGGTGGCAGCAGCATGAGGAGGCCACAGAGTGGCACTACGGCAAAGTGTGGTGGCCACTTTGGTCCTGCACGATTTAATAATACACATTCTCCGGCACAAAAGGCGAGGCAAATATAGTTGAGCGGACAACTGGATGTTCGGGTTTGACGGGTTCGGCCGAACTTCACAAAAGGACTCGAACTTGACACCGAACCCAAACCCCATTGAAGTCAATGGGGACCCAAACTTTTGAGCAGTAAAATGGCTGTAAAAATGTCATGGAAAGTGCTAGAGGGCTGCAAATGGCATCAACATGTGATTAAGAGTATGGCAAGTGCTCTGCAAACAAATGTACATAGGGAAATAACTTTAAATAACATAAAATATGTAAAAATAATAATCTTGATCTAGAAGGACGAGGTCCATATGGAGTAGGAGGTTGAGGAGGCGAGGGATGTGGCGGTGTAGGTGGAAGTAGCGGTGGAGGAGGAGGTAGTCTACACAGTTTTTGGGTTTTAATTTTATTTATTTATTTTTTAATTAGTGTACATCCCAAAACATTGGAAAATATAACCTGTGATAACCCCCTCCAGTCGTGCTAAACACACGTTCAGACAATACACTGGCTGCAGGGCAGGCCAGCACCTTCAAGGCGTAAAGGGCAAGCCCAGGCCATGTGACCAATTTGGAGACCCAGAAGTTGCAGGGGACAGACCCATCAGTCAGTTCGTGTAGGCGTGTGCAAACATACTGCCCCACCATGTCGCATGTCCCAGTGATGTTCACGATCCAATTGGATATCTGCCCTATCAACTTTCGATGTTTTTTCCTGCACCTACCATGTCGATCGCGGTTAGCGGGGAATCAGGGTTATACCCCGGAGAGGGAGAATGAGAAAGAGAGACCACATCCAAGGGAGATCAATGGATGAAATTTAATTGTGATCGAGCGGAAATGTGGGAGAAGCTATAAAACAGAAGAAGTGAAGGAAAGGAGGGGGCGAGCGGCAATTACCCACTCCCGACTCGGGGAGGTAGTGACGATAAATAATAATACAGAAATCTTAAGATGCCCTGTTATTTGAATGATTAATTAAAAATGATAGGGAATGTCACTGCGGTATTTTGTATTAGGAAACGTTAGACAGGAGAGGCCCTGCTGCCGCTTTGTTGACTCTAGATAACTGCTGCCTTATTGCATGTCCCTGTGACGTCCAACATTCATTTGGATATCTTCTCTATCAACTTTCATTCTTTTCTGAGCCTACCATATTGATCACAGTTATCGGCGAATCAGGGTTCCACGCCTGAGAGGGAGCGTGAGAAAGAAAGACCATATCCAAGGAAAGTTAATTATTTCAAATTAAATATGATAGAGCAGAAATGTGGGACAAACAATTGAAGCGCAAATGTGGGACAACTTGATAAAGTTTAAGCATTGAATGAAAGTAGGTGGCGCGCATCATATAAAGAAGAATTTCTGAAATTTAATTCCCCGTCACCTATGCAGAACAGGGGTTTATATCCGGCAAAATTGGTAAAATGTCACCTGACAATGTAACAGACGATTTTGTTAAATTTATGTTTCTGTCACCTATGCAGAGTTGCCCCCCGTGACGTCCACCATCCATTTGGATATCTTCCCTATCAACTTTCGATGTTCTTTTCTGAGCCTACTATATTGATCACGGTTTTCGGCGAATCAGGATTCCACGTCAGAGAGGGAGCGTGAGAAAGGGAGACCTCATCCAACGGAGGTCAATGGATGCAATGGGATGAAGCGGAAATGTGGGACAAATTATTAAAGCAGAAGGATCAAAAGAAAGGGCCACTTAAAGACAAATTTTAGAAATTTAAGTTCCTGTCACCTATGCAGAGCAGGGGGTTTCTATCCGGCAAATTTGGTAAAATGTCACCTGACAATGTAACAGAAGATTTTTTTTAAATGTATGTTCTTTTCACCTATGCAAAGGTGCCCCCATCACGGTAAAGGAGGTGGCACGCATCAGAGAGTGAGAAAGATAGACCACATCCAAGGGAGAAAAAATTGATTGATTGAGCGGAAATATGGGAAAAGTTATTAAAGCAGAGGGATCGAAGGAAAAGGCCAATTAAAGACTAATTTTAGAAATTTAAGTCCCTGTAACCTATGCAGAGTAGTGCCAGAAATGGGTTAATGTCACCCACCAATGAAACAGATAGATTTTACTAATTTTGCTCCCTGTCAACTATGCAAAGCATTTTTAAAACCCTGAAAATTATAGCTGTATTTCTAGCTTAAATTGCACACTGACTAATGCTGCAAAGGCACCAGATGTAGGATATTGCCAAAAAAAGAGTGTTTTTTTAAACCAGATTGCAGTATTTCGAGCTTGGATTTGAATTATTTTTGTACTAAAATAGGCCACTAAATGCTTCTACCGCAAATAACTGCAACAGTGAACTGCGTATATATTTTTCTTTTTGTACTCAAATACAGCACTAAATGATTTTACCACATATAACTGCAGAAGTAAACTGCTTATATATTTTTCTTTTTACACAGATATAAGCCACTAAAGGCTTTTCAACATGGCACTTGCACCCCAAGAACAAATTGCTGGAATGACAGAACTGTATAATGGCTATTTGGAACCCCAAATAATCTTTCCCTGCACTTGTAAATTGCTTTCATAGCACTGTCCCTAGCACCTTCTGACATCTCCCCATGCACTAAGATGCCGTTAAATGATTTATCCTTTTTCTGCACTTATAAATCATTTTTTGATTTTTTTTCGTCACAATGAGGTTTTTTTATTGCTGTCCCTAGCGCCTTCTCACGACTGTCCTTGCACTCTGAATGCTGGAAAATGTCTGAATCCAAGATGGCCACAGTATTTATAGAGCTGTGACATCACAGGGCTGGCTGCTGATTAGCTGCATGCCTGGCATTATTGGTCATCCCGCCTTACCAGAGTTCCTTGCCCCATGTCCTCACATGTGGAGCCACCATTTTAGGAAAAACTGCGATTCATTATCACGAAGCGTGAGGAAATTCGCATTTGTTGCAAATCAAATTTTTTCTGAAATTCCATCTTGTCAGCTTCGATTCGCTCATCAATACTGATCACCTATCCTGAGGATAAGTCGTGCATATCTCCTCCTGGAAAACTCTGATAAGTCAATCAACATACAGTATATAATTTTTTTTTATGTAGAATGATTTAATACTTACCATTTCATTATGATATGCAGATTGGTTTGTTGTATATCCATAAGGAAGAAGAATATATTTTCCATAGTTGTGAACTGAAAGGTACATAAGCATATTGGACTTCACCTGCTCAAAAAGTTTGACCACGCTTTTGGTTTCAAGTTCTGATGCAGCACTTGGACCACAGAATACATAACTTTCACAGTCAGCATCTGCTCCAACAGCTAAGGATTTAATTATAGAAAAAAACAATCAGGCATAAATATATCATAAAGTTTTAAAAGCAAAATCTGTCTTGTCTTTGTTATAAAAGCTTACTGTAATTAACAAATTACACAGTATTGCAAGAAAGGGTGGATGGATGTTAGGATGAAGCAGAGTGCTCTAAAAAGATGGAGATCAGGATTTCCATGTCACCATTCCTTACAACTGGACTCTGCCACCTATGGGTGGCAACCTGCTTACAATGGACAAGGTTGCATTGTGGGTAGGAGGAGCAATGGGGGCTACATAAATTGTGAGGAGAAGCAGGAGAAGGTATGATAATTCTAGTTATGAAAAGTAAGATAGTAGGCTTTACCAGGAGGCCAATGATGAGGTTAAATGACTTTAAGAGGGGAGGAGGGGGGGGGGGTACCAGTTAAGCTGTAGTGTAAGGAATAATTAGATAATATCAGTTTGGATTTCTAATCTGATATGGTTACATATTAAAAATCCTAAATCCCCCCCCCCCCCCCCCCCCAAGGGAACCAAATTGGAAGAGGTTATGTGTTTTATTTTCCCTTGCTAGTTCTTCTAACCTGAAAATGAGATCAACCCTATGGACCCATTTTGGTGGTGTATTGGATTTTCAGAATGTAGGGATGAGAATTTGGGCAGCTGACAGCCTCTCACTAATATTAGTTTGAGTTTTGGGATACTGTCTCAAGAGATAATGGAAGCGCAATACCCGCCATTTGTAAGACTTATATGATCTCTGACCAATATGGCACTAAGGCACTAAGGCACTATGTGGTGACACAACCACTGTAAGTGGAAATACATTCCTAAGTCTGTACCACATCTCCAGCAGTTAGGATTGCAATGCAGGTTAAATTTATGTTGTGTAAGTGGGGTTAAATGCTATGTCTTATAGCCCCAATCTTGGATTCTAATACATTTAGGTGAATTTCCAAGCTGTTAATAAACACAGTTTAGTGGTGGGGTGAGATAACTGTAGCTGTCTGCATGTTTTGGAAACACATTTCTGGGCAAGTTTAAGCCAGAATCATCTCCAGTGATCTTTGGCAGTCAGGAGAACACAAAATAGTACCATATTTCTGTGTAAATTTGTTATATAATATATTAGAATGACTGCACTGAACAGAAGTATTTAGTTCTTCCTAAATGGCAATTACACCTACTTTTCTGAAAACATCAAGAGCAGTTGAAAATATTTGTATATCTGCAGGAACTAGAAGATTTGAGCTACTTTCACACTCGAGTTACTTTTTTTTTGTACTGAAATAGGCCACTAAACGCCTTCACCACAAATAACTGCACTAGTGGAATGTGTATATATTTTAATTTTTGTATTCAAAATAGGCCACTAATTGCTTTCACCACATATGACTGCTGAATTAAACGGAGAATATATTTTTCTTTTTATACAGAAATAGGCCACTAAAAGCTTTCACCACAAATAGCTGCAACAGTGAAGTGTGTATATTTTTATTTTTGCAATAAACTAGGTCGCTAAACGATTTCACCACAAATAACTGCAACAGTGAAGTGCGTATATATTTTAATTTTTGTACTGAAATAGGCCACTAAACGCTTTTACCACAAATAACTGCAACAGTGAAATGCATATAGATTTTTCTTTTTGTACTGAAATACAGCACTAAATGCTTTCACCACATATAACTGCAGAAGTGAACTGAGCATATATTTTTCTTTTTCCACAGATATAAGCCTCTAAAGGCTTTTCAACATAGCACTAGCACCACAAGAACAAATTGCTGGAATGACAGAGCTGTATAATGGCTATTTGGAACCCCAAATAATCTTTTCCTGCACTTGTAAATTGATTTTCTAGCACTGTCTCTAATGCATTCTGACATCTCCCCCTGCACTAAGATGCTGTGAAATGATTTTTCTTTTCCCTGCACTTCAGGAAAAATATTTTTTTTTTATTTTTTTTGTCACAATGAGGTTTTTCCTATTGCTGTCCCTAGCGCCTTCTCACATCTGTCCCTGCACTCTGAAAGCAGGAAACTGTTTGCATCCAATATGGCCGCCGTATTTATAGGGCTGTGACATCACAGGGCTTGCTGTCTGCTGATTGGCTGCATGCCTGCCATTATGGGTCATCCAGCCTTACCAGAGTTCCTTGCCCCATGTCCTCACATGTGCAGCCGCCACTCACCACTCCATTATCTTCTTCCAGGCCCCTGGCTGCACTGTCCTGACTGCATACAACATTAGGCTGTAGTAAAGTTTGGTGTGCACTATGACCTGATGTACATCATCAGGTCAAAGTGCAGTGCAGGCCTAGAAGAAGATTAGGGAATGGTGAGTGCAGGAAGAGTGCAAGCAGAAAAGTTAATTGATTTATTTTATGCCGGATCTAAGGTGTTTGGAAGTTTGGGGTTTGCAGGGTCTGATATAGATTGGGGGTCTGATCTGAGGTCTGATAAAGTTTGGGTAGTCTGACCTGAGGTCTAATAAAGATTGCGGATCTGATTGGGGGGTCTGATATGAAGTCTGAAAGCTTGTGGGTCTGATTTGGGGTACTTATGTTTATATAACTGAGACAGGTCAGATCCTTTCCAAGATGACAGTGAAGGCTAGGCAAGAAAGAAAACTGGACCAGTTCATACCACTGTTGTAGTCTGCCAGAAGTCCATTGGGTCAGGGAAGAGGGCATGTGCCAGAGATAGGACAGAGTCTAGGTAGGACTAAACCTGGGCATTGAGCTGGTAGTTCTCGGTTTGCTGATTACCATCCGCCTGGCGTGACATGTGTAAAAACTGCTCCATTTCTTTGAGTAGACTAAGGTTGAGACCGAGGTTGCTGTGGATTCTTCTGCCTGTGGCAGCAGAGCGAGCACGAGGTGCGACAAGTTGCATATACAGTGTCTCCTAGTAATAAAATAATTTGGCCTCCATTTCAACAGGAGGAAAACATTCCTCATTTTACTTTGATAGCAAGGGTCTAAAAGCAAGGCTATCCATCACTGCTTCATGTGAATGATACATTTGTCAGTACGTAAGCAAGCAAGCATACAGCTCGTCATTCTGCTCAGTGCGCCCGAGGAGCCAGTTCTTTCCGGCTCTGCCCCTCACTGAGACATTTGGGTTTGCAAGTGGGTTTTCTGCAACTTAAAGACAGAGAGGCACAATTAAATGTCCTTCATTTTTTACAAACACAGCTATTGACACTTTACTTTGGGAATAATTCAGTATCAATGCCAGTAATGGATTTTGGCCTTATGTGCATTCAAATACACAGATTCAGAAAAAAGCAGTCAAACTGCTATGAGATTATTCCCCACCCACATCAACACTTGCATCAACACGAATGAGTATGACCCCCCCCCCTCCCCCCCCCACACACACACGCACACACCAACATGGTCAGGAGATGCTTTGGTTGTAACAGATTTGGACCTACTTTTTGATTTGCATTTACACAGAGATTAAAAACCATATTCTCTGGATTGTAAAACATGCATTGCAAACTTGTATTGAGATTATCAGCCGGCCCCCTCCATCACACACCATAACAGCAACAACTGTGCAGGGAAGGAGGTTTGTTTTCTTTGTATAGTGTAATTAGCATTTACATTTTGCTGGTAGAAAAAATATTGTATTGCTTTTGATACAATGCAGCATGTTTAAATACAATGCAAATATGATACACTGAAACAATGCAAATTAATTGCTCCGCAGCAAAATGCCAGCTTATTGCTGTACTAGCAATAAGCTGGCAATGAACCTATGTAGAATCTTAAGGTTTGGAAAAACATACATATCTTTCTTTCTGTTCAAGTATAAGAAAAAGAAATCTTGCAGGTGGCCACTTTTAATGTTCTGCAGCAGCTGCATTATATGGCAGTAACTGCAGCTAGAAGGCACTGCCTGTTTCTGTGCCAGCCACAGTCACACCCTGAAAGCTTCCCCTGCTTAATGTACTAGTCTACACAATTCTTCTTCTTTCTAGTCTTTTCCTTCGCTTTCCTGACACTAGAATAGAAGCTTGATTGTGACTGTACACTGTCCTAAGTTTGTTTTCTGCCAGAGACTGCTACACCAGTGCACAGTCATTCACAGAATGACATTCTGCTTGTTCTACTAGGGCACTACCCTGCTTGCCGCCCACTGATTGGCAAACAACCTGGATGAGCCAATCAGCACAAGCCCTCCTCCCCACTTTCTCTCAAGGTCATGTGAGTGTCCTTCTTCCTCCTTCATACTTTTTCCTACCCAACATATGCAATAAAATGGTGAACCCCTTTTTACTGGGTTTGTCCTAAGCGAAACTGAAAAGCTTTGGGTTCGCTTTTCGGACAAGTTTTTGTGAAATTCATAACAAACCTGGTTCTGTACAAACTGGTTTCCTCATCCTTACAGTAGACATTTGTTGCTGTTCCAGAGACATCTTAAGCAGTCTGTGCACAAGTAAACTTCTGCACGTGTACACCATTTAGTTTTCTGTGCAGAGGTGGGGGATTGGGTGGTGGTGAAGGAGTGACCAGAGAAATATCTGCTGGTAAATGATGGCGCAGAGTTTTGATTTACTTTTCTTGAATTAGCTTAGGCCAAGACACCACTGTGATGTGCCCTGGCTCAAAGTCCCTTAGTGCACACCCTAAAAGGTTTGAATATTTTTTTTTTCTTTCTCACCCAGAAAAGGCTAAAACAAAAACGGAATAAGTTATATAAACTACAAAATTAGTCCATCAAAAAATAATACTCATCCTGCAGAAAAATAATTCCCAGCTGTGCCGCACAAGCATGACCACATTCTCCATTCATTGCTAGGTGACTGCTAAAAATATCTGAGGCAGTGTTTGGCTATTTCTGGAACCGAGGGTGGCCGTGTATGCTCCGGCTTTACATTGGTGCCCTGTTCTGGAAAAAAGAGCAGATCCCGGAGACGGTACCTGCACCCATCTGACATCGGTGTCATATGCTAGCTATATGCCATTAATGTCCCATATTGGAATACCCCTTTAAGGATCAACCCTATTAAACCATATAGCCTGGTAGGGTTGATTTAGCTGACTAAAACGATACCTGTCTTTTCTTTCTAGGTGCCGTTGTTTTGGAGAAATGTAGACTTTTATTATTATGCAAATCAGCCATTGGAGCACCAAGAGGCGGGATTATATGGTTTGAGCACCATTTCAGCGAAGCACCTGGTGCTGACTACAGATGCCTCCAGCGCTCCAAACCATCCCCCCTCCTCTTACATTAACAGTGCTAGACCTGAATGGATGGAATTTTCATTTGCAGAGATTCTCTGCAACAAAGTTTACCACATGTGAAGTTATTACGCTACTTGCACACGTTGCGGATTAGATGTTATTTTCTACACGGATTATGTTCAGAAAAAAAACTGCGTAATACAGTACCGGCAAAGTGTATGAGATTAAATAAATCTCATGCACACTTTGCTTTTTCATCCGCAGCATATCAATTATGTTTAAGATTTTTGGTGCAGATTTAACTCTTTTCAATGGAAGAGTGACACAGTATCTGCAGCAAAACCACTTCATATCTGCACCCAAAACTGCAATTAACGCATGTGGCTTTTGGGGTGGTTTTGGTGCAGAAACATAAATATGCAAGGAATTTTGTGCTGATCAACTTCATGTTTACCTGAACCCATGGTTAGGCAGCCTTAGGCCCCTTTCACATGAGCGAGAGTTCCGCGCGGGTGCAATGCGTGATGCAAACACATTTAGCTCGCACGGAATACGGACCCATTCTTTTAAATGGGGCTGTGTACATGTGCATTGGTTTTCAAGTATCACTTGTGCGTTACGTGAAAATTGCAGCATGTTCTATATTCAGCGATTTTCACCCAAGACTGGCCCCTTAGAAGTGAATGGGGCTACGTGAAAATCGTATCGCATCCGCAAGCAAGTGCGGATGCGATGCGTTTTTCACTGACGGTTGCTAAGAGATGTTGTTTGTAAACATTCAGTTTTTTATCACGCGCGTGCAAAACGCATTAAATCGCATTGCACCCTGCTATAAAAACGGAACAATCGATCGCAGAAAAAACTGAATGACTGTTTGCGAAATCGCGCATTTTTCAATGAATGCATCCGCAACGCATCCAGAAATAATCTGCACACGCTCGTCTGCAAGGGGCCTTAGATACTTCTGAGAGAAAGGACTCACTTGTGTTGCTATGCAGACACAGGGCAAAGACAGGACTTTCTGATTTATCATCACTATGTGAGCAAAACTTATATTTTCATATTACCTTGTAATTTTGAACCCTGAAGTAAGGACTTTGGGGCACAATTATCCAGACCAGCAATTTTGACATTGGTCTTAATAAGCCTTATACCGGGCGGTTTATGAAGAGGTTTATGTAGAGGCGCCGGCCCGGTTTATAGGTTATGTGTTGTAATTCTTTTTTTTTTTTATATTATCACTAGAGATGAGCGAATTGAATCAGACGGAATGGAGAAAAAATTGAATCACAACGAATGCGAATTTCCTCTCGCTTTGTGGTTACAAATTGCAATGTTTCCTAAAATGGCGGCTACAATGGCAGCTACACATGTGAGTACATGGGGCAAGGAACTCTGGGAAGGCGGGCTGACCCATAATGCCATTCATGCAGCCAATCAGCAGCCAGCCTGCCCTGTGTCACAGCCCTATAAATACGGCAGCCATCTTAGAGTCAGACTTTTTCCAGCGTTCTGAGTGCAGGGACAGATGTGAGAAGGCGCTAGGAACAGCAATAGGAATAACCTCATTGTGACAAAAAAAAAAAAAAAACATTTAAAAGTACAGGGAAAGGATAGGGAGGAATCATTTCACAGCATCTTAGTGCAGGGAGAGACGTCTGAAGGCGCTGAGGACAGTGCCAGAAATGTGATTTACAAGTGCAGGGAAAGGATAGGGAACAATCATTTTACAGCATTTTAGTGCAGGGAGAGATGTCTGAAGTCGCTAGGAGCTGTGCTAGAAAGACCTCATTGTGAAACAAAAAGCGATTTACAAGTGCAGGGAAACATTATTTAGGGATCCAAATAACCATTATACAGCTCTGGCATTCCAGCAATTCGTTATTGTTATCGGGGTGCAAGTGCAATGTTGAAAAGCCTTTAGTGGCTTAAATCTGTGGACAAAGAAAAATATATGCGCATTTCACTTCTGCAGTTATTTGTGTTAAAAGAGTTCAGTGTCCAATTTCAGTACAAAAAGGAAAAAAAAATATACGCACTTCACTGTTGAATTTATTTCTGCTAAAAGAGTTTAGTGGCCTATTTCAGTACAAAAAGAAAAATATATTTTCAGTTCACTTCTGCAGTTACAGGTCCTTCTAAAAAAATTAGCATATTGTGATAAAGTTCATTATTTTCTGTAATGTACTGATAAACATTAGACTTTCATATATTTTAGATTCATTACACACCAACTGAAGTAGTTCAAGCCTTTTATTGTTTTAATATTGATGATTTTGGCATACAGCTCATGAAAACCCCAAATTCCTATCTCAAAAAATTAGCATATCATGAAAAGGTTCTCTAAACGAGCTATTAACCTAATCATCTGAATCAACTAATTAACTCTAAACACCTGCAAAAGATTCCTGAGGCTTTTAAAAACTCCCAGCCTGGTTCATTACTCAAAACCGCAATCATGGGTAAGACTGCCGACCTGACTGCTGTCCAGAAGGCCATCATTTACACCCTCAAGCAAGAGGGTAAGACACAGAAAGAAATTTCTGAACGAATAAGCTGTTCCCAGAGTGCTGTATCAAGGCACCTCAGTGGGAAGTCTGTGGGAAGGAAAAAGTGTGGCAGAAAACGCTGCACAACGAGAAGAGGTGACCAGACCCTGAGGAAGATTGTGGAGAAGGACCGATTCCAGACCTTGGGGGACCTGTGGAAGCAGTGGACTGAGTCTGGAGTAGAAACATCCAGAGCCACTGTGTACAGGCGTGTGCAGGAAATGGGCTACAGGTGCCGCATTCCCCAGGTCAAGCCACTTTTGAACCAGAAACAGCGGCAGAAGCGCCTGACCTGGGTGTCATGATCTTACCTTCTTGCTGTTCTCCTTCGTTTGACATGTGCTGGCGGCCATCATGGTTTCTGGGTTTCTTGTAGCCTCCCACCCTGCGGCTTCTCCTTCCCACTGGGAGGAGCTGGATGCCTAGCTCATATATATAGTAGGTCTGTGGCTTCAGTTCCTTGCTTGGTCCTCCTGTGTTCACATGCTTCTAAGACTGCTGCTGCTTCTGGTTCCTGATCCTGGCTTCGTCTGACTACCCTGCTGGTTCCTGATCCAGGCTTCGTCTGACTACCCTGCTGGTTCCTGATCCAGGCTTCGTCTGACTACCCTTCTGGTTCCTGACCTCTGGCTTCGCAAGACCCTGCTTCGGTTTAGCCATCCGTTTGGACTTTTGCCTTACAGCTGATTTTCAATAAAAGCCTTCTTATTTCCACTTATCTCTTGTTGTACGTCTGGTTCATGGTTCCATGACATTAGGACCAAGCCATGAATTCTGACGGTACAGGGCCATCCTCGCTACCTACGCTGGTTGCCAGACTTGATCAGCAGGATCACCTGTTGGGTCGGTTCGCTGTGGCGTTGCAAACCCTGCTTGAACGCACAGCTCATTTAGCTTCCGTTGCCGATGGGTCGGTTGTCGCTCCTGGGCCCGCTCCTACTGCCGCTCTGGTTGTTGTGCCAGAGTCTACCCCGACACCTGTTGCTGCGCCTGCGGTGTTTCGGGGTATGACCGGTTCTGCCCCCCTTCCACAGCGCTTTGGGGGAGAGCCAACTCAGTGCCGAGGTTTCCTTAACCAGGTGGGCATTTATTTCGAGTTGCTGCCACATGCCTTTCCTACTGAGAGATCAAAGGTGGGCTTCTTGATCTCGCTGCTCTCGGACAAGGCCTTGGCCTGGGCCAGCCCTTTATGGGAGAACAACAATCCGGTGGTTGCCGAGTTTTCCGGTTTTGTTGCTTCTCTTCGGAAGGTATTCGATGTGCCGGCTCGTGCTGCCTCTGCTGCGAAGCTCCTTATGTCCATCAGACAGGTTTCACGATCCGTAGCTGAATACGCCATTGAGTTTTGTACCCTGGCAGCAGAGGTGGGCTGGAATAATGAGGCTCTGGTCGCTGCTTTCTCTCATGGTCTCTCGGATGCCTTGAAGGATGAGGTTGCAGCTAAGGACCTACCAGTGGAGCTCGAGTCTCTTATTTCTTTCCTGATCTTGATTGACACCAGACTCAGGGAGAGACCTTCCTTTAAGGAGAGCCTGCGGAGGCCTTCTAACAGATTGGCGCCTACGTTTGCTGTCCCACCCGTGCCTCCCTCTCCTCCCACGCCTCCTGGGGATGACTTGTCTGGGGGTGAACCCATGCAGCTGGGGTTTGCTCGCCTGTCCGAGGGGGAGAGGGCACTCCGGAGACGAGAGGGCCGATGCATGTACTGTGGTCTCGGTGGGCATTTTCGGTTGGCATGTCCGAACCGTCCGGGAAACGCTCGCACCTGAGATCCTGTCGGGGGCAGATCTTGGGTGGAGTCTCCTCGTCCCCGGTTTCCCGTGTTGACAAACCACTGATTACTGTTGTCCTCTCCTGGGTCGGGGGCTCGGTGACGACCCAGGCGTTGGTGGACTCTGGTGCTGGTGGTTTGTTCATTGATAGTGTGTTCGCTGCCGCCAATTCCATTCCTCTGCAGCCTCGAGGTTCCCCACTGGCTCTTGAGGCGATAGACGGCAGACCCCTTCTGCCGCCACACGTGACTCATGAGACCCTTCCAGTGGGGATGGCCATTGGTGCCGTTCACAGAGAGTCGGTCTGTCTCCAGGTTATTTCGTCTCCACACTACTCGGTGGTCTTGGGGTACCCCTGGCTCCAGAAGCATAATCCGACTTTCGATTGGAGATCGGCCGAGATCCTCTCGTGGTCACCGCAGTGTGGGGCTAGTTGCATCCATGGGTCTGTCAAGTTGCTGTGTACTTCCTCGGACTCTCTGTTGCCTCCTGAATACGAGGAGTACCGGGATGTATTCGATAAGATGCGTGCGGTTGCCCTACCTCCGCACCGCCCATACGATTGTGCCATAGAGTTACAATCTGGTGCCGTTCCTCCTCGTGGCAAAGTCTATCCACTGTCGGTAGCGGAGAATGAGGCCATGGAGGAGTACGTGAGGGAGGCGCTTTCACGCGGACACATTCGCAAATCCTCGTCCCCGGCAGGGGCTGGATTTTTCTTTGTGAAAAAGAAGGGCGGTGAGTTGAGGCCTTGCATCGATTACAGGGGTCTCAATCGCATCACGATCAAGAACGCTTACCCGATACCCTTGATTTCCGAGCTGTTCGATCGCCTCAAAGGGGCCACGGTCTTTACCAAACTCGACCTGAGGGCGGCATATAACCTGGTAAGGATCAAAGCGGGCGATGAGTGGAAGACCGCGTTTAACACCAGGACCGGTCATTATGAATCCTTGGTTATGCCCTTTGGGTTGTGCAATGCGCCCGCAGTCTTCCAGGAATTCATCAACGATGTTTTCCGTGACCTGTTGCAGCAGTGTGTGGTGGTCTATTTGGATGACATCTTGGTATATTCTGAATCCATGGAGGCCCACATTTTGGATGTCAGACGAGTGTTGCAACGGTTACGAGAGAACAAGCTGTTCGGTAAGCTTGAGAAATGCGAATTTCACCGATCCCAGGTAACCTTCTTAGGTTACATCATTTCCGCTGAGGGGTTCTCCATGGATCCTGAGAAGGTTTCGGCTGTCTTATAGTGGCCCCAGACCAGTGGTCTTCGTGCCCTGCAGCGCTTTTTGGGCTTCGCCAATTATTATCGGAAGTTCATCAGGGACTTTTCCATGCTAGCCAAGCCTCTCACGGATCTGACCAGGAAGGGCAGTAATCCCCAGGTCTGGCCGCTCGAGGCCATCCGAGCTTTTGAGGCTCTAAAGTCCGCCTTTGTGTCGGCTCCGATTCTGTCGCATCCCAACCCTGGGTTGCCTTTTGTCCTCGAGGTGGACGCGTCTGAGACGGGAGTAGGCACCCTTCTGTCTCAGCGTAGAACACCAGAGGGTCCTCTGCTTCCTTGTGGGTTTTACTCCTGGAAACTGTCTTCCGCGGAGTGCAACTATAAGATTGGTGACAGGGAGTTATTGGCCATCGTGCAGGCCCTTAAAGAATGGAGGCACTTGCTCGAGGGCTCGGTGGTTCCGGTTCTCATCCTGACGGACCACAAGAATCTGACCTACCTCTCTGAGGCCAAGAGATTGACACCACGTCAGGCCAGATGGGCTCTGTTCTTGTCACGTTTTAATTACGTGGTCTCCTACCTACCCGGTTCCAAGAACATCAGAGCGGATGCCTTATCACGGCAGTACTCCGAGCTGTCCGGGGAGGAGTCGATTCCGACTTCGGTCATACCTCCGAATCAGATCCTGGCCGCCATTCGCACCAGCCTGACCTCTCCCCTGGGTGAGCAGATTTTGGCGGCTCAATCTGGTGCTCCCTCTGGGAGACCCAACGGCAGATGTTTTGTGCCTGAGGAGTTGCGCACTCGGTTGTTGCGAACCTACCATAACTCCAAGGCCGCGGGGCATCCTGGAAAGAATCAGCTGTCCTGGGCTGTTTCACGTCTGTTCTGGTGGCCTTCTCTACGTTCCGACATCGCCGCATATGTAGCGGCATGCTCCGTTTGTGCCCAGAGTAAGTCCCCTCGGCACCGTCCGTCGGGCCTTTTGCAACCCATAGCCACCGGGGAGCGTCCATGGTCACACCTGGGGATGGATTTCATTGTGGACCTCCCTGCATCCCGAGGCCATACGGTCATTCTCATGATTGTGGATCGGTTTTCCAAAATGTGCCACTGTGTTCCTCTCAAGAAGTTACCCTCTGCACAAGAGTTGGCCACGATTTTTGCCAGGGAGGTCTTCCGGTTGCACGGTTTGCCCAAGGAGATTGTGTCGGATCGGGGGAGTCAGTTTGTGTCCAGGTTCTGGCGCTCCTTTTGCTCCCAGTTGGGGATTCATCTCTCTTTCTCCTCGGCCTACCACCCTCAGTCCAATGGGGCCGCAGAACGATCCAATCAGGCCTTGGAGCAATTCCTTCGTTGCTATGTCTCCGATCACCAAGACAATTGGGTTGACCTCCTGCCTTGGGCTGAGTTTGCCAGGAACACGGCGGTGAACTCTTCCTCTGGGACGTCTCCCTTCATGGCCAATTATGGGTTCCAACCTGCCGTGTTACCGGAGGTATTCTCTCCCCAGGATATTCCGGCTGTGGAGGATCACCTTTCCGTCCTACGTGCTTCTTGGGTACAGATCCAGAGGTCCCTTGAGGTCTCTGCGCAGCGCCAGAGACTCCAGGCTGATCGCAGACGAGCGCCCGCTCCTTCCTACCAGGTCGGAGACCGCGTATGGTTGTCCACCCGCAACCTCAACCTTCGAGTGCCCACTCCCAAGCTGGCGCCTCGCTTTGTTGGTCCCTTCCGAGTGCTTCGCAGGGTAAACCCGGTAGCCTATGCCCTTGCGCTTCCTCCTGGCATGCGGATCTCCAACGTGTTTCATGTCTCCCTGTTGAAGCCACTGGTGTGTAATCGTTTCACTTCCTCGGTTCCTCGGCCTCGTCCGGTCCAAGTGGGCAATCGTGAGGAGTATGAGGTGAGCAATATCCTGGACTCACGCCTGGTCCGCGGTCGGGTGCAGTTTTTGGTTCATTGGCGTGGTTATGGTCCAGAGGAGCGTTCCTGGGTTCCCTCCGCAGATGTCCATGCTCCTGCCTTGCTCCGAGCCTTCCACGCACGCTTCCCTCAGAAACCGTTCTTTACTCCGCGGAGGAGGGGCCCTTGAGGGGGAGGTACTGTCATGGTCTTACCTTCTTGCTGTTCTCCTTCGTTTGACATGTGCTGGCGGCCATCTTGGTTTCTGGGTTTCTTGTAGCCTCCCACCCTGCGGCTTCTCCTTCCCACTGGGAGGAGCTGGATGCCTAGCTCATATATATAGGAGGTCTGTGGCTTCAGTTCCTTGCTTGGTCCTCCTGTGTTCACATGCTTCTAAGACTGCTGCTGCTTCTGGTTCCTGATCCTGGCTTCGTCTGACTACCCTGCTGGTTCCTGATCCAGGCTTCGTCTGACTACCCTGCTGGTTCCTGATCCAGGCTTCGTCTGACTACCCTTCTGGTTCCTGACCTCTGGCTTCGCAAGACCCTGCTTCGGTTTAGCCATCCGTTTGGACTTTTGCCTTACAGCTGATTTTCAATAAAAGCCTTCTTATTTCCACTTATCTCTTGTTGTACGTCTGGTTCATGGTTCCATGACACTGGGCTACAGAGAAGCAGCACTGGACTGTTGCTCAGTGGTCCAAAGTACTTTTTTCGGATGAAAGAAAATTTTGCATGTCATTCGGAAATCAAGGTGCCAGAGTCTGGAGGAAGACTGGGGAGAGGGAAATGCCAAAATACCTGAAGTCCAGTGTCAAGTACCCACAGTCAGTAATGGTCTGGGGTGCCATGTCAGCTGCTGGTGCAGCTAGCTATCAGGAGATTTTGGAGTACTTCATGCTTCCATCTGCTGAAAAGCTTTATGGAGATGAAGATTTCATTTTTCAGCACGACCTGGCACCTGCTCACAGTGCCAAAACCACTGGTAAATGGTTTACTGACCATGGTATTACTGTGCTCAATTGGCCTGCCAACTCTCCTGACCTGAACCCCATAGAGAATCTGTGGGATATTGGGAAAAGAAAGTTGAGAGACGCAAGACCTAACACTCTAGATGAGCTTAAGGCCGCTATCGAAGCATCCTGTGCCTCCATAACACCTCAGCAGTTCCACAGGCTGATTGCCTCCATGCCACGCCGCATTGAAGCAGTCATTTCTGCAAAAGGATTTCCGACCAAGTATTGAGTGCATAACTGAACATAATTATTTGAAGGTTGACTTTTTTTGTATTAAAAACACTTTTCTTTTATTGGTTGGATGAAATATGCAAATTTTTTTTAGATATTAAAACAATAAAAGGCTTGAACTACTTCAGTTGGTGTGTAATGAATCTAAAATATATGAAAGTCTAATGTTTATCAGTACATTACAGAAAATAATGAACTTTATCACAATATGCAATTTTTTTTAGAAGGACCTGTATATGTGTTGAAAGCGTTTATTGGCCTATTTCTGTCACTACCAGAGCTTTGAGACGTTCTCACAGCTCTGCTTCTCCACCCCTGTGATGATGTCACGTAGAGCTTGGAGGAGTTCTCACTGCTCTGTTTCTCCACCCCTGTGATGATGTCACGTAGAGCTTGGAGGAGTTCTCACTGCGATGTTTCTCCACCCCTGTGATGAGGTCTTTACTCCCAGCTGTTCCTCCTGCGTTTGATTTCCCTGCCTTTAAATCACCCCTCCTCCTATTGTAGGGCGTGGATTATATTTCTCATTTCAGTTGTAGCTCTTGCCTGAGTATCTTCACTTGTAAGCTATCAGTTCACTGGACCTGTGTTCTGCTGCAGCAAGCACTCCGGATATTGCCAGCTGTCCTTGGATCCGTCTTCTCTGCGGCTGCAACTCCTTCAGCTAAGTGTGCAGACATTGTTGTGTACCTGACTATTTTCTGACTGGATCTGAGGTGGCCACGGTTCCTTCCATATACTAAGCACAGCACCGGTGGCCGTGCCCCTTCCACTATTGTAGGGGTTACAGTGGTCATCAGTCTTAGGTACGCGGGCATGCCTCGTTCCACCATTTGGATCCGGGCATGTGCTTTAGCAGCATAGGGAGAGCTTTGAGGGTCTGACAGGGGTCACCCTTTATCTTCACTAGTTTGTGGTCCGGTCAGTAGCTCTTTGTTCTGTGTATACTCTTGTTGCTCACAAACAGCCGTGACAATTTCAGTACAGAAAGAAAAATATATATACGCACTTCACAGGTGCATTTATTTCAGCTAAAAGCGTTTAGTGGCCTATTTCAGTGGAAAAAAAGAAATATATTCTCAGTTCAATTCTGCATTTATATGTATTGAAATCATTTATTGGCCTGTTTCAGTACAAAAATAAAAATATATAAGGCACTTCACTGGTGCATTTATTTGTGGTGAAAGCATTTACTGGCCTATTTCAGTACAGAAATAAAAATATATTCTCAGTTCACTTCTGCAGTTATGTGTTGAAAGCGTTTAGTGACCTATTTCAGTACAGAAAGAAAAATATATAAGCACTTCACTGGTGCATTTATTTGCGGTGAAAGCGTTTAGTGGTCTATTTCAGAACAAAAAAATATATATTTTTGTTGCTTTTAAAGGGCTTCTGTCACCCCACTAAAGTGATTATTTTTTTTTTGGGCTAGTGAAATTTGTTATATTGCGATATATGACAATATAATTGTGTTACTTACTTTGATCCAGCAGTTTCTGCAAAAAACAAAGTTTTAATATATGTAAATTTGGTCTCTACCAGCAAGTAGGGCGGCTACTTGCTGGTAGCTGCTGCAGAAATCCGCCCCCTCGTCGTGTTGATTGACAGGGCCAGCCGGGATCTCCTCCTCCGGCCAGCCCTGTCGGCATTTCAAAAATCGCGCGCCTGTGTTGATTCGGCGCAGGCGCTCTGAGATGAGGAGGCTCGTCTCCTCAGAACTCCCTCAGTGCGCCTGCGCCGATGACATCACCGAAATAGAAGACTTCATCGGCGCAGGCGCACTGAGGGAGTGCTGAGGAGACGAGCCTCCTCATCTCAGAGCGCCTGCGCCGAATCAACACAGGCGCGCGATTTTTGAAATGCCGTCAGGGCTGGCCGGAGGAGGAGATCCCAGCCTGCCCTGTCAATCAACACGATGAGGGGGCGGATTTCTGCAGCAGCTACCAGCAAGTAGCCGCCCTACTTGCTGGTAGAGACCGAATTTACATATTATAAAACTTCGTTTATTGCAGAAACTGCTGGATCAAAGTAAGTAACACAATTATATTGTTGTCACGGAACCATGAACCAGACGTACAACAAGAGATAAGTGGAGATAAGAAGGCTTTATTGAAAATCAAGCTGTAAGGCAAAAGTCCAAACGGATGGCTAAACCGAAGCAGGGTCTTGCGAAGCCAGAGGTCAGGAACCAGAAGGGTAGTCAGACGAAGCCTGGATCGGGAACCAGCAGGGTAGTCAGATGAAGCCTGGATCAGGAACCAGCAGGGTAGTCAGACGAAGCCAGGATCAGGAACCAGAAGCAGCAGCAGTCTTAGAAGCATGTGAACACAGGAGGACCAAGCAAGGAACTGAAGCCACAGACCTCCTATATATATGAGCTAGGCATCCAGCTCCTCCCAGTGGGAAGGAGAAGCCGCAGGGTGGGAGGCTACAAGAAACCCAGAAACCAAGATGGCCGCCAGCACATGTCAAACGAAGGAGAACAGCAAGAAGGTAAGACCATGACAATTGTCATATATCGCAATATAACTAATTTCACTAGCCCAAAAAAAAAAAACACTTTAGTGGGGTGACAGAAGCCCTTTAATTTGTTTAGTTCATGTAAAAGTATGTCAGACAGAGAAGTGCCATGCCATGCACAGAGGAGTGGCAGAAACATAAACGTTTCTGGAGCAGGCAGAGGTCACAGCAGATAAAGGGGCGTGCAGCAGGAGTCGCAGCGAGAGGCCTGAACTCCTGGTGTCATCTCGCAGTCGTGTCTTGACCAGTAACCCAGCGGTTCTTGATTGGTTAACTCGGTCATCCACTTCATCCCAACTGACATCAAACACCCCCAGCCAACAGTCAGTGGGTTCATCAGACACAACCCTTAGTTGGCATAGCCTGGGAGCAGGTCCTGTGCCCTCACCTGTCCTCAACCTGCTTCTGTCCTTTTATGTTCCCTCACCCAGAGAAATATTATATATGCTGTGGCCTCGGCTCCACTTTTCAGCAAAGACGAACTACTAGAGGGCAGTCAGCAGCTACAGGCCAGCCAAGATGTGAAGGAGACTTCGGCCACTTCATCCGCTAGGCTGTCACTACCAGACATCTGAGAAGCTCTGACAGATGCCTTTCAGAACCTCCTCCTTGAGCTTCCTTTGTTTTGCTTTCAGTTCCTCATCTCGTTAGCCTCTCTCAGCTGTCATGTAGTTGTACTGATTGCATCCCTTTAAATTCCTCCCCATAGTGCATCAGTGTGCGGTTTATATATACTTCCTGGAGTGTGTGTGCATGCTGATCCTACTTCCCAGTCTTCTACAAGATAAGTGTTGTGCATTCATTTGTGTTTTTCTGTTTGCTGGATCCCAGGTGACCCTGACTCCCTCCGTATCTAGTGTAGGGAGCCGGTGGTCGTGTCCCCTCACTATTATAGGGTGTTCAGGTGTTATACAGTCGAGGTACGAGGATATGCGATCATCTACCATTGGGATTTTCGCATAGGCTGAGCAGTCAGGGAGAGTGCCAGGTCTAATGCAGGGGTCTCCCTTTTTGTTCCTTAGTTTTGGATCCAGTGAGTCGTATATTCATTTTGTGTTGTCTTGTTTCCTGTACACCTTCCGTGACATTGGCGTGGAAGTAGTGATGAAGAGAATGGCGTGAAAGGTGGTATAGTTAGGCTCCTGATCTAGAGACAGTTGAGGAAGACATCAGTGACATGCAGACAGTACTCGATGATGATGATGTAGCTGATCTCACTTGGTAGCCGGGTGACGAAGGGTCTTCATCATCAGGAGAAGAGGGTGGCAGCTTGCCCGTGAGGCAACGGCTGAGCCAGCAAGGTGGTAGCATGGCTGGGAGTCAGCAGGGTGTCAGCATTTGGAGGTCGGGAGCCAAACGTGCCCAGGGTAGACCACCTGATTCTCAGCAGCCTACCTGCCTGGGAAGTAGTGGTGCAGTGTTTCACGGAGGCAGCGGCTGTAGCAGTCAGTTAGTGCGGACTGTTAGGGGGAAAATCCCCTACTCTGCGGTGTGGCAGTTTTTTGTTAAGCCGTCGGAGGAGGTGAACGTGGCCATATGTAGAATATGTGTGCAGAAGGTGAAGCGTGGCCAGGGTGCCAATGTTGGCACTATGGCCCTTCATCAACATATGCTGCATCACAATACAGTGGCCTGGGAGAACAGTAGCTCCGATGTGGTGGTCCAGTCTGCAGCAGCAACCTGCATCACCCTATTTCAGCCAGTCAAGGCTCCACCACCTCAGCCGAAAGGAGCTGTCTGTGATTCCTATCTTCTGCTGGTCCAGATGCTCCTGCTCAGTCATTCCATCAGCAATTGATCACTGAAGCGATTGCCAAGAGACAGTAGTATGCGTGTACTTATGCAACGGTGCAGAAGCTGAACATGCTCCTGTCCAAGTTGCTGGTGCTGCAGTCCCTCTCTTTCCAAGTGGTGGAGTCTGCACCTTTCAGGTCTGACTGGGGGGCCCACTTCGCTTATGCTCCACTGGCATGGCTGCTGGGGAGGGGTGGGGAGGCCGGAGCAGTATCAGCTCCATCAGCAGCAGCCTGAGTTTACAGTCGCTGATGATCGCATTTCTTCAAACCACTAATTCCTGATGCATCCGACTAGATCATCCATGATGCCACACCAACACTTTGACATAAGAGACTGGTTTCTTCTGACTACCTGCCTCAGCTACTATTCTGATGCTGCCACCCACCTGATGCCAAGTGTTCCTTCTTTCACCCACCTTCGTCAGCGGGTACTGGAATTGCCACTCACTGCCCCACTCTGTCACCGGGTCACTTTGTGGTCTCCAGATGCTGCTGCTGCCATCTCCACACTATGTCACCTTGCGACTCTGTGGTATCCTGCTGCTGCTTCTGCAATATGTCACCTTGCCATTCTGTGGTATCCTGCTGCTGCTGCTGCCAGCTCCACATTATGTGACCTTTCCACTCTGTGGTATCCTGCTGCTGCTGCTGCCGCCATCTACACACTGTCACCTTGCCACTTGCCACGCTGTTGTATCCTGATGCTGCTGCAGCCATATCCACACTATGTCACCTTGCTACTGTGTGGTCTCCTGATGCTGCTGCCATATCCACACTATGTCACCTTGCTACTGTGTGGTATCCTGATGCTGCTGCTGCTACTGACATCTTCACACTTTCTTACCTTGGGGGGGGGGGGGGGGGGCGCACTGCGCCACCAATGAATGTAATTAAAGAAGACCTTTCATGGGTCCAAATAATATGAACTAAGTAGCAGGATCTAAGTGCACTTACTATTGTTCCTGGGTGCCGCTCCGTTCACCCGCTGTGGCCCGCAGAATTTTCAACATTCAGAGCAAGGAGGAGGAGACGCCAGTGTCTCTTCTTCTCCTTCTCCCTGACAGCAGCGCTGTCCAATCGCAGCTCAGAGCCAGGGAGGTATTTTTTCTCCCGGGCTCTGAGCTGCGATTGGACAGGGCTGCTGTCAGGGAGAAGGAGAGACACTGGCGTCTCCTCCTCCTTGCTTTGAATGTTGAAAATACCAGGGCGAACGGAGCGGGGATCAGGAATAATAGTAAGTGCACTTTGATCCCTGGGTGCCGCTCTATGTAGCCTGCTACTTGGTTCATATTTTTTGGACCCATGAAAGGTCCTCTTTAACTCATTTATACAAGTGTCAGCAGCGGTATCACAGACCCGGCACCTGGCCTCAATAACAGAGCATGTGATCCACGGCAATTAACACCTCAGATGTGGCACCTGAGGGGTTAATTGCCATGTATCGCATGCCCTGTTATTAAGGCCAGGTCTGTGATATACTTGTATTAATATGTTTTGCATTCATTCGTGGCGCTGTGGCCACAGCTCCTCCCCTCCTCCTCCCTGCTATCTCCCCATTAGTGGCAGTGGCGGCAGCGTCACAGTGGGGAGGGAGGGACTCCCTCCTTCTCCACTGTGCTAGTAAAGAGAACATGGAAACCATGTTCTTTAACTGATACTAGGCTGCGCCGCAGTCCAGTTGCAAGTGGCGACAAGACTAAAAAGTGTTGTCGCCATGTGCAAATTTTAAGGCACATTGGCGACCGTTTTGGTCACCATCTGGAGCCCTGTGAGAGCAAGATATCACAACATTGTACCCAGGGCCGATTTTAGACAATGGGTGACCCTGGGCAAAGTTGATAGTGGGGCCCCAAATCCTGAAAACTGGACTAGCAGTTGGACAGAACTTTGTAGGCACGGACAGCGGTTGCAACCACAGCAGCTGAGTGTAGAATGCCACATCATCTCGCTTTAGCCTTTCCACTGTAAACTGGACCCTGCAGCCTCTTTGGGTATATTCAGACAGAGTATTTGCTGTGATTAAAATAATCGAATGCAGAATCTGCATAGTTTTTTTTCTGAGTTTGTTTTCTGACTGATTTTAGGAAACACTTTTTGATGCAGTTTTGGCATAGATTTTTATTACTTCCCATTTTCAATGGGAATTCTGGACATGGACCCCGAGTTATGAATAACCAGGGCACTTCTGTTTTTCCAGTTGAAAAAAGGGGGCTGTCCCATCCGGGTCCCTCAAGTGAAGAGAGAGCACAGTGTGCATGCATGGTCATCCTCCATTATGCTATGAGTGTTCTTATAATAGCTGATCACTGGCTCTCTTATTTATCTAAATTCCATAGCAGTGAATGGAGATCATGCTGTGGAGGACACACTGTTATGGGGGATCTGTGGAGGACACACTGTTATGGGGGACCTGTGGAGGACACACTGTTATGGGGGACCTGTGGAGGACACACTGTTATGGGGGACCTGTGGAGGACACACTGTTATGGGGGACCTGTGGAGGACACACTGTTATGGGGGACCTGTGGAGGACACACTGTTATGGGGGACCTGTGGAGGACACACTGTTATGGGGGACCTGTGGAGGACACACTGTTATGGGGGACCTGTGGAGGACACACTTATGGGGGACCTGTGGAGGACACACTTATGGGGGACCTGTGGAGGACACACTTATGGGGGACCTGTGGAGGACACACTTATGGGGGACCTGTGGAGGACACACTGTTATGGGGGACCTGTGGATGACACACTGTTATGGGGGACCTGTGGATGACACACTGTTATGGGGGACCTGTGGATGACACACTGTTATGGGGGACCTGTGGATGACACACTGTTATGGGGGACCTGTGGATGACACACTGTTATGGGGGACCTGTGGATGACACACTGTTATGGGGGACCTGTGGATGACACACTGTTATGGGGGACCTGTGGATGACACACTGTTATGGGGGACCTGTGGATGACACACTGTTATGGGGGACCTGTGGATGACACACTGTTATGGGGGACCTGTGGATGACACACTGTTATGGGGGACCTGTGGATGACACACTGTTATGGGGGCTGTAGTTGGCCACTGACCCTTCGGGATCAGAGACAACGATGTGAAGCACCAGGGACTCAGGCAAAAAATATAGACTGAACACAGTCCAAAGTCATGGCAGGCTGAATAATTGTGTAAACCAAATTAAATGTTTGGGGCAGGCAGAGTACATGCGTAATCCAGGTCACAGTTCCAAGGTCAGGGCAGGTATAAAGGAGCAGAATTGATAGACAGACAAGGTACAATACACAGGTACACAAACAAGGGATAACCTTTGCTAGTTTCTAGCAACTAGAAAACCTCATAACTTAGGCAAGGAGGTGGATCCACAGCCCAGCTAAATAGGAAGACTGATCAGCAACTTAACCAGCCCCTGCACAGGGGCATAATGAAGGGATTAACTCTTGTAGTGCATGGAGAGTGGAGCGATGTCCACGGCTTCCCAGAACAACAAGACAGCAGTAAGCACGGAACGGCCTTATGAGGTTATGTGAACATAGAAATGTATGGCTCTGGCAAAGCAGGGAGTAAAAAATGAAAACAAAAGAAATATGGAAAATTCATGGAACTTGAAGGGGCGAAACTAATGTATAGACTCAGGGTATAGTGTTGAGCGAACTTGTGTTTTATGTTCTGCGTCTGAAGTTCGGGTTCTGGTTATCAAAGAATCACGTTATGGATTCTAAATTCCGTTATGGTCTGTGGTAGCGGAATCCATAATGCGATTTTTTTGATAACCTGAACTTTAGACTCCGAACTTAAAACACAAGTTTGCTCAACACTATTAGGGTACTATAACACTAACGTTATTCTTTTCTGGCATTGAGTTCCATCCTAGGGGCTCAATACAGGAAAAAAAACTGATCAGTTTTATCCTAATGCATTCCGAATGGAGAGCAATCTTACCGCAGCATGCTGCGGTTTTATCTCTTGTTGGAATGCCAGATCCGGTATTTTTTCCCATTGAAATGCATTAATGCCAGATCCAGCCGCAATTGTTCCGGCAAAACGGATCCGGCATTGCGGTCTACGCATGCTCAGACCGCAAAAAAAAAAAAATGGGAAAAAAACTTAATGCTGGATCTGTTTTTCCGGATGACACCGGAGAGACGGATCCGTCTGACAAATGCCATCAGTTTGCAGACCTTTTGACTGCCGGAATCCTCTTCCGCAAATGTGAAAGTACCCTTAGAGGTATTCCAGTTACATTAAGTTATAACTATTAGATCAGTGGGGGTCTTATAGCTGGGACCTCCACTGATTACAAGAAAGGTTGCACTGTACCCCCTGCTGCCCCCTGAAATGAATGGAGCAGCCAGTCGGGCAAGCGTGCAACTGTTCCATTCATTTCTATGGGAGTTCCGGAGATAGCTGAGTACAACACTCGCCAATCTCTGGAATTCCCATAGAAATGAACGGAGTGGCTGTGCGCATGCCCGACATTGGGCTGCAGGGGATACAGGACACCCGTTCTTGTGATCCAATAGCTATCCCGTATCCTATGGATAGAGGATCATTTAATGTAACCAGGATACACTTTAAGACAATTAACAATGGTCTTGGAAGGGCCGACTTTTGGTGGGGCCAGTGCAAAGCTTTCAATGTGTCAAAATAGCACTGTTTAAAATGTACAATGACTTGGCTTTTTAGCGATGTATATACACATAATTTAATGGATAACGTCTTAACAACTTACTACACCAATGCGCATCAAAATTGCGGTTAAGGTCCACTCCAAAACAGGTTCCGTTGTTTTGAGGCGAACGATTCTTTCTCCACAGGCGTTCCTAGTTGGGAATTAAAATTTTATTTTGGTTGCATATATAGCACCAACATATTCAGCAGCACTTTACAGACATTATCACAAACTGCCCTTAGAGCAGCTGACAATCCTCTACAAGAGGTTACTCTTTGGCCTCTTTCACACAGTCAGTATTTATAAGCCAAAACGAGGAGTGGGTCCAAAACACAGAAGGGCACAGATATTTCTATTATACCTTTTCTCTGTGGGCTCCACTCCTGATTTTGTATTACAAATACCGACTAAATACTGACCATGTGAAAGGGGCCTTAGGCTAGTTTCAGACGAGCATGTTCTGTGTGGAAATCACACTTTGTGTGTGAGCGTGATTACCCATTATGGACACTGCTGGTTTGTCAGGAGCGCACGGCATTATAATGATTCATAATGCTATGCGTCTCTGCTTGACCTTACTTCTACAGAACTACACTGACATAATGCTGTCAGTATAATTCAGTAGATGTAAAGTCATGCAGAGACAACACAGCATTATAACTCAGTATAATGCCATGCGCTCCTGACAAACAAGCACAGGGTAAAGCCATTTGGTCAGGTTTCCTGATGCAGTGTTGGAAGCCAAAATCAGGAATGGATCATAAAAGAAAGGAAAGTATAAAGGACAGATGCAACTTCTCCTCTTTTTGGATTCCAAAACTGCATCAGGAACCTGACCATGTGGCCTTTCCCTAAGGGCTCATGCACACGACCGTTGTTTTGGTCCGCATCCGAGTCGCAGTTTTTGCCGCTCGGATGCGGACCCATTCACTTCACTGGGGCCGCAAAAAATGCGGACAGCACTCCGTGTGCTCCATTCCGTGGCCCCGCAAAAAAAATATAACATGTCCTATTCTTGTCCGTTTAGCGGACAAGAATAGGCATTTCTACAATGGGCCGCCCCTTCCATTCCGTAAATTGCGGAAGGCACACAGACGGCTTCCGTTTTTTGCGGATAGTGATATGCGTATCGCAAAAAAACTGAACGGTCGTGTGCATGAGCCCTAACACAATATTTACCTCCAGGTAAAGAACAGCATGTAGGCTGTTCCCCTACAATTTTTTCCTTGGATTGTTTTGGTCCCGTAATGTTTTAATGCTCTGTGTGAGGCATTTCAGACCATTTTTCACAGGCTTCTCTATTGGCAAAAAATAAATAAAAAATTACAAAAATTAAGTTAAAAAAAGTCAAACATTTTAAAAAATATAGTGAGGCAACACATTAAGGGCTCATGCACACAACCGTTTTTCACGGATCAGTTGTTCTGTATCTGAGTTTTTTTTTCTCTGATTTAAGTCCTCTTCCGTTCCGTTATCCCACAAAAAATATCCGTATGGTTTCCGTATGCGATCTGTTTTTTGCGGACTGGGAAGAGTAACTTATTAATCACCAAACACATGAGCAATATGGGCTGGGCATAGAATTTCTACAGTACACAGGATCCACAAAATACGGATGAAATACATATGTACCGTATGCGTTCCGTATTTTTTGCGGACCCATTGACTTGAATTGGGCCTCGGACCGTGATTTGCGGACAATAATAGGACATGCACTACTTTTTTGCCGAACAGAAATACAAAAAAAACATGAATGCACACGGAGTACTATCCGTTGTTTTTGCAGACCCATTGAAGTGAATGGTTCCGCATACAGTCCGCAAAAAAAAAAATGGAATGGAAGCGGACCAAAACAACAGTCGTGTCTATGAGGCCTAAGTCATAGTCAGGTCTTTCCAGACAAAAGAGAAAGATATATATTTTTAAAAGTAAACTAAAATCGGTTTGCTATTAAGCAAATCGTGACAGAAATAAGAGATGCATAAAACATAGGACACTGACTTTTATCATCTATATTTAAAACTACAAAATGTAGTCATTATGTGATCTTTACTGTATAACTAGGAGAAATCATTATTCATCAAATTTCAGATTCTTACCGTTGTCCATGTGTAAACATATCCATCAATATTTAAGACAGGTATAACATAAAAATCAACTTGTCTGAGGAGCTTTCTGATTAAACGATCACTCGGTTGTCTTGCTAGAATCTATAAAAGAAATAAATGGATGATAATAAAATGAAAAAAGTCCACCAGTGGTATTACAGTTAAGGGAGGTGTCACACACCACCATCTACTTCTTGTGTCCGTTTTTAATGCAGTTTAATGCGTTTGCGGGCCGTTTTATGTGTTCCATATACGGAACCATTCATTTCAATGGTTCCACAAAACAAAACAAAAAACAGAATGTACTTCATATGCATTCCGTTTCCGCATTTCTGTTTTTCCATTCAATTGTAAGACAGAACATGTCCTATTATTGCCCGCAAATCACGTTACGTGGCTCCATTCAAGTCAATGGTTCCGCAAAAAAAAACTGAACACATACGGAATGCACTCCGTATGTCTTCCATATCCATTCTGGTTTTGCAGAACCATCCATTGAAAGTTTTATGCCCAGCCCAATTTTTTCTATGTAATTACTGTATACTGTATATGCCATATGGAAAAACGGAACGCAAATGGAAACACAACGGAAACAAAAAACGGAACAACGGATCAGTGAAAAACTGACAGCAAAATACTGAAAAAGCCATACGGTCATGTGCAAGAGGCCTTAGGGTCCACAAAACTCTTCCACAAAATGGGACTGCATCCGTTCTGCAATTTTGCGGAACAGGTGCGGACCCATTCATTTTCAATGGGGCCAGAATGTGCTGTCCGCATCAGCACTTGTGGATCCCCGCTTCCGGATCCGCACTTCCGTTCCGCAAAAAAATAGAACATGTCCTACTCCTGTCCGCAATTGCGGACAAGAAAAGGCATTTTCTATGAGAGTGCCGACAATGTGTGGTGCGCAAAATGCGGAACGCACATTGCTGGTGTCCGTAATTTTCAGACCCTTAGGCAAAATGCACACGATCAGTATTGTGTGTGGATTTTCCGCACGGATTTGCCTGCGGAAAATCTGGACCGTAGGTCATGTACATTGTATTCCGCACAGTTTTAAAATCCGCAGCATGTCAATTTAATTTTTCCTGACCGGATTTTCTTCATTCACTTAGTAAAATCAGCATACAGAAAATCCATACTGAATCCGCACCAAATCTGCACGAAAATCCGCACCAATTGATGCGTATTGGGCACACAGATGTGCCTGCGAACACTTGTGGATTTCAGTGCTGATTTTCTGCACATGAATCCTGAACATGTGTATGTACCCTTAGGCCCCTTTCACACGGGCGAGTTTTCCACGCGGGTGCAATGCGAGTTGAACGCATTGCACCCGCACAGAATCAGGACCCAATTATTTATATGGGGCTGTTCACATGAGCAGTGATTTTCACGCATCACTTGTGCGTTGCATGAAAATCGCAGCAAGCTCTATTTTGTGCGCTTTCCACGCAACGCAGGCCCCATAGAAGTGAATGGGGCTGTGTGAAAATCGCAAGCATCCGCAAGCAAGTGCGGATGCGGTGCGATTGTCACATGCGGTTGCTAGGAGACGATCGGGATGGGGACCAGATCTTTATTATTTTCCCTTATAACATGGTTATAAGGGAAAATAATGGCATTCTGAACACAGAATGCTTACTACAATAGCGCTGGAGGGGTTAAAAAAAATTACAAATAATTTAACTCTCCTTAATCCACTTGCTCGCACAGCCCGGCTTCTCTTCCGTGCTGTGTACAGGAAAAGGACCTGTGGTGATGTCACTTCAGTCATCACATGATCCATCACCATGGTAAAAGATCCCTCCAGCGCTATTGTACTATGTATTGTGTATTCAGAATGCTATTATTTTCCCTTATAACCATGTTATAAGGGAAAATAATACAGTCTACAGAACACCGATCCCAAGCCCGAACTTCTGTGAAGAAGTTCGGGTTTGGATGCCAAACATGCCGAGTTTTCTCACGCGCGTGCAAAATGCATTACAATGTTTTGCACTTGCGCGGAAAAATCGTGCATGTTCCCGTAACGCACCCGCACCTTTTCCCGCAACGCCCGTGTGAAAGAGGCCTTATGCTTGCATATTATGGCATTCTGTGAGGCCTTAGGCACAATAAACAACAGGTGTATTGGCCAATGTATCCATTGCTATTAAAAAGTAGAGTAACTAATATGCAAGGAGTGATTTACAACGCTGTCCTGGTATCTTATCTGAAGATCACGTTTATCTGAAGATTACATTTTTATACACCTGAAGCAATCTATTTTATGTCTTTATTAATATTATAAAATAAAAATAAAGTAACTGAAAGGCTTGCCAAATAAATGTGATGCTTGACAATATTTTAAGAAATTGACAATAACATTTTAAAGGGAACCTGTCATGAACTTTATGCTGGCCTTGAGAAGAGTCAAATCGACCTGAGAAGAGTCCTGGTTATTCCTAATCTCCTGCTCTCCCGCCCATCTGCTTGTGGTTGGCAGCTCTCTCCTAGAGAGAAAGGGAGAACACATCTGTCAGTCATCTTAAGGCTACTTTCACACTTGCGATCGGGGCTCCGCTTGTGAGTTCCGTTTGAAGGCTCTCACAAGCGGCCCCGAACGGATTCGTCCAGCCCTAATGCATTCTGAGTGGACGCGGATCCGCTCAGAATGCATCAGTCTGGCTCCGTTTGTCCTCCGCTCCGCTCAGCAGGCGGACACCTGAACGCTGCTTGCAGTGTTCGGATGTCCGCCTGGCCGTGCGGAGGCAAACGGATCCGTCCAGACATACAATGTAAGTCAGTGGGGACGGATCCGTTTGAAGTTGACATAGTATGGCTCAATTTTTTTTTTCGTTCATGGTAATGCAAACGGATCCGTTCTGAACGGATCTAAGCGTTTGCATTATAGGTGCGGATCCGTCTGTGCAGATACCAGACGGATCCGCACCTAAACGCAGGTGTGAAAGTAGCCTAAGATGGGCAGGGAGAGCAGGAATTCATGAATAACCATGGCTCTTCTCAGGTGGATTTGACTCTTTTAAAGGCCTGGGCTGCAATGATTATGATGCTGGTTCTCGGCAACCACTTACCTTTAGCTGATGTGTGACACACCTCTGAAATCAGCATTGCTGTCACTACTTTATACTGCCCTCACCAACCAACAAGAATAAACTGAGATTAAACGGGTATATCATCAAAAATAAATCCTTTATTGAATTAATGACACATAAAAACAAGACATGAGACAACAGATAAAAAATGGCTACATCTGAGGAGGTATGTTAACACAAATGAGACATGGGGAGGGAGAGGTTTTGGAGTATGCAATGTACAAAAGGCGGTAGAAAAAGGAGTACAATACCTCACTGATTTCTGTACGTATAACTGCAACCACAGATATAAAAATGCAAAAGTGCAAATACTGAGTGGCAAAACAACCATATCAAAAAAGTGGTTGCAGATAACACCGCAACATATGAATGTCTGATGGTTCCAAGTTATGGGACCATATAACAGCCAACAGAAGGTTAAAGTGCTAGTGCATAAGAAGTCACTATATCAATGGTCAAATACCACAATTATAGCTATGGTGACAGCTTAAACCTCCAAATACATACAAAGTTAAAGTGCAAGCGCATAAGAAGTCACCATATCAAATGGTCAGATACCACAATTGCAGCTGTGATGACAGCTTAAACCTCCAAATACATGCAAAACTGGCTCAGGAGCACAGTGAACATCCACCTGTGGATAACCCAAATGGGTATAGCTGAGCACCTAGAGCCAATGAGCACATCCCTCAAAGTCCACAACAATATAGCATGTCTACATAGCAATAGATGTGGGGATGCTTCTTATAAAGAGCCCTACACACCTGTATCACATATCAAATTGATCTAGGAACGCCCCATTGTAATCAGGACATTGGGAGGAGGGAAAGTTAAGGGCGGGCAACCCAAGGGCCTCAATGACGTCCTGGCCTTCGCTCCTTTTCTCTGAGTGCCACACACTCTTGTTCATAATATATACGGTAATTTTTAAGCGTTGGCATCCTTGTTGTTTGTGTGTCAATTATTTTGTGATTACTTATATATGTGTTTTTATATTCTTTAGTATACCTGGTGCTCTACTCACCTGTACCCCTTACCATATGGAGCCTGTAGGATATATTGGGATGAGAAAATTCCTTCTGGTCATCCATTGACATGGAAGTCTCGGTCCCTCAACTCTGTATTGCATATAAGATATACTGAGACTATGTATTATAATTTACAGTAGTCACACATTCACTTATTTGTTTGTTTTCTGTATTCACTGTGCCCGATCGCGGCTAGCTCCCATCCCATTCGTTTTCTCTTGGGGGGGGAGGGATGCTGTCCGTCTTTGGACGCAATTTACTGGCAATTTGACCCCAAAATGAATGCATATTATTTTTTAACACATTTTGTTCATGTTTGGCTTATGTATCCCTTGTTCACCCACTTGATCATGTATAATAGAACACATTATATATTGGTTGTTCACTTATATCTAATCATGTATGACCGAATTTGTTATACATTATATATTATGTATTATGTCACATTCTTATATATTTTCCACTTTGTTAGGATTTCTCTCTCTATATATATATATATATATATATATATATATATATATATATATATATATATATATAGTAATTATTTGCCATTCTAGTGCTATAATAGTATACATTGAATATGCTAAATACTTTGATTGTGAGGGTTTCCCATGTTATGGACGCATTTGCTTTACCAGCTAAGTGCTACAATTTATGATCTACTTTGTCTGAAGGACCTTCCTGGAGGAGTGGTTTACCATCTGTGACAAGTTGGAGCATGTGACTGGCCGTCACGTGACCGACGCATCACATGGGCGGAGAGAGGTGTGCGGCCTCGTGACTGGTCATCAGGGGGCCGCGCCCACCTCCCTGCCTTCTTGTGGGCATTTACGGGGGTGTGATTGGCCATCGCGGCTCTGATGTGTCATACGGGTGGGGCAGGGGGTGCGGCCGGCTAACTGGCCATTGGCCGGCTGCACTACTTTGCCCGCCCTTAACTTTCCCTCCTCCTAATGTCCTGATTACAATGGGGCGTTCCTAGATCAATTTGATATGTGATACAGGTGTGTAGGGCTCTTTATAAGAAGCACATTCACAAGGAGAGCCTGTTGTGGACTTTGAGGGATGTGCTCATTGGCTCTAGGTGCTCAGCTATACCCACTTGGGTTATCCACAGGTGGATGTTCACTGTGCTCCTGAGCCAGTTTTGCATGTATTTGGAGGTTTAAGCTGTCATCACAGCTGCAATTGTGGTATCTGACCATTTGATATGGTGACTTCTTATGCACTTTTGCCACTCAGTATTAGCATTTTTGCATTTTTATATCTGTGGTTGCAGTTATACGTACAGAAATCAGTGAGGTATTGTACTCCTTTTTCTACCGCCTTTTGTACATTGCATACTCCAAAACCCCTCCCGCCCCATGTCTCATTTGTGTTAACATACCTCCTCAGACGTAGCCATTTTTAATCTGTTGTCTCATGTCTCGTCTCGTTTTTATGTGTCATTAAATCAATAAAGGATTTATTTTTGATGATATACCCGTTTAATATCAGTTTATTCTTGTTGGTTGGTGTATTCATGTACACTGAGTGGGTTTTTACTTACTCTTTCCGGGTTTATTTAACATAGTATATTTAATTACCGTTTATGTGTATGTCTATGTTTTGTGTAACCTACTTGTAATATTTACACTGCCCTCAGTGCGGTCAGCATAAAGTTGAATTAAATGATCTTTCCCAAGAATGTACCTCTTTCATAAACCACTGGCAGTAAGCTACAGCAATCCATTCTCGAGCATGAATTCCACAATCCAGAAACACAACTTTCTTAGATTCTTTTGAAGGCAATCCCATCTGTAAAATATAACTCTTTAAAGAGTGCAAATATGTATGACCTTGGTTATATCCATGCAGTAACCCCAAAAATAGTGGTATTTCTAACCTCGTTACCACGCTAGAGCACAGTAATGTTATTATCTCTTACTAACAACATGTTCACCATCACTGTCCAGGAACCTGCAGCAGAAGCCCATCCAAGCGCTGCTGTGCAAGGACAACTTAGAAGGGGCCACATAAGTCCAACATGGTGTCTGTCATTTTACTTCTCACAGTAGTGAGCACAGCAGGAAGTGAAGATGAAAATGGAGGATCACATGACATAATCACATATAGATATTACATTTGTAAAAATAAATCGGGCATGGATCTGTGAGGATTTTCACACACCTGCAGCTGATGCCAATGAATAGATCTGTCAGTGGCTGGCAAAAAAGATGGTATGGGCAGTTTTAATCCTGTGCAATGTATGGACAGGAGAGCGGTGTAAGGGCTCTTTCACACTTGCGTTCTTTTCTTCCGGCATAGAGTTCCGTCGTCGGGGCTCTATGCCGGAAGAATCCTGATCAGGATTATCCTAATGCATTCTGAATGGAGTGAAATCCGTTCAGGATGCATCAGGATGTCTTCAGTTCCGGAACGGAACATTTTTTGGCCGGAGAAAATACCGCAGCATGCTGCGCTTTTTGCTCCGGCCCAAAAAACTGAAGACTTGCCGCAAGGCCGGATCCGGAATGAATGCCCATTGAAAGGCATTGATCCAGATCCGGCCTTAAGCTAAACGTCGTTTCGGCGCATTGCCGGATACGACGTTTAGCTTTTTTAGAGTGGTTACCATGGCTGCCGGGACGCTAAAGTCAGTAAAGTGTAGCGGGGAGCGGAGGAGCGGCATACTTACCGTCCGTGCGGCTCCCGGGGCGCTCCAGAGTGACGTCAGGGCGCCCCAGGCGCATGGATGACATGATCGCATGGCACGTCATCCATGCGCATAGGGCGCTCTGACGTCACTCTGGAGCGCCCCAGGAGCCGCACGGACTGTAAGTATGCCGCTCCCCCGGTCCCCGCTCCTACTATGGCAACCAGGACTTTAATAGCGTCCTGGCTGCCATAGTAACACTGAAAGCATTTTGAAGACGGATCTGTCTTCAAATGCTTTCAGTAAACTTGCGTTTTTCCGGATCCGGCGTGTAATTCCGGCAAGTGGATTACACGCCGGATCCGGACAATGCAAGTGTGAAAGAGGCCTAAGTCATGTGACCCTCACATATGTCATGTGACCTCTGGTATTCAGTTAAGGGCAAGCGTGTATAATTTATGTTTTTATTCATCATAAAGTAACATTTTATTTGTATAATGCCATGATATGATTTTCAGTCATACCATCTGTTATGCTAAGCTCCATCATACTCGTCTCATTTTATTCTGTCACTTGCTGTTCACATTATCGCAGTCTCACTTATTTGTCATGTCAGTCTTTCTCCATTCCTCATAATGTTTCTTGCATTCCCTGCCCTATAATCCTTGTTTGACTCTGTTAGGCCCCTTGCAGACGAGCGTGTCCGGATATGGCCTGGATGCGTTGCGGATGAGTTTACTGAAAACTGCGCGATTTCACAAGCAAGTCCATTCAATTTTGTTTGCGATCACATTCAGTTGTTCAGTTTTTATCGCGCGGGTGCAATGCGATTTAAACCTCATTCACACGTCAGTGTTTGGTCAGTGATTTCCATCAGTGATTGTGAGCCCAAACCAGGATTGGAGCCTCCACAGACATAAGGTATAAGGGAAAGATCTGCACCTGTTCTGTCCTTAGAGCCGCACCTGGTTATGGCTCAAAATCACAAATGGAAATTATTGACCAAAACACTGACATGTGACTAAAACTTTAATGCGTTCTGCACGCGCGCAATAAAAAAACAGAATGTTTACAAACAACATCTCTTAGCAACCATCCGTGAAAAACTTGCTTGCAGGTGCAATGCGATTTTCATGCGATTTTCCACTTCTATGGGGCCGGCGTTGCATGAAAATGGCAGAATATAGAACATGCTGCTGCCATTTTCACCCAACGCACAAGTGATTTGTGAAAAACAAAGCTAATGTACACAGCCCCATTTAAATGAATGGGTCCAGATTCCGTGCGGGCGCAATTCCTTCGCATCACGCATTGCACCCGCGCGGAATACTCGCTCATGTGAAAGGGGCCTTAGCTATCATACCTCACCGAGTTCTTCACAGCATGCGCCTTCAATTAACCTTCTATCATGACACATACTAGGTCCCCCTGTTGTGTTTCATCATTCAGGTTTTTTATGCAAATCTTTAAGCCAAAGCTAGATTGGCTTCTACATGGAGACTGAGTCTTCTCTTTTTCAATCCACTCCTGGCTTTAGCTGCAAAAAGTGTGTATAAAAGTCTGAATGTGGAACTCCAACTATACTCAGGGCTTAAAAACAAATCCACTGATGGCTATAGTTAGATTTGCCCTGGGTTCACACCTGAGCGTTCTTAAATGAGCGCTCTGTATGCGCGATTGTACCGGCATTTACAATCGCGCATACAGAGACAGGCGAACACACATTGTCGCGCGTTCCCGAATATCTATGCACGGGAACGCGCGACAAAACGCCCCAAAAAAGCTCAAGAACTTGTTTGAGCGTCGGGCGTTTTACAGCGCAATCGTACGCGCTGTAAAACGCCCAGGTGAGAACCATTCCCATAGGAAAGCATTGGTTTCTCCTTGTTGAGCGTTTTACAGCATGTAGGAACGCGCTGTAAAACGCTCAGGTGTAAACTTAGGGTAAGAGTACAACTACAAAGGATGTAAACTGAGTGTAAGAAATTGGTGACAAATCTGGGTCAAAATTTGTTAATATCACTATATCATGCTTGCCATCATATCCGTTGACATGTAG
Organism: Bufo gargarizans; assembly: GCF_014858855.1. NCBI lineage: Eukaryota > Metazoa > Chordata > Amphibia > Anura > Bufonidae > Bufo > Bufo gargarizans. Next base: position 92,980,931 of record NC_058087.1, on the reverse strand, counting down.
GCTTCGCCCCTGACACAACCCCACCACATCACAATGATCACCCAGAAACACCCATGAAACTACCATAAACAACCTACAGTCCTGATCAAAAGTTTAAGACCACTTGAAAAATGGCAAAAAAAAAATCTTAGCATGGCTGGATCTTAACAAGGATCCAAGTAGAGCTTCAACATGCAACAAGAAGAAATGGGAGTTGGACAAAACATTTTTTGAGCATTCAATTTAATGAAAACAACAAATAAACTGAAACAGGCTGTTTTTCAGCTGATCAAAAGTTTAGGCACACACCTCCCAAAAAATAAAAAATAAACCCCCCCCCAAAACAGAAATCCAACTTCCAAACATGAACTCAGTAATGAGTAGCTACGCCGTTATTGTTTATCACTTAAAAAATTTGTTTTGGCATGCTTGATGCAAGTGTTTCCATGAGGTGAGTGGGAACATTTCTCCAAGAGGTGAAGACAGCCGCACGAAGGCCATCTACTGTCTGGAACTGTTGTCCATTTTTGTAAACTTCCCTTGCCATCCATCCCCAAAGGTTCTCAATTGGATTTTGATCAGGGGAACATGCAGGATGGGCCAAAAGAGTGATGTTATTCTCCTGGAAGAAGTCCCTTATCCTGCAGGCATTGTGTACTGTAGCGTTGTCCTGTTGAAAAACCCAGTCGCTACCACACACACAAGGGCCCTCAGTCATGAGGAATGCTCTCTGCAACATCTGGACATAGCCAACGGCCGTTTGACGCCCCTGCACTTTCTGAAGCTCCATTGTTCCACTGAAGGAAAAAGCACCCCAGGCCATTATGGCGCCCCCTCCACTGTGGCGCGTAGAAAACATCTCAAGTGGGATCTGCTTGTCATGCCAGTAACATTGGAAACCATCAGGACCATCAGGGTTACATTTTTTTCTCATCAGAGAATAAAACTTTCTTCCACCTTTGAATGTCCCATGTTTGGTACTCTCTTGCAAGGTCCAAACAAGCAGTTCTGTGGCGTTCAAGGAGACGAGGTCTTTGAAGACGTTTTTTGTTTTTGAAGCCCTTCAGTCTCAGATGCCGCCTGATGGTTATGGGGCTGCAGTCAGCACCAGTAAGGCTACGCTCACATCACCGTTAAGCCTTTCCGTTCTCCTGCTCCGTTTAGGAGCAGGAGAAAGGAATGGACGGATAGGGCACATAACTGACGCCAAACGGAGCCCTTAGGACCCCATATACTATAATGGGGTCCGTTATGTTTCCGCTCAGAAGATGATTTTTAAGCGGAGACAAAAGTCCTGCATGCACAACTTTTGTCTCCACTTAAAAATCATCTTCTGAGTGGGAGACAAAAGTTGTGCATGCAGGACTTTTGTCTCCGCTTAAAAATCATCTTCTGAGCGGAAACATAACGGACCCCATTATAGTATATGGGGTCCTAAGGGCTCCGTTTGACTCTGTTTGGCGTCAGTTATGTGCCCTATCCGTCCATTCCGTTCTCCTGCTCCTAAACGGAGCAGGAGAATTGAAAGGCTTAACAGTGATGTGAACGTAGCCTAAGGGCCTTAATTTGGGTCGAGGATCGTCCAGTGTCTTGACGGACAGCCAATGGGATCCTCCGGCTCAGTGCTGCTGAAATATTTTTGAGTCTTCCACTTGACTTTTTTGTTCCATAACCCTCAGGATCATTTAAAAATTTAAGAAATTTCAAATGACTGTCTTACTGCGTCCCACCTCAGCAGCGATGGCGTGCTGTGAGAGACAATGAATCCACATCTTTGCACAGATTTGGCTTTTAAAGGCATGTGGTCCTAAACTTTTGATCAGCTTAAAAACAGCCTGTTTCAGTTTATTCGTTGTTTTCATTAAATTGAATGTTCAAAAAATGTTTTGTCTCACTCTCATTTCTTCTTGTTGCATGTTGAAGCTATACTTGGAACCTTGTTAAGATCCAGCCATGCTAAATATGATTCTTAAACTTTTGATCAGGAATGTACAAAGGAATCAATTTTCAGACTCCGCTCCCCCTTCTGGACTGTTGACAACTATGCTATATGCATTGCAAAGTGTGAAATCAGATTAATGGAACTGATTAGAATTTTCTGCAACAAAATCTGCTGCGTGTGAAAGTACTGTTAGAATGTATCCTCTGGAGAGGAAAAAAGAGGCAGCTATAGTTATTGGTCATTATTGGTGATCAAACAAACAGAAGTACAGTCACACCATCATATTTATACAGTATATAGTTCATGTTTTATATTAGCACCTTTATTGTGTTTACATAAATATGATATACAAAATATACCATGCAACCATATTCTTGGCATTTGAAGGTTTCTGCACTTACTTTGAAGTAGTAGATTGGTTTCTCTTCATATGTGTGTCCCAGAAGGTGTTTTGTTACCACATTGTTATATTTATCTTTAATCCGGTCCATCCACTCATAAATCTAATAAATATATTGACAGACATTTTATATTTCTCTGTATTACTTACATGTTAGATTTACAATAGTATCTGACTAAAGAAGGTCTTTATAGGAGAACTACTATACTCCTGGTCCAAACAAGTTGCCCTTGTATCAGATACTGCTTGTGAAAGGGGATTTTTATTATGGATTATGATTTTAATCCACAACAAAGTCTTTTTGTCTTGCATGGCATTCCAAGGTGTGTAATTTTTAAAAGTGTTTTCTAGCACAACAGAATTTGGTGGTAATGGGCTTAGAGTAGTGTAAACATAAAATAACCAATAATCACATTCACAAATTCCCCATTGCCCAGATCCCTATGTTTAAAATATATCAGTTTCCACCAAATACTGATTGAGGGGTGCTATATGCCTTATTCCGCTAAATATTGATTGAAATATGCTATTGCTATATACAGTACAGAACAAAAGTTTGGACACACCTTTTCATTCAAAGAGTTTTCTTTATTTTCAGGACTATGAAAATTGTAGATTCACACTGAAGGCATCAAAACTATAATTTAACACATGTGGAATTATGTTCATAACAAAAAAGTGTGAAAGAACTGAAAATATGTCATATTCTAGGTTCTTCTTTTGCTTTGATTACTGCTTTGCACACTCTTGGCATTCTCTTGATGAGCTTTAAGAGGTAGTCACCTGAAATGGTTTTCACTTCATAGGTGTGCCCTGTCAGGTTTAATAAGTGGGATTTCTTGCCTTATAAATCGGGTTGGGACCATCAGTTGCGTTGTGGAGAAGTCAGGTGGATACACAGCTGATAGTCCTACTGAATAGACTGTTAGCTGCTTTTTTCTTGCCATAATACAAATTCTAAGTAAAGAAAAACAAGTGGCCATCGTTACTTTAAGAAATAAAGGTCAGTCGGTCTGAAAAATTGGGAAAACTTTGAAAGTGTCCCCAAGTGCAGTCACAAAAACCATCAAGCGCTATAAAGAGACTGGCTCACATGCGGACCGCCCCAGGAAAGGAAGACCAAGAGTCACCTCTGCTGCGGAGGATAAGTTCATCCGAGTCACCAGCCTCAGAAATCGCAGGTTAACAGCAGCTCAGATTAGAGACCAGGTCAATGCCACACAGAGTTCTAGCAGCAGACACATCTCTAGAACAACTGTTAAGAGGAGACTGTGTGAATCAGGCCTTCATGGTAGAATATCTGCTAGGAAACCACTGCTAAGGACAGGCAACAAGCAGAAGAGACTTGTTTGGGCTAAAGAACACATGGAATGGACAATAGACCAGTGGAAATCTGTGCTTTGGTCTGATGAATCCAAATTTGAGATCTTTGGTTTCAACCACTGTGTCTTTGTGCGACGCAGAAAAGGTGAACGGATGGACTCTACATGCCTGGTTCCCACCGTGAAGCATGGAGGAGGAGGTGTGATGTTGTGGGGGTGCTCTGCTGGTGACACTGTTGGTGATTTATTCAAAATTGAAGGCGTACTGAACCAGCATGGCTACCACAGCATCTTGCAGCGGCATGCTATTCCATGCGGTTTGCGTTTAGTTGGACCATCATTTATTTTTCAACAGGACAATGACCCCTAACACACCTCCAGGCTATGTAAGGGCTATTTGACCATGAAGGAGAGTGATAGGGTGCTGCTTCAGATGACCTGGCCTCCACAGTCACTGGACCTGAACCCAATCGAGATGGTTTGGGGTGAGCTGGACCGCAGAGTGAAGGCAAAAGGGCCAACAATTGCTAAGCATCTCTGGGAACTCCTTCAAGACTGGAAGACCATTTCAGGTGACTACCTCTTGAAGCTCATCAAGAGAATGTCAAGAGTGTGCAAAGCAGTAATCAAAGCAAAAGGTGGCTACTTTGAAGAACCTAGAATATGCCATATTTTCAGTTCTTTCACACTTTTGTTATATAATTCCACATGTGTTAATTCATAGTTTTGATGCCTTCAGTGTGAATCTGCAATTTTCATAGTCATGAAAATAAAGAAAACTCTTTGAATGAGAAGATGTGTCCAAACTTTTGGTCTGTACTGTACCTTCTAACAAATACTGATTGAGGGCTGCAATACACCTGCTTCCACCAAATACTGATTGAGTGGTGTCATATACCTGTTTCTTCCAAATATTTATTGAGAGGTGCTATATATCTGTTTCCGCCAAATACTGAGTGAGGGGTGCCATATATGTTTCCACCAAATACTGATTGAGGGGTGCTTTATAGCTGTTTCCGCCAAATACTGATTGAGGGGTGCTATATAGCAGTTTCCGCCAAATACTGATTTGAGGGGTGCTTTATACCTTCTTCCACCAAATATTGATTGAGGGCTGCGATACACCTGCTTCCACAAAATACTGATTGAGGGATGTCAAGGCCATTTATTCCATCATGCTGTACATTTGAGAAGAGGTATACACACATACATGTAATACAGATAATTGCACTAATCATAAACAAGACAAGTTACAAACTGGTACAGAAGGAGAGAGGGCCCTGCCCGTGAGGGCTTACAATCTACATGGTAGCAGGGTCACTGGTTGTAGGCTTATCTGAAGAGGTGGGTTTTCAGGTTTCTTGTAAAGGATTCCACTGTAGGTGAGAGTCTGATATGTTGGGGTAGCGAGTTCCAGAGTATGGGGGATGCCCGGGAGAAATCTTGGAGGCGATTGTGGGAAGAGGTAATAAGAGTAAAGGAGAGAAGGAGGTCTTGTGAGGATCGGAGAGTGCTGTGGGGATGTATCGGGAAAGTAGCTCAGAGATGTAGGAAGGGGACAGGTTATGAATGGCCTTGTATGTATTTGTTAGTACTTTGAAGTGAATTTGCTGGGCAATGGGGAGCCAGTGAAGGGATTGGCAGAGGGGAGAGGCACAGGAGTAATAGGCTGAGAGGTGAATTAGTTGGGCAGCAGAGTTGAGGATAGATTGGAGGGGTGCTAGATGTAAGGCCACAGTGGAGAGTGTTGCAGTAGTCTAGGCAGGAGATGAGGGCATGTACAAGCATTTTCGCAGATTCAAAGTTAATGAAAGCGTGGATGCTGGGGATGTTTTTGAGTTGGAGGTGGCAGGTGGTGGAAAGGGCTTGGATGTGCGGTCCGAAGGAAAGGGCAGAATCCAAGGTCACTCCAAGGCAGCGGACTTGGTTGACCGGGGATAGTGTGCAGTCATTGATTGTGATAGATAGGTCTGTTGGGGGGGGTTGAGCAAAATGGGAGAAAGATAATGAATTCTGTTTTATCCATAAGCAAAAGGTGAAGAAGGATGATATAGAAGATAGACATTGTGGGATTCTTGATAGTAAGGTGGTGATGTCTGGACCCAGGGGCGTACATACAGGGGTCGCAGGGGTCGCAGTTGCGACCGGGCCCGGCACTCCAGGGGGCCCGGCCGCCTGTGGACCCCTGGCCCCGCCCTGCAGAAGTTCTGTGGGTGCTGCGCCTGACTGTATAACCCGGGGCCCGCCGCCCAGTGTTGCGAACTTTCTGCGCTGCGCTTCAGTGACAGGCCAGCCCTACCCTCCGTTATGTCTCCTCCCCCTGAGTCTCCTCCCCGGGCGGCCGCACCGAACATGAGGTTTCCCTAGGCTGCGCAGGCGCACAACGACGCCGAGACGCAGCAGGGAGAAGGCGCCAGAAAAGATTTGGAGGAGCGCTGCGCGAAGAAGCCGATGCCGGGAGATAAGATTTGTAAAAAAAAAAAAAGGTCTTCATAGTTGCTCACTATAATTGGTGAGTAGGTTCAGAACTTCAGAGTAGACAGAGTAGGGTCTGATGGCGGCTGGCTCTATCTCTGCTATATTTCTGTAGCCTGGTGCCTGGAACCTCTGACTGCCCAGTTGGGCTGAAACTACTACACCCAACATGTTCTGGCAGTAATAGTAAATGGATATTGGTGCAATTCTGAGCTACTAGTCTATATAATACATAGACTAGTAGCTCAGAATTGCACCAATATCCATTTACTATTACTGCCAGAACATGTTGGGTGTAGTTTCAGCCCAACTGTGCAGTCAGAGGTTGCAGGCTACAGAAATATAGCAGAGTTAATAGGCTACTTTCATACCTGCGTTAGGTGCGGATCCGTCTGCATTACTATGTAAAAAAAAAGTCTAAGTGTAAGTCAGACGGATCCGTTTGCATTATTCTTTTTTAAAAAAAATTGAAGTCAAAACGGATCCGTCCTGACTTACATTGAAAATCAATGGGGTACGGATCAGTTTTCACTTGCACCATATTGTGTCAGTGAAAACTGACCCGTCCCCATTGACTTACATTGTAAGTCAGGACGGATCCGTTTGGTGTCTGCATCCAGAGCAGAATGGAGGTTGAACGGAGGCAAACTGATGCATTCTGAACGGATCCTTATCCATTCAGAATGCATTGGGGCTGAACTGATCCGTTTTGAACCGTTTATGAGATCCCTGAAACGGATCTCATAAACGGAATTCAAAACGCCAATGTGAAAGTAGCCTTAGTTATAAAGCCGTTGATAGGCCAATGAAGTATTTTACCATATGAAGGCAAAATAAATGCATGACAAAACCAGCTCTAGTACATAATGTAGCAGAGCTGGTTTTACGTGGGAAATGCATTGCTGGTACCTGATGCTGACACCTGCAGTTCTGGGTAAAAGTACATAGTTATGGTTGAGGCAATTTGTTAACTCTGCTCTGCTACATCTGCTTATAAAGGGATGAACAGACTGCGCACATTGGGGTATACCTTCTTGTTCTTGCATTAGTCTTCAGCCTGTGGCTCTCTAGACCTGGTGGAAATACAAATTTAGGCATGCTGCTGTCTGGTGATGCTGGGAGTTGTAGTTGGGGCGTACATACAGGGGTCGCAGTTGCACGCACTTACGTAACATCACAATGTTATCAGCGCTGCAGGTCCGCAGGAAGTTGGGAACAGAGGAGCGTGGGAGCCACTGCCCACTTGCCCAGTAGTCTGACTCTATACTACAGTCACTCACCCCACCTTGTTCTCTCTCTCTCTGCCAGCCTGAGCCAGGCCCCAGAGCAGCGCTCATTCAGCCAGCCAGAGCCCACACTGAGCCCAGCCAGCATTCAGCCTTGCCAGTTGCCGCAGACTTTCAGCAGGTCCATTCAGCAGCTTTCAGCCTGAGCCAGGTCAGGTAAGAGTTACTATCTGGCCTTGGTATGTTCTGTATATTATTATATGTGAGCTGGCCTGGTATAAGGTATACATCTTCTGGTATATTAAGATGTATAACTTATACCAGCTGTACATATATACCCATATAAGGAGATACCTAGGTTATATCATCAGCGTGGTCCACTATATCGCTATATACAAGAAGATGTTATACCAAATATCATCCTCTTGTATATAGTATTATACAGTATATAATATATATATATATATATATATTATACACACACACACATAGATTTGCATGCGGCGGGGGCGGCGGCAGGTTGGGGGGGCATCAACGGGGAGGGGGCCCCATGGATCAGTTTCGCACCGGGGCCCCATGGATTGTGTGTACGCCACTGTCTGGACCAGAGAGGTAGATTTGTGTGTCGTCAGCATATGAGTGATACTGAAAGCCATGGGACCCAATGAGCTGTCCCAGGCCAAAAGTGTAGATAGAGAAGAGCAGGGTTCCGAGGACAGAGCCTTGCAGGACACCAACAGAGAGGAAATGAGACGAAGATGTGGTGCGGGAGTGGGAGACACAAAATGTCCGTTCTGTGAGGTATGATGTGATACAGGAGAGAGCCAGGTCAGTGATGCCAAGAGATGAGAGTTTGCAACAGAAGGGAGTGGTCAACAGTGTAGCAGGCAGAGGACAGGTCAAGGAGAAGGAGGACAGAGTATTTTTTCTTGGTTTTGGCTGTTAGTAGGTCATTGGTGACTTTGGTAAGGGCAGTCTCAGTCGAGTGGTGGGGTCGGAAGCCAGATTGTAGGCGGTCAAAGATGGAGCAGGAGGAGAGGTAAGAGGACAGTTCTGAATGGACATGTTGTTCAAGTAGCTTTAAGGCATACGGAAGAATTGATATGAGGTGATAACTGGACAAAGCAGATGTGTCAAGTGAAGGCTTTTTTAGGATGGGTGTAATGGTAGCATGTTTAAAAGCAGGGGGAAGACACCGGAGGTTAGTGATAGGTTGAAGAGATGAGTAAGGGCTGGGATAAACACTGTGGTGAGGTTAGGGATGAGGTGGGATGGGATTGGGTCAAGTGCAGAGGTGGTCAGATGAGATCTAGAAAGTAGAGTGGAAAGTTTTCTTCTGTAATGGTGGAGAAGCGTGTTTTGGGAGAAGAGGACAGAGCAGTTGTGTAGCGGGTCTGTGGGGACTGTGTACTGAAGCTTTCTCTGATGCTGAGTATCTTTTGTTTAAAGTATTTGGCAAAGTCCTCAGCTGAGATGAGAGGAGAGGTTGGGGGCACTGGGGGACAGAGAAGGGAGTTAAAAGTGTTTAAAGAGTTGTTTAGGGCTGTGAGCCAGAGAAGATATGAGAGATGAGAAAGAAGTAGGCCTGTTTTACATCAGAGAGTGAGGATTTTAATATGAGGAGGGATTGCTTGTATGCGGTGAAATGATCTCAACAGCCCTGGAAGCTTGTCTGAGTTTTTTAGTCAAGTTGGTGTGCCAGGGTTGTCAATTGTTAATTTTTCTGGGTTTTTTGCATTTGAAGGAGCTGTATGCCAAATACTGATTGAGGGCTGCGATTCACCTGCTTCCACAAAATACTGATTGAGGGGTGCTATATACCTGTTTCCACCAAATACTGATTGGGGGGAGCCATATCCCTTCTTCCACAAAATACTGATTGAGGGTTGCAATATGCCTTCTTCCACAAATACTGCTCTTCTCTACGAAATTAGGCAGAGGGTCTTTTAGAAAAAAACAGGCAGAGGAAAAGGCAGACCATTCTGCAGGGATGGTAGGGGTTCGGGTAGGTGCACCAGGCCCGAGCCAAAGTGCGAAGTTGGAGAAGGCACATGCAATAACTTCAAAGGGTGCACCAGAGTTGGTTGAGTTGCTCACTCAGCCTTCGCTTCTCCACCCTCCTCATCCTCTGTATCTGCACCCTCCTCACTCTCTGCTGTGTGCACACCCATAGACACCACCACCATAGCCCCTCCACTCGAGTCAGAGGAATTATTTTCCCATCCATTCCCAGACCTAACGGGTGTGCAGCCATTCTTGGCATCGGAAGAGTAGGTAGTAACCGCAGCTACCCAGCGGTCTGACGACTGTACCCAGATCAGACCAAGGAGGGTGATCCCCACTGTTGCTGCCTACTCCAAGATTTCTAATGTCAGTGGTGGTGAAGGTTACGAAGAAAACGTGTCAATGGACGTCATGTGGGAGCCCACAAGAGAGAAAGAGGAGGGGAGTTCAGAGGGAGAGATGGAGCAGAAGATATGTAGAAGGAGGAGAATCAGGCAGAACTCGCAGTGCACAGGAAGCAAAAAGAAGACTGCAAAAGTATCTTGAACGAGCCATACACCATGCACTGTCACATTTCCAGGACGCCAGTACATGGCTCTGCAGTGTGGGCTTTTTTTAACGTGTCCGGTGATAACAGTGTTGCCATCTGCAGCCTTTGCTGTCAACGCATAAGTCGCGGTAAGCCCAACACTCACCTAGGGACGACCACCTTAAGAAGGCACCTGGCCTCCCATCACCGAGCCCAGTGGGAGCAACGCCTTTAGAACTCACAATGCCACACTCCAGACACTCCACGTCCTGCCTCTTCTTCTCCTCTCTCCTCCCATTTGTCCTCCACTCCACCTTCCACTGTGCTGTCGTCGCGTTCATCTGGCACAAGGCAGGCTTCCGTGGTCCAAATGTTCGAGCGTAAAAAAAATGATGACGCTAGATAATCCTCTTCCCAATGGCTGACCGCTGGCTTGTTGGAACTGCTAGCCTGCCAACTACTGGCATATAAATTGGTGGACTCGTACGCCTTTAGAATTTGTGACCATTGGCACACTGCAATGGAAGGTCCCAGGAAGGAAATATTTCTCCCAGAAGGGCATCCCTGAACTATATGACCATGTTCAGCGGCAAGTTAATATATCTCTGGCACACAGTGTCGGTGCCAAGATACATCTGACCACAGACACGTGGTCTAGCAAACACGGGCAGGGAGGTTACATAACTTTTACTGCCCACTGGGTGAACCTTCTGACGGCTGTCAAGCATGTAACCCGTAGCACCCGTGTGGATTTGGTGTTACCGCCATGGATTGCATGCAGGCCTGCCTCTCCTTCTCCTCCTACTCCATCCTCCGTCTCCCCCATCGGCTGACTTCTCCTTTTCCACTGCTACTGCCTCTTCCAGTGCACCCCCCAAGCTCCCCAAAACCTAATCGACAGGCCAGGTGAGATGTTGACATGCTGTGCTGCAGCTGTTGTGCCTGGAAGCCAAGAGCCACACCGATCCTGCACTCCTTTCAGCTCTGCGGTCGCAGGCCGATCAGTGGCTAACCCCGCTCAATTTGACAGTTGGTAAAGTGGTGTGCAACAACGATGCCAATCTGCTTAGCTCACTGAAACGGGGCAAAATGACACACATGGCACATGTCCTGAACTTAGTCGTTTAGCGATTCGGTGCCAAATACACCGGGGTCCAGGACGTCTTGCTTCAGGCCAGGAAAATCTCTGGCCATTTTAGAAGATCTTACACGGCCATGGCTCGCCTTGCTGACGTTTAGTGGCGACACCACCTGCCCATCAGACATCTAATTTGCGACTGCACGACACGCTGGAACTTAACCTTGTATATGCTTGATAGGCTACTCCAGCAGAAACGTGCCATTAACGACTACCTGTACGAACTCTGCGGCAGAACAGGTTCTGGGGAACTTGGTTTTTTTCACCACGCCAGTGGCTGCTCATGCATGCAAACTTCTACGGCCATTTGATGAGATCACCAAACTGGTCAGTCGCAGCCAGGGCGCCATCAGTGACATTGTACCTTACGCCTTCTTTCTGGAGCATGCATTACGCCATATCATTGATCAAGCCGTCGAGGAGCAGGAGCTGGAAGATGAGGAAGTCGCAATGCTGAATGAATTCCCAGGAGGGATACTCCATCTGAGACAAGTCATCAGGAGTCTGAAGAGGAGTCAGAGGAGGATGGTGCCTGGGGAGGGGGAGGAGGAGCAAGAAGAGCAGGCTATAAACTTTTCTGGGATCCCTGGTGTTGTCCGTGGATGGGGGGAGGATACCGAGGACAACATTCTCCTGGGCGATGAGCAGGAGCCAGGGTGCTCCAACGCTTCCATGTTCGTACAAATAGGGGCCCTCATGCTCCAGTGTTTTAAGAGGGACCCCTGTATAAAAAGCATAAAGGGCAAGGACCATTACTTGGTGGCAACGTACTTAGACCCCCGTTACAAACACAAAATGGTAGACATGTTACCAGCATTACAGAGGGCTGTCAGAATGCAGCATTTCCAGGACTTGCTTTGAGAGATGCTGCATTCTGCTGTTGCGGGCACTGGCAGAGGAATTTCCACTCACAGAAAAATAGTTGTGAGTACGAATCCTACAACGCATGCAAGAAGAGGGCAATTTAAAGATGTGTTGGTCACTTCAGATATGAGATCATTCTTTCAGCCAACCCATCGACAGCCGCCCTCCGGATCCAGCCTCAGGGATCCCCTAGACCGACAGGTGTCCGTCTACATTGGGTTAACGACCGATGTGGACGCTCTGAGAAGCAAGGAACCCCTTGACTACTAGGTGTGCAGGCTTGACCTGTGGTCAGAGCTGGCATAATTTGCCATGGAACTCTTGGCTTGCCCCTCCTCGAGTCTCCAGTCTGAAAGGACGTTTAGCTCAGCAGAGGGGATCATGACTGATAAGCGCATTTGCCTAGCTCACTACAGTGTGGACTACCTCACATTTCTAAAAATGACCGAGGCATGGAACTCAGAGGAATTTAACAGCTATGACGACCACGTTTAATTGACTTTCCTCATGCCAGCCCACACATTTCTGCCACCACCCAGAACAAAGAATGGCCCTTACTTTATCTATATACAGCGGCATAAAAATCTTTTTATGTTAGATGAATGCCTATTTTTTGGGGCCTGTACTGACCCACAGTTACATATTTATCCTGTGATCGCCTAATGCACCTCCAGCCACAGAATCCAAAGTTCTTTACTGTTAGGTGAATGCCTATTGCCTTATTTTTGGGGCCTGTACTGGCCTACAGTTACATATTTATCCTGTGACTGCCTAATGTACCTCCAGCCACAGAATCCAAAGTTCTTTGCTGTCAGGTGAATTTTTGGGGCCTGTACAGTTATTATTATTTTTTTATCTCTAGCCACATAATCACACCCCTGTCTAACAAATCTGCCTCTCATAATGGTGGCGTATGAACCGTATTCACCATAAGGATCTTCTAATGTCTCAGGGTCATTTGAATGTGCCCCCTATACGGTACTGTTCCCCTCACATACTGTGCCCCCTTATACTCTGCATTGTGCCCTGTTAACACACCCTGTGCAGTGCCCCTAGTCATTCCATCTACTGTGCCCTTTTATACCCACGGTATGGCGGTGTTATCTGGTCACTGTACAAAGGTGTTATCCGGTCAATGTCTTGCGGTGGTATCCAATAACTGGATGGCCATAACTGTATCCCTTACCCTTCCCACGCCATTCTTTTTTAGACCTGGCATAAGCAGGAAAATATGCAGATTGCGGTGCTAAGGATCTTTGTGCCACAATCTGTGTCAGAAATACGCCTAACATAGACTTATATCTATATAATAAATGACCACCTAATTGTATTATTATTTGGGGGTAGGGCTAATATATTTATATTATATAGATTCTAGTGTATTATACTGAGCCCTGTATTTCCCAGTAAAAAATAATCCTTGGGAAATACAGTCTTCATCTCTGACCACCAGGACCGCGTAGCGCTCTGTCAGTACATGGCTGCCTCCCCTCTCTGCCACGCTGCTCTGCTGTGTACTGGTGCTTATTCTAACACTAGGGCTGGTTTCACATCCTATTTTTGCCATCCATTTAATGCATACCAAAAATGCCTCAGACTGATGCCATACAGTGGCGTCCGTTCACCATACAGTTCCATGGTAGAAAAAAAATTACGTTAATGTATGCATTTTTTTTAAATGGACTCTGCAGGATACAAAAACGTGGAGTGCTGCAAATTTGTATACATCAAACCAATAGGAAATAAAAAATTTCTAGGCTCCGGCAGAGCACAATTTTGAGAGTTTCCCTTTAACCGCCTTCGGACCGCCTAACGCAGGATTGCGGTCCAGAGGCGGCAGTGTGAGGCAGAGTCACGCATATGCGCGTAATCTCGCGAGACGTGAGATGACGCTCACAGCCGGCCCGCGCATGCGCATCGCGGGCCGGCAAAAGTTAGAGGGGGGTTACATCATCAGCCTGCCAGCCAATGATCATTGCTGGCAGGCTGATGATTTAAAAAAAAAATGAATCACAGGCCATTTAACACCTTATATTTATAAATATATGGTGTTAAATGGCTTCTCTACTCCTCTGCTGGTCCTTTTGGTCGGTTGGTCTCAGCAGAGGAGCAGACATCACAGTGAGCACACCAAACACCACACTTAGCCCCCAGATCACCCCCCATCACCCCAATTAACCCCTTGATCGTCCCTGTCAATCACCTAGTGAAAGGGAAAAAAGTGATCACTTTTTTTTTTCACTGGTATTGACTGGTAGGTTTTAGGATAGTTTAGGCCTCTTGGTTAGGTAGTTAGCAATCGTTTAGCGCCCAGCCTACCGCACCGCAGTCACTGATTCGCTGATTAGCGTATCGCTAATCAGCATTTGTACTTTTATAGTATATGTAAGGGATCAAAACTGATCACAGTCAGATCTATAATAGTATTAGTGTCACCTTAGTTCGCCCTCCACCCAAAACGCAGTGTTTGCCCGATCAGGCCTGATCGGTCGCCCACACGTGCGTTCACCCACGCCCGCCCCACCGCAGTGACAAAAAATATATATTTTTTTTGATCACTGCACAATCACTTTACAAGCGCTGCGGCGATAAAAAAAAAATCAGTTTTGATATTTTTTATCAATCGCAGCGGCCTCTGGTACTTCGCTAGCCTCCCATTTGTAAGACAGGCTTGCTTTTTTTCTTGGATAGTCTCAGGGAATACCCCCTAAATTTAGTAGTCCAAATGTCAAACAAGGGGTATTCTTCTGAAGAGGCCTACAGGCTTCTGACCCAGTCGGATGAGGAATGGGAACCCTCATCTGACGAATCCAGGGGGTCAGAATATGAACCTGTAGAAAGCTGTGGCAGTCTGACCCAAAGTTCGGACGAGGAGGTTGAGGTCTCTGATACCAACAGGCGTACCCGGCCCCGTGTTGCTACACCACAGATTGCGCAGGATCCGCTTCTAGGGCAGCAGAGTGGGGCTGGCACTGTCGGATTAAATGGTGAGGCATACACCAGCAGCGCAGCCCACCCTGGACCTAGTACCAGCACTGCCGTACAACATGGTGAAGTGGCGAGCACCAGAAGGGCAGTTGAAGCTTGTACGGTGACACGTGCAATAGTTACCCCATCGCAGCCACCGCACAGACAGGCCCGTAGACCCCCTAGAGTTCCTGAGGTGCTGGCAAACCCTGATTGGCAGTCCCCAACTTCAGCCACACCATTAGTTCCTCCTTTCACCGCCCAGTCTGGAGTTCGGGTTGAGACAGCTCCGATCGGTTCGGCACTGGGATTTTTTTAGCTGTTCTTGACTGCGGAGCTCTTGGACATAGTCGTGGCAGAAACAAATCGGTATGCCACTCAATTTATAGCCGCCAACCCGGGAAGCTATTATGCCCAGCCTTTCCGGTGGAAACCCGTCCAAGTTTCCGAATGTAAAAATTTTCTGGGCCTTCTCCTCAACATGGGTCTAACCAAAAAGCATGAATTGCGGTCATATTGGTCCACGAACCAAATTCATCACATGCCCATGTTCTCTGCGGCCATGTCCAGGGCACGATTTGAGACCATCCTGCGTTTCCTGCACTTTAGCGATAACACCACCTCCCGTCCCAGAGGCCACCCAGATTTTGACCGGCTCCACAAAATTCGGCCCCTCATAGACCACTTCAACCAGAAATTTGCAGATTTGTATACCCCTGAGCAAATCATCTGCGTAGACGAGTCCCTTATACATTTTACCGGGCGCCTTGGCTTCAAACAATACATCCCAAGCAAGCGCGCCCGGTATGGGGTCAAATTGTATAAGCTCTGTGAAAGGGCCACAGGCTACACCCAAATAATTTGGATCTATGAGGGTAAAGATCAGACCCTGGAGACGGTCGGTTGCCCTGACTACCTGGGGAGCAGTGGGAAGACAGTCTGGGACTTGGTGTCACCCTTATTTGGCAAGGGGTACCATCTTTATGTGGACAATTTCTACACAAATGTGCCCCTCTTCAGGCATTTGCTCCTAGAACAGATTGGCTGCTGTGGCACTGCGCGACCTAGTCGCCGGGGCTTCCCCCAACGGCTCGTTTCCACCCGTCTTGCAAGGGGGGAGAGGGCTGCCTTGTGTAATGAAGAACTGCTTGCGGCGAAATGGAGAGACAAGCGTGACGTTTACATGCTCTCCTCCATTCACGCAGACACGACAATACAAATTGAACGCGCAACCAGCGTAATTGAAAAGCCCCTCTGTGTCCACGACTATAATTCGCTCATGGGAGGGGTGGACTTCAATGACCAGATGTTGGCTTCTTATTTAGTTTCCAGACGCACCAGACGCTGGTATAAGAAGGTGTCTGTATATTTAATTCAATTGGCTGTATATAATAGTTTTGTTCTCTACAGTAAGGCTGGGAGAACAGGATCCTTCCTCAAATTTCAGGAAGAGATCATCGAGAACCTCCTGTATCCAGGAGGTTCCATGGCACCATCCACCAGTGTAGTGAGCCGACTACACGAGCGACATTTCCCCGTTGCTAAATTTAAAAAAATCCCGGCAATGATTTATTCATCCACATCGATTGATGTGAATGGAGAAATCTGGTTTGCCAGGGCATACGAGCTAAGTGGGTATGGATGTTGGGCGGAGCTCCTATGTCCTGGCAGACGCCTTTCCCCTCCTTTTTTTTTTTGGGCAGAGATTTTTTCATCCACATTAATCAATGCGAATGAGGAAATCTGTGCCGTTCATTTTTTCTTTCAGCCCAGAGGCTGAACGGAAAAAAAAATCTCATTACCTGTATGCTAAATATTAGGAGAATAGCAGAAACTCCTAATGCTGGCCATACATGTAATGATTGCGGAGACCCTCAAATGCCAGGGCAGTACAAACACCCCACAAATGACCCGATTTTGGAAAGAAGACACCCCAAGGTATTCGCTGAGGGGCATATTGATTCCATGAAAGATTGACATTTTTGTCCCAAGGAGACTTTGTGAGAAAAAAACTTAAAAAATTAAATTTCCACTAACTTGTTCCAAAAAATAAATAAAAAATTCTATGAACTCGCCATGCCCCTGATTGAGTGTCTTCTTTCCAAAATGGGGTCACATGTGGGGTATTTATACTGCCCTGGCATTTTAGGGGCCCTAAAACGAAGAAGTCTGGGATCCAAATGGATAAAAAAATGGATAAATATCTCCACAAAAGACCACTTTTTTCCATTTCTTTATACAAAGTTGGCATTTGACCAAGATATTTATCTCACCTAGCATGGGTATATGTAAAAAGACACCCCAAAACACATTGCCCTACTTCTTCTGAGTACGGCGATACCAGATGTGTGACACTTTTTTGCAGCCTAGGTGGGCAAATGGGCCCACATACCAAAGAGCACCTTTCAGATTTCACAGGGCATTTTTTACAGATTTTGATTTCAAACTATTTCTTACGCATTAGGGCCCCTTAAATGCCAGGGCAGTATAACTACCCCACAAGTGACCCCATTTTGGAAAGAAGACACCCCAAAGTATTTCATGATCGGCATAGTGAGTTCATGGAAGTTTTTATTTTTTGTCACAAGTTAGTGGAATATGAGACTTTGTAAAAAAAAAAAAAAAATTCATCATTTTCCGCTAACTTGTGACAAAAAATAAAAAGTTCTATGAACTCGCTATGCCCATCAGCGAATACCTTAGGGTGTCTCCTTTCCGAAATGGGGTTATTTGTGGGGTTTTTCTACTGTCTGGGCATTGTAGAACCTCAGGAAACATGACAGGTGCTCAGAAAGTCAGAGCTGCTTCAAAAAGCGGAAATTCACATTTTTGTACCATAGTTTGTAAACGCTATAACTTTTACCCAAACATTTTTTTTTTATCAAAGACATGTAGAACAATAAATTTAGAGAAAAATATATATTTTGATGTCATTTAAAAAAAAATTACAACTCAAAGTGAAAAATTTCATTTTTTTGCAAAAATTTCGTTAAATTTCGATTTAATAACAAAAAAAGTAAAAAATGTCAGCAGCAATGAAATACCACCAAATAAAAGCTCTATTAGTCAGAAGAACAGTGGCACAATGACAGAGTCTGGAGTTGGCAGCACCAGGAGAAGGCCACCGATTGGCACAATATCAGAGTCTGGAGTTGTCTACAGAATGAGGAGGTCACCGAGTGGAACAATAACAGAGTCTGGAGTTGGCAGCAGTATGAGGAGGCCACAGAATGGCAAGGTGACATAGTGTGGAGATGGCAGTAGCAGCAGAAGCATCATGATATTAGTAGCAAAGTGACAAAATGTAGAGAATGCAGAAGAAGCATCATCAGGATACCACAGAGGGGCAAGGTGATATAGTGTGGAGATGGCAGTAGCAGCAGCATCAGCAGTATCAGGATACCACACAGTGGCAAAGTGACATAGTGTGGAGAATGCAGCAGCATCAGGATACCACAGAGTGGCAAGTTGACATAGTGTGGATATGGCAGCAGCAGCAGCATCAGGATATCACAGAGTAGCAAGGTGACATAGCGTGGACATGGCAGCAGCATCAGGATACTACAGAGTGGCAAGGTGACATAGTATGGAGATAGCAGCAGCATCAGGA
Organism: Bufo gargarizans; assembly: GCF_014858855.1. Lineage (NCBI taxonomy): Eukaryota > Metazoa > Chordata > Amphibia > Anura > Bufonidae > Bufo > Bufo gargarizans. The sequence continues at coordinate 92,962,475 of NC_058087.1, read as the reverse complement.
TTAGTGATGAGAAGGGTTGACCGAACCCGAACTGTAAAGTTCGGGTTCGTACCAAACTTTAGGATTTTTGGACCCCGGACCCGAACCCGAACATTTCAGTAAAAGTTTGGGTTCGGTGTCCGGCGATTTCTTAGTGCTTTTTGAAAGGCTGCAGAGCAGCCTGTCATGGTCTTACCTCCTTGCTGTTCCCTTCGTTTGACATGTGCTGGCGGCCATCTTGGTTTCTGGGTTTTCTTGTAGCCTCCCACCCTGCGGCTCCTCCTTCCCACTGGGAGGAGCTGGATGCCCAGCTCATATATATAGGAGGTCTGTGGCTTCAGTTCCTTGCTTGGTCCTCCTGTGTTCACATGCTTCCAAGACTGCTGCTGCTTCTGGTTCCTGATCCTGGCCTCGTCTGACTACCCCGTTGGTTCCTGATTCCGGCTTCGTCTGACTACCCCGTTGGTTCCTGATTCCGGCTTCGTCTGACTACCCCGTTGGTTCCTGTTCCTGGCTTCGTCTGACTACCCTTCTGGTTCCTGACCTCTGTCTCCGCAAGACCCTGCTTCGGTTTAGCCATCCGTTTGGACTTTGCTTACGGCTTGCTCTTCAATAAAACCTTCTTATTTTCCACTTATCTCTTGTTGTACGTCTGGTTCATGGTTCCATGACACAGCCAATGAACAAGAGTTTAACTGTCTGACCTTAGAAGCCATCACAGCCATGCCTACTAATGGCATGACTGTAATTGTCCAGTGCAGCATGTGACCCAGCCTCTATATAAGCTTGAGTCACGTAGCGCTGTACGTCACTCTGCTGTTACTAGTGTAGGGAGAGGATGCTGCTGGTGATTCAGGGAGAGAATAGGACAGAATCTGTGATCAGAACTCAAATGTAACTCAGCGATCTACATACATTTAGTTGTGTGGGTGCAGTGCACATTCTTTTTACCCTGCCCTGAGCCCAGTGACAGAAAAAAAAATAACTTTTATCCATCTGTTAGTTAGGTGGGCGGCGGCCATTTTATGCATCTGAGCTTTTGTGACATTCAAACCCAAGCTTAAAATAATGCACTAATAATCTGGTTTTAAAAAAAATCACCCTTTTTTGACAATATGCAACATCTGGTGCATTTGCAGGATTTGTCAGTGTGCAATTTAAGCTAGAAATACAGCCATAATTTTCTATATTTTTAAAAACACCCTTTTTTTGGGCAAAATACACAATTTTACAGCCCTTCCAGCATCAGCATGTGTGAAATTCAAGGGATACATACAGCTTTCATATTCAGTTAGTAAAAAAAAACACAATGTTGGCAATATCCAACATCTGAATTAGAAATACAGCCATAATATTCTGGGTTTTTTTAAAACACACTTTTTTGCCAAAATAAACAATTTTACAGCCCTTGCAGCATCAGCACGTTTGAAATTCTAGGGTTATATACTGCTATTATATTCAGTTATTAAACAAACACCCACTTTGGGCAAAAAACAAAAATTGCAGCCTAGTCTGGATCAGGACGTGTGAGATACACCCTTTACATACTGTGGTTATATTCAGTTATTTATAAATAAAACACCCTTTTTGGGCAGAAATACCAAATTTTTCTGCCCTTGCAGCATCAGCATGTGTGAAATTCAAGGGTTATATACTGCTGTAATATTCTGTTATTAAACAAACACCCACTTTGGGCTAAAAACTTAAATTGCGGCCTAGTCTGGATCAGTAGATACGGCCTAGTCTGGATCTTTAGATACTGTGGTTCTATTCAGTTATTTGAAATGCAGCCATTTTGGGCAAACAAATTTAATTGCGGCCTAGTCTGGATCAGTCGGTGTGAGATACACTATTTAGATGCTGTGGTTATATTCTTCTATTAATAAAACACCCTTTTTTGGGCAAAATACACAATTTTTCTGAACAAAAAACTGTGAAAGTGTTAGCATACAAGGTTTGTATTGTATAAGCAACAACCACTGTATGTCATTGCTATATGCCTAGTATATTGTATGGTCACTAGATGGCAGTTTGTGTAACTTCCTGTTTGTCAGTTGTTCATTAAAGTTCAGTTAAGTGCTCGTGCAGTTACCGAGCAGAGGTCAGTTAGACCTGAAAGACTGCCTGCCTGTCCTTTGTTTAGCCTCAGAAAGTATTTCTAACAGGTTATGGGCCCAGGACATGCTACAGAAGCCCTGTATATAACACAGATTACCTCTGGATAGAACCAGATACAGTGAGCTAAAGCAATTGAGTGCAGGAGACATTAACAGAAAGGCAAACAGCAGAAATGGCTGCCACCATCCCCTCAGCAAAGTTCTCCATCGCAAATCTGACAAATCAGAACTACCAATCCTGGAAATTTAAGATGAAAATGCTGCTTATAAGAGAAGGTACGTGGAAATGTATAGATGAACCCAGCCCTGCACAGCCCACAGAGGAGTGGTTAGACAGAGATCAGAAAGCCCAGAGCACAATCTCTCTGTGCATAGACGATGATCAAATCATACATATATGTAACTGTCAAACTGCTAAAGACATGTGGGAAGGATTACAAAAAGTGCATGAAAGAGTTAATCTCAGCAATAAACTGTATTTAATCAGAAAGCTGTATCAGACTAAGCTGCAGAAAGACCAGGACATGCAGGACTATATAAGACAGACCTTAGAAATGGTGGAGAGACTGAGAGGGATTGGAGAAGATATAAAAGACTTCCATGTTGCAGCGTTATTGTTAAGTGGACTTCCTGAAAGTTATGAGACACTTGTCACAGCGCTGGATGCACGTCCAGATGATGAACTGACACTGGAATATGTTAAAGGCAAGCTTCTGGATGAATACAAGCGCAAAACAGAAAACATGAGTAATGCAAGTATGTGTTCAGAGACTGCTTTAAAGATGAAATACAAAAATAAAAGCAGTAATGTGCAGCTAGAAAAGCGGGAATGCTTTGTGTGCAAAAAACCAGGACACCTAAAGGCAGATTGTAGAATCTGGAAAGCTAGAATGCAAAAACAAAGTGGATTGCAACAAGCTAAGAATGTCATAGAAACAAAGGAGTATGCATTCGGATCCAAGAATGGTGTCACCTCTGTGCAAGCGTGGTGTGTGGACTCAGGTGCTACAAGCCACATGACAAATGACAGACATTTCTTCACTCAGCTTGATGAAGGCAGAACAGAAAGGATAACTACAGCAAATGGACAACTCATGAAATCAGTGGGAATAGGAGATGGCTTTCTATACTGTCCTATCTCTCCAGATATCACTAGAAAGATCCATATGAGGAAAGTTCTGTATGTGCCAGATCTTGACAGCAACCTTTTGTCAGTAAAGAAACTCACTAACCAAGGCAATGTAGTCACATTTCAGGGTGACAGTTGTATCATCACAAAAGGGGATTGCTTGCTTGCAAAGGCTAAAATCAGAGATGAACTATATCAGCTGAACTGCAGTGAAATGGTTAAAACGGCCAAAGAGGATAAACATTCAAACTGCATCCACACTTGGCACAGACGATTCGGGCACAGAAATTCTAATACAATAAAGAAAATAGTTGAGAATAACTATGCAAGTGGCATTAAGATTAATCCATGTGACAAAATAATGATCTGCACCAGCTGTATTAAAGGAAAATGACTAGGACATCTTTTCCCAAGCAGACCAGCAGCAAAACTCAAAAACCTCTGGACTTAATACATTCAGATCTTTGTGGTCCAATGAAAACTATAACTCCAGGAAAGAAAAAGTACTTTCTGACCTTTATTGATGATTACTCCAGATATACCACAGTGTTTCTACTTCACAATAAGGATGAAGTGCCAGAGAAATTAGAAGAGTATCTCGCCCAAGTAAGTAATAAATTTGGCAGGATGCCCAGAGTACTACGAACAGATAATGGCTCAGAATATACAAGTGGTAAAACACAAGTCAGCCTCAGGAAACATGGAATAATGTTCCAAACAACTCCATATAACCCAGAGCAAAATGGAGTTGCAGAGAGAATGAACCGCACACTGTGTGAAAGTGAGAGGAGCATGCTATGTGATGCTGATATGCCATCTACATACTGGGGAGAAGCCATCATGACTGCATGTTATCTTCAAAATTGTTTGCCAGGAAAAACAACAACAAAAACTCCATATGAACTGTGGAACAAAAAGAAACCAGATTTAAGACACATCAGAATTTTTGGAAGTAAAGCCTATGTACACATTCCAAAAGAAAAACGTACAAAATGGGATGCATGTGCAAAAGAAGGGGTACTGTGGGTTACAGTGAATCTCAAAAAGGATACAGGATTTTACATCAAGACACAAACAAGGTAACAGTCAGCAGAAGTGTGATTATTGATGAAAGTTCTATGTGTTTAAAGTTTGAACAACTGACACAAACTATTCAAACTGAAAAAGAATCAACATCAGTCACTCAAGAGGATAAGGAAAGTGACACAGAAATAGAAATTACTGAAGAAAAATCAAAAGCTGAAACTAAACCAGAGATACCGTCAGTCAGAAGATCAACCAGAACCAATAAAGGTGTTCCAGCTGAACATTTATCTTACATAGCTCGCAGAGCCATTCAAACTGAACCAGGTTCATGGAAAGAGATGCAGAAACTGCCAATGCATGAGAAACAAATGTGGAATAAAGCCGCTGATGAAGAAAGGACATCACTCAATGATCTCCAGACATGGACACTTTTAGAGCTCCCTCACGGTAAACATGCCATAGGATGTAAATGGGTTTTTGAAACCAAATGTAACTCTGAAGGGAAAGTCTGTCGGTACAAGCCAAGGCTGGTTGCTAAAGGTTACTCACAGAGGTTCGGTGAGGACTGATGCTACTTTTGCTCCAGTTGCTAAACAAAGTACTTTCAGAACACTTATGACAGTGGCTGCCATGCGTACAATGATTGTGAAACATCACAATATTAAGACAGCTTTTCTTAATAGTGATATTGAAGAAGAAATTTACATGTCTCAGCCAGAAGGATATGTGAAAAAGGGACAAGAGCACCTTGTCTGCAAGTTGAGAAAATCCCTTTACGGCCTTAAACAATCAGCTCGAGCATGGAACTTGAAGATTAATCAAGTTTTACTAAATGAAGGACTTACAAGAAGCAAAGCTGATCCGTGCCTATACGCTAAACAAGTAGACGCTGAATGGATGTACCTGCTAATTTATGTGGATGACCTTATCATTGCTCACAAAAACAGCGATGAAATTGCAAAGTTAACAGGAATACTCAATAAGCACTTTGAAACTAAAGACCTAGGTGAAGTGACATATTATCTTGGAATTGACAACCAGCGTGAGAAAGATGGAAGTTTCCTGTTAAACCAGAGGGCACAAATTGAATCTATTCTTCAGCAATTCAACATGACAGAGGCCAAAGGAACAAGCACACCTATGGATACAGCCTATCCAAAGTTAGAAGGAGAAGATGATCTTCTCACATCTAATGAACAGTACAGACAAGCAGTGGGGGCACTTCTTTACATTGCAACCACTACACGTCTAGATATTGCAGCTGCCATGTCTTTTCTATGCAGGCCAGTTGATAAACCACGTCAAAGAGATTGGAATGCAATTAAAAGAGTTATGAGATATCTGAAACAGACAAAAGACTTAAGTGTGAAACTGTCAGCAAGTGGTGACTTAAACCTCATGGGATATGTGGACTCCAATTGGGCAGGTGACCACAGCACACGCAAATCCACAAGTGGTTACTTATTACAATTAGGAAACAGTCCTATATCTTGGTCCAGCAAGAAACAGATATCAGTGGCATTGTCTTCTACAGAAGCTGAATACATATCTGCAGCTTATGCCAGTCAAGAAATTGTGTGGTTACAGCAATTACTCAAGGATCTTGGGGAAGCAACATCAGAACCTACCGTCTTATTTGAGGACAATCAAGCTTGCATTAAGCTTACAACAAATGAAAAGATTAGTGCAAGAACTAAGCACATCGACGTCAGACATCATTACATTCATGACTTAGTTGATCAGAAAGTGATTGTACTTGTGTATTGTGAGTCTGAAAAAATGATTGCTGATGCTCTGACAAAGCCACTCGCTAGAAACAGATTTGAGGATCTTAGATCAGAAATGGGACTGACATAGATGGTAATTGTTGAGTGGGGGTGTTAGCATACAAGGTATGTATTGTATAAGCAACAACCACTGTATGTCATTGCTATATGCCTAGTATATTGTATGGTCACTAGATGGCAGTTTGTGTAACTTCCTGTTTGTCAGTTGTTCAATAAAGTTCAGTTAAGTGCTCGTGCAGTTACCGAGCAGAGGTCAGTTAGACCTGAAAGACTGTCTGCCTGTCCTGTATTTCTAACAGAAAGAACTGAAAATATGTCATATTCTAGGTTCTTCAAAGTAGCCACCTTTTGCCTTGATTACTGCTTTGCACACTCTTGGCATTCTCTTGATGAGCTTCAAGAGTCGGTCACGTGATGGCCGCATCACGTGGGCGGAGAGAGGTGTGCAGCCTCGTGACTGGCCATCAGTGGGCCGCGCCCACCTCCCTGCCTTCTTGTGGGCGTTTACGGGGGCGTGATTGGCCATCGCGGCTCTGATGTGTCATACGGATGGGGCAGGGGGTGCGGCCGGCTAACTGGCCATTGACCGGCTGCACTACTTTTCCCGCCCTTAACTTTCCCTCCTCCCAATGTCCTGATTACAATGGGGTGTTCCTAGATCAATTTGATATGTGATATAGGTGTGTAGGGCTCTTTATAAGAAGTGCATTCACGAAGAAAACCTCACCCCCAGAGGAAGGCATCCGCCGATTCGCGCATCGGGGTTACGTGGCTCTCCTGAGGTGTATATCCCCACATCTATTGCTATGTAGACATGCTATATTGTTGTGGACTTTGAGGGATGTGCTCATTGGCTCTAGGTGCTCAGCTATACCCATTTGGGTTATCCACAGGTGGATGTTCACTGTGCTCCTGAGCCAGTTTTGCATGTATTTGGAGGTTTAAGCTGTCATCACAGCTGCAATTGTGGTATCTGACCATTTGATATGGTGACTTCTTATGCGCTTGCACTTTAACTTTGTATGTATTTGGAGGTTTAAGCTGTCACCATAGCTATAATTGTGGTATTTGACCATTGATATAGTGACTTCTTATGCACTAGCACTTTAACCTTCTGTTGGCTGTTATATGGTCCCATAACTTGGAACCATCAGACATTCATATGTTGCGGTGTTATCTGCAACCACTTTTTTGATATGGTTGTTTTGCCACTCAGTATTTGCACTTTTGCATTTTTATATCTGTGGTTGCAGTTATACGTACAGAAATCAGTGAGGTATTGTACTCCTTTTTCTACCGCCTTTTGTACATTGCATACTCCAAAACCCCTCCCTCCCCATGTCTCATTTGTGTTAACATACCTCCTCAGATGTAGCCATTTTTTATCTGTTGTCTCATGTCTTGTTTTTATGTGTCATTAATTCAATAAGGGATTTATTTTTGATGATATACCCGTTTAATCTCAGTTTATTCTTGTTGGTTGGTGTATTCATGTACACTGAGTGAGTTTTTACTTACTCTTTCCGGGTTTATTTAACATAGTATATTTAATTACCGTTTATGTGTATGTCTATGTTTTGTGTAACCTACTTGTAATAGGTATAACAGTGGTATATCACACCCAAAACCTGGTGTATTTCACCCAAAAATGTAAGAGACAAATTAGTGATAATTTTTTACCTGTCTACTATGTATAGCAGTGGTATATCACACCCAAAAATTTATGAATTTCACCCGAAAATGTAGCAGACAAATTTTATTTTATTTTTTTACCTGTCTACTAGGTATATGAGTTGTATATCACACCCAAAAATTGGTGAATTTCACCAGAAAATGTAACAGACAAATTTGTGAATTTGTTTAACCTGTCTACTAGTTAGAGCAGTGGTACATCACACCCAAAAATTAGCAAATTTAACCCAAAAAATTTAGCAGACCAATTTGTGAAATGACATAAAACAAAATAAAATTATTTATGAAGTGGAGGTCCATATGGAGTAGGAGTTTAAGGAGGCGGTGGAAGTAGCGGTGTAGGTGGAAGCGGCGGTGGAGGAGGACGAGGTAGCCAACAATAGTTTTTGGTTTTAATATATATTTTTTTTAATTAGAGTATACCCCAAAGAAGTGGCAAATATCAAAAATACAACAATGAGCAATTGCGCTGTAGTATAGCAATGGCTGGGTAAGGCCGGTAAACATGTCTATTCTGCACAAGGTATGGGCAAGTCCTGTGGGATCCATGCCTGGTTCATTTTAATGAAGGCGAGCTTGTTCACATTGGCTGTGGACAGGCGGCTGCGCTTGTCTGTGATAACGCCCCCTGCCGTGCTAAACACATGTTCAGACAGTACACTGGCTGTAGGGCATGTTCCCAATTTGGAGACCCAGAAGTTGAAGGGGACAGACCAGTCATTCAGTAAGTGTAGGCGTGTGCACACATACTGCTCCACCATATTGCTGAAATGCTGCCTACTGCTAAGACATTCCATATCAGCTGGTGGTGCTGGGTATTGTGGCGTGCTGACAAAGCTTTTCCACATTTCGGCCATGCTAACCCTGCCTTCTGAGGTGCTGGCGGTGCCCCAGTTGCGTTGGCGACCTCTTCCTCCTCCTCTGACTTCGCGTTGTGCTTCCACTGTGCCCCACTGTCAGATGGGAATGCCTCCAGCAGCGCGTCTATCAGTGTGCACTTGTACTCGCGCATCTTACGATCACGCTCCGGTGAGGGAATTAAGGATGGTATTATGTCCCAGTAACGGGGATCCAGCAGCGTGGTCGCCCAGTAATCAGCACAAGTTAGAATGTGGGCAACTCGGCGGTTGTTGCGGAGACACTGCAACATGTAATCGCTCTTGTGTGCCAGGCTGCCTAGAGGCAATGAAAAGCTGTCCTCTGTGGGAGGCGTATCGTCTGTGTACTCTGTATCCCCCCAGCCACGCACCAGTGATGGCCATGAGCTGGTCTAGGTGCCACCCTGCTGTGAACATGGTTCCTCCTCCTCATCCTCCACCTTGTCATCCGCCAGAACTGTGCCCTGGCTGGACAATAGAGTACCTGACATTTGTGGGTGCTGGAACCCACCCTTGGAGCCACTTGTGAATGACTGGCCAAAACCCTATGAAGTGATACCTCTTCCTCCTCCTCCTGTGCAACATCCTCTTCAATCATCGCCAGCAGCATTATTTCAAGGAGGCATAGAAGTGGGATAGTAACGCTGAGAACGGCATTATCGGCACTGGCCATGTTGGTGAAGTACTCAAAACAGCGCAACAAGGAATACAGGTCTCGAATGGAGGCCCAGTTATTGGTGGTGAAGTGGTGCTGTTCCGCAGAGCGACTCACCCGTGCGTGCTGCAGCTGAAACTCCACTATCACCTGCTGCTGCTCGCACAGTCTGTCCAGCATGTGCAAGGTGGAGTTCCACCTGGTGGGCACGTCGCATATGAGACGGTGAGCGGTAAGGCTAAAGTTACGCTGCAGCACTGACAGGCGAGCAGCAGCAGGGTGAGAAAGCGCGCACAGATGGCCCGCACTTTATGCAGCAACTCTGACATACCGTTGTAATTTTTAAGGAATCTCTGCACTACCAAATTCAGCACATGCGCCAGGAAAGGGATGTTTGTCAAACTGGCTAGTCCCAGAGCTGCTACGAGATTTCGCCCTATATAGCACACCAGGCCGGGCTTGAGGCTCACTGGCACCAACCACTCATTGGTCTGTTGTTCAAGGCCGGTCCACAGCTCCTGCGTGGTGTGGGGTTTGTCCCCCTAACAGATACGTTTTAAAACTGCCTGCTGTCGTTAACCCCTGGCTGTGCTGAAGTTGGTGGTGAAGGTGTTAAGCTGACCGGATGAGGAGGAGGAAGCAACAGGAGGCAAACCGAAGCACCCTGCAATCCTCGGTGGTGGAAGGACATGCAGCAACGTATCCGTAGTGAGGTGCACGTTGTCACAGATGGTGTTGCGCAGTGCACACCTGATTTTGTCCCCCACTCGGTTGTGCAGTGAAGGGATGGCCCGCCTGGAAAAGTAGTGGTGGCTGGGCATTGTCGGAATATTTATGCTGTCTCCGATTGACAGTCTATATGATTTATGTGAATAAATTAAAATCGGTAATAAAGGAGATTCTAACTTATTATCATAAATATCAAGCTAAAACAAGCTCGTGATCTGCGTTGAATTGAAGACAAAACCCAGTTACAGACAAAATATATATGTAATTTATTAATACAATTTATAGTGCAAAATAATATATATAATAAAATTGGCGGTAATAAAATTCACTCAATGATATGCAAAATAGTGGTAAAGACAAAAATAATTGAGAACATATATATCTATATATACACAATTATGCCTTCTTATAATAATACCCCTCACTTATTTTAAAAGTCAATTTAATACTTGATTTCTCTCAGCCGACAAATGTCCGATTAAACCCAAATCTGGTTTATCTTTTATCTATATAAATATATATATATTATCAACCATACTGGTCTAGAACTGAATTCAGTTCCTTGGAGATAATACCGTGTTTTCACTAGTATATTTTTAATCTCCCTGTATTGGATTAATTTTCAGGATGATGCTGCAGGTACACCCCAATCTTATTCCAAAACAGATACTATACACAAAGTATGGTTAATTGAATATATCTATAGATATGTATTATATTAATTAATTATCCTATAAAATATAGGTAAGGTTATACTATACCAAAATGTCAGCTAGCAGAAATCAGTTTCAATGGTTCTAAGATGGCTGCCTCCAATGACTGGCAAGATGGTCAAGATGATGTTCAGAGAGAGAGCGAGCTCGTTCCCTTCTGTCAGCCCATACCATCTTTTTATCCTATCTTAGAAAGGGCTTGGCCAAGTTTTATCATTAACTAGTGACCTCACTTTATAATTAATAGAACCATCCTCTAGGGAAAAATATACCCTAGATCTTTGTTACCCTAACACTAGATGGCACTAGTATTCCATACAAAAAAATCGAAGCATTCATTTATTTCTCTTATTTATATAATAGCACTTAACATGTAATCTAAGGTTTCAGACAAACCTTGAGAAGATCTTAAAGAGACACTGAGTTTTATACTTGGTCAACTAACTTGTGTATCCTTAAGTCTTTTGACCAGACTTGATTAAATCAAAAATAAATATGGCTATCTCAATTCATTGTTCTTGGATGAGACAGGGTTTGTTCATGATTACCTGTGTCCACATTTTCCCATTCCAGGAAAGAAATAATTAATTTGTGTGTTCCACTGAGACAGATTCTAAACATGACAGAGGAGTTTATACCTCATTTCTAATCTTACAATTGAATATATCTATGAGGACTATACTCTTATATATATACTATATATTCAGCACACCTATTAAAATTGATTATATAAAATCAATCTACTCCTATATTGATTAATATAAAAATCACAAAGAAAGATTAGAGTCTTTCTATTTACTAAAATCATCAGAATTCAAATACATTGTCTTATCTAGGCCATCACATTTCATTAGACCTTGGGATATCTCCTTCTCACAAAACAGACTTAGGTAAACACTTTGGTATATATCGTAAACCTTAGGTTAGCAATTTCAGAGTAAAAAAAAATCCTGAATTCACTCTGCCTTAAAATAAGACAAAATGGTTGTCCCTTAGGCTCATGTCCATTCACTTATATAGGCCTTATAATTATGGACTTTATTCATACTCAATAGTTCTGACAAATCCCCCCCCTTCTTCCCACGTTAGTCAAGGATCCCCTTAAGACCTAACTGGTAGAAGGTCGGAAGAATTTTCATGTTCATCAATATTGTATCTGAGTCTTTTATCGCCTCATAACGTCAATCCTGGAAAAGTATATTATCACAGAGATTCTGTGTCCAATGGTTTTAGCATGTGAGAAAAATGCAAAACTTGGCACCAATCATGCCATTATTGCTGTGACTTTGTTCTCATGCATAATGTACCAATTTGGTTCCTTTCCCAAGCTAAAATGGTGATATCCGGTATCTTCATCCAATGAATGTCCTTGGATCCAGTTTCGCAAAGATTCTTGAAATATAATCTTCCTAGCCATCATTCACAATTCTGGGACATCTGAAACACGACTGTAGATTCGGGTTGATGATTAGTTCCGTCTTTAATTGGACCTCTTGAATCAACACCATCTGCACGATATCTGTATCTTTGTTGTCATCATCATCGCCAGGAATCACGTCTGGTTCCACCCGTCCTTTTTCTATAAAGGAAAATGAAAGTATGAATACAGTATATATATATATATATATTTATTTATTTTTTCTTTTGAGATATACAGTTTCCCTAGCGTTGCTACGTAAAATGCTTTATATGGAAACCCCAGAATTGGAACATCTGTGAACTGAGAGAAATCAGATTAACGCATCCTTATTCATTCTCTTATTCAGCGTCATCTTCTATGATTCTCAGTTCTGATCTTGGATGACATACTCGCAATTGATTTACATGGACCCATTTCTCGATGAAACCATCTTTGGTATTAATTTTCACCTTATAAACTACAGGTGATATTTTATCAATTACATCATACGGACCTTTCCATGATGGGAGAAATTTTCTTTCTTTTACCCGATCCCGGGCAAAGTTATAGAGATACACTCTATCTCCTACCTCATATTCCTTTTTGGTCGTTTTCAAGTCATAATAAGTTTTGTTACTTACGGCGGCTTTCTCAATATTCTTCTGCGCGAAAGCAAACGCGTGTTGAAGATACTTACGAAGGTCTTCCACATACTGATGTGTCGTGGCTGCATTGATCAGGTTATGATCTGATGTGCGATACAACAGATGTTGAGGAAGTACCATTCTTCTTCCTGTCATCAGCTCAAAAGGTGACATCTGGGTAGCCGTACTTGGAGTAGCTCTAATGGCCATGAGTACTAATGGTAACCTTATATCCCAGTCTTTACCCGACTCCTTAACATATTTCTTAAGGATGTTGACAATAGACTGGTTATAGCGCTCAACGGATCCGCTAGATGTTGGACGATAAGCAATGTGTAATTTTCTCTTCACACCCAACATCTTCCACATCTTCGCCATTACCTCACTTACAAAGTGTGATCCACGATCTGAATCAATCCTTAATGGTAACCCAAATCTGGAAAATACATGGTTAATCAACAAAAATGCACAGGTCTCGGCTGTGTTATTGCGGGCCGGTAGACACTCTACCCATTTTGTAAACACACAAGTGACGGTTAACATGTATTTATTTCCTCGGGATGACCGGGTAACAGGACCAATAAAATCAATTTGGATGTCAGACCATGGTAATGAAAAACCTTTCTTCTGAAGTGGAGCACGATGTTTAGGACCTTGCGGTTGAAATTGCGCACATACCAAACAACCTTGACAATAACTTTGGACATCCTTTAACATATGAGGCCAGTAGGCATAATCACGTAGTGACTCATATGTAATCTTTTCTCCACGATGACCAGCTGTAGGTGCATCATGGGCATGCTGTAACATTAAACCTCTAAATGTAGTAGGAACTACCCACTGCTGAATACCATTTTTAGAGGTTCTCATTAATAACCCATCCTGAATACTAAATTGGGATTTGGATTTCATAAGTAATCGGAGGTCTTCTTTTTGGGTATAATTATCCTCCGATATGGGATTATTATTAGGATCCTCAATATGTTTATAGAAGATTCCCAATATAACATCTTCCTTCTGGCTTTTAATCAGATCCTCACTAGAAGATTCTTGGCTCCATTGAACTATACTATTTTCAGTTTGGGCCTTAGCCTGTTGTCTAGTGATAGCGTCAATGGGAATCATCTCTAGTAAATGATCTATATTCACATGATCACCACTTATGGCTCCTTGTTTAGCTAGTTTATCAGCTAGGTCATTACCCTCTTTATCTTTATTTTGGGTTTTGGAATGACCTTTAGTCTTTTTCCAATAAATGGTTAGATCATTTTGTCGGACTAGCTCATCTATGGCACAAAACAACTTGGCGTGTTTCACTGGTTTGTTATTGGACCGTAACATATGACTCCTCTTCCATGTGGGCATATATTCTACAAAGCTGTTCCGCACATAATTTGAATCAGTAACAATGACGAATTCCTTTATATTGTGCTCTATAGCAATTTTAACGGTTTGGTAGACAGCTGCTAATTCGGCTACCTGGCTACTCTTAGCACCAATACTATAACCTATTGAAATACTCGGGCACCCATCTATCCACGTAATTCCAATTCCTGCCACTAGTTTTCTTTCATCCCCTACAATGGCATGGTAAGCACAACCATCTATGTACGCACAGGGGAGTAGAGAGCAATAGTCGTCTTCATACACTTTGTAAGGGGAAGATTTTTGTTCCTCTAGAAAATCATCTATCAGTTCTTCCGTTTGAGAATTAGCAGCGCAATTATGCAATTCAGCAAGTCCTTGGGCTACTGGACACTTTTTATTTTGCTTATACTGAACTTCCAACGGCCATCCTTGTAAAGACAAGGTCCAAGCAGTGATCCTGCTGTTAGACAAGTTACCATCCCTAATTTTATCACTCTGTAGATATTGTAGGGGTTGATGGGCCGTTTCAACAATGATTTTCTCACCCTGTACAAAACTTCTAAAGTTTTGAAGCGCCCAGACTGTGGCTAGTAAAGCTTTTTCACAGTTGCTAAACTTTATTTCTACTGGTGACAGTGATTTACTTGCATAAGCTATAACTTTATGCAATTTATCTTGTTTTTGGCATAGGACAGCACTAATACTAAGATTTGTAAAACCAGTTTCCAGATAAAAGGGTTTACCCCCCTCGGGATAAGCTAGACATGGGGCTTGGGTAAGTCTCCTTTTAAGCTCAGACATAGCTTGTTCCTGATCCTCCCCCCATGTCCAGGGTACTCCTTTCTTTAACAAGGTCAGCAATGGTTTACTAATCTCAGCATAGTTATCAATGAATTTACGGGAGTAATTCATCATACCCAGAAATGATCTTAATTCACTAATGTTGGTAGGCGTTTTAGATTTCATAACAGCCTCCACCTTTTTCTTCTGGGGATTCAGGCCTTCACAGGTAACCTCATGTCCAAGGAAATTTACCTTAGTTCGACACCACTGGGCTTTCTGTAAAGAAATTTTCACACCTGCCTCTTTCAACTGATTCAGTACATGCCTAATTTCTTGAATATGCTGGTCAAATGAAGTACTTTTCATCAAAATGTCATCTACATAAGTTAAATTTCCTCTTTCTGTGGCATCAGGCATAGCCTTATGTAAAAATACAGCAAATTCATGACCTGAATTTATGTACCCAAACGGTAGTCTAGTCCAGGCAAACTGTTCTTTACCAAAAGTAAAGGCTAATTTGTATTGATCTTCAGGGCTCACTTTGATGGTCCAATATCCCTGAGCGCAATCTAAGGTGGTAAAGATCCTAGCGCCTTGCATTTGTACCAAGCATTGGTCTATATACGGCACGGGCCAGCCGGACATATATACACGTTTATTTAGCTGACGAAGATCAGCACATAAACGCCATTGACCATTCGGTTTAAGAATTCCAAGAATAGGATTGTTATAAGAACTGTGTACTGGTCTTATAATACCTCTCTCCTTGAGATTTTGGATTATTTCCGCTAGCGAGTCGTAACAAGCTAGTGGAAGACGATATTGCTTGATATAAACGGGAGGTGCCTCAGGATCAGTCTGAATCCTAGCAATGTGTATGTCAGTCAGACCACAATCAAAGGAATCTTTAGCAAAGATATCCTTGAATTCTAAGAGAACTTCCTTTAGTTGTTGTCGCTCTGGGTCATTGGAGCATCCATCAGCTAATGAGATTTGTTGCTGGACCATTTCCATAAACCCTGGAAAAACTTCTGGTTGACCTATTTCATAGGTTTCCTCCAATCTGTCAGTGAGGTCATGATTTGACTTACCTGCTTTTTCAGCAAACTCATGATATTCCTGGGCTTCCTGCTCATTGATTGTATGATCAAAGGTAAGAGAGGATTCCTCTACCTTACAGGTACCTTCTTCAAGATTAAAAGGATATACTGAACTAATGGTGAACAATCCTTCAGGAGAAGAATAAAATGTTTGTTCAACCAATTGTTCTTCTGTTAGATACGATTCAGGTATTAGGCCAATAATTATATTCTGAAACCCAAAAGTATAATAATCTGAATCTAATGCCATACCAATGATAGTGTCTTTAGACAAATGAACTTCATTTGGCATACCATTATTCACAATTATTTCGGTTTTAAAGGTTTGTAAATTCACCATAGGGGTATGATTTACTGAAATACCTAATTGTTGCATTCTGTTTGATAGGCATATCAATGCATCACCATTCTTTAATTTTTGGCCTTTTGATACCTGAATGGGTAACAGGAAATTATTAGTACCTGGAGGGATGATTATATCTCGTGGCACTAATACACTGACGGCATAAGGCAGTATCTGGGATGACTTGAGTGCTTCATGTTCATCCATAAAACCTTCAGGATTCCCTTTTAATCTTGTCCACAATGTGGAATTCACTATATCCACATGGATAGCAAAACGATGTAAAATATCATTGCCAATGTACATAGGATATCTGGGTTCATCAAGCACCAGGAATAAATGAGTAGCCGATTTTCCTGCAATAGAAATGGTTAATATACATTTTGCAATTATATTATGATCATCAGAATCATTATCTAAGTCATGTATCCAATTATCTTGTGGATTTGGATATCGAATCACTTTAGAATTGGCCACTTGATTTAGTAGATCCCTACTAATATAACTGTTTTCATGGCGCAAATCCAATTTAGCCCTCTTAGTTCTTCCTAAGTCATTCACCTGTACTGGGAAGAACATCTCATCATCCACCTTTTCCATTCCCACTAGGAATTGTTCGTGACCATTAAACCCAATAGGGTCAGTAGTTTCTGGGTGTAGGTGGATTGTAAGAACATCCCCTTCCAAACAGACATCTTTTACTCGTTCAGGAGACACACATATGGTGTTATCTTCCTGTTCACCTATAGTGGAATTTGGAGTGATTTGCAGGAAAGAGACATCAGGGACTTGGCTATTTCGGAAATGTACCTCAATGGAATCCGGCCTTTCCTCTATCACATGGCAGTTACGCCTATTGTGATAGGATTGTGATTGTTCATAATTAATGGGCATCCTCACTTGAGACCATATCACCTTATTAATAAAATCAATAACTGGACTTAATCTTTTCAGGAAATCGATGCCAATAATTAATCTATCAATGGGCATATCCACGATCAATGTAGGATGGCTAATTACTTTGTTTCCTACTTTAAAATCCAGCCAAGCTTTACCTAAAACCTTGAGGGCATTCCCTGAGACACTTACCAGGTTAGCATTAAAACTTTTTAACTTATACCTGTTAGAAGATACATCCTGCAATTGTTGGAAGTATTTTACAGATAATAAAGTTGCTTGGCTACCTGTATCTATCAAGGCTATTATTGGCGAGAAATTATCAAATAATTCAACTTTCATATAATATCTATTATCTATTTCCTGTATGGAACAAAGATATTTGGCATGATTATTGAAATGGTTTTCCTGCTCAGCAGTTAGACTTGTCCTCAACTCCTCCTCCTTCCTTTTATGAGCAGGATCGCATGTCTTCTTCTGTGCAGCTGAAGACTTTGTGTGCTGTAAGACAGAACAAACAGGTTTCCCCTCCCCCTTGCCATGTGGCTTTGTAAGGGTTAAATTCCTTTTAAAGGGAAAGACAATTATATTAGATTGCTCCACTTTACATACATTTAAGTCATCAACCTCTGCAACATTTGACATACTTACCTGCTTCTCCCCCTTTATATTTGGGGAGGATTCTCTATAGGAGGGGTTACCCCTAAAAAAGGATTTTTAGGGTTAGCAGTGATTGTTTTAGACAATTCCTCCATCCGCTGCATCAACATACCAAACTGATCTTGGATTTGATCCATTCGATCATATAGGTTACTTCTCTTTCTCCCATAACCTTTGGGAGATTGATTTTGGTACCGATATGATTGTGATCTCCCAGAACCATCTGACTCAGAACCACTTTGAGCCCTTTCTGGCCTACGTTGATATCCCCTATAATAATTATTCTGATATCTTTGAAAAGGAGGGAACCGTCTATTTCTAAACTCCTTCTGGTGGTTTGGGTTCTTTTCAGCAACATTTGGACCCTTATTCCCATCTGGCCTAGGCTGAATTTTATTTGGCTCGGAAGGTCTAGGAGTTTTTAACACATCAGCATAACTTCTTTTAGGGCTTTCAAATTTTCCCTGATCTCTTTTTATGTGAGTTTCTGCTATTTCTGGAGACTCATCACAATTTTGTATTGCAGCGTACAGAGTTGTACTCTCAGTGAGTAACCAATCCAGAGTCTTTCTGGGATGGTAATCCCTGGCCAAAATAAATTTTATTTTATTGGGCAAAGCGTCATAAAATAACTGGATAAATTCACTACCTTCAAAATTGGGATCTTTTTCAGATAAACTATAGGCATTTTTGAGGACTGACAAAAATTCCCTGGGACTTTGATTATGTCTACATTTCAGGGTAAATAAGGCCCTCCTTGCAGCAGTAGTGGACTTATAGGGACCAAATTCAGTTTTTATTTCTGCGACCACATCTGACCAAGAATCCCTACCCATATCTCTAAGGGAATTAAAGAAATACCGGTGTTTTGGTTCGAAAACCCAGGTAATAAATTCAAGTTTCTGTATGTCCTTTTCTAAATGTAAAGTTTTCATGGCCTCCTCATATATTATGGAGGGTGAACCCTTTTTTGCAAATTGACCCACAGTTTCCTTGAGAAATTTGATCACTTTAGTAGTGTCTATCATGGGCTGATAAGATCTCTGTACTGAACTTTTAGAGGACCTAGGAGGTGAAATCGGTCTTAATTTAGGAAGAGAATGTTCTCTCAGAGCCAATAATTCTTCTCCATTAAAGGGGTTGTCATATTTACTTTCTGCATCTAATTCCCCCCTGGAATATTTTACCTGCACTCTATTAGAATCCTTAGGCTGTCTGAATTGAAGAGGGTCAAGATCCCGGTTATCTAACTCTGTTTGTAAATTTCTATTGTCCTTATACAACTTTTTACATTCCTCATCTAGATCCACCATAGACAATTGACATTTAGACAATTCATTAGTAGCCTGACTTAATTTCCATTCCAGAGTCCTAATAACTTCCTGCTGTTGACTGTCTCTGTCATTATATTCTGATAATTTAGCAGACCATTGTGCTAATTCACCAGCAACCATGGCCGCCTTATTTTCCATTTCAGATAAATCTTTTTGAAATTTATCAATTTCATATGCCTGTTCAACATTTTTATATTTTGCTTTTTCTAATTGCTTTGCTATTTCAATAACTAAATATACAAATTCAGGCCAAGATTGAAGGATTAATGAATCCTTATCTTTCTTATGTTTAGCTTGGGAAACGTGACAGAGATAATCAGCAAACCGGGATTTATCAGACCAGATATCATCTGCATATTCTACAGCTCTCTTTTCCAATTCAAACCTCCAATCCTTTAACTCTCTCTTAATATCCAACCTGTCATGCATATGACCCAACACAATATATTCAATTAATTCTTGAGTCTTTCTATCATGCATATCAGTCTTTACCACTGCAGCAGCAGCCTGCATGCCTTGGCTAGCCTCGCCATTGTTATCAGACATTTTTTTACTTGTTGCACTACAAGTACCACAATAACTTTATCAAATATATATTTTGCACCCCAAAATTTTGTTTCTATTACAAGCAGATCTCGGTGGGACCTCCAATTTAATGTCGGAATATTTATGCTGTCTCCGATTGACAGTCTATATGATTTATGTGAATAAATTAAAATCGGTAATAAAGGAGATTCTAACTTATTATCATAAATATCAAGCTAAAACAAGCTCGTGATCTGCGTTGAATTGAAGACAAAACCCAGTTACAGACAAAATATATATGTAATTTATTAATACAATTTATAGTGCAAAATAATATATATAATAAAATTGGCGGTAATAAAATTCACTCAATGATATGCAAAATAGTGGTAAAGACAAAAATAATTGAGAACATATATATCTATATATACACAATTATGCCTTCTTATAATAATACCCCTCACTTATTTTAAAAGTCAATTTAATACTTGATTTCTCTCAGCCGACAAATGTCCGATTAAACCCAAATCTGGTTTATCTTTTATCTATATAAATATATATATATTATCAACCATACTGGTCTAGAACTGAATTCAGTTCCTTGGAGATAATACCGTGTTTTCACTAGTATATTTTTAATCTCCCTGTATTGGATTAATTTTCAGGATGATGCTGCAGGTACACCCCAATCTTATTCCAAAACAGATACTATACACAAAGTATGGTTAATTGAATATATCTATAGATATGTATTATATTAATTAATTATCCTATAAAATATAGGTAAGGTTATACTATACCAAAATGTCAGCTAGCAGAAATCAGTTTCAATGGTTCTAAGATGGCTGCCTCCAATGACTGGCAAGATGGTCAAGATGATGTTCAGAGAGAGAGCGAGCTCGTTCCCTTCTGTCAGCCCATACCATCTTTTTATCCTATCTTAGAAAGGGCTTGGCCAAGTTTTATCATTAACTAGTGACCTCACTTTATAATTAATAGAACCATCCTCTAGGGAAAAATATACCCTAGATCTTTGTTACCCTAACACTAGATGGCACTAGTATTCCATACAAAAAAATCGAAGCATTCATTTATTTCTCTTATTTATATAATAGCACTTAACATGTAATCTAAGGTTTCAGACAAACCTTGAGAAGATCTTAAAGAGACACTGAGTTTTATACTTGGTCAACTAACTTGTGTATCCTTAAGTCTTTTGACCAGACTTGATTAAATCAAAAATAAATATGGCTATCTCAATTCATTGTTCTTGGATGAGACAGGGTTTGTTCATGATTACCTGTGTCCACATTTTCCCATTCCAGGAAAGAAATAATTAATTTGTGTGTTCCACTGAGACAGATTCTAAACATGACAGAGGAGTTTATACCTCATTTCTAATCTTACAATTGAATATATCTATGAGGACTATACTCTTATATATATACTATATATTCAGCACACCTATTAAAATTGATTATATAAAATCAATCTACTCCTATATTGATTAATATAAAAATCACAAAGAAAGATTAGAGTCTTTCTATTTACTAAAATCATCAGAATTCAAATACATTGTCTTATCTAGGCCATCACATTTCATTAGACCTTGGGATATCTCCTTCTCACAAAACAGACTTAGGTAAACACTTTGGTATATATCGTAAACCTTAGGTTAGCAATTTCAGAGTAAAAAAAAATCCTGAATTCACTCTGCCTTAAAATAAGACAAAATGGTTGTCCCTTAGGCTCATGTCCATTCACTTATATAGGCCTTATAATTATGGACTTTATTCATACTCAATAGTTCTGACAGCATGACATACTGTGGGGCAGCCACCGCCTTAAGGCTTTTAAAACTCTCCATCTCCACCAGACGGAATGAAAGCATTTCAAAGGCCAGCAATTTTGAAATGCTGGCATTCAGGGCCAGGTATCGCAGGTGGGTAGGTGGGGACTTCCTCTTCTGCTCCAGTCTTTGGGAGATGAAGAGCTGAATGCTTACGTTGGACATTGTGGAGATGCTTGGTCATGCAGGTTGTGCACAGATTGAGGATGTGTATGCCTCGCTTCAGGCTCTGATTGCACAGCGTGCAAACCACTCGTGTCTTGTCATCAGCACATTGCCTGAAAAACTGCCACACCAGAGAACTCTTTTGAGCTGGCTTTGGTGTGCTTGGTCCCTTGCGGCAGTGGGCAGTAGCAGGAGTACTGTCTAGAGGATGCCTGCTCTGCTTTTGCACCCTGCTCCCTCTTCTGCTGTGCTGGTTGCTCTGTTCGACCACCGCTTCTTCCTCCGAACTACACAGGTCACTCACATACCTTGATTCCATGTGCGGTTGAGGACCTTATCGTCCCCCACATCATCTTCCACCCGATCTTCACCCCTGCCCTCCTTGTCAGTCTGCACACTTTCGAAAGCCCCAGCAGTTGGCACCTTTGTTTCGTCATCTTCCGAGATGTGCTGCGATGGTCCTCCCATGTACTCATCTTGAAACTTCTGGGGCAGAGATAGGTGGATGGCCCTTGGAAACCGTGCTAACAGTCATCAAAAAGCAAAAGAGACTTGGGGCTCAGACTGCTTGGCTGATTTGCAAGGGGGTGAGGTGATAGACTGATGGACATCGGATGCAGGTGCCAACGCTGATCTTTCAGCAGGAGACTGGGTGGAAGACAATGTGAAGGAACTGGAGGCACTGTCAGCAACCCAATCTATTATCGCCTGTACTTGTTCTGGCCTCACTATTCGTAGAGCCGCATTAGGCAAGACCAAATACCGCTGCATGTTCTGTCGCCTACTCTCACCTGAGGAAGGTGTTTCACTTGTGCGTGTAGCTGGCACAGATTGACCACATTCTCTCCCTGCAATAGGCTCTCCACCAGCAGCACCATGACTGGGGCCACATCCGTTATTTGACGATCTCTTCATATTTCTCAAATGTAGGATCTTGCACAAAATGGGTGTTTTTTTTTTTTTTTTAAATAGTAGAATAGAACCACAGTATCTAAAGGGTGTATCTCACACGTACTGATGCAGACTAGGCTGCAATTAAAGATTTTTGCCCAAAATGGGTGTTTTTCTAATAGCAGAATAGAACAACAGTATGTAAAGGGTGTACCTCACAATGACAGCTGCAGCAAAGGCTGCAATATTAAGTATTTTGCCCAAGAAGGGTGTTTTTTTACAGCAGTACATAACGCTTGAATTTCACACGTTCAGATGCAGCAAGGGCTGTAGAATTGTGCATTTTGCCCAAAAAGGGTGTTTTTTAAAACCCAGAAAATGGTAGCTGTATTTCTAGCTTAAATTGCACACTGACTAATGCTGCAAAGGCACCAGATGTAGGATATTGCCAAAAAAGGGTGATTTTAAAACCAGATTATCATTGCAGTATTTCAAGCTTGGATTTGAATGTCACAAAAGAACATATGCAGTGCTGATGCACTGAGCTTACATAATATGGCCGCCGCAGCCCATGTAACTAACAGATGGATAAAATCTCTTTTTCTCTGTCACTGGGCTCAGGGCAGGGTAAAAAGATTGTGCACTGCACCCACACAACTAAATCTATGTAGATCGCTGAGTTCAATTGGAGTTCTGATTAAAGAATTTAGCAGCATCCTCTCCCTACACTAAGCACAGCATAGTGACGTGTAGCGCTACGTGACTGCAGGTTATATAGAGGCTGAGTCACATGCTGCACTGCCCAATCACAGTCATGCCATTAGTAGGCATGGCTGTGATGGCTTCTAAGGGCACACAGTTAAACGCTTGTTGATTGGCTGCTCTGCAGCCTTTCAAAAGCGCTAAGAAATCGACGAACACAAAACCCGAACTTTTACAGAAATGTTCGGGCCAGAGGTCCCAAAATCCTAAAGTTCGCTCAACCCTATTCAACACAACTGCAACATTGAATGGGGTATAGATTTTTCTTTCTTTACTGAAATAAGCCACTAAACGCTTTCAACACATATAACTGCAGAAGTGAACTGAGAATATATTCATCTTTCTGTACTGAAATAGGCCACTAAACGGTTTAACACATATAACTGCAGAAGTGAAATGCGTATATATTTTTCTTTCTGTACTGAAATAGGCCAATAAACGCTTTCAACACATATAACTGCAGAAGTGAACTAAGAATATATTTTTCTTTTTGCACTAAAATAGGCTGCTAAACGCTTTTACCAGAAAAAAAACCACCATTGAAGTGCGTATATATTTTTCTTTCTGTACTGAAATAGGAAACTAAACTCTTTCAACACATATATAACTGCAGAACTAAAATGAGAATATATTTTTCTTTTTGTACTAAAATTGGCCACTAAATGGTTTTACAAAAAATAACTGCACCAGTGAAGTGCTTTAACATTTTTCTTTGTGTACTTAATTAGGTAACTTAACGCATTTTCCACAAATAACTGCACCAGTGAAGAGCATATATATTTTTCTTTCTGTAATGAATTATGCCACTAAACGCTTTCAACAAATATAACTGCAGACGTGAACTGAAAATGTTTTTTTTTTTTGCCCTGAAAAAGGCCCCTAAACGGTTTTACTAAAAATAACTGCACCATTGAAATGCGTATATATTTTTCTTTCTGTACTGAAATAGGCCATAAAATGTTTTCAACACCTATAACTGCAGAAGTGAATTGAGAATATATTTTTCTTGTTGTACTGAAATAGGCCACTAAATGCTTTTACCACAAATAACTGCACCAGTGAATTGCATAAATATTTATCTTTCTGAAATATGCCACTAATCGCTTCTACCACATATAACTGCAGAAGTGAAATGCATATATTTTTATCTTTCTGTACTGTAAAAGGCCACTAAACGCTTTTACCACAAATAACTTCTCCAGTGAAGTGCTTATATATTTTTCTTTCTGAACTGAAATAGGCAACTAAAGGCTATTAACACATATAACTGCAGAAGTGAACTGAGAATATATATTTTTTTGCACTGAAACAGGCAACTAAGGCTACTTTCACACTTGCGTCTGGGGTTCCACTTGTGAGATCAGTTTGAAGGCTCTCACAACCGGCCCCGAACGGATCCGTACATCCCCCAATGCATTCTGAATGGTTGCAGATCCATTCAGAATGTATCAGTTTGGCTCCGTTCCGCCTCCATTCCGCTCAGGAGACGGACACCCAAACGCTGCTTGCAGCGTTTTGGTGTCCGCCTGGCCGCGCGGAGCCCAAAAACGGATCCGTCCTGACTTACAATGCAAGTCAATGGGGACGGATCCATTTGACGTTGACACAATATGGTGCAATTGCAAACGGATCCGTCCCCTATTGACTTTCAATGTAAAGTCAGGAGTCCCTATTAGTTTTCTCCAATCCGATAGTATATTTTAACTTGAAGCATCCTCAGCACCATGGGAACGCCTCTATGTTAGAATATACCATCGGATTTGAGTTAGATCGTGAAAACTCAGATCCGACAGTATATTCTAACACAGAGGCGTTCCAATAGTGATGGGGATGCTTCAAGTTAGAATATACTAAAAATTGTGTACATAACTGCCCCCTGCTGCCTGGCACCACCCGATCTCTTACAGGGGGCTGTGATCCGCACAATTAACCCCTCAGGTGCCAGTGAACTGCGTATATATATATTTTTTTCTGTTCTGATATAGGCCACTAAACTCTTTCAACACATATAACTGCAAAAGTGAACTGTGAATATATTTTCTTTTTGTACTGAAATAGGTCACTAAACGCTATTACCACAAATAACTGCACCAGTGAAATGCATATATACAGTACAGACCAAAAGTTTGGACACACCTTCTCATTCAAAGAGTTTTCTTTATTGTCATGACTATGAAATAAAGAAAGAAAAATATATAAGCACTTCACTGGAGAAGTTATTTGTACTGAAATAGGCCACTAAACGCTATTACCACAAATAACTGCACCAGTGAAATGCATATATACAGTACAGACCAAAAGTTTGGACACACCTTCTCATTCAAAGAGTTTTCTTTATTGTCATGACTATGAAAATTGTAGATTCACACTGAAGGCATCAAAACTATGAATTAACACGTTGTCATGGAACCATGAACCAGACGTACAACAAGAGATGAGTGGAAATAAGAAGGCTTTATTGAAAATAAAGCTGTAAGGCAAAAGTCCAAACGGATGGCTAAACCGAAGCAGGGTCTTGCGAAACCAGAGATCAGGAACCAGAAGGGTAGTCAGATGAAGCCAGGATCAGGAACCAACAGGGTAGTCAGACGAAGCCAGGATCAGGAATCAGCAGGGTAGTCAGACGAAGCCAGGATCAGGAACCAGAAGCAGCAGCAGTCTTAGAAGCATGTGAGCACAGGAGGACCAAGCAGGGAACTGAAGCCACAGACCTCCTATATATATGAGCTAGGCATCCAGCTCCTCCCAGTGGGAAGGAGGAGCCGCAGGGTGGGAGGCTACAAGAAACCCAGAAACCAAGATGGCCGCCAGCACATGTCAAACGAAGGAGAACAGCAAGGAGGTAAGGCCATGACAGTACCTCCCCCTCAAGGGCCCCTCCTCCGCGGAGTAAGGAACGGTTTCTGAGGGAAGCGTGCGTGCAAGGCTCGGAGCAAGGCAGGAGCATGGACATCTGCGGAGGGAACCCAGGAACGCTCCTCTGGACCATAACTACGCCAATGGACCAAAAACTGCACCCGGCCGCGGACCAGGCGTGAGTCCAGGATATTGCTCACCTCATACTCCTCACGATTGCCCACTTGGACCGGACGAGGCCGAGGAATCGAGGAAGTGAAACGATTACACACCAGTGGCTTCAAGAGGGAGACATGAAACACGTTGGAGATCCGCATGCCAGGAGGAAGCGCAAGGGCATAGGCTACCGGGTTTACCCTGCGAAGCACTCGGAAGGGACCAACAAAGCGAGGCGCCAGCTTGGGAGTGGGCACTCGAAGGTTGAGGTTGCGGGTGGACAACCATACGCGGTCTCCGACCTGGTAGGAAGGAGCAGGCGCTCGTCTGCGATCAGCCTGGAGTCTCTGGCGCTGCGCAGAGACCTCAAGGGACCTCTGGATCTGTACCCAAGAAGCACGTAGGACGGAAAGGTGATCCTCCACAGCCGGAATATCCTGGGGAGAGAATACCTCCGGTAACACGGCAGGTTGGAACCCATAATTGGCCATGAAGGGAGACGTCCCAGAGGAAGAGTTCACCGCCGTGTTCCTGGCAAACTCAGCCCAAGGCAGGAGGTCAACCCAATTGTCTTGGTGATCGGAGACATAGCAACGAAGGAATTGCTCCAAGGCCTGATTGGATCGTTCTGCGGCCCCATTGGACTGAGGGTGGTAGGCCGATGAGAAAGAGAGATGAATCCCCAACTGGGAGCAAAAGGCGCGCCAGAACCTGGACACAAACTGACTCCCCCGATCCGACACAATCTCCTTGGGCAAACCGTGCAACCGGAAGACCTCCCTGGCAAAAATCGAGGCCAACTCTTGTGCAGAGGGTAACTTCTTGAGAGGTACACAGTGGCACATTTTGGAAAACCGATCCACTATCATGAGAATGACCGTATGGCCTCGGGATGCAGGGAGGTCCACAATGAAATCCATCCCCAGGTGTGACCATGGACGCTCCCCGGTGGCTATGGGTTGCAAAAGGCCCAACGGAAGGTGCCGAGGGGACTTACTCTGGGCACAAACGGAGCATGCCGCTACATATGCGGCGATGTCAGAACGTAGAGAAGGCCACCAGAACAGACGTGAAACAGCCCAGGACAGCTGATTCTTTCCAGGATGCCCCGCGGCCTTGGAGTTATGGTAGGTTCGCAACAACCGAGTGCGCAACTCCTCAGGCACAAAACACCTGCCGTTGGGTCTCCCAGAGGGAGCACCAGATTGAGCCGCCAAAATCTGCTCACCCAGGGGAGAGGTCAGGCTGGTGCGAATGGCGGCCAGGATCTGATTCGGAGGTATGACCGAAGTCGGAATCGACTCCTCCCCGGACAGCTCGGAGTACTGCCGTGATAAGGCATCCGCTCTGATGTTCTTGGAACCGGGTAGGTAGGAGACCACGTAATTAAAACGTGACAAGAACAGAGCCCATCTGGCCTGACGTGGTGTCAATCTCTTGGCCTCAGAGAGGTAGGTCAGATTCTTGTGGTCCGTCAGGATGAGAACCGGAACCACCGAGCCCTCGAGCAAGTGCCTCCATTCTTTAAGGGCCTGCACGATGGCCAATAACTCCCTGTCACCAATCTGATAGTTGCACTCCGCGGAAGACAGTTTCCGGGAGTAAAACCCACAAGGAAGCAGAGGACCCTCTGGTGTTCTACGCTGAGACAGGAGGGCGCCTACTCCCGTCTCAGACGCGTCCACCTCGAGGACAAACGGCAACCCAGGGTTGGGATGCGACAGAATCGGAGCCGACACAAAGGCGGACTTTAGAGCCTCAAAAGCTCGGATGGCCTCGGGCGGCCAGACCTGGGGATTACTGCCCTTCCTGGTCAGATCCGTGAGAGGCTTGGCTAGCATGGAAAAGTCCCTGATGAACTTCCGATAATAATTGGCGAAGCCCAAAAAGCATTGCAGGGCACGAAGACCACTGGGCTGGGGCCACTGTAAGACAGCCGAAACCTTCTCAGGATCCATGGAGAACCCCTCAGCGGAAATGATGTAACCTAAGAAGGTTACCTGGGATCGGTGAAATTCGCATTTCTCAAGCTTACCGAACAGCTTGTTCTCTCGTAACCGTTGCAACACTCGTCTGACATCCAGAATGTGGGCCTCCATGGATTCAGAATATACCAAGATGTCATCCAAATAGACCACCACACACTGCTGCAACAGGTCACGGAAAACATCGTTGATGAATTCCTGGAAGACTGCGGGCGCATTGCACAACCCAAAGGGCATAACCAAGGATTCATAATGACCGGTCCTGGTGTTAAACGCGGTCTTCCACTCATCGCCCGCCTTGATCCTTACCAGGTTATATGCCGCCCTCAGGTCGAGTTTGGTAAAGACCGTGGCCCCTTTGAGGCGATCGAACAGCTTGGAAATCAAGGGTATCGGGTAAGCGTTCTTGATCGTGATGCGATTGAGACCCCTGTAATCGATGCAAGGCCTCAACTCACCGCCCTTCTTTTTCACAAAGAAAAATCCAGCCCCTGCCGGGGACGAGGATTTGCGAATGTGTCCGCGTGAAAGCGCCTCCCTCACGTACTCCTCCATGGCCTCATTCTCCGCTACCGACAGTGGATAGACTTTGCCACGAGGAGGAACGGCACCAGATTGTAACTCTATGGCACAATCGTATGGGCGGTGCGGAGGTAGGGCAACCGCACGCACCTTATCGAATACATCCCGGTACTCCTCGTATTCAGGAGGCAACAGAGAGTCCGAGGAAGTACACAGCAACTTGACAGGCCCATGGATGCAACTAGCCCCACACTGCGGTGACCACGAGAGGATCTCGGCCGATTTCCAATCGAAAGTCGGATTATGCTTCTGGAGCCAGGGGTACCCCAAGACCACCGAGTAGTGTGGAGACGAAATAACCTGGAGACAGACCGACTCTCTGTGAACGGCACCAATGGCCATCCCCACTGGAAGGGTCTCATGAGTCACGTGTGGCGGCAGAAGGGGTCTGCCGTCTATCGCCTCAAGAGCCAGTGGGGAACCTCGAGGCTGCAGAGGAATGGAATTGGCGGCAGCGAACACACTATCAATGAACAAACCACCAGCACCAGAGTCCACCAACGCCTGGGTCGTCACCGAGCCCCCGACCCAGGAGAGGACAACAGTAATCAGTGGTTTGTCAACACGGGAAACCGGGGACGAGGAGACTCCACCCAAGATCTGCCCCCGACAGGATCTCAGGTGCGAGCGTTTCCCGGACGGTTCGGGCATGCCAACCGAAAATGCCCACCGAGACCACAGTACATGCATCGGCCCTCGCGTCTCCGGAGTACCCTCTCCCCCTCGGACAGGCGAGCAAACCCCAGCTGCATGGGTTCACCCCCAGACAAGTCATCCCCAGGAGGCGTGGGAGGAGAGGGAGGCACGGGTGGGACAGCAAACGTAGGCGCCAATCTGTTAGAAGGCCTCCGCAGGCTCTCCTGAAAGGAAGGTCTCTCCCTGAGTCTGGTGTCAATCAAAATCAGGAAAGAAATAAGAGACTCGAGCTCCACAGGTAGGTCCTTAGCTGCAACCTCATCCTTCAAGGCATCCGAGAGACCATGAGAGAAAGCAGCGACCAGAGCCTCATTATTCCAGCCCACCTCTGCTGCCAGGGTACGAAACTCAATGGCGTATTCAGCTACGGATCGTGAACCCTGTCTGATGGACATAAGGAGCTTCGCAGCAGAGGCAGCACGAGCCGGCACATCGAATACCTTCCGAAGAGAAGCAACAAAACCGGAAAACTCGGCAACCACCGGATTGTTGTTCTCCCATAAAGGGCTGGCCCAGGCCAAGGCCTTGTCCGAGAGCAGCGAGATCAAGAAGCCCACCTTTGATCTCTCAGTAGGAAAGGCATGTGGCAGCAACTCGAAGTAAATGCCCACCTGGTTAAGGAAACCTCGGCACTGAGTTGGCTCTCCCCCAAAGCGCTGTGGAAGGGGGGCAGAATCGGTCATACCCCGAAACACCGCAGGCGCAGCAACAGGTGTCGGGGTAGACTCTGGCGCAACAACCGGAGCGGCAGTAGGAGCGGGCCCAGGAGCGACAACCGACCCATCGGCAACGGAAGCTAAATGAGCCGTGCGTTCAAGCAGGGTTTGCAACGCCACAGCGAACCGACCCAACAGGTGATCCTGCTGATCAAGTCTGGCAACCAGCATAGGTAGCGAGGATGGCCCTGTACCGTCAGAATTCCCGGCTTGGTCCTAATGTCATGGAACCATGAACCAGACGTACAACAAGAGATGAGTGGAAATAAGAAGGCTTTATTGAAAATAAAGCTGTAAGGCAAAAGTCCAAACGGATGGCTAAACCGAAGCAGGGTCTTGCGAAACCAGAGATCAGGAACCAGAAGGGTAGTCAGATGAAGCCAGGATCAGGAACCAACAGGGTAGTCAGACGAAGCCAGGATCAGGAATCAGCAGGGTAGTCAGACGAAGCCAGGATCAGGAACCAGAAGCAGCAGCAGTCTTAGAAGCATGTGAGCACAGGAGGACCAAGCAGGGAACTGAAGCCACAGACCTCCTATATATATGAGCTAGGCATCCAGCTCCTCCCAGTGGGAAGGAGGAGCCGCAGGGTGGGAGGCTACAAGAAACCCAGAAACCAAGATGGCCGCCAGCACATGTCAAACGAAGGAGAACAGCAAGGAGGTAAGGCCATGACACACGTGGAATTATATACATAACAAAAAAGTGTGAAACAACTGAAAATATGTCATACTCTAGGTTCTTCAAAGTAGC
Organism: Bufo gargarizans; assembly: GCF_014858855.1. Lineage (NCBI taxonomy): Eukaryota > Metazoa > Chordata > Amphibia > Anura > Bufonidae > Bufo > Bufo gargarizans. The sequence continues at coordinate 92,931,306 of NC_058087.1, read as the reverse complement.
CACCTTTTGCTTTGATTACTGCTTTGCACATTCTTGACATTCTCTTGATAAGCTTCAAGAGGTAGTCACCTGAAATGGTCTTCCAACAGTCTTGAAGGAGTTCCCAGAGATGCTTAGCACTTGTTGGCCCTTTTGCCTTCACTCTGCGGTCCAGCTCACCCCAAACCATCTCGATTGGGTTCAGGTCGGTGACTGTGGAGGCCAGGTCATCTGGCGCAGCACCCCATCACTCTCCTTCATGGTCAAATAGCCCTTACACAGCCTGGAGGTGTGTTTGGGGTCATTGTCCTGTTGAAAAATAAATGATGGTCCAACTAAACGCAAACCGGATGGAATAGCATGCCGCTGCAAGATGTTGTGGTAGCCATGCTGTTTCAGTATTGAATATCTATTTTGAATAAATCCCCAACAGTGTCACCAGCAAAGCACCCCCACACCATCACACCTCCTCCTCCATGCTTCACGGTGTATATATTTTTGTTTCTGTTCTGATATAGGCCACTAAAAGCATTCAACACATATGGCTGCAGACGTGAACTGAGAATATATTTAGCTTTTTGTACTGAAATAGGCCACTAAACGCTTTTGCCGCAAATGCCTGCACCAGTGAAGTGCGTATGTATTTTTCTTTCTGTACTGAAATAGGCCACTAAACGCTTTTAACAGATATAACTGTAGAAGTAAATTGAGAATATATTTTTCTTTATGTGCTGAAATAGGCCACAAAATAGTTGAACTACAAATAACTGCACCAGTAAAGTCTGTATATACTTTTCTTTCTATAATGAAATATGGCACTAAACGCTTTTACCATAAATAAATTCTACAGTGAACTGCGCATTTATTTTTCTTTCTGCACTGAAATAGGCTACTAAATGTTTTCACCGCAGATAACTGCAACAGTGAACTGCATATAAGTTTTTTCTTTTGGTACTGAATCACTAAATGCTTTCACCACATATAATTGCAGAAACAAACTGCGTATATATTTTTCTTTTTCCACATATATAAGCCACTAAAGGCTTTTTAACGTAGCACTTGCACCCCAAGAACAAATTGCAGGAATGACAGAGCTGTATAATGGCTATTTGGATTCCCAATTAATCTTTACCTGCACTTGTAAATCACTTTTCTAGCATTGTCCCTAGCGCCTTTTGACACCTCTTCTTGCACTAAGATGCTGTCAAATGATTCCTCCCTATCCTTTCTTTGCACTTATAAATGTTTTTTTTTTCAGTTTCTTTGTTCACAATGAGGTTTTTCCTATTGCTATCTCTAGCGCATTCTCTCGTCTGTCCCTGCACTCAGAATGCTGTGCAATCTGGGTGATGCCACCTTCCCAAAGTTCCTTTCCCCATGTCCTCACACATGTAGCCGCCATTTTATGAAAAATTGTGACTCGTTACCATGAAGTCTTGTCTATCAGATTGTACTGCTTCTTCCAAAGCTACTGTATTACTGCCACTACTTCTATCCCTTCACAACCGCACATCTTTTGCCTTGTCATCAGGTTCCATACTCTTGCCACTAAAACTTCCCTTATGCAAGCACACATCTCTGCTCCATTCGGTTCCACACTGTACAGCTTCTGCCAAGTCTACTACCACCATTACTACCCCTACAGAGCCGCATATCTCCTGCCTTGTCTGTCAGGTTCCATACTTTACTCCTACTGCTCCCAAAAAGAGAATTTTTGGACATCTTGTTCAGAACAAACCAATGCTTTTTCCAATACTACCATGTGTGTATAAACATAGGCAGACATCTGCTCCTGTTTAGGCCTTATTTTTGGACTTGTTCTGAACAAACCACTTATTTTTCTGATACTAATCTCAATAAAGAATAATTTTAGGATTCTTTTTTTAAATTAAAAAATCATAACTATTTGACAGAGCAGAGCAGTGTATTATTAAGCTCATAGCCATATATGAGGGGTAATAAATAAAATATGTACCCCAGAATGTTCTGTCAGTGTTAGAAAGCTGCTCTTGTCTGTACAGGTTAAGACATTTCTGGAAATGCAACACACACACAGTAGCAGTTCAGTCTGATGAACTGGAAGTGACAGAATGGCAAGTGCAGTACAGTGTGGGTTTACTAAGAAAGTTAGCCATTTGGAGCATTCTTACATGATTAAATTCCTTACAAAAGAAGGAAGGACGCCTAAAGAGATCCATAAAAGGATGATTGCTGTATATGGTGATGGTGCACCTTCCTACTACCAAGTAAAGTTTTGGACCAAGCTGTTGAAATGGTATAAGGAATCAATTGCAGGTGACACCCATTCAGGGAGTCCTGTCTAAGCATCTTCATAGGAAATGTACTGTAAAGTGGAGGCCATGATTTTGAAAGATAGTTGTGTCAAAATCAGTGTTATAGCTCATGAATTAAACATTTCAGTTGGCACAGTTTTCAGTATCATTGTCACGAACCGGCGGGTGTGAATCCACTGTGCCACGTGTCCTACCTCCTCTAAAGGCCTTGTCTTAGTGAACCCCTCAATCTTCACAGTACCCCTGATGGTGGGGATAGACTTTCCCGAGGGGAACACCAGGTTGCTACCTCTATAAGAGGATTGGCACATGAGGCAGCTGGTCTAGGGGGACCAGAAGGAACCTGGGTAAGGTACCAGAGGTACAGACGTTGTCAGCAGGCTGAGTCATAACCAGGAGCAACAGTGCAGGCAATAGGCCAGGGCAGGCAGCACAGGTACCGCAACAGGAGAGTCAAGGCAAGCAGGCAGGTATCAAACAGGTAGCAGAGTCCAGGAATACAAGTCAGGAACATAGGAACATAAGCAGATATCGGGACCCTTAGCAGGACACAAGGACCTTTACACAGAGGCATCTGGGAAGAGGGCTGAGACACTTATATATGTGAAGGTCAGCGAGGTCACATGACCTAACCCATAAAGCACAGGAAGTGAAACACGTCGGCCCTTAAGGAAATGCTGCAGGAAACAAACAGCAAGCATGCTGTGGCCAGGGCAGAGAGAAAGATGTGGAGCGGATCCCAGAACAACAGTACCTACACAGATAGAGCCCAGGACTGCAGCGGTGAATGGGAAGCACTGGCAGCAGATCACCGCTAAAAACAGTGCCCGGGACCACGGAGGTAAGCTGGGAACAGCGGCGCCCAGCAGCCGCTGTTACAATCATTCATGATGTTTTGATGATGTCAAGGGTCAGTTCCCAGTGAGTGCCACGAATGTTGACACCTGAGCAAAAAATTTGTCATCAGCAATTTAGCCAAGTGATTTTAGACATGCTTAGAGAAAAGCTAATAGACTTATATTCTCAAATTATTATGGGTGATGAAACATGGGTCTGACCAAACAAGAGACCATGCAATATAAGCACAAGGGGTCACCAACTCCAAAGACATTTCATGTGCAGCAGTCAGCTAGAAAGATCATGGCAACAGTTTCATGCTACACAACACAAAAATTACTAAGACAACTCTGCTTCAACAAAGAAGGCATTATGTGAGGCAATCAAAGAGAAATGCTGTGGGCAGTTGTCGGCAAGTGTGTTGCTGCTTCACAACAATGCGCCAGCTCACAAGTGTCGCAAACCATAAGCTGCTATCAGGGAATGCAGCTTCATGGAGCTTAACCATCCAGGCTATAGTCCAGACTGGCTCCCAGTAATTATTTTCTCTTTCGGTACCAAAATAAATTACTGCATGGGCAACAGTTTCCTGATGATAATGCTGTCAAACAGGGTTCCAGCAGCAGCAAGAACTCTCCTATTCTGGGGGCATCTCATCATTGGAGGTGAAGTGGATTAAGTGTGTTGAAGTCAAGGGGGATTACATTGAAATGTAGTAACTTCAATTTGCAGGTAGATAACTTATTGAACCCCCCTAGTATATTGCTGTCACTTTAATATTACTAATGTTGTCTTGGCGTTAAAGTGCTTGAAAGTAGTTGCATATAGTCCTATGAGACCCTAGAATGTCATATGGAACTTTTCGATTAGGGTTTAATTTTTTTCACATAAGAATTGAATCATCCGATAGATTTGCTAGAATAGGACCTGAAATGAATTTCAAACATTTCACTCATCTGTACTCAGGATTTGTTGCAATCTTAAATTCTGTGGTCTGGCAAGACAGTACTAAACAAAACTGACATTAACTTATGAAAGTACCAGTGGATGGGCTGCATCCACTGAGAGCCTTTTACTAGGGATAACCTCATAAAATACTTTTTTGTATTACGTACAATCACAGCCATTTTTTTTAGCAGGAAGCAGACTGGAATTTAAATACTGTAGTTCTATAAGATTATTGTCATTATATTTCAATGATGTAGCTTTTCCCCTGAAGGTTTATCTCTTAAGTATGTTTCAATCCTCCACTTACCTCATTCATTGGGTGATAGATTGTATAATCATAGTTTTCCAGAGATATTGGCCCAGTGCTTTGCAGGCTCACACTTGAGCGATCAATTAGCTTCTGAACATCTTCTATCATGATCCTAGTAAATAAATATTTCAAAAGCATTAAACAGAAATGTTTGTTTCTGTCAAGAATAAATTATTATTATATGGCAATAAGGGTTATGCTACCTGAAAATTGGCACAAGGTGAATTATTTGTTTGTAGAAAAATAAGCAGTGTATGAAAACAATATGGAGGAGCATAAAATAACAACAGCAACAAAGACATAAGTCCATCAAGTTCAACCAAGGGATACTGTAGGTGGGGACGCAAATCCCAGAAGGAAGTGAACATTACGAATATTCAAAAAAACTAATATATAGGAATATAGCGAATATTATGTAATAATTAGGTAGCAAGTCAGTATCTGACATTGGAAAAGCTGGGTAATAACTCAGTGTAGATCGCAAGTTATTACCTAGCTTTACCAGTGTCAGATATCATCCTAGTGTAGATCTCAAATATTCTAATCGCTAATTTTCCATGCAAAAGGCTACACTAATAAGCTTGTCATTAGAGTTGAGCGAACACCTGGATGTTCGGGTTCGAGAAGTTCGGCCGAACATCCCGGAAATGTTCGGGTTCGGGATCCGAACCCGATCCGAACTTCGTCCCGAACCCGAACCCCATTGAAGTCAATGGGGACCCGAACTTTTCGGCACTAAAAAGGCTGTAAAACAGCCCAGGAAAGAGCTAGAGGGCTGCAAAAGGCAGCAACATGTAGGTAAATCCCCTGCAAACAAATGTGGATAGGGAAATGAATTAAATTAAAAATTAAATAAATAAAAATTAACCAAAATCAATTGGAGAGAGGTTCCATAGCAGAGAATCTGGCTTCCCGTCACCCACCACTGGAACAGTCCATTCTCAGATATTTAGGCCCCGGCACCCAGGCAGAGGAGAGAGGTCCCGTAACAGAGAATCTGTCTTCATGTCAGCAGAGAATTAGTCTGCATGTCATAGCAGAGAATGAGGCTTCACGTCAGCCACCACTGCAACAGTCCATTGGCATATATTTAGGCCCAGCACCCAGGCAGAGGAGGGAGGTCCCGTAACAGAGAATCTGTCTTCATGTCAGCAGAGAATTAGTCTGCATGTCATAGCAGAGAATGAGGCTTCACGTCAGCCACCACTGCAACAGTCCATTGGCATATATTTAGGCCCAGCACACACACAGGCAGAGGAGAGAGGTCCCGTAACAGAGAATCTGGCTTCATGTCAGCAGAGAATCAGTCTGCATGTCATAGCAGAGAATGAGGCTTCACGTCAGCCACCACTGCAACAGTCCATTGGCATATATTTAGGCCCAGCACACACACAGGCAGAGGAGAGAGGTCCCGTAACAGAGGATCTGGCTTCATGTCAGCAGAGAATCAGTCTGCATGTCATAGCAGAGAATCAGGCTTCACGTCAGCCACCACTGCAACAGTCCATTGTCATAAATTTAGGCCCAGCACCCAGGCAGAGGAGAGAGGTCCCGTAACAGACAATCTGGCTTCATGTCAGCAGAGAATTAGTCTGCATGTCATAGCAGAGAATGAGGCTTCACGTCAGCCACCACTGCAACAGTCCATTGGCATATATTTAGGCCTAGCACACAGGCAGAGGAGAGAGGTCCCGTAACAGACAATCTGGCTTCATGTCAGCAGAGAATCAGTCTGCATGTCATAGCAGAGAATGAGGCTTCACGTCACCCACCACTGCAACAGTCCATTGGCATATATTTAGGCCTAGCACACAGGCAGAGCAGAGAGGTCCCGTAACAGACAATCTGGCTTCATGACAGCAGAGAATCAGTCTGCATGTCATAGCAGAGAATGAGGCTTCACGTCACCCACCACTGCAACAGTCCATTGGCATATATTTAGGCCTAGCACACAGGCAGAGCAGAGAGGTCCCGTAACAGACAATCTGGCTTCATGACAGCAGAGAATCAGTCTGCATGTCATAGCAGAGAATGAGGCTTCACGTCACCCACCACTGCAACAGTCCATTGGCATATATTTAGGCCTAGCACACAGGCAGAGCAGAGAGGTCCCGTAACAGACGATCTGGCTTCATGTCAGCAGAGAATCAGTCTGCATGTCATAGCAGAGAATGAGGCTTCACGTCAGCCACCACTGCAACAGTCCATTGGCATATATTTAGGCCCAGCACCCAGGCAGAGGAGGGAGGTCCCGTAACAGAGAATCTGTCTTCATGTCAGCAGAGAATTAGTCTGCATGTCATAGCAGAGAATGAGGCTTCACGTCAGCCACCACTGCAACAGTCCATTGGCATATATTTAGGCCCAGCACACACACAGGCAGAGGAGAGAGGTCCCGTAACAGAGAATCTGTCTTCATGTCAGCAGAGAATTAGTCTGCATGTCATAGCAGAGAATCAGGCTTCACGTCACCCACCACTGCAACAGTCCATTGGCATATATTTAGGCCCAGCACCCAGGCAGAGGAGGGAGGTCCCGTAACAGAGAATCTGTCTTCATGTCAGCAGAGAATTAGTCTGCATGTCATAGCAGAGAATGAGGCTTCACGTCAGCCACCACTGCAACAGTCCATTGGCATATATTTAGGCCCAGCACACACACAGGCAGAGGAGAGAGGTCCCGTAACAGAGAATCTGTCTTCATGTCAGCAGAGAATTAGTCTGCATGTCATAGCAGAGAATGAGGCTTCACGTCAGCCACCACTGCAACAGTCCATTGGCATATATTTAGGCCCAGCACACACAGGCAGAGGAGAGAGGTCCCGTAACAGACAATCTGGCTTCATGTCAGCAGAGAATTAGTCTGCATGTCATAGCAGAGAATGAGGCTTCACGTCACCCACCACTGCAACAGTCCATTGGCATATATTTAGGCCCAGCACCCAGGCAGAGGAGGGAGGTCCCGTAACAGAGAATCTGTCTTCATGTCAGCAGAGAATTAGTCTGCATGTCATAGCAGAGAATGAGGCTTCACGTCACCCACCACTGCAACAGTCCATTGGCATATATTTAGGCCTAGCACACAGGCAGAGCAGAGAGGTCCCGTAACAGACAATCTGGCTTCATGACAGCAGAGAATCAGTCTGCATGTCATAGCAGAGAATGAGGCTTCACGTCACCCACCACTGCAACAGTCCATTGGCATATATTTAGGCCTAGCACACAGGCAGAGCAGAGAGGTCCCGTAACAGACGATCTGGCTTCATGTCAGCAGAGAATCAGTCTGCATGTCATAGCAGAGAATGAGGCTTCACGTCAGCCACCACTGCAACAGTCCATTGGCATATATTTAGGCCCAGCACACACAGGCAGAGGAGAGAGGTCCCGTAACAGACAATCTGGCTTCATGTCAGCAGAGAATTAGTCTGCATGTCATAGCAGAGAATGAGGCTTCACGTCAGCCACCACTGCAACAGTCCATTGGCATATATTTAGGCCCAGCACCCAGGCAGAGGAGAGAGGTCCCGTAACAGAGAATCTGTCTTCATGTCAGCAGAGAATTAGTCTGCATGTCATAGCAGAGAATCAGGCTTCACGTCACCCACCACTGCAACAGTCCATTGGCATATATTTAGGCCCAGCACCCAGGCAGAGGAGGGAGGTCCCGTAACAGAGAATCTGTCTTCATGTCAGCAGAGAATTAGTCTGCATGTCATAGCAGAGAATGAGGCTTCACGTCAGCCACCACTGCAACAGTCCATTGGCATATATTTAGGCCCAGCACACACACAGGCAGAGGAGAGAGGTCCCGTAACAGAGAATCTGTCTTCATGTCAGCAGAGAATTAGTCTGCATGTCATAGCAGAGAATGAGGCTTCACGTCAGCCACCACTGCAACAGTCCATTGGCATATATTTAGGCCCAGCACACACACAGGCAGAGGAGAGAGGTCCCGTAACAGACAATCTGGCTTCATGTCAGCAGAGAATTAGTCTGCATGTCATAGCAGAGAATGAGGCTTCACGTCACCCACCACTGCAACAGTCCATTGGCATATATTTAGGCCCAGCACCCAGGCAGAGGAGGGAGGTCCCGTAACAGAGAATCTGTCTTCATGTCAGCAGAGAATTAGTCTGCATGTCATAGCAGAGAATGAGGCTTCACGTCAGCCACCACTGCAACAGTCCATTGGCATATATTTAGGCCCAGCACACACACAGGCAGAGGAGAGAGGTCCCGTAACAGAGGATCTGGCTTCATGTCAGCAGAGAATCAGTCTGCATGTCATAGCAGAGAATCAGGCTTCACGTCAGCCACCACTGCAACAGTCCATTGGCATATATTTAGGCCTAGCACACAGGCAGAGGAGAGAGGTCCCGTAACAGACAATCTGGCTTCATGTCAGCAGAGAATCAGTCTGCATGTCATAGCAGAGAATGAGGCTTCACGTCAGCCACCACTGCAACAGTCCATTGTCATAAATTTAGGCCCAGCACCCAGGCAGAGGAGAGAGGTCCCGTAACAGACAATCTGGCTTCATGTCAGCAGAGAATTAGTCTGCATGTCATAGCAGAGAATCAGGCTTCATGTCAGCCACCACTGCAACAGTCCATTGGCATATATTTAGGCCTAGCACACAGGCAGAGGAGAGGTTCATTCAACTTTGGGTAGCATCGCAATATAATGGTAAAATGAAAATAAAAATAGGATTGAATGAGGAAGTGCCCTGGAGTCCAATAATATATGGTTATGGGGAGGTAGTTAATGTCTAATCTGGACAAGGGACGGACAGGTCCTGTGGGATCCATGCCTGGTTCATTTTTATGAACGTCAGCTTGTCCACATTGGCTGTAGACAGGCGGCTGCGTTTGTCTGTAATGACGCCCCCTGCCGTGCTGAATACACGTTCAGACAAAACGCTGGCTGCCGGGCAGGCCAGCACCTCCAAGGCATAAAAGGCTAGCTCTGGCCACGTGGACAATTTAGAGACCCAGAAGTTGAATGGGGCCGAACCATCAGTCAGTACGTGGAGGGGTGTGCACACGTACTGTTCCACCATGTTAGTGAAATGTTGCCTCCTGCTAACACGTTGCGTATCAGGTGGTGGTGCAGTTAGCTGTGGCGTGTTGACAAAAGTTTTCCACATCTCTGCCATGCTAACCCTGCCCTCAGAGGAGCTGGCCGTGACACAGCTGCCTTGGCGACCTCTTGCTCCTCCTCTGCCTTGGCCTTGGGCTTCCACTTGTTCCCCTGTGACATTTGGGAATGCTCTCAGTAGCGCGTCTACCAACGTGCGCTTGTACTCGCGCATCTTCCTATCACGCTCCAGTGCAGGAAGTAAGGTGGGCACATTGTCTTTGTAGCGTGGATCCAGCAGGGTGGCAACCCAGTAGTCCGCACAGGTTAAAATGTGGGCAACTCTGCTGTCGTTGCGCAGGCACTGCAGCATGTAGTCGCTCATGTGTGCCAGGCTGCCCAGGGATAAGGACAAGCTGTCCTCTGTGGGAGGCGTATCGTCATCGTCCTGCCTTTCCCCCCAGCCACGCACCAGTGATGGACCCGAGCTGCGTTGGGTGCCACCCCGCTGTGACCATGCTTCATCCTCATCCTCCTCCACCTCCTCCTCATCCTCGTCCTCCTCGTCCTCCAGTAGTGGGCCCTGGCTGGCCACATTTGTACCTGGCCTCTGCTGTTGCCAAAAACCTCCCTCTGAGTCACTTCGAAGAGACTGGCCTGAAAGTGCTAAAAATGACCCCTCTTCCTCCTCCTCCTCCTCCTCCTCCTGGGCCACCTCCTCTTCCATCATCGCCCTAAGTGTTTTCTCAAGGAGACATAGAAGTGGTATTGTAACGCTGATAACGGTGTCATCGCCACTGGCCATGTTGGTGGAGTACTCGAAACAGCGCAACAGGGCACACAGGTCTCGCATGGAGGCCCAGTCATTGGTGGTGAAGTGGTGCTGTTCTGTAGTGCGACTGACCCGTGCGTGCTGCAGCTGAAACTCCACTATGGCCTGCTGCTGCTCGCACAGTCTGTCCAGCATGTGCAAGGTGGAGTTCCACCTGGTGGGCACGTCGCATATGAGGCGGTGAGCGGGAAGGCCGAAGTTACGCTGTAGCGCAGACAGGCGAGCAGCAGCAGGATGTGAACGCCGGAAGCGCGAACAGACGGCCCGCACTTTATGCAGCAGCTCTGACATGTCGGGGTAGTTGTGAATGAACTTCTGCACCACCAAATTCAGCACATGCGCCAAGCAAGGGATGTGCGTCAAATTGGCTAGTCCCAGAGCTGCAACGAGATTTCGCCCATTATCACACACCACCAGGCCGGGCTTGAGGCTCACCGGCAGCAACCACTCGTCGGTCTGTTGTTCTATACCCCGCCACAACTCCTGTGCGGTGTGGGGCCTGTCCCCCAAACATATGAGTTTCAGAATGGCCTGCTGACGTTTACCCCGGGCTGTGCTGAAGTTGGTGGTGAAGGTGTGTGGCTGACTGGATGAGCAGGTGGAAGAAGAGGAGGAGGAAGCCGAGAAGGAGGAGGTGGCAACAGGAGGCAAAGAATGTTGCCCTGCGATCCTTGGCGGCGGAAGGACGTGCGCCAAACAGCTCTCCGCCTGGGGCCCAGCTGCCACTACATTTACCCAGTGTGCAGTTAGGGAGATATAGCGTCCCTGGCCGTGCTTACTGGTCCACGTATCTGTGGTTAGGTGGACCTTGCCACAGATGGCGTTGCGCAGTGCACACTTGATTTTATCGGATACTTGGTTGTGCAGGGAAGGCACGGCTCTCTTGGAGAAGTAGTGCCGGCTGGGAACAACATACTGTGGGACAGCAAGCGACATGAGCTGTTTGAAGCTGTCTGTGTCCACCAGCCTAAATGACAGCATTTCATAGGCCAGTAGTTTAGAAATGCTGGCATTCAGGGCCAGGGATCGAGGGTGGCTAGGTGGGAATTTACGCTTTCTATCAAATGTTTGTGAGATGGAGAGCTGAACGCTGGCGTGTGACATGGTTGAGACGCTTGGTGACGGAGGTGGTGGTGGTGGTGTTGGTGGTACATCCCCTGTTTGCTGGGCGGCAGGTGCCAACGTTCCTCCAGAGGCGGAGGAAGAGGCCGAGGCGGCAGCAGCAGAATAGGCCGAGGCGGCAGCAGCAGAAGAGGTAGCAGGGGGAGCCTGAGTGACTTCCTTGGTTTTAAGGTGTTTACTCCACTGCAGTTCATGCTTTGCATGCAGGTGCCTGGTCATGCAGGTTGTGCTCAGGTTCAGAACGTTAATGCCTCGCTTCAGGCTCTGATGGCACAGCGTGCAAACCACTCGGGTCTTGTCGTCAGCACATTGTTTGAAGAAGTGCCATGCCAGGGAACTCCTTGAAGCTGCCTTTGGGGTGCTCGGTCCCAGATGGCGGCGGTCAGTAGCAGGCGGAGTCTCTTGGCGGCGGGTGTTCTGCTTTTGCCCACTGCTCCCTCTTTTGCTACGCTGTTGGCTCGGTCTCACCACTGCCTCTTCCTCCGAACTGTGAAAGTCAGTGGCACGACCTTCATTCCATGTGGGGTCTAGGACCTCATCGTCCCCTGCATCGTCTTCCACCCAGTCTTGATCCCTGACCTCCTGTTCAGTCTGCACACTGCAGAAAGACGCAGCAGTTGGCACCTGTGTTTCGTCATCATCAGAGACATGCTGAGGTGGTATTCCCATGTCCTCATCATCAGGAAACATAAGTGGTTGTGCGTCAGTGCATTCTATGTCTTTCACCGCTGGGGAAGGGCTAGGTGGATGCCCTTGGGAAACCCTGCCAGCGGAGTCTTCAAACAGCATAAGAGACTGCTGCATAACTTGAGGCTGAGACAGTTTCCCTGGTATGCATGGGGGTGATGTGACAGACTGATGGGGTTGGTTTTCAGGCGCCATCTGTGCGCTTTCTGCAGAAGACTGGGTGGGAGATAATGTGAACGTGCTGGATCCACTGTCGGCCACCCAATTGACTAATGCCTGTACCTGCTCAGGCCTTACCATCCTTAGAACGGCATTGGGCCCCACCATATATCGCTGTAAATTCTGGCGGCTACTGGGACCTGAGGTAGTTGGTACACTAGGACGTGTGGATGTGGCAGAACGGCCACGTCCTCTCCCAGCACCAGAGGGTCCACTAACACCACCACGACCATGTCCACGTCCGCGTCCCTTACTAGATGTTTTTCTCATTGTTATGGTTCACCACAACAACAAATATATTATTTGGCCCAATGTATTGTATTCAAATTCAGCGGGATATAAATTTGAGGCCTAGTATTTAGGCGCTGGGTGACCGGTATGGATTTAGTGACAGAATTAGACTTGGAAATGCACAGAAGCGTGTGTGTGAAGTTATTCTGAATGACCCTATGTGCACCTTGAATATTATATACCCTTTTAGGGATAGATTTCAAATAGCTCTGATATAGCAGAAACCACTAAATTATGAAATTGCTAAATTGGGAATTGTATTTCAACCCAGAACAAGAAATGTGCTTGAACGGACACTAAATAACTCGCCCAGCTACAGCACTAAGGACAGATTTAGCGGGATATAAATTTGAGGCCTAGTATTTAGGCGCTGGGTGACAGGTATGGGTTTAGTGCCAGAATTAGACTTGGAAATACACAGTAGCGGGTGTGTGTGAAGTTATTCTGAATGACCCAATGTGCACCTTGAATATTATATACCCTTTTAGGGATAGATTTCAAATAGCTCTGATATAGCAGAAACCACTAAATTATGAAATTGCTAAATTGGGAATTGTATTTCAACCCAGAACAAGAAATGTGCTTGAACGGACACTAAATAACTCGCCCAGCTACAGCACTAGGGACAGATTTAGCTGGATATAAATTTGAGGCCTAGTATTTAGGCGCTGGGTGACCGGTATGGATTTAGTGACAGAATTAGACTTGGAAATGCACAGAAGCGGTGTGTGTGAAGTTATTCTGAATGACCCTATGTGCACCTTGAATATTATATACCCTTTTAGGGATAGATTTCAAATAGCTCTGATATAGCAGAAACCACTAAATTATGAAATTGCTAAATTGGGAATTGTATTTCAACCCAGAACAAGAAATGTGCTTGAACGGACACTAAATAACTCGCCCAGCTACAGCACTAAGGACAGATTTAGCGGGATATAAATTTGAGGACCTAGTATTTAGGCGCTGGGTGACAGGTATGGGTTTAGTGCCAGAATTAGACTTGGAAATACACAGTAGCGGGTGTGTGTGAAGTTATTCTGAATGACCCAATGTGCACCTTGAATATTATATACCCTTTTAGGGATAGATTTCAAATAGCTCTGATATAGCAGAAACCACTAAATTATGAAATTGCTAAATTGGGAATTGTATTTCAACCCAGAACAAGAAATGTGCTTGAACGGACACTAAATAACTCGCCCAGCTACAGCACTAAGGACAGATTTAGCGGGATATAAATTTGAGGCCTAGTATTTAGGCGCTGGGTGACAGGTATGGGTTTAGTGCCAGAATTAGACTTGGAAATACACAGTAGCGGGTGTGTGTGAAGTTATTCTGAATGACCCAATGTGCACCTTGAATATTATATACCCTTTTAGGGATAGATTTCAAATAGCTCTGATATAGCAGAAACCACTAAATTATGAAATTGCTAAATTGGGAATTGTATTTCAACCCAGAACAAGAAATGTGCTTGAACGGACACTAAATAACTCGCCCAGCTACAGCACTAAGGACAGATTTAGCGGGATATAAATTTGAGGCCTAGTATTTAGGCGCTGGGTGACAGGTATGGGTTTAGTGCCAGAATTAGACTTGGAAATACACAGTAGCGGGTGTGTGTGAAGTTATTCTGAATGACCCAATGTGCACCTTGAATATTATATACCCTTTTAGGGATAGATTTCAAATAGCTCTGATATAGCAGAAACCACTAAATTATGAAATTGCTAAATTGGGAATTGTATTTCAACCCAGAACAAGAAATGTGCTTGAACGGACACTAAATAACTCGCCCAGCTACAGCACTAAGGACAGATTTAGCGGGATATAAATTTGAGGCCTAGTATTTAGGCGCTGGGTGACAGGTATGGGTTTAGTGCCAGAATTAGACTTGGAAATACACAGTAGCGGGTGTGTGTGAAGTTATTCTGAATGACCCAATGTGCACCTTGAATATTATATACCCTTTTAGGGATAGATTTCAAATAGCTCTGATATAGCAGAAACCACTAAATTATGAAATTGCTAAATTGGGAATTGTATTTCAACCCAGAACAAGAAATGTGCTTGAACGGACACTAAATAACTCGCCCAGCTACAGCACTAAGGACAGATTTAGCGGGATATAAATTTGAGGCCTAGTATTTAGGCGCTGGGTGACAGGTATGGGTTTAGTGCCAGAATTAGACTTGGAAATACACAGTAGCGGGTGTGTGTGAAGTTATTCTGAATGACCCAATGTGCACCTTGAATATTATATACCCTTTTAGGGATAGATTTCAAATAGCTCTGATATAGCAGAAACCACTAAATTATGAAATTGCTAAATTGGGAATTGTATTTCAACCCAGAACAAGAAATGTGCTTGAACGGACACTAAATAACTCGCCCAGCTACAGCACTAGGGACAGATTTAGCTGGATATAAATTTGAGGCCTAGTATTTAGGCGCTGCGTGACAGGTATGGGTTTAGTGACAGAATTAGACTTGGAAATACACAGTAGCGGGTGTGTGTGAAGTTATTCTGAATGACCCAATGTGCACCTTGAATATTATATACCCTTTTAGGGATAGATTTCAAATAGCTCTGATATAGCAGAAACCACTAAATTATGAAATTGCTAAATTGGGAATTGTATTTCAACCCAGAACAAGAAATGTGCTTGAACGGACACTAAATAACTCGCCCAGCTACAGCACTAGGGACAGATTTAGCTGGATATAAATTTGAGGCCTAGTATTTAGGCGCTGGGTGACCGGTATGGATTTAGTGACAGAATTAGACTGGGATATGGCCAAAAAATAAACAGACTATTGCTGGTTAAATGCACTTGGTGTGACAGCTTCACCCTGATGTAGGCTTTAGCCAAAAAACAACCACACCATTGAGGGTTAAATGCACTTGGTCGCAGCTTGTGCTGGCGCACCACAAGACACAAAATGGCCGCCGATCACCCCAGAAAAATGTGACTGACAAACGGTCTGTGCAGCCTAAAAACAGTGAGCAATTGAGGATCAGCAGCTCAATGATCCACAGCTGCAGATCGATCAGTTAATCAAGTCCTTTGGAGGAGTTAATCTGCCTAATCTCGCCCTACTGTCGCAGCCGCAACCTCTCCCTACGCTAATCAGAGCAGAGTGACGGGCGGCGCTATGTGACTCCAGCTTAAATAGAGGCTGGGTCACATGGTGCTCTGGCCAATCACAGCCATGCCAATAGTAGGCATGGCTGTGATGGCCTCTTGGGGCAAGTAGTATGACGCTTGTTGATTGGCTGCTTTGCAGCCTTTCAAAAAGCGCCAAGAAAGCGTCACAAAAGCGCGAAGAAAGCGACGAACACCGAACCCGAACCCGGACTTTTACGAAAATGTCCGGGTTCGGGTCCGTGTCACGGACACCCCAAAATTCGGTACGAACCCGAACTATACAGTTCGAGTTCGCTCATCCCTACTTGTCATAAGACTCAGTCTAATATTCTTGTCAGAAGACTATGAAACCAATAGAGGGCACTATTGAGTTATGAACAGCGCCCTCTATTGGTTTCATAGTCTGTGAAACCAATAGAGGGCGCTGTTCATAACGCAATAGCACTCTCTATTGGTTTCATAGTCTTCTGACAAGAATAGTTGTCTTGTCATAAGACTGTGAAACCAATAGAGGGCGCTATTCATAACTCAATAGCGCCATCTATTGGTTATCATAGTTTTATGACAGCTGAAAAACAAGACAGATTCTACTCATTTGCATATCTTTCCTATATGCCCATGCAAATTCATTTTTACATGGCAAAACTGTATAGAAAGGTTATTGAATATTATGTTAGGACAATCAGAAAAATTTGATATTGATATTGATCTAGGTGTGCAGTTCCACCCAAGCCATCCAACAGATGCAAAATAACTTTGAGGTTTACTGGTTCTCAGTCAGATGAGAGCTGGTTTGGAATATCTCATAGTGCATGCCATTGTAAGGTATGCTGGCTGTTATCTGTCTCATGGATGGATAGATGGATGGCTTGTACATACCTGGCTTTTGGCATATAGCATTTGTATGGTTGTCTATTGTATGTCGTACATAATAGGAGTCTAAGACACATCCAGCTATCCTCTTAATACTGTTGCCAAAACTTTTTCATGGGGTTTCCATCAATTTCTAACCATTTTTTATGAACCAGACACACTCTTCTCTTCTGAGCAGGGGGTGACTGGGGTTCTATCATTGACCTCCATTGTATTAAATTGTATTCGAGCTGAGCATGCTTGCTGACCACTAGTAAAGAAGCTTTGATGCTTTTGGAGACTGAACTTTTTCCTTTCCAGAGGCAGTGCCCCTTTGTTTTTCGAGGGCATTTTACATGGAAAAGTTTTTCACATAATTTTTTGTAAGGCCCATTTATATAGTTGTACTAGCAGAAGGACCAGGCTTCACTCGGGTACATTTAATCTATTTAATTTAATGTTTGTGTGTGTCATTAAAATATATCAACACTATCCACTATAACAATGACATCTACATGACCCCACCCCTTAACACTGACCCCCCCACAGTGCCCAGTCCCTTAAAATTGGACCTCCACAGCAGCCCACCCCCTTAACTTTGACCTTTACAGTAGCCTTCCCGTTTAACAGTGACTTTCAGAGCATACCACCCCCTTGACAGTGACCAATACAGGGGCCCCCCCTTAACAGTGGCCTTTACTGGATCGGGGGCATGTCCTTTTGAACAGCTCACTCTAACACAGCAGCACTGTGCTGTCTGAGTGTGATCTGCAGTGAGAAAGTCACCGTCCCTCCCACCCCTGTAGCTGACAGAAGTAGATTTTTACCTTCATTTTTTCAATTTGTCGACTGTACTGTCTGTCTGAGTGTGAGCTACAGGCAGAAAGTCACCATCAGAGGCATGGCAAAACAAACCTGGGGGCGGGGTTTCAAGTCTTTTGAGGGTGGAAACATTGTGGGAGGGGGAGTGTCTGGACTCCTTCCTGCAAGAGTTATGCCCCTCTGGGCGCCTTACTGGCTCATTTGCATTTTAAGTAAACTGGATTTTCAGAGGATAAAAACATCTATTGCTGGAACAAAGGCAGATCTAGATATAAGGTAGTAAGTGCTATTAGGCTATCCTGGTGACAGATTTCGTGTAAAGCTCATCTATAGCAGTGAAGATAAATGGCTGGGTTGTTATGGAAACCTGAAGTAAAACTGTATGTGGAGGCTGAAGGACCTGAGAGCTTCTATTGGCTGACAAGGGTCATGTGACCAATAGAGTTGAGCGAACACCTGGATGTTCGGGTTCGAGAAGTTCTGCCGAACTTCGTCCCGAACCCGAACCCCATTGAAGTCAATGGGGACCCGAACTTTTCGGCACTAAAAAGGCTGTAAAACAGCCCAGGAAAGAGCTAGAGGGCTGCAAAAGGCAGCAACATGTAGGTAAATCCCCTGCAAACAAATGTGGATAGGGAAATTAATAAAAATAAAAATAAAATAAATAAAAATTAACCAATATCAATTGGAGAGAGGTCCCATAGCAGAAAATCTGGCTTCACGTCAGCCACCACTGTAACAGACCATTGTGAGATATTTAGTCCCAGGCACCCAGGCAGAGGAGAGAGGTCCCTTAACAGAGAATCTGGCTTCATGTCAGCAGAGAATCAGTCTGCATGTCATAGCAGAGAATCAGGCTTCACGTCAGCCACCACTGTAACAGTCCATTGTCATATATTTAGGCCCAGGCACCCAGGCAGAGGAGAGAGGTCCCGTAACAGAGAATCTGGCTTCATGTCAGCAGAAAATCAGTCTGCATGTCATAGCAGAGAATCAGGTTTCACGTCAGCCACCACTGTAACAGTCCATTGTCGTATATTTAAGCCCAGGCACCCAGGTGTCATGGTCTTACCTCCTTGCTGTTCTCCTTCATTTGACATGTGCTGGCGGCCATCTTGGTTTCTGGGTTTCTTGTAGCCTCCCACCCTGCGGCTCCTCCTTCCCACTGGGAGGAGCTGGATGCCTAGCTCATATATATAGGAGGTCTGTGGCTTCAGTTCCCTGCTTGGTCCTCCTGTGCTCACATGCTTCTAAGACTGCTGCTGCTTCTGGTTCCTGATCCTGGCTTCGTCTGACTACCCTGCTGATTCCTGATCCTGGCTTCGTCTGACTACCCTGTTGGTTCCTGATCCTGGCTTCATCTGACTACCCTTCTGGTTCCTGATCTCTGGTTTCGCAAGACCCTGCTTCGGTTTAGCCATCCTTTTGGACTTTTGCCTTACAGCTTTATTTTCAATAAAGCCTTCTTATTTCCACTCATCTCTTGTTGTACGTCTGGTTCATGGTTCCATGACATTAGGACCAAGCCATGAATTCTGACGGTACAGGGCCATCCTCGCTACCTACGCTGGTTGCCAGACTTGATCAGCAGGATCACCTGTTGGGTCGGTTCGCTGTGGCGTTGCAAACCCTGCTTGAACGCACGGCTCATTTAGCTTCCGTTGCCGATGGCTCGGTTGTCGCTCCTGGGCCCGCTCCTACTGCCGCTCCGGTTGTTGCGCCAGAGTCTACCCCGACACCTGTTGCTGCGCCTGCGGTGTTTCGGGGTATGACCGGTTCTGCCCCCCTTCCACAGCGCTTTGGGGGAGAGCCAACTCAGTGCCGAGGTTTCCTTAACCAGGTGGGCATTTACTTCGAGTTGCTGCCACATGCCTTTCCTACTGAGAGATCAAAGGTGGGCTTCTTGATCTCGCTGCTCTCGGACAAGGCCTTGGCCTGGGCCAGCCCTTTATGGGAGAACAACAATCCGGTGGTTGCCGAGTTTTCCGGTTTTGTTGCTTCTCTTCGGAAGGTATTCGATGTGCCGGCTCGTGCTGCCTCTGCTGCGAAGCTCCTTATGTCCATCAGACAGGGTTCACGATCCGTAGCTGAATACGCCATTGAGTTTCGTACCCTGGCAGCAGAGGTGGGCTGGAATAATGAGGCTCTGGTCGCTGCTTTCTCTCATGGTCTCTCGGATGCCTTGAAGGATGAGGTTGCAGCTAAGGACCTACCTGTGGAGCTCGAGTCTCTTATTTCTTTCCTGATTTTGATTGACACCAGACTCAGGGAGAGACCTTCCTTTCAGGAGAGCCTGCGGAGGCCTTCTAACAGATTGGCGCCTACGTTTGCTGTCCCACCCGTGCCTCCCTCTCCTCCCACGCCTCCTGGGGATGACTTGTCTGGGGGTGAACCCATGCAGCTGGGGTTTGCTCGCCTGTCCGAGGGGGAGAGGGTACTCCGGAGACGCGAGGGCCGATGCATGTACTGTGGTCTCGGTGGGCATTTTCGGTTGGCATGCCCGAACCGTCCGGGAAACGCTCGCACCTGAGATCCTGTCGGGGGCAGATCTTGGGTGGAGTCTCCTCGTCCCCGGTTTCCCGTGTTGACAAACCACTGATTACTGTTGTCCTCTCCTGGGTCGGGGGCTCGGTGACGACCCAGGCGTTGGTGGACTCTGGTGCTGGTGGTTTGTTCATTGATAGTGTGTTCGCTGCCGCCAATTCCATTCCTCTGCAGCCTCGAGGTTCCCCACTGGCTCTTGAGGCGATAGACGGCAGACCCCTTCTGCCGCCACACGTGACTCATGAGACCCTTCCAGTGGGGATGGCCATTGGTGCCGTTCACAGAGAGTCGGTCTGTCTCCAGGTTATTTCGTCTCCACACTACTCGGTGGTCTTGGGGTACCCCTGGCTCCAGAAGCATAATCCGACTTTCGATTAGAAATCGGCCGAGATCCTCTCGTGGTCACCGCAGTGTGGGGCTAGTTGCATCCATGGGCCTGTCAAGTTGCTGTGTACTTCCTCGGACTCTCTGTTGCCTCCTGAATACGAGGAGTACCGGGATGTATTCGATAAGGTGCGTGCGGTTGCCCTACCTCCGCACCGCCCATACGATTGTGCCATAGAGTTACAATCTGGTGCCGTTCCTCCTCGTGGCAAAGTCTATCCACTGTCGGTAGCGGAGAATGAGGCCATGGAGGAGTACGTGAGGGAGGCGCTTTCACGCAGGACACATTCGCAAATCCTCGTCCCCGGCAGGGGCTGGATTTTTCTTTGTGAAAAAGAAGGGCGGTGAGTTGAGGCCTTGCATCGATTACAGGGGTCTCAATCGCATCACGATCAAGAACGCTTACCCGATACCCGTTGATTTCCGAGCTGTTTCGATCGCCTCAAAGGGGCCACGGTCTTTACCAAACTCGACCTGAGGGCGGCATATAACCTGGTAAGGATCAAGGCGGGCGATGAGTGGAAGACCGCGTTTAACACCAGGACCGGTCATTATGAATCCTTGGTTATACCCTTTGGGTTGTGCAATGCGCCCGCAGTCTTCCAGGAATTCATCAACGATGTTTTCCGTGACCTGTTGCAGCAGTGTGTGGTGGTCTATTTGGATGACATCTTGGTATATTCTGAATCCATGGAGGCCCACATTCTGGATGTCAGACGAGTGTTGCAACGGTTACGAGAGAACAAGCTGTTCGGTAAGCTTGAGAAATGCGAATTTCACCGATCCCAGGTAACCTTCTTAGGTTACATCATTTCCGCTGAGGGGTTCTCCATGGATCCTGAGAAGGTTTCGGCTGTCTTACAGTGGCCCCAGCCCAGTGGTCTTCGTGCCCTGCAGTGCTTTTTGGGCTTCGCCAATTATTATCGGAAGTTCATCAGGGACTTTTCCATGCTAGCCAAGCCTCTCACGGATCTGACCAGGAAGGGCAGTAATCCCCAGGTCTGGCCGCCCGAGGCCATCCGAGCTTTTGAGGCTCTAAAGTCCGCCTTTGTGTCGGCTCCGATTCTGTCGCATCCCAACCCTGGGTTGCCGTTTGTCCTCGAGGTGGACGCGTCTGAGACGGGAGTAGGCGCCCTCCTGTCTCAGCGTAGAACACCAGAGGGTCCTCTGCTTCCTTGTGGGTTTTACTCCCGGAAACTGTCTTCCGCGGAGTGCAACTATCAGATTGGTGACAGGGAGTTATTGGCCATCGTGCAGGCCCTTAAAGAATGGAGGCACTTGCTCGAGGGCTCGGTGGTTCCGGTTCTCATCCTGACGGACCACAAGAATCTGACCTACCTCTCTGAGGCCAAGAGATTGACACCACGTCAGGCCAGATGGGCTCTGTTCTTGTCACGTTTTAATTACGTGGTCTCCTACCTACCCGGTTCCAAGAACATCAGAGCGGATGCCTTATCACGGCAGTACTCCGAGCTGTCCGGGGAGGAGTCGATTCCGACTTCGGTCATACCTCCGAATCAGATCCTGGCCGCCATTCGCACCAGCCTGACCTCTCCCCTGGGTGAGCAGATTTTGGCGGCTCAATCTGGTGCTCCCTCTGGGAGACCCAACGGCAGGTGTTTTGTGCCTGAGGAGTTGCGCACTCGGTTGTTGCGAACCTACCATAACTCCAAGGCCGCGGGGCATCCTGGAAAGAATCAGCTGTCCTGGGCTGTTTCACGTCTGTTCTGGTGGCCTTCTCTACGTTCCGACATCGCCGCATATGTAGCGGCATGCTCCGTTTGTGCCCAGAGTAAGTCCCCTCGGCACCTTCCGTTGGGCCCTTTTGCAACCCATAGCCACCGGGGAGCGTCCATGGTCACACCTGGGGATGGATTTCATTGTGGACCTCCCTGCATCCCGAGGCCATACGGTCATTCTCATGATAGTGGATCGGTTTTCCAAAATGTGCCACTGTGTACCTCTCAAGAAGTTACCCTCTGCACAAGAGTTGGCCTCGATTTTTGCCAGGGAGGTCTTCCGGTTGCACGGTTTGCCCAAGGAGATTGTGTCGGATCGGGGGAGTCAGTTTGTGTCCAGGTTCTGGCGCGCCTTTTGCTCCCAGTTGGGGATTCATCTCTCTTTCTCATCGGCCTACCACCCTCAGTCCAATGGGGCCGCAGAACGATCCAATCAGGCCTTGGAGCAATTCCTTCGTTGCTATGTCTCCGATCACCAAGACAATTGGGTTGACCTCCTGCCTTGGGCTGAGTTTGCCAGGAACACGGCGGTGAACTCTTCCTCTGGGACGTCTCCCTTCATGGCCAATTATGGGTTCCAACCTGCCGTGTTACCGGAGGTATTCTCTCCCCAGGATATTCCGGCTGTGGAGGATCACCTTTCCGTCCTACGTGCTTCTTGGGTACAGATCCAGAGGTCCCTTGAGGTCTCTGCGCAGCGCCAGAGACTCCAGGCTGATCGCAGACGAGCGCCCGCTCCTTCCTACCAGGTCGGAGACCGCGTATGGTTGTCCACCCGCAACCTCAACCTTCGAGTGCCCACTCCCAAGCTGGCGCCTCGCTTTGTTGGTCCCTTCCGAGTGCTTCGCAGGGTAAACCCGGTAGCCTATGCCCTTGCGCTTCCTCCTGGCATGCGGATCTCCAACGTGTTTCATGTCTCCCTCTTGAAGCCACTGGTGTGTAATCGTTTCACTTCCTCGATTCCTCGGCCTCGTCCGGTCCAAGTGGGCAATCGTGAGGAGTATGAGGTGAGCAATATCCTGGACTCACGCCTGGTCCGCGGCCGGGTGCAGTTTTTGGTCCATTGGCGTGGTTATGGTCCAGAGGAGCGTTCCTGGGTTCCCTCCGCAGATGTCCATGCTCCTGCCTTGCTCCGAGCCTTCCACGCACGCTTCCCTCAGAAACCGTTCCTTACTCCGCGGAGGAGGGGCCCTTGAGGGGGAGGTACTGTCATGGTCATACCTCCTTGCTGTTCTCCTTCGTTTGACATGTGCTGGCGGCCATCTTGGTTTCTGGGTTTCTTGTAGCCTCCCACCCTGCGGCTCCTCCTTCCCACTGGGAGGAGCTGGATGCCTAGCTCATATATATAGGAGGTCTGTGGCTTCAGTTCCCTGCTTGGTCCTCCTGTGCTCACATGCTTCTAAGACTGCTGCTGCTTCTGGTTCCTGATCCTGGCTTCGTCTGACTACCCTGCTGATTCCTGATCCTGGCTTCGTCTGACTACCCTTCTGGTTCCTGATCTCTGGTTTCGCAAGACCCTGCTTCGGTTTAGCCATCCGTTTGGACTTTTGCCTTACAGCTTTATTTTCAATAAAGCCTTCTTATTTCCACTCATCTCTTGTTGTACGTCTGGTTCATGGTTCCATGACACCAGGCAGAGGAGAGAGGTCCCGTAACAGAGAATCTGGCTTCATGTCAGCAGAGAATCAGTCTGCATGTCATAGCAGAGAATCAGGCTTCACGTCAGCCACCACTGTAACAGTCCATTGTCATATATTTAGGCCCAGGCATCCAGGCAGAGGAGAGAGGTCCCGTAACAGAGAATCTGGCTTCATGTCAGCAGAGAATCAGTCTGCATGTCATAGCAGAGAATCAGGCTTCACGTCAGCCACCACTGTAACAGTCCATTGTCATATATTTAGGCCCAGGCACCCAGGCAGAGGAGAGAGGTCCCATAACAGAGAATCTGGCTTCATGTCAGCAGAGAATCAGTCTGCATGCCATAGCAGAGAATCGGGCTTCACGTCAGCCACCACTGTAACAGTTCATTGTCATATATTTAGGCCCAGGCACACAGGCAGAGGAGAGAGGTCCCGTAACAGAGAATCTGGCATCATGTCAGCAGAGAATCAGTCTGCATGTCATAGCAGAGAATCATGCTTCACGTCACCCAACATTGGAACAGTCCATTGTCATATATTTAGGCCCCGGCACCCAGACAGAGGAGAGGTTCATTAAACTTTGGGTTGCCTCGCAATATAATGGTAAAATAAAAATAAAAATAGGATTGAATGAGGAAGTGCCCTGGAAGTAAGGTGGGCACATTGTCTTTGTACCGTGGATCCAGCAGGGTGGCAACCCAGTAGTCCGCAAACGTTAAAATGTGGGCAACTCTGCTGTCGTTGCGCAGGCACTGCAGCATGTCATCGCTCATGTGTGCTAGGCTGCCCAGGGGTAAGGACAAGCTGTCCTCTGTGGGAGGCATATCATCATCGTCCTGCATTTCCCCCCAGCCACGCACCAGTGATGGGCCCGAGCTGCGTTGGGTGCCACCCCGCTGTGACCATGCTTCATCCTCATCCTCCTCCACCTCCTCCTCATCCTCGTCCTCCTCGTCCTCCAGTAGTGGGCCCTGGCTGGCCACATTTGTACCTGGCCTCTGCTGTTGCAAAAAACCTCCCTCTGAGTCACTTCGAAGAGACTGGCCTGAAAGTGCTAAAAATGACCCCTCTTCCTCTTCCTCCTCCTCCTCCTGGGCCACCTCCTCTTCCATCATCGCCCTAAGTGTTTTCTCAAGGAGACATAGAAGTGGTATTGTAACGCTGATAACAGCGTCATCGCCACTGGCCATGTTGGTGGAGTAGTCGAAACAGCGCAACAGGGCACACAGGTCTCGCATGGAGGCCCAGTCATTGGTGGTGAAGTGGTGCTGTTCCGCAGTGCGACTGACCCATGCGTGCTGCAGCTGAAACTCCACTATGGCCTGCTGCTGCTCGCACAGTCTGTCCAGCATGTGCAAGGTGGAGTTCCACCTGGTGGGCACGTCGCATATGAGGCGGTGAGCGGGAAGGCCGAAGTTACGCTGTAGCGCAGACAGGCGAGCAGCGGCAGGATGTGAACGCCGGAAGCGCGAACAGACGGCCCGCACTTTATGCAGCAGCTCTGACATGTTGGGGTAGTTGTGAATGAACTTCTGCACCACCAAATTCAGCACATGCGGCAAGCAAGGGATGTGCGTCAAACCGGCTAGTCCCAGAGCTGCAACGAGATTTTGCCCATTATCGCACACCACCAGGCCGGGCTTGAGGCTCACCGGCAGCAACCACTCGTCGGTCTGTTGTTCTATACCCAGCCACAACTCCTGTGCGGTGTGGGGCCTGTCCCCCAAACACATGAGTTTCAGAATGGCCTGCTGACGTTTACCCCGGGCTGTGCTGAAGTTGGTGGTGAAGGTGTGTGGCTGACTGGATGAGCAGGTGGAAGAAGAGGAGGAGGAAGCTGAGTAGGAGGAGGTGGCAACAGGAGGCAAAGAATGTTGCCCTGCGATCCTTGGCGGCGGAAGGACGTGCGCCAACCAGATCTCCGCCTGGGGCCCAGCTGCCACTTCATTTACCCAGTGTGCAGTTAGGGAGATATAGCGTCCCTGGCCGTGCTTACTGGTCCACGTATCTGTGGTTAGATCGACCTTGCCACAGATGGCGTTGCGCAGTGCACACTTGATTTTATCGGATACTTGGTTGTGCAGGGAAGGCACGGCTCTCTTGGAGAAGTAGTGCCGGCTGGGAACAACATACTGTGGGACAGCAAGCGACATGAGCTGTTTGAAGCTGTCTGTGTCCACCAGCCTAAATGACACCATTTCATAGGCCAGTAGTTTAGAAATGCTGGCATTCAGGGCCAGGGATCGAGGGTGGCTAGGTGGGAATTTACGCTTTCTCTCAAATGTTTGTGAGATGGAGAGCTGAACTCTGCCGTGTGACATGGTTGAGATGCTTGGTGACGGAGGTGGTGGTATTGGTGGTACATTCCATGTTTGCTGGGCGGCAGGTGCCAACGTTCCTCCAGAGGTGGAGGAAGAGGCCGAGGCGCCAGCAGCAGAAGAGGTAGCAGGGGGAGCCTGAGTGACTTCCTTGTTTTTATGGTGTTTACCCCACCACTCGGGTCTTGTCGTCAGCACATTGTTTGAAGAAGTGCCATGCCAGGGAACTCCTTGAAGCTGCCTTTGGGGTGCTCGGTCCCAGATGGCGGCGGTCAGTAGCAGGCGTAGTCTCTTGGCGGCGGGTGTTCTGCTTTTGCCCACTGCTCCCTCTTTTGCTACGCTGTTGGCTCGGTCTCACCACTGCCTCTTCCTCCGAAATGTGAAATTCAGTGGCACGACCTTCATTCCATATGGGGTCTAGGACCTCATCGTCCCCTGCATCGTCTTCCACCCAGTCTTGAACCCTGACCTCCTGTTCAGTCTGCACACTGCAGAAAGACGCAGCAGTTGGCACCTGTGTTTCGTCATCATCAGAGACATGCTGAGGGGGCGTGGCCAACTGCCGAACAGGGAAGAAGTGCCTTGCTGGAGCTCCTGCGATCTCGATTCTATCTTAAGGCATTCTGCCTTACAAATAAATCTCTGGACTTTAATAACCTCACGACTGATCAGACATTGTCTGCCGAACCATTCAGACCCTTTTTGGGAAACAGTCGACCCAAGACAACATCTATTACAGCTTGCGGCCTAGACGGAGAGCGGATCCTCAGACGCCATCACATCAGGCACCCGTCTCCAGACCTGCCAGTGGTCTCCAGCAAGAAGAACATGCCGATACCGGGAAGGTCCTAACGCCGGTAAGAAGATCTTACCCCTCCTGATAACCCTAAACATCTGAACAATCAGTCGGAACACGCTGTGCTAGAAAGCCGAAGGTCCGAACGCTCCGGTTTCGTTACAATCGCATAGACGGCAATTACATCTGGACCCTTATAAGCACACAGATAGCGTGACTCCCGGTTCGCATCCCCGCTCACCTACTGTATCCGGAGGCCACAAACTGCACTTAATCAAGAGATTGCATCCACAGTCTGTGTGAACAGGACACGCGCCACAGCAGTGATCGGAGCAAGCACACTTCACCCCATTCCCTTAAGGACTTGATTGCAAAGAAACGGAGTAACTATGTGGAATTTGTGATTGGACTGACAATTTCTGACTAGTCCATAAGGTACTGTAGCAATCCAACCTAAAGCACAGACTCATCTCCCCCTTTGCAGCCGCTTACCCTCCCCACATCCAGTCTTAACTGATCCAGATAGTAGGTTACCTACAATTTTTTCGGAGCCTCATATGAGGTTCTATATCTATCTATACTAGCAAACCACAGCCTACCAGTTTAACTCTGCTCGTGCAGACATTCCAGCAATCTACATTCAGAAATACTAAAGTCTGCATTTACTTTAATCAGTTGAAGATTTGAAATGCTTTAACTCATTCACACCTACCAAGACACAGGTGACACTTTAATACACAGTGGTCTCTAGACTCAAGCACCTATGGTAAAAGTGGGAAGATTCAGGGGCCCGTGCCAAGAAGATCAAGGCCAACCTAAACTCCCACACCAGTCTCAAACAGGATTAGATAAATTCATAATGAAAAAAGCTCAAGCCACTTCGGGAGCACACACATCTACGCCAAAAGGTGCCGCATCAAAAGCTGCAATGAGACCACAAGAAGGAGATAGTGACAACGAAGATGCTACAGAATTGACAGCAGAGCTTCCATTATCTAGATCCTTTATATCCAGAGCACTATCTGATGCACTAAACCCAGTCTTAGAAGAACTATCAGAGATAAAAAAAAGAAATGAGACAGATTGGTAGTAGAGTAGAAACTCTGGAAACCAGCCAAACAGCACTCGCTAACTATACCAGACAAGCCTCTGACACCTTTTCAAAATACCAACAACATATTAACTATCTCCATGACTACATAGAAGACCAGGATAACAGAGGCCGACAAAACAACATCCGCTTCAGAGGCATCCCTGAATCTGTAGCCAATGAGGCAATACCAAAGGAGGTTGAAGAAATATGTAAATCCCTACTAGAAAGCAGCACGCCAGACTCAATCACAATAGAGAGAGCTCACAGAGCATTACGCCCCAAACCGAAACCAGGAGAACCCCCAAGGGATGTAATATGTAAATTCTTGAACTTTGCACAAAAGGAGGCGATAATGAAAAAAGCTAGAGAAATGGAAAGCATTGAATACGAGGACTCTAAAATCCTATTATTCCAAGATCTAGCACCAGTAACACTTAACAAAAGACGCATCTTGAAACCCCTAACAGATTACCTAAGACACAAAAGAATTGCTTTCCGATGGCTCTTCCCATTTGAGATGCTCATAAGCTGGAAGGATAAAAGATATACTATCAGAACACCAAAAGACGTACCCGACGTCCTTGCTGCCTTGGAAATTGAGGACATAGATATTCCAGACTGGTCCATGTCCATGGCTACAGATGTTCTCATCCCCTCAGAGATCATACCTCCCACCACCTGGGAAACTGTGCTCTCTAGTAAAGCCCTGAAGAACAAAAAAAGGCAAGGAAAGATGACCCCAAGACGACTCATCACTGAAGATGACTGAAACTGACCTTCTCTTTTTCAATTTAATGGACCTCCTCTTCGGAGGGCCCTCAGGAGAGCAGACTTCTCTCCACATCCTTCCTTTACGGAAGAGGATCTGAAGGTTGTACCCTCCTTTTGCGACATGGGCCTACACCCCTATATTCAGACATTAATGTCATTTAGACATTTCTCATCTGAGCATCTGGCATCTGGGTTGGATCCCCATGTTGCACATCTACCTAGCTAACTTTGCTAAATCACCTAATATAGCTGGTTATATATAGGATTAACATTTACCTATGTTACATTTACCTCTGTTACAGGTTCACCATAAAGTTCTTAATCCTGTCACCTGTGTCGTACACATGTTGTATGCCTCAATATTTAGAAATAACATGTTTAAAAGGTTACATGTTTAGGTCTTCTGTACAGACCTTTATTATGCTCTATGATTTTACTCAATTCCATCTTAAATTCATGACTCATGTGGAGCTAATGTTATTTTCTCTAGGTCATGATAACCTATGTTATGTTTTCAACCTACCCAGATTGACTCTCCCTCCCCCCCCTCCTCCCGCTATACACTCCAACCAGGACACCGATAAGGGATGCCAATCGTCTCACCTTATCCAACAGAACTTTCCAGGACACGTATCCAGTAAGTAAATCAGCATTTCCATTTCACTCACAAAACCATCCTCATGGCAGAACTCAAAATTGTCACCTACAACGTTAGAGGCTTTAATTCCCCAGTAAAATGAAGCCAAATACTTAACCAACTCAACAAAGAAAAGGCCAATATAATATTTCTACAAGAAACCCACTTTAAACATGAGAAAATCCCAGAATTATCAAGAACCAAATATAACCTTTGGTTTCACAACGCATCGGCCTCAGCCAGCAAATCGGGCACAAGTATAGGGATCCACAAGAACACAGACTTCACACACATCAACACTGTGACTGATACAGAAGGAAGATTTATAATGGTTAAAGGTAGAATTAACTCCCATGTATACACTTTAGCAAACATTTATGCTCCTAATTCAGCCCAAAAATTATGGCTGGACAAATTTTGGCTAGAATTTGAGTCCTTTAGAGAAGGAACTGTAATATTAGCAGGAGACCTTAACCTCACCCTGAATCCTCGGATTGACTCCTCAACAGGAAAATCAGCAGTCCCAAACAAAGCCTTAAATGCCATAAAGAGATCCCTACACAACAGCTCTTTGGTGGATGTGTGGAGAGCACTTAATCCAAAGGAAAAAGACTTCACACATTACTCAGCCCCCCATAACTCTTACCAAAGATTAGACTATATTTTCCTCCCCAATATCAATTTACAACAATGTCTTGAAGTTGAAATAGGCCCCCTCATACACTCAGATCACGCCCCTGTCCTTCTTACGTTCAAACCTTTAAACACATCCCCAAAATATTTTAGCTGGCGTTTGAATGAAACACTACTCAGCTCAACGGAGGTTCACCTGACCATAAATAAGAAACTCAAAGAATATTTTCTGCACAACAATCAAGATGAAACCCCCCCACAATTTGTTTGGGAAGCCCACAAAGCAGTAATCAGAGGTGAATTCATTTCACTTGCATCCAACTTAAAAAAAATAAGACAAAAAAAAAACTGACGAAATCCTCACTAAGATCTCAAATCTGGAATGTTCCCATAAACGCTTAAAAAAAAGAGACATACTAGATAAACTTAATATAGCCAGAGAAGAATTGAAAAACCACCTCAATGCACAATCTGCCAAACTATATATGGCTTTAAAACTAAAATTCTTTGCCCATGGCAACAGACCTACCAAATTCATGTTAGCCTTACTACGTCAACGCAAACGTAAATCTAGAATACCGTCTATTAAGACAAACAATAAACAAACGCTCAGAGATGACAACCAGATAGCTCAGGCCTTCCATGACTTCTACTCGGATCTTTATAACATTAATTCAACAGATTCTGAGGAGATTATAAACAAAAAGAATGCACTTTCCTTAGAATTTCTCCAAAAACTGAATCTTCCATCTATCAGCGCTGAACAAGCAAGCAAATTATGTGACACAATTTCGGAAGAAGAGGTCATGGAAACCCTGAAATCAATTGCCAAAGGGAAATCGCCAGGTCCGGACGGACTCCCGGCAATATATTACACAACTTTTAGAGAAACATTAGCCCCTCAAATGGCCCAAGTATATAACTCAGCATTGAAAAAGGGAATCCCCTTTACCCCCCAAACTCTAAGCGCCCATATTACATTGATCCCAAAACCTTCAAAAGATCCATCCCTCTGCGCAAGCTATAGGCCCATCTCTTTATTAAATCTTGATCTGAAAAACTTGATTCATCCAGACCAATCTGGATTTGTTCCAGGCAGAGAAGGGAAAGACAGTATGTATAAGATTATCAATGCAATGGTTCTTGCCAAATGTCATAAAACACCGATTGTACTGCTCGGGACGGATGCGGAAAAAGCCTTTGATAGAGTGGCATGGCCCTTTATCACAAACTCTTTAAAGGTGTTTGGTTTTCCAGACTCCTTTGTCAAAGCAAATTTTTCAATGTATGCCTCTTCGTCCGCATACATAAAAGCTAATGACATTCTGTCCCGGGCGGTACATATCAGTAACGGCACCAGACAGGGCTGCCCACTTTCACCTATTCTGTTCATACTGTCAATAGAACCTCTACTACAATCTATCAGGCAGAATCCTGAGATTAATGGCATAAAATGTGGTGACTTGGAGATTAAACAAGCGGCATACGCAGACGACCTACTTTTGGTCATCTCAAACCCTAAACTAGCCTTTCACCATATCATTAAAACCTTTGAGAGGTTCGGTGAGATATCCAATTTCAAAATTAATATCTCCAAGTCACAGGCAATGGGTGCACATTATTCCAATAAAGCACTTAAACACCTAGAAAACAATTCTGCCTTTCAGTGGACCAGAAACTCCCTGAAATTTTTAGGTGTAGAAATTCCGCCAGACCTTATTAAACTATACAAATTGAACTTCATACCACTACTAGACTCCATCCCAAATTTATTGAGTTCATGGACCCCTACCTTTATCTCATGGCTAGGACGCAAAAACATGTTTAATTCCTTAATACTCCCTAAACTCACTTACCTAATGCAGATTTTACCAATTAAACTCCCAATTTTTTTTCTTGAGTCCTTTAGGAAAAGCTGCTCTAAATACATATGGGGCAACTTAAAACCAAGGATTTCTCACAAAATTCTTCAACTACCCTTCACAAAAGGAGGTATAGGCTTCCCTTCATTAGATAGATATGTCAAAACTGTTCACCTCTGCCGCATTATTGACTGGGTGAGACGCCCAAAACATAAAATGTGGATTAAACTAGAAGAAGAGATAACTGGCTACCCTCTAAGAAGTTTAGTATTTTCGGACCCTCAATTAGTCCCTGTCACAAAAAAGGAAAACATTTTAGTTAACGCAACGATGTCCGTGTGGAACATAAAGCCTATAAGAGAAAGCTGCTCAAAATACCCATCCCATCTACTAAGTCTAGGAGATTGCCTTCTCTCTACCGGTGAGGGTTTCAAAACCCTCCCAACACAAATTCAACACAACACTACCCTACCTGCAGACCTTTTGGAAGAGGACGGAAGCATCCCAGACCTATTTGCAATGAGAGAAAAGCTTAGGACCCCGCTTCTAAACAGCCTACATCACAATCTTATATCTAAGGTGTTAAAGAAAACCATGAACCCAGACCAACAAACAAGAGATCCTTCCTGGTTTGAGAAGTTGATCTCACAATCACATACACCCAAGAAACCTATCCATAATATAAGCCAACAACTCCTCCTAAATGAAACACCGAGCTCGCTATATTTCCTGAGAGAGTGGGAAAGAGACCTAAATATTAAATTCACAAAAGAAGACATTAAATGGATATTAATGTCACCAAAATGGTCCTCAAGATGCTCTAACATCCAAGAGAATACCTATAAAGTAATTTCTAGATGGTATCTCACACCAGTCAGATTAAGCCAGATGTATAGCAACACATCGGACAAATGCTGGAGATGTCTTAAAGACAGAGGCACCTTCTTACACATTTGGTGGACGTGTCCACAGATAAAAACATTCTGGTCCCAGATCTTTAATAACATTAACGCCATTATAGGGAAAGAGAAATCGAAGATTTCCATCAGTCCAGAAATTGCACTTTTAAACATTCTCCCACACCACGTAGTATATGGCCAAAAAATAACCACACTATTGATGGTTAAATGCACTTGGTGTGACAGCTTCACCCGGATGTAGGATATAGCCAAAAAACAACCACACTATTGAGGGTTAAATGCACTTGGTGACAGCTTGCCCCTGATGTAGTATATGGCCAAAAAATAACCACACTATTGATGGTTAAGTGCACTTGGTGTGACAGCTTCACCCTGATGTAGGAAATAGTTAAATAGCCAAAAAAACAACCACACTATTGATGGTTAAATGCACTTGGTGTGACAGCTTCACCCTGATG
Source organism: Bufo gargarizans (assembly GCF_014858855.1). Lineage (NCBI taxonomy): Eukaryota > Metazoa > Chordata > Amphibia > Anura > Bufonidae > Bufo > Bufo gargarizans. The sequence continues at coordinate 92,898,091 of NC_058087.1, read as the reverse complement.
TAGGATATAGCCAAAAAACAACCACACTATTGAGGGTTGAATGCACTTGGTGACAGCTTGCCCCTGATGTAGTATATGGCCACAAAATAACCACACTATTGATGGTTAAATGCACTTGGTGTGATAGCTTCACCCTGATGTAAGATATAGCCAAAAAATAACCACACTATTGAGGGTTAAATGTACTTGGTGGCAGCTTGTGCTGGCGCACCACAAGACACAAAATGGCCGCCAATCACCCCAGAAAAAAGTGAATGAAAAACGCTCTGGGCAGCCTAAAAATAGTGAGGAATTGAATAGCAGCAGTTCACTCATCCACAGCTGCAGATCGATCTCTGAATGAAGTCTTTTGGAGGAGTTAATCCCTGCCTAATCTCGCCCTAACGTCGCTGCTGCAACCTCTACCTACACTGATCAGAGCAGAGTGACGTGCGGCGCTACGTGACTCCAGCTTAAATAGAGGCTGGGTCACATGCTGCACTGGCCAATCACATCCATGCCAATAGTAGGCATGGCTGTGACGGCCTCTTGGGGCAAGTAGTATGACGCTTGTTGATTGGCTGCTTTGCAGCCTTTCAAAAAGCGCCAAGAAAGCGACGAACACCGAACCCGGACTTTTTTGAAAATGTTCGGGTTCGGGTCCGTGTCACGGACACCCCAAAATTCGGTACGAACCCGAACAATACAGGTTTTAGAACAGAGCTGAGACCTGTTCTAAAACCTTCCCGGACACCTGATGTACCTGTATGTAAATGCAATGGTGCAGATTCCTTTAGCGGACATACATACACACATGCACTCAGCTTTATATATTAGATAGGTTAATCATTTCCCCTCTTAGATGTCTCTTCTCAAGACTTTTAATCTTTCTTCATAACTAAGACCCTCCTTATACCCCTTATTTAGTCGCTCTCCTCTGTACTTTTTCCAGCTGCAGTGCGTCTTTTCTATGGACTGGCTAAGATATGCGCAAACTAGAGCTGAGTGAATCAGTTCTAAACTAATCAGATTCCTCATTCCAAATGAATCTGCAAAACAACACTTTTCTTTACATTAGTGAGTGAAACAGGGCAGACACGATGAAGATAGATGATCACATGACCAGTGGGGCTTACTCAGAATGCTTTGCAGTCAGCTAATCAGGAGGAAGGATGTTGACTGGTCTATCAGGCTCTATGCAGCCACTGATGTGATAGCATCAGTCTGCCATGTCTCTGACAGGCAACAATTAGAGACACAAGAGAGTCATTATAGGGTCTTGCAGGGATAGGTCATTGTGAAGAATATATATTTTGTTAAATTACTAGGTAGAAGTCAGGTTTTTACCATTAAAGATTCCATATATTGTATACTGTGTGTCTTACAATGAGGGCAGCTGGAGCTATTCATAACTTAATGTGTTGCTTTGCAAATGTCATTTAAAGAGACAGTTTTCTATTTTTCTCTGCATGAGCAAGCCTTTTTTTTTGTCCATAATCCTTTGCAAAGTTTCCACAGTTCATAAATGTTTATAGTATAGTACTCTCATTAAGAGAAACAAAATAAGAGTATTGCAGGTTTGATACCTTTTAATGGCTAACAAAAATAGAAGTAATGATGTTACATAGCGAGCTTTCGAGACATCACCAGTCTCTTCATCAGGCGTACTACAAGAATATATGAAGAAACAGCAATATATATACATTAAGAACAGAGGCACGGGGGGAATGAATGGACATTTGAAAAAAAAACAAAAAACTGAGCAACATATTAAAGATCTTGATAATGAGTCCTTAATTATCTTACAGATAAGGGGTGTGAAAGTTTTATGGTCTCTAAATGTATGTTATTTCAGAGACCTGGTGCCCCGACTATGTCTTCAGAAGACTCTTTAGATCTTGTAGTGTGTCATAAATCCCGGGGACACTTTAAATGTTTATAGACATTTTTCATCAACAGCATATTTTTGCTGCATACACTGCACATTTGAGCCTTTTTTTACTCAAAAATCTGTAGCAAATTTTCTACTGTAATAATAGCACAATTAGTTGAATTTTAGTGGGTCAATACCAGTGTATAGTGTGTTCGCAGTCAGAGGACATATAATTGGGCCTATATTTCTTACGAAAAACCTGTTGCAATATGGTAACAGCCAGAGGACTTCTAATTAGGCCTGTATTTTATTTCCAAACATCTGTTGCAATTTTTCTACTGCATACTTCTACTTAAGTATGCATTTAAGAATATTCTACTGCACCAATACCAGTGTGTAGTATGTTTTCATTCAGGGGACATCCTCTTAGGCCAGTATTTTATTAGCAAAAACCTGTAGCAATTTTTTTTTACCATTTACCATAAGTGTACAAATAAACATATTTTTCCAGCATCACAGACAGCACATAGTTTAGTTGCATATTGTGTCTAATTTTGCCAGTTTTTTCACAACAATTGTTTAAATTTTAATTTCAACAATTATATTTAGCACAGGCTAGTGTCCCTAACCTGACATACTAGTCTGTTGGTGCAGGCTGAAAAGCTGTGTCAGACCTATAGTAAGTTCAGCTATTAGAAGTGGTAATGTGGGGTCTTGTAGTCATTTTTATCCCGGATGCTTGCCATTATTTTATTATCCACATGCAAATTGTTTAAAAAAAATAAAAAATGAAAAATGTCTGCCATTAAAGTATCAAAGTTGTGTGCCTGACTGAATTTATATTGTATTGTATTCTGAATTCATTTTTCCAAAAAGTTAATGAAAATTGTCTTCCAAAAAGTCCATGTATGAGTTATGTGTCTGACTTGTCATATAATGCACTGGACTTTCTCCAATAAAACATTTTCTTTAAATTTTTTATTTTGCAAATTGTCCTCCAAAAAATCTGTATGCATTCATTACATTCCAAATCATTTCCAAATCCTCTGTCTGCAAGCCCTGCAGGCCGAGAATAAGACATGTCTTGGTCACAAATGTAGGGACTATGAAAATAACTTGCTGTAGGCGTATTCAAGGTTATTTTTTAGACTTTTGCTGTGCATTAGTGTTGAGTGAGCATGCTCGGATGAATACCTGTTTGGCTCGAGCATCATTATGCTCGGCACATGGCGGTACTCGGCCGAGTACCGCATGTGCTCGAGCGCCATGCTCAAGTCTCCTCCCCGCAGGTTTCGTGGCTGCTAAGCAGCCAATAAACGTGCAGGTAAGTACTGCCATCACTGTAATGCCAGTAGCCACGGTGGCTACTCGCATTACAGTGATCGGCTGGCCGAAACGTGTCATCTGGTGCTATATAGCATCCGATGACGTGGGTTCGGCTCTCTGTGAGTCAGGGAGAGCTGCGCTTAGGAAGGGACAGATAGTGTAGGGAGTGTGAGCGCAATATATTCGATAGAAAAACATTTCAAAGACCCAAAAGTCCTTATAAGGACTATTGTGTGTGGTGGCAGGTTGGCAGCAATATAATTTAGCCAGTGAATTTTTTTTCCCGATACCTTACAATACTTTTTCGATAGAGGGTGTCTACAGTGACTTGTGACATCTGTGCTGAAATACCTTCTGTGTGTCAGGGCCAGATATTGGGAAAAATATTGCTGACATCAAATATATATTTTTGTTCTATAATTTATCCACACTTTGCCTATAAACTATGTCTGCAGTGAATTGTCACTTCTGCACTGCAATAGCATGTGTCAGGGCCAGATATTGGGAAAAATAGTAGCAAAAACTATTACTGTATTTTCCCACGTATAAGACTACTTTTTAACACATGAAAATGTTCTCAAAAGTCGGGGGTCGTCTTATACGCTGGGGGTCGTCTTATATACCGGTATACGGCGTGCTGAAACTTAAGATCGTCTTAAAGATAGGGAGGGCTGGGCAGGCAGGGAGAGCTGACCTACCCAATCCAAGCAGGCTTGGTATGCAGAGTGCACAGAAAATACCGGTACATTGTTTGCCGTGATTGTCTGATTGTTGTATACTGGGTTGGATTGGTGATTCTGAGGGAAGTCAAGGGGAAGCAGGAGCATCTGCATTTCAGCCAATTCTAATGTTGGAAGGGCAAATCTCTATTGAAGTTTGGTGTGCATCTTATCCATAATTTATCCACACTTTGCCTATAAATGGTGTCTGCAGTGAATTGTCCCATCTGCGCTGCAATAGCGTGTCAGGGCCAGATATTGGGAAAAATATTTCTGACAACAAATATATTTTTTCCATAATTTATCCACACTTTGCCAGCTCACCTCCAGGCCCAAAACGAAAATCTTTTACAGGGTCAGCTCGCCTGCAGGCCTGCAAATCAAATCTTTTACAGGGTCAGCTCACCTGCAGGCCCAAACCTAAAATCTTTTACAGGGTCATCTCACCTACAGGCCTGCAACTCAAATCTTTTACAGGGTCAGCTCAGCTGCAGGCCTGCAACTCACTGTGAATGAGGCCCTCCTCCCCTCCTTTATATGATATACAGGTTGTATTGGAGTGCCTCTTCCTTGTAATTTTTTGCAGCACTTGCACTTTATATACAAGTAAATATACAGGAAATAATGTTTTCAATCAATTTTTCCTATAAAAATTGAGTTAATACTTTGGTTTTGTGCGTAAAATCTTAATTAGATTGTGGGCCTGGTGATCAGTTTAAGCCCTTTTAAGCAGCATCAGCAGCAGCATGGTGATAAAAATGAGTGGCAAAGTGGCATGGTGTGGAGATGGCAGCATGAGGAGGCCACATAGTGGCACAATGACTGAGTCTGGATAAATGACTAAGGCCACAGATTGTTTAGAAAGATGCAGATGGAAAGAATCTGTGGAGCTGTATCAAGGTCACCTGCAGATTAATGCAGACCAGGGAATAGCTATAGGGGAAGCAGGGGAAGCTGCAGCTTTGGGGCCCTGATCCAGAAGGGGCCCATCCAGTAGGAGGTGGACTAAAGGATTTGGTCAAGGCCCCCTCAACAGTATTACACAATTAAATTATATACAGTGACAGTAAAGACAGTGTATAAAATGGATAGAACAGCTGCCAGCCCTGGTCTGTTTTTTCTTTTTTTTTTTCCTTCCCCCCCCCCCCTCTTTTTCCTTGTTTCCCCCTATCTTTGTTCTATACCCACCAACCACCCATAGGGAGAGGGAGGGGGATGAGAAAGAGAAAAAAAAAACAAAAAAAAAAACACACCATATCCAGCCCTAAAGTAACCATTTTTTCCATACATCGTCAAGATTTTGTGATTTTTTTTTTTTTTACTATGGCCCTCCATCACCCTTTCTTCTTTAATTAAGTTATCTATTGCTTTTCTCCACTGTCCCACTGTCGGGGGATCTACCTTTACCCATTTCCTAAGTATAAGGAGTCTGGCTTGGAATAATACTTTATTCAAAACCAATCGTATCTTTTTATTTAACTTCAAATGTTCTGTTGCCTCTAATATGCAAATTACTGGATCTTCGGATAGTCGAACCTTCAAAAATAGAAATACGATCTCTGCTATTTGAAGAGTTTGGGACATCTCCAGAAACAGTGTATTAAGTCTGCTTTCTCTCCCCAACATTTTGGGCACTTATCTGAGGCTCTCATACCCATTCTTTTCAACATCCATGGGGATGGATGTAATCTGTGAACTATAAAAAACTGTGAGATCTTGTGTGAACCCCTATCCGAGACCCTCACATAACTTTTCATTTTCTCTTCCGCAAAAGATTCTAGTTCTTTCTCCCATTTTTTTTGCGGCAAGCATTATAATCCGTTTTCTCTTTCCCTCCATCAAGATCCTATATCTCCTTGCAGTTGTTCCTCCTTTTTCCCTTCCGTTAGTAAATTTATCCAACATATCTGATTTTTCCCTTCTATATCATCCTGCTCCACTGTCCGCAACGCATTCCTGAGCTGAAAGTATTTATACATATCCCTATGGGGAATCCCGAACTCCGCAACCAATGTATTAAAGTCCTTCAACTTATTCTCCTCAAATATCTGGTCTAAATATTTAATTCCCTTTTTTTCCCAGTCTATATAAATCCTGATCGTTTGCAGTTCCTTTAAATTTAAATTTTTCCAAATCGGTGTATAGTGCAAGAACCCTTTAATCTCTAATATTTTTTTATTTTTATTTCCACCTATACATACTCAGCTAAATTTTGCATTCTATTACCTGTATTGTTTTTCCCCAAAGTACCTGACTCCAACACCTCTAAGTGATTCCATTCCTCTGTCCATCCCAATCTATTTATTTCCTGCTTACCCACCAAACCATCTAAACTACCCTTTATATTCCCATATTGTGTTATTAAATAATAGAAAAACCAGTTGGGGACCGCTAATCCACCCTCCGGCACTGGAAGCTGAAGCACTTCTTTCTTTATCCGAGGGATAGCACCTTTCCAGATAAAATCCCCCATTAGGCTATCGAGTAACATAAAAATATTCAGCGGTAGTCTCACTGGGGCATTTTATACAACGTAGAGTATTTTTGGGAGGAAAACCTTTTTTATTCTTCTATATTTCCAGAAATTTGTATGCCTAGCTATTTAAAATTCTCATGCTTTTCAAGGACATGCACCCTTGAATCTCCCTGTAATTGTCCATCTCCTAATAATAACATATGTGATTTCCCCCAATTAATATTTAAACCAGAAAAAAAAACGAACTTATCTATTATTTCTATCACTCTATTAAACTGATCCCCAGTATTGTGCAAAAACAATAAAATATCATCCACATACATTAACAGTTTTTCTTCTCCACCTGCATATTGAAACCCTTTAATCTCCCTGTCGTTTCTTATTATACTTGCCAGAGGCTCAATTGCAATAGCAAATAGCAGTGGGGAGAGAGGGCATCCCAGCCTAGTGCCACGATGTATATTGGATTAAGATATATTAACTGGATCAATCTTATAAATCCCTCCCCTATACCAACCCTTTTTAGTACTGCCCATAAATACTCCCATTCAATGCAGTCAAATGCCTTTTGGGCATCCAGTGAAAGTATCGCTTTCTCCCCTGCTTCTAATCTGTTGGCTTTGATATTAAGGAACAACCTTCTTATATTTGAGTATATTGTTCTACCAGGTATAAAACCTGTCTGATCTTTATTTATTACTACTTTAATAACCTTCGACAGCCTATCAGCCAACCCTTTGCCAGAATTTTGACATCCATTTTCAGGAGAGATATTGGCCTGTATGACCCGGGATCTAGTTGTTCTTTCCCTTTTTTTGGAATTAATGTAATAATTGCCTCTTTCATGGAGTCCGGTAGGTCACCTAATTTTTGAGCCTCACCCAGTGTTGTTTTTAACTCTGGTACTAACACCTGAGAAAAGGTTTTATATATTTCAAAGGGAAGCCCATCTCCCCCTGGTGCTTTTTCAGATTTTACCTTCCCCAGAGCCTCATTTATTTCCACCACTGATACTTCTTTTTCTAAGTATTCTTTTTGGGCCTGGGATATCTCTCTGAAGGCAATCTGATCTAAGTATAGATCTAAGTCTTGTTTTGAATATTGTACCCTAGACTTATAAAGCTCCAAGAAATAGTCCAAGTACACTTTTTTAATGCCTTCCGGTGTACTGATTATTTCGCCCGTTTTATCTCTAGTCACACCAATCTACGATTTCCCTCTTTGCTTTCTCACTATACTTGCTAAGATTTTACCGACCTTTTCACCCTCCGAAGCTAAACGGATCCCTTGAAAAAGTAGTTCTTTCCTACTTCTGTCTAATTGGTATATTTTTTACTTTTCCTGTTCTTCCTCCCAAACTCTCTTATTAGAATCGGTGGGGTACCTTATACATACCATTCTTGCTTCTTGTAGTTTTTTTCCAATGCATTACCGCACTCTCTAGTACTTTTTTTTTCCAATGATTTACCTTTTTAAACAATAATCCTCTCAAATATGCCTCAACAGTATCCCAAACAATTAACCTACTAGCGGAACCATTATTTTCCATATTTTTTTTTTTATTCCTCAATTATACTCTCTTTATCTAGGATCAATGATAGCCAATGGAAGCTGAACTTAAACAACAGTAAAATATTATTTTTAATCAAATCTATGATCTGATAAAGCCATGGGTACATACTTTATCTTAATCCTATTTTTAGACATTAGATTTTTATTTCCCAGGACCATTTCTATTCTTGACCAAGTTTGGTGTGTTTTAGAATAGCAGGAATACATGGTTTCATCCGGGTTCTGGACACTCCAAACATCAACCCAATTAAATTCCTGGGCTAGTTTAAACAAATCTACATTTTGTGCTCTTCCCCCTCTGCCAGACATTCTATCCCTGAGTGGATCCATAACCGCATTATAGTCTCCTATCGAAATCATTATACATTCCTGTTTGTTCAACATAAATCTATACAATACATCTGGTTTATATGGTGGTGGAATATATATATTGTCCAGTGGCGTAACTACCGGGGAAGCAGGGGAAGCAGCTGCTTCGGGGCCCGGCGCCCCGGCTTAAATATCGTGTTCATTTTCATGTTAGTTAAATATAGTGTTCAGGGCCCCTTCACAGCAGCCGCTAGTGTGATCTAATTTTACTGTCTGCTAAAGTCTCCTGGTCTGGGATTCGAACCCACAACCTCCAATCTATTAGTGAATCAGTGGCAAAGCATTTACCCTCACAGCCATAAAGGCTGCATTACAACTGACTGTAAAAAAAAAAAAAATACATCTATACACATGACAGCTGCCAAAACACACCTAGCACTGCTATATCTGTATATGACAGCTGTCCCTGCACACTCAGCTCTGCTATATCTCTATATATGACAGCTGCCCCAGCAAACCCAGCTCTACTACATCTATACACATGACAGCTGCCGAAACACAGCCAGCTCTGCTACATCTATACACATGACAGCTGCCCCCAACACACCAGCACTGCTATATATCTATATGACAGCTGTCCCAGCACACTCAGCTCTGCTATATCTCTATATATGACAGCTGCCCCAGCAAACCCAGCTCTACTACATCTATACACATGACAGATGCCTAAACACACCCAGCTCTGCTACATCTATACACATGACAGCTGCACCAGCACACTCAGCTCTGCTATATCTCTATATATGACAGCTGCCCCAGCAAACCCAGCTCTACTACATCTATACATGACAGATGCCCAAACACACCCAGCTCTACTACATCTATACACATGACAGCTGCTGAAACACAGCCAGCTCTGCTACATCTATACACATGACAGCTGCCCCCAACACACCAGCACTGCTATATATCTATATGACAGCTGTCCCAGCACGCTCAGCTCTGCTATATCTCTATATATGACAGTTGCCCCAGCAAACCCAGCTCTACTACATCTAAACACATGACAGATGCCTAAACACACCCAGCTCTGCTACATCTATACACATGACAGCTATCATATATAGAGATATAGCAGAGCTGAGTGTGCTGGAACAGCTGTCATATAGAGATATATCTGAGTTCTGAGATACTGCTATATCTGTATATGACAGCTGTCTCAGCACATTCAGCTCTGCTACATCTCTATATATGAGCAGCTGCCATGTGTATAGATGTACACTTAGCCAGCTATAACAGTAGAAGTCTCATATTTTTTTAGTCAGCATCAAGGCAGCTCCTATGGTCTAGTGGTTAGCTGTTCTGCCTCTGAAGCAGAAGGTCGTGGGTTCGAATCCCAGCAGACTCTTTTCTGAAATACAAGCACTGAGTCCATATAAGGACATACAAGGCGGGACACAGGAAGAGGCTGCATCGCATCGCTGACATGGAGGTAAGTAGAAGTGTTTATTATTTTTTTTTAATACCCGACTGTTACTGCCATGGGGGGAGCGGAAGGCACCTGATACTGGCACATGGGGGGGAGTGGGGTTGGCACCTGACCTGATACTGGCATGGGGGGGGGGAAGAGAGGCACCTGATACTGGCATGGGGGGGGGGAGGGAGAGAGGCACTTGATACTGGCACTTTTTTTGTGGTGGTGGTGGTGGGGGGGGGGGGGAGATGGCACTATGATACTGGGACATGGGGGGGGGGAGGCACCTGATACTGGCACCTGGAGGGGAGAGGGGGGGTTGGCACCTGATACTGGCACATGGGGAGGGGGGAGGGAGAGAGGCACTTGATATTGGCACTTTTTAGTGGGGGGGGGGGAGATGGCACTATGATACTGGGACATGGGGGGGAGGAGAGAGGCACTTGATACTGGCATGTGGGGGGGGGGGGGGTTGGCACTATGATACTGGCACATGGGGGGAGAGGCACTTAATACTGGCACTTTTTTGCGGGGGAGATGGCACTATGATACTGGCACATGGGGGGAAGAAAGAGGCACTTGATACTGGCACATGGGGGGTGGGAAGGAGAGAGGCACTTGATACTGGCACATGGGGGGAGATGGCACTATGATACTGGGACATGTGGGGGGGGGGAGAGGCACTTGATACTGGCACATTATTGGGGGGCATTATGGGGGACACTAGGCTGGCAGCCTATCAGAGGCCGGACACTGAGGGGCATCTACTGGGGCACTATATATGGGGCATTTTATACTGGTACATTTTGGGGGGCACTAGCAGGAAGGGGGGAGAGGAGCACTATGGGGGAATTTACTGGGGGCACTATATAGGGGTATTTTATACTGGCACATTATGGGGGCACTATGGGGACATTAGCTCAACTGGGGGCATTACAAGGGTGTATTTTTTGCACTGTCACATTATAAGGAGAATTATTACTACTGGGGGGGGCATTATGGTGGGTTTTATTACTGCCCCATGGTATGACCCCCTAGTAGCAGCACCAGCCTCTCCCTGCTTTGCTATCCCACTGCCCCTTCTCCAAATCCTTATTATAAAATCTTTCTCATTAGGATAAAACACAACATCAGCTCCACCGAGCCCCCGGCCAAAGTGTGGAAGTGGCGTCCGAGATCCCCAAGGGCCGAGCCAAGTAACTGTAAGGCCTCATGCACACGACCGTTGTGTGCATCCGTGGCCGTTGTGCCGTTTTCCGTTTTTTTTCACGGACCCATTGACTTTCAATGGGTCCGTGGAAAAATCGGAAAATGCACCGTTTGGCAGCCGCATCCGTGAGCCGTGTTTCCTGGCCGTGAAAAAAATATGACCTGTCCTATTTTTTTCACGGCCAACGGTTCACGGGCCCATTCAAGTCAATGGGTCCGTGAAATAACACGGATGCACACAAGATTGGCATCCGTGTCCGTGATCCGTGGCCGTAGGTTAGTTTCATACAGACGGATCCGAAGATCCGTCTGCATAAAAGCTTTTTCAGAGCTGAGTTTTCACTTCGTGAAAACTCATTTCCGACAGTATATTCTAACACAGAAGCGTTCCCATGGTGATGGGACGCTTCTAGTTAGAATACACTACAAACTGTGTACAAGACTGCCCCCTGCTGCCTGGCAGCACCCGATCTCTTACAGGGGGATATGATAGTACAATTAACCCCATCATATCCCCCTGTAAGAGATCAGGGCTGCCAGGCAGCAGGGGGCAGACCCCCCCTCCCCAGTGTGAATATCATTGTGCGGCCCCCCCCTCCCCTGTTGTTAACTCGTTGGTGGCCAGTGTGCGCACCCCCCTCCCTCCCTCCCTCTATTGTTTTAATACATTGGGGCCAGTGTGCGCGCGCCCCCCCAACCCCCCCTCCCTCCCTCTATTGTTTTAATACATTGGGGCCAGTGTGCGCACCCCCCCAACCCCCCCCCCCTCCCTCCCCCCATTGTAATCATCATCGGTGGCAGCGGAGTAGAAGATTTTCATACTTACCTGGCTGCTGGCTGCTGCGATGTCTGCGTCCGGCCGGGAGCTCCTCCTACTGGTAAGTGACAGCAATGCGCCGCACAGACCTGTCACTTACCAGTAGGAGGAGCTCCCGGCCGGACGCAGACATCGCAGCAGCCAGCAGCCAGGTAAGTATGAAAATCTTCTACTCCGCTGCCACCGATGATGATTACAATGGGGGGAGGGAGGGGGGGGGGGGGGTTGGGGGGGTGCGCACACTGGCCCCAATGTATTAAAACAATAGAGGGAGGGAGGGGGGTGCGCACACTGGCCACCAACGAGTTAACAACAGGGGAGGGGGGCCCACTGGCCACCAATGAGTTAAAAACAGGGGGGGGGGGGTCTGCCCCCTGCTGCCTGGCAGCACCTGCCAGGCAGCAGGGGGCAGTCATGTACACAGTTTTTTTGTATATTCTAACCTGAAGCGTCTCCATCACCATGGGAACGCCTCTGTGTTAGAATATACTGTCGGAAATGAGTTTCACGATGTAGCTCATATCCGACAGTATATTCTAACATAGAGGCGTTCCCATGGTGATGGGGACGCTACAAGTTAAAATATACCATCGGATTGGAGAAAACTCCAATCCGATGGTATAACAGAAGTCCAGACTTTACATTGAAAGTCAATGGGGACGGATCCGTTTGAAATGGCACCATATTGTGTCAACATCAAACGGATCCGTCCCCATTGACTTGCATTGTAATTCAGGACGGATCCGTTTGGCTCAGCACGGCCAGGCGGACACCAAAATGACTTTTTTTTCATGTCCGTGGATCCTCCAAAAATCAAGGAAGACCCACGGACGGAAAAACGGTCACGGATCACGGACCAACGGAACCCCGTTTTGCGGACCGTGAAAAAAAACGTCCGTGTGCATGAGGCCTTAGTGTTCATGTGGAGTATGTTTATGTTATGCACATATAGCCTACACTGTGCCCCACAATATACAGTATACCGCTACACTGTGCCCCACAATGTACAGTATACCTCTATACTGTGCCCCACAATGTACAGTATACCTCTATACTGTGCCCCACAATGTACAGTATACTGCTACACTGTGCCCCACAATATACAGTATACCGCTACACTGTGCCCCACAATGTACAGTATACCTCTATACTGTGCCCCACAATATACAGTATACCTCTACACTGTGCCTCACAATATACAGTATACTGCTACTGTGCCACACAATATACAGTATACCTCTACACTGTGCCACACAATATACAGTATACCGCTACACTATGCCCCACAATGTACAGTATACCTCTATACTGTGCCCCACAATGTACAGTATACCTTTATACTGTGCCCCACAATGTACAGTATACTGCTACACTGTGCCCCACAATATACAGTATACCGCTACACTGTGCCCCACAATGTACAGTATACCTCTATACTGTGCCCCACAATATACAGTATACCTCTACACTGTGCCTCACAATATACAGTATACTGCTACTGTGCCACACAATATACAGTATACCTCTACACTGTGCCTCACAATATACCGCTACACTGTGCCACACAATATACAGTATACCGCTACACTGTGCCTCACAATATACCTCAACACTGTGCCACACAATATACAGTATACCGCTACACTGTGCCTCACAATATACCTCTACACTGTGCCACACAATATACAGTATACCGCTACACTGTGCCACACAATATACAGTATACCTCTATACTGTGCCACACAATATACAGTATACCGCTACACTGTGCCCCACAATATACAGTATACCTCTACACTGTGCCACACAATATACAGTATACCGCTACACTGTGCCACACAATATACAGTATACCTCTATACTGTGCCACACAATATACAGTATACCTCTATACTGTGCCACACAATATACAGTATACCGCTACACTGTGCCAAAGGAGTGGGGTTTACACAGGAGGAGGGAGGTGCGAAGCGCGCTGAGGGGGGCCCTTACAAATATTTGCTGTGGGGCCCATTGTCAATTACGATTTTAATCCCTTCTATATAACAATATAAAAAGAGTTACCTGCCATAGTCATCGGCTTCACATGCCACACATTCAAATTTAATCTTATTATGTATCAGAATTGAGACCCCTCTAGAATAAGTAGTATATACAGAATGATATCCCTCCACCACCCATCTCCTCTCCAACCACCTTAATGATTCCTTATCCAGGTGTGTCTCTTGAAGACAGATGGTGGCTGGCAAGAACCTCTTCATCCACTCAAGGATAGCGTATCTTTTAACTCTCTCTCGCAGCTCTCTCACATTTAATAAAAGGATCCTAACCATCTAGCAGGGGGGGGAAGAGAAAAAAAAAAGAAAAAGAAAAACACACGTCTCCCCTCCCACATCCCATAGATACCCCCCCCCCCCACTCTAAATAGTCCCCCCTTCTGCTAACCAGCAGTCGGGATGACTCCATAACTTAGCATAAAGACTCCTTTCCCCTCCGCCACCCCCAGCCTCAGAGGCCCTCCCCGTCCGCCCACTCGCTAACTTCTTCCGGAGTCTGGAAAAAAACACTCCTTCCTTTATAGTCCACCCTTAGTTTTGCCTGAAAAAGTAAGCTGTACTTTAGACCTGCCTCCCTTAATCTTTTTTTTTTTACAGTTATAAATTCTCTTCTTTGTGCATTAGTATTAGATGAATAATCTGGAAAAAATTTAATCTTTAGACCCTGATATTTTTCAGAATTTCTGGCGTCAGATAGTATTCTATGGCGGTCCTTAGTTAATAAACATTTTGCCAGTATCGGTCTAGGATAATCCCCTGGGACCCTAATTTTTGTGGGGACCCTGTGTGCTCTTTCAATAGCAAACGGGGGGAGAGAGTACCCTCTTTACAATTCTCCCTTATCAATTTCTCCATAAATTCAGTACAGTTGTCCCCATCTGCTCGCTCTGGGATCCCCACACATCTTATATTGGATCTTCTTGATCTATCCTCTTGATTAACCAATTTTTGTTCCATCTTGCCATTTATCTGTTTTAAAAGTACCACCTCCTTCTCTAAATTCTGCACAGAATGTTCCAAGGCGGGAATCCTTTTCTCCATCTCATGCAAGTGCTGCCTTACTTTTTCCATCTCATCCCGTATTACAGTAACATCCATTTGCACTGCCCTGAGCTGTGTTTTTCCATCCTCGAGACAAAATAAGTCCTGCATCATTCTTGCATCTGTTTCTGTATATGTCACCGGGATTCCCCTCTTTCCCCCTCCCCCCTATGGGGTCCGACGTCCATATTTTTTTCTTTTTGTGGGGATCTAGACCCAGGTGAGTTCGGGACCAAAAACGTATTTAAACCCTGTTGTTTAGGCCCACTCTCAAACCCTGTTACTGATCGCCTGGCGGTACTCCCCGTAGGGCCACGCTGTTCCTCCCTTTTTTTTTATGTTTTGGATTTTGTCCTCCCTTCCCTCGCCTTCCCCCCTCTGCGCTACACTTACGCCAAAACCATAAAACCAGCAATATATAAGCCCTTAAACACAAGATCTTTTTGCGTATTATAACAAACAATTAGTTACAGCAACCATACCTTTGTTAAAAACACAAATTGTTAGTATGTGGGGGGGGGGGGACAAAGAAAGAAAAAAAGGAATTAGAGAAAACAGTTCAATCAAATCAGTTAAGATCATTTCCTAACATCCATGAAAACCCCTTAAAAATAAAGAGACCCCAATTCCCGAAAGTGGGGAGAAAAGAGAAAATCACAGTAGTGGCACAACAAATAGTCCCTTTTCAATTCAAATACAAGGGTTAAGACACATAATAGTAAATTAGTCCACAGCAGTAGTCGGCGGCGGTAAACAGACAGCATACAGGGTCGCAAAAGGGGGCGAGACCTGCCGCACCTCCACTATCGATCTCCTTCACTCTTTCACTTCGGCCACCACAATGGCTCACCACCCGGCAGGCAATCCTCCAGCAGCGGCAGGCAGGGACCAGAACTCCCCCCAGGAACAGCAGGCGAGGATCGCGGCTCTCCAGTGGGGAGAGGCAGGGATCAGCGTCCGGGACGAACCCAAGCATTCATCACACAGCGAGCCAGTGCAGCAAGCAGGTGATCCGGCTGGTATCAGGCGGCCAGCGTGCAGGGACGGCGGAGGGGCGGAACGAGAGAGCGATCTTTACTAGCCACAGGGGGGCAGCATCAAAGGAAAGGGTCGCTAAAAAATGACTGTAGTATGGAGCCTCATTCAAAAATTTGCTGTAGGGCCCAGTCCTTTCTAGCTACACCACTGATGCAGCCCACAAAAGCAAATTGGGTCTATTGATTCCAAAACCTTAATTAAATTGTGGGCCTGGTGATTACTTTAAGGCCTTTTAAGCAGAATCAGCAGCAGCATGGTGATAAAATGAGTGGCAAGGTGGCATGGTGTGGAGATGGCAGCATGAGGAGGCCACATAGTGACACAATGACTGATTATGGATAAAAGATTAAGGCCACAGATTGTTGAGAAAGATGCAGATGGAAACAAATCTGTAGAGCTGTATGACGGTTACCTGCAATGCAGCTATAAAAATCAAGTTGGGTTTGTTGGTTCCACCTCAGCTCACCAGCAGGCCCGCACCTAAAATCTTTTACTGGGTCAGCTCACCTGCAGGCCCACAAATAAAATCTTTTACAGGCTTCGCTCACCAGCAGGCCTGCACCAAAAATCTTTCACAGGGTCAGCTCACATGCAGACCCTTGCATATAATTTTTTAGAGGGTCAGCTCAGCTGCAGGCCCTCGCATATAATGTTTTACAGGGTCAGCTCACCCGCAGGCACTCAGATATAATGTTTTACAGGATCAGCTCACCAGCAGGCCCGCACCTAAAATCTTTTACAGGGTAAGCTCACCTGCAGGAGTGCAACTCAAACCTTTTACTGGGTCAGCTCACCTGCAGGCCCGCAACCCATGCTGCATTGCTTTGAAGTAGTATCCGTAGCCATTTATCAGGCTCCCTCTCCGAAATCGAACAATGATTCTCCAATACTGGTAGTCACCATGTTAGGCACATAAAATAACATCAAAAGTAGATAAGGAAGATATCCAAATGGATTGTGAACGTCACGGGGAAGTGCGATCGAGTAGAAGTTATCTAGAGTCAACAAAGCGGCAGCAGGGCCTCTCCTGTATATTCCTCATTCAAAATACTGCTGAGACATTCCCTGTAATTTTTTTATTACTCATTCCAATAACAGGGCATTTTAAGAGTCCTGTATTGTTATTTATTGTTCACTACCTCCACAAGTCGGGAGTGTGTGATTTGCGCGCCACCCGCTTGCCTTCCTTAGATGTGGTAGCTGTTTCTCAGGCTTCCTCTCTGGAATCAAACACTGATTCCCCGTTACCCGTAGTTTGCAATGGTTTTGAACTGACAATTAAATCGAAAGTTGATAGGCCAGACATCCAAATGGAACGCCGTCGTCACGGGGACGTGCCATCGGCCCCAGGTTAACTAGAGTCATCAAAGAAGCAGCAGGCCACCGCCCATAATGTTTTAGATCGTCAGATCAGCAGGCCCTTGCTCCTAATGTTTTTGAGGGTCACCAGCAGGCCATCAATCATAATTTTTAAAGGGTGTGTATGATGCTCTCCTTTATGTGTAACTAAGAGTGTATCAGAGTGCCTCTTCCTTGTAATTTTTGGCAGCACTTGCACTTTATATACAAGTAAATATTCAGGAAAGAATGTTTTCTATTAATTTCCCTCCAAAATCGATTTCTTTCCCTTGGTTTTGTGCAAATTATTGTCATTATGTAAAAATGGCGTACTATTTGGACAACATAGTTCGCGGCAGCGACCAACAAGTCCAAGATGCATCCATACATCCTCCCCATGCTGTTGCAGACCATTTCGGTGGTGTTACCAACAATTTCTGAAATTTTCTTATGAACCAGGCACCCTCCCCTCTTTAGAGCAGGGGGTACCTGGTTTAATGCTCGGGTTCTCCCATTGACTTCCATTATATTGGGGTGCTCGGTCGAGCATCCGAATATCACAATGTGTTCGGCCCGAGCACCCGAGCACTACGGTGCTCTATTAACACTACTTTGCGTATCTGTGCCAAATATATGAGAATAGTGCATGGACAATAAAAAATTTGGCCCGAGCGTTAAGCAGTTTCTCCGATTTCAGTGAAAGCACACCTGTAGGGGATGCCTGGTATGGAGTTGCAACTCTTTTGTGACTTTTGAAAAAGTCGCTCTTCATAAGTATGACCAAATTGTAATTTCATTCTCAGTGTAAACACCATAAATAGTAGTCTGAAGTCTAGGGCAGGGCATCATTTGCATTTTTTTGGGTCAAAATGGAAATATAAGTGTACAAAACATGTTTTTCAATCTCCACACAGTTCAATTTTTTTGGGCGAAAATAGCAATATACATGTACAACGCGAGTTTTACAATCCAGAGAGTATCATTTTAAATCTCTGAGTGAAAACACATTACATAGTAGGCCCAAGTCTGTGACAGAGCATCTCCACATATTGTTAGTGGGAAATAATCTTATATGTTGACAACTTGTATTTTACACTAAAGAAAGCTTTTTTCTGAATCTGTATATTTAAAGAACATAAGATATTAGGCCCAAGTCTGCTTTTGGTGCCGATTTCCAAAGAAATTGTCAGTAGCAGTCATTACTGTGAAAGAAAATACATTTTATTGCGCTTGATACATTGACTGTAAAATCTCAGGAATACGGAAGGGTTAGGTCTTGTCCTACCAGACCCAAACTTTGGGTAGTAGCAGCACCATCTATTTGCCCAGAAATAGTAGTAGTATTAAACCACAGTTTAGAAAGAAGATGATATTGTGGATGGGATGGCCCACTCCTTCTCTCAGTCACAGCAGGATGACCTGGAAGTTACTTCTGAGTTTGACACTGTGCCTTGGAGCCCAAGGGTCACAGCATTCCTCCTGCTCTTCCTCCTTGCAGCCCAAGATAAGCCTTTCAGCGGAGTCCTCTTAAGTCTTCACTGCCCTTTCTAATGGTGCGCATTCTTTTTTTCCTAGGAAGAGGCAGTAAAACCCCTGCGAATTGGGAAGGAACTATATCTCAAAATGTTTACTAATCTCTACTGCCGTGCTTGAAAAAATTCCCCTGTTATGGTTTTCTATCAAATAAATCGGCATCACTGGCGCACATGGGAAAATACTTTTTTTACAGTTGTGTGCCTGACCTAACATACATTGTTTTGGACGTTTCCAATTGCAATTTGTTTTCAAATTTTTTTTTATTGTCTTTCTTGTCCTCAAAAAATTATTAAAATTGTCTTCCATTTTAATGCCTTCACCAGCTGCTTAAAAAATGTCTTTCTTGTCCTCAAAAAATTGATGCTTCAAAATTTCTGCAGCAGAAAATATGAAGTTCTTTTTCATATTTCTGCATATGGTTCCTTTTTGTTGCTGAGTTTGTTCCTAAAATATTATAGATTAGACTGAGATTTGACTGGTTGTACTGGAAGGGATTATATCCATTAGGAAATCTGTATATAAATAGACATGCTGCAGATTTAATATCTGCACCACAGGTCAGTTTAATCTGCAGAATTGTATTGCCACTTGTGAATAAGAATTCCTAGAAAGTTTACTCACTTTGCCTTTGCTGTACAATGCTTCAGATTTGATGCAGGAAAATCCATGATGGGAAATCCGGACCGCAGCTCACACTGTCACGTGTATATGGTCGAACATGTCAATAAATTCCTTGTCTTCACCAAATTACTCATAATTTTCTCACCTTTCCAGTAATCTATTTTTTTCAGTGTGCTTCTATATGCCAAAACATCACTGTCTGCAAACTCTTCTTTGTCTAATTGAGCTTTTTTTCCCCAAAAATTGTCTTGCCTTCCATTATTTCTCCAATAACATGTCTGCATTGTGCTCTCTTTGGTGGAGAATGTAGGCTGGCCCTAGAGACTATTGTTGCATGCCTTCCTGGACATGTGGAGCCACTGTTATGGCTAGGAACAGGAAGAATACTTGTCTTTCACGGCACAATGGGTCAATGATTTGTGTGGCAGAAGTGACACTGCAATGGTCCTATTGACACATCCATTTTTTTGCCAGTCTGGTTTTCTCACCAGGCGTTATCCACCTGCACCTCTAAATTGGCATCCACCTGCACCTCTAAATTGGCATCCTCCCATTCCCATAGGGCAGAGATTTGCTTCCACTCTTGCTCCATCCTTTCATATGTGTAAACTGAATCGTTGCCATACCATCTTAGAAATAATGAGCTTGGGCAAGAGAAGCCACATAGCTAATTTTCATCAAGCAACAAATTTTTTTACTGAATGTTTCCCTGCCAGCTACAACTGCGTAAGGACAACTGCAGCATCAACAATGTTATCCCTCTAGTATTTATATTAGTGTAAATACAATGATGCAGCAAGAGATGGTCTACCATCTTGTCTACCATCATGTACAGGTAGCTGTTGGGGACTGAATGGATGAAGTTCCATGGAGAGGTAGTGGAGGAGGATATAAGGATGAGGAGCTACTGCTAGAGGAAGATGGATAGCAGGAGAAGAAGTTGTTGGTGCAGGAGTTCAAGTCTGATGATGATGATGATGACGATGATGATTACACTGACTATGACTATTCATGGCAGTGTGTGACAGAACCTATAGAACTTGGTCATCAATCACACGGGAGGACATGGCAAGCTACATGGTGACTAGTGGATAGCCATGATTTTAGACCTTCACTGTTATAGAGAAATGGAGAAATGTTCTCCTGATGCTGAAAGGGAGGGAAAATTGTATTGCCAGGATATGCTTTGTAAACAGCTTGCCATAGAAGCCTTCTGCATGTCAGAGACCCCTCTTTGCTACCCCCTGCTGTCACCAACCTTCTGCCATGCTTGCTATGACAACTAGAAAAATCCAAATGCTGCAGCACCAATAGAAGCCAATTCAGTTTAGTGAACACAATGAAGCAGATTTTTCAAATTCCGTGCCAAACTAGTTTACTATTAGTGTACTGTCTTGTACAGAGTACTGCCAGAGATGGTATTCAGTGTGGAAGAAAACTTTGAAAAAGAAATGGTTCTGGATTCAAGACGTGTTTCGGGTACTAGACCCTTAGTCGTAACAATACCGCACAGTGAAACACAAAAATTTAAATGAATATTGAGCCCATCCCTCCAAGCTTCTGGGGAGGAGAGAACCTTTTTATGGATTAAGTGTTTTATTCAGTGTGGAAGGTTGCTTTGTCACAGCCAAGCTGACAAAATTGTAGCATGCAGCAATAGAAGTTACTATTTATTGCCAGTCTAATCATGCTACAGCTTCTGTCTCTGCCTATCCATCATTTCATACTGTATTGCTGCTAGTACTGGTGCCACCACCATAGCTGCTGCTCCCCCTGTGCCACCTCTACTGACCCTACACAGCTACACATCTCCAGTCCATCAGGTTTCATATTGTATTGAGGCTGTAACTGCTGCTAGTGCTGCCACTGCTACCCCTGCTTTGTCTGCCAGGTCCCATACTATACTGCTGCAGCTATTATTGCCATGACTGCTGCCACTATGCAGTTGCACATCTACTGCCTTGTCTGTTAGGTTCCATACTGCGCTGCTATTTTTGCCACTACAAGTAACCCTACACAGCTGCACATCTCCTTGTCTGTGAGGCTCCACATCCACACTGTACTGCTATTGCTCTTAAAAAAGGAGCATTTTTGGATGCTTGTACAGAACAAACCACTGCTTCATCGAATACTACTGTGTATAAGCATGGGTAGGTCTCTGCACCATTAAGACATACGTTTTGGACAGCTTGTTAAGAACAAACCACTATGACATTATTTACTATAATTTAGTGTGTGTGTGGGGAGGGGGGTAGAAAAAAAACTGAAAGACAAAAGAAAAAATATTCTAGAAGACATCAGTTTGCAGGCCAATTACAGAACATTTTTTTTGTAGAATCGAGTGGGACCCAAAATAAAAAGATTTTAGCTGATTTGTTAGAATCAGACCCAAAACTGCTTTCAACTTTAATGCAAACCTAAGATTTTTTATTATTTGTATTATTCATAAAGGGTAGAAACCCTTCAATCTCCACCACCCATACCCACACCAAACACTATCATGAGAGAGGAAAAGGAGAGGGACATAAAAAATAAATAAAAAATTATTAAACTAAATGAGAAATAAAATAAATATATTATTACCTTAATTTTTCCGTATCAGTCATCAAAATAAATTTCCTCATGGAAAATAAACATTCAAAAATGCCTAGTTTATGCCATTATAAAAAGGAAAGACAATGGGGGTAATTTTCCATACCCCCTGCGCCAGATAACTGGTACCAAAAAGTGTGGCACACACTGCTTTTGTAAAAACACAGAAATATAGTGGCAAATCTGGGGGAGCTGCTCAACCCCTAACACTGTAGCGTGTTTTTCATTGGGGGAGCAGCCCCACCGCATGTGGACCGCAGCAAACGACTATCCCCAGCAAAAAATATTTTGCATACGGTGGAGGATGTCGGCGCGGTCCACATGCACCACAAAGGCATCCTACACAAAACGGAGCATTGTGCGGATGAAAATATAATCATAAATCACAGAAAAAATGCACCACACGGATATGCCACTGACTATACTGGCTAGTCATAAATGCAGATATTAAAAGCTGAGACTTTTGCCAATATATTCCTGTCAGGAAGATATCGGAGCCCCAAGCACCACGTCACGGTTCTCAGCATGGCAAGGGGTCCTACCACTACGCTACCTATGGTGTGAACAAGGTCTGAGGGTGATGTAATCCAGCTCACAGCCAGGCTTCCACACAACCGCCTAGCAGGACAACTAGTGCAATGTGAACAAAGCCAGACTGTAAGCCACACCCATATCAGACTATGTAATGGAGGCTACCAGGTGCAAAGTCTCAGCTTTTAATATCTGCATTTATGACTAGCCAGTATAGTCAGTGGCATATCCGTGTGGTGCATTTTTTCTGTGATTTATGATTATATTTTCATCCGCACAATGCTCCGTTTTGTGTAGGATGCCTTTGTGGTGCATGTGGACCGCGCCGACATCCTCCACCGTATGCAAAATATTTTTTGCTGGGGATAGTCGTTTGCTGCGGTCCACATGCGGTGGGGCTGCTCCCCCAATGAAAAACACGCTACAGTGTTAGGGGTTGAGCAGCTCCCCCAGATTTGCCACTATATTTCTGTGTTTTTGTCTTGTTTTATATGTAGTGTATGTGCCTTCACCTGGCATTCAAACACTCTTTGCACCTGGTAGCCTCCATTACATAGTCTGATATGGGTGTGGCTTACAGTCTGGCTTTGTTCACATTGCACTAGTTGTCCTGCTAGGCGGTTGTGTGGAAGCCTGGCTGTGAGCTGGATTACATCACCCTCAGACCTTGTTCACACCATAGGTAGCGTAGTGGTAGGACCCCTTGCCATGCTGAGAACCGTGACGTGGTGCTTGGGGCTCCGATATCTTCCTGACAGGAATATATTGGCAAAAGTCTCAGCTTTTAATATCTGCATTTATGACTAGCCAGTATAGTCAGTGGCATATCCGTGTGGTGCATTTTTTCTGTGACACACTGCTTTTGTGTAAAATTTTGAAATTTGTAGGTTTTAAAGGGGTTGTCCAGGTTCAGAGCTGAACCTGGACATCCCTCCATTTTCACCCCGGCAGCCCCCCTGACATGAGCATCGGAGCAGTTCATGCTCCGATGCTCTCCTTTGCCCTGCGCTAAATCGCGCAGGGCAAAGGCATTTTTCTGAGTTCCGGTGACATACCGGGCTCTCTATGGGGCTGACAGGCAGCCCGGTGACATCACCGGCACTGATGGGCGGGATTTGGCTCTGCCCTAGCCAGTAAAACGGCTAGGGCAGAGCTAAAGCCCGCCCCTCAGAGCCGGTGACGTCACCGAACACACTGCTGGGCGGAAGTTATCGCCCGGCAGTGTGTTATTGAAAACACAAGAGCCTGTGCCCTGCGCGATCTAGCGCAGGGCACGGGAGCGCATCGGAGCATGAGATGCTCCGATGCCAGGCTCAGGAGGGCTGCCGGGGTGAAAATAAGGGTATGTCTGGGTTCAGCTCTGAACCCGGACAACCCTTTTAAGCAGTGCTTTCCATTTTTCAAAGCAGCGAATGGTGCAGAGGCAGTGTAGTTGGCCCATCACATTCATTATAATCTAGTCCAAGAAACAGGCATAGAATATATTGGAAATCTACACCTGCTCCATTGCCAGTGTAGATTTCCGCTTTGGAGCATGACCAATATAGATGCGCCACAACTGTTATGAGGCATGCTCCTCCTTATAATTGTGGCGCATCTGATGCAAGCAGAGGAGATGTTAAAGGTAACCTGTCACCGGGATTTTGTGTATAGAGCTGAGGACATGGGTTGCTAGATGGCCGCTAGCACATCAGCAATACCCAGTCCCCATAGCTTTTTTTAAATTTAGATTTAATCCATAAGCAAATTAACCTTAGATGAGTCCTGTCCCTGACTCATCTCACATACAGGACTCATCTCAGGTTAATTTGCATATGTTTTAAATCGTTTTCTTTTTACACAATAAAAGCACACAGAGCTTTGGGGACTGAGTATTGCTGATGTGCTAGCGGCCATCTAGCAACCCATGTCCTCAGCTCTATACACAAAATCCCGGTGACTGGTTCCCTTTAAGAAATGTCCGATCTGATATTAATGACCTATCCAGAGTACAGGTTGTCAGTATTATAAGGCCCCTTTCACACGGGCGAGTTTTCCGTGCGGGTGCGATGCGTGCGGTGAACGCATTGCACCCGCACTGAATCCTGACCCATTCATTTCTATGGGGCTGTGCACACGAGCAGTGATTTTCACGCATCACTTATGCGTTGCGTGAAAATCGCAGCATGCTCCTCTTTGTGCGTTTTTCACGTAACGCAGGCCCTATAGAAATGAATGGGGTTGCGTGAAAATCGCATGAATCCGCAAGCAAGTGCGGATGCGGTGCGATTTTCACGCATGGGTTCTAGGTGACAGTCTATTCACTGTATTATTTACCCTTATAACATGGTTATAAGGAAAAATAATAGCATTCTGAACACAGAATGCATAGTATAATAGTGCTGGAAGGGTTAAAAATAATAAAAAAGTTAACTCCTCTTCTCCTCTTGTTCGCGTAGAGGCCGGTCTGTTCTTTAGCTGTGGGCTGAAGGACCTTTGATGACGTCAGATCACATGCTCCATCACCATGGTGATGGACCATGTGATTGGAGCATGTGATCTGACATCACCTCAGGTCATTCAGTCCACAGCTAAAGAACAGACCGGGATCTACGCTGACAAGAGGAGAAGGTGAGTTAACTTTTTTATTATTTTTAACCCTTCCAGCACTATTATACTAAGCATTCTGTATTCAGAATGCTATTATTTTCCCTTAAAACCATGTTATAAGGGAAAATAATACAATCTTCAGAACATCAATCCCGAGCCCGAACTTCTGTGAAGAAGTTCGGGTTTGGGTACCAAACATGCGCGATTTTTCTCACGCGAGTGCAACGCATGACAATGTTTTGCACTCGCGCGGAAAAATCACGCATTTTCCCGCAACGCACCCGCCTCTTATCCGGGCAAAAAACATGACGCCCGTGTGAAAGAGGCCTAACACTGCAAAACCCCTTTAAGTGATAATATTTGCTATATCCATATATAATTAAGAATTGTGGATTCCAATATTCCTGTTATGGTACAACCACACAGTGCTGTAGTGGTGCATTTGGGGCCTGGCCGTTCTGCAATTGAGTACTGAACAGCTGTAATGAGAAGGGTTAATTTCATGTCTCTCCCTACCAACGAATGCAGCTAACAGATACTGTATACTGATTTTTTTAATCAGTTCTGCCTTGCATGGATGGCACTAGGCCGCATACCAATTTGCTAAAGTTTAGAGCATGCATGGTTCTTCTACACCTGTATACCAGGGCTCTTAGGAGTTTATATTTTACAGGGGTAAATTCTGAAGGTGCCATTAAAAATGTAGACCAGCAATATGGTCTGGTCTTCACTAGATAAACAAGAGGCAGCCGCGTGCAAGAAATCTAGCCATGTTGGATTTCTTGCGACTCCCGCGACAATCCCATTCATTTCCATTGGATCATCTCTGCTCAGCAATCCTGGCTTCAACAGGTGTCGCCGTGTAGCCCTAGCCTTAATGTGGTCTGCTTTCTACTCTCTAAGGGCGAGTTCACACGGGCGAGTATTCCGCACTGAATCTGGACCCATTCATTTCTATGGGGCTGTGCACACGAGCGGTGATTTTCACGCATCACTTATGCGTTGCGTGAAAATCGCAGCATGTTCTATATTGTGCATTGCGGTGCGATAATCCACGCAACGCAGGCCCCATAGAAGTGAATGGGGCTGCATGAAAATCGCAAGCATCCGCAAGCAAGTACGGATGCGGTGCGATTTTCACGCACGGTTGCTAGGAGACGATCGGGATGGAGACCCAATCATTTTATTATTTTCCCTTATAACATGGTTATAAGGGAAAATAATAGCATTCTGAATACAGAATGCATAGTACAATAGCGCTGGAGGGGTTAAAAAAAAATTAACTCCCCTTAATCCACTTGCTCGCGCCGCCGGCATCTCTCCTGTCTTGTTCTTTGTTGATTGCAGTCAAAGGACCTGTGGTGACGTCACTCCGGTAATCACATGATCCATCACCATGGTTAAAGATCGACGATGTGACGGACCATGTGATGACCGGAGTGACATCACCACAGGTCCTTTGACTGCAATCAACAAAGAAAGAGACAGGAGAGAGGCCGGCTGCGCGAGCAAGTGGATTAAGGTGAGTTAAATTGTTATTATTATTTTTTATTTTTTTTTAACCCCTCCAGCGCTATTGTAGTAAGCATTCTGTATTCAGAATGCTATTATTTTCCCTTATAACCATGTTATAATGGAAAATAATACAATCTACAGAACCCCGATCCCAAACCTGAACTTCTGTGAAGAAGTTCGGGTTTGGGTACCAAACATGCAGATTTTTCTCACACGCGTGCAAAACGCATTACAATGTTTTGCACTTGCGCGGAAAAATCGTGCATGTTCCCGCAATGTACCTGCACCTTTTCCCGCAATGCCCGTGTGAAACCAGCCTAAGGGCAAGTTCACACGAACGTGTGTGACCCGTGCTCGTGCTGAGGCCCACAAAATTGCGGCCCCCGATGCATGATTGCCAGCCGTAGGTCAGCCGCATCGGATCACGGACCCATTCACTTTAATGGGTCCGCGATCCGCCCGTTCCTCAGAAAGATAGGACATGTTCTATCTTTTTGCGGAACGGAAGTACGGGACGAAACTCAACGGAAGCACTCCGTAGTGTTTCCGAGGGTCCCGTTCCGTGCGGCCGTTCCACAATTCCGGATTTGCATTGAAGTGAATGGGTCTGCATCTGTGATGCGGAATGCACACGGAACTGTGGCCGTGTATTGCGGCAATTTGCTGGCCGCAATACGGCTATGGATCACACACGTTCGTGAGAACTAGCCCTAAAACAGATATTATAATATGAAACAATTAAGTGATACCCAAACGGTAAATTGTCCCATCTCATTAATATGGAATATGGGGGACATTTATGATTTTGTGTTGTAAAGATGTAACAAGTGATTTTGCATGCAACATTTTGTGAAAGTTGGTTACAGATAGTAAATGAGCCATAATCTAGGTCTAATCTCACTTTCAGGGCCGATGAACACAGCCGTGGTCATTTTTGTGGTCCTCAAATTGTGGATCCGAATTTTGCAGAACAGAACGTCCTCCCCCCTATAGAACAGTCCTATCCTTGTCTGTAAAATGGACAAGAATAGGACATGTTCTATCTCTGCAACGGAAAGGACATACTGATGTGGACAGCACACGGTGTGCCATCTGCATCTTTTGTGACACCATTGAAGTAAATGGGTCTGCATCCCAAACAAAATGCGGATTGGATGTGGACAAAAAACATGATTTTGTGCATAAGCCCTTAGTCTTAAACATAAACTGCTTTGAAACGCGGAACAGCAAATGTCATAAAATTTGACCAAATCTAGAAGAAAACGGTGTAATCTGCATGACGTGTGTCATTTTTAAGCCAGAAAACTGACATATCTGATATGATAAATTACGGTTTCTCTACGTTATCCTGCTTTTAAATAGCAGGAATAATATACAGTTGTTTAATGTACATACTTAAATGGTATATGCTGTTGAACAAGGCTTTCCTTCATCTTCTGCACATAGACAGATTGGACACGGATATGTGCTTCTCCTCCAGGATATATGTCTTGTATGATATCTGGCTTCCACAGATCAAGCTAGATAAATATAACATTTTAAAATATATTAGAAAATAGTTGTATAAATCTAGTCATATAAATACCGTATATCTATAGATGATTACTACAGTATGCAGGACATATTGCATGAAGCTGGTCTATGATATCTTGTGTTAGGTAGCCCTCCTCTATAAGGCCTCTTGCACAGGGCCGTATTGCGGCTGTTTCGTGCACTGGGGACTTCAATTTGCGGTCCCCAATGCACAGACCCCATCCATGCGGCAGCCGTGCTGGATCCAGACCCATTAAACTTAAATGGGTTCGTGATCCGTCCGCACCATAAAAAAAATAGAACAACTTCTAATTTTTTTGCGGTCTGGAGGCAAGTACAGAAACACTATGGAAGCACTCTGTAGTGCTTCGGTTGGGTTCCATGCCTCCGTTATGTACCGCAGCTCAGGATTACAGACCCATTCAAGTGAATGGATCCGCATCTGTGATGCGGGAAGCACACGGCCAGTGCCAGCATATTGTGGACCTGCTGTTTGCGGGCTGCAATACAAGCCACTGCTGTGTGCATGAGGCCTAATACTGAGACAGCTACCTAACTGCATGGATCTGATTTAACTGCGTTTTTACACACTCCATACAGTATATCAGAAATAGGAACAAAAGGAGTCTTGGAAGCACAAGGAGCATTCATTTTGAATATAATTTTTGCACTTTAAAGTGAAGTTAAGATTTGCAAAAATTTTTCCATAAGCTTCCTTCCCACATAGTTTTTCTTCACAATATTTTTGGGTTTTGTGGCTTATGTTTTTCCCAGAGGCATCTATTCAACAGTAGAAAAACACCAGGGGGAAAAACACACTGCTAAAATAAAATAAAATAAACACCTAAATGCCTATAAAAATGCTATGGAAATGCACTTGAAAGTCATGCCTTTTTTTTTTCAAGAAAAACTAAATGTGTTTACAGAAGCTTTGTAGAGCTTCCTGCAGTCTTTATAAGTTATGGTGTGCCACAAAAGGGTAAATTTGTAGACAAATAATAGAAGGTGAAAAGATTCTTACCCGCCATTGTACTGACAGTTCTTGTAGGTACTGCACCTGCTGTGGTGTCTGTGGTGTGACTTTTAGAACTTGATCACTAAAATGATAAAAATGTGCAATTATTTACTCATAAAACATGAATATATTTTATATAAATGCGAATGTATAATTTCTATTATGTATTATAATATGTTATAGACAGCCTTTATTGATTAACTATGTTTCAACAACTCAGGGTGCTGATCTTCTACTGATTCAGCACTGGAAAACTAGCACTTTCCACTGCTGAATCCACATTCAGAACGGCAT